>NC_091121.1:2785936-3535936 GCF_040183065.1 Periplaneta americana
CCCAATCTTACGATAATTTTTTAACAACCCTGTAAAAGTAGTAACTCACGAAGGAGATCCGAATCAGAATAAATTACAACATGCGTAAGCACCAGGGAAAGGATTTATATGTAAATACATATTTACTTATAAAGCTAATATAATTTATATTTTGCATTATCTTTATGTTTCACAATGTGTAGGGTTGAAAAATCCTACTTTTATTTTCCATATTTTTCCATATTTTAGAGTTTAGTACATATTTTCGTTAATTTCCATATATTTTCCATATTTCATATAAAACAGTCCATATTATATTAGGTTTAACAATAAAACAAAACAAAATTCCATTAACTTTTAAAAATACATTTCAACAATAGAGATTTAAACACATGTTCAGTAATCCCTTTAACATCAGAGTTATTTGAAAATTAGCAGTCCTATCAACAATGGGAAAGTAAGTTACAAAACTGTATTAATTTAATTTAAAATTTTTAACAGACTTCAGTTGTGCAGCTCAACAGTTAAATGCCAGTCAGAGTACACATAGGTTCAGTTTTGTAAATCATACTATAAAGACGGTAAATATGCCAAAAGTACGTCATTCAGTCAATTTAAAATCAAAACTAACAAGTTACATTTCAGAATTTAAAGAAGATGGTTTATCAACTGACAATAAAATATTATTTTGTAATTTGTGTCAGTGTGCAGTATCATCTACACAAAAGTTCCTGGTGCAACAACACATTACAACTAGTAAACATCAGGCCAACAAACAACTAAATTCCAAGCAGAGACAATTGTTTTTAACACAACCAACAACATCGAATGTAAGATCTGAGTTTAACATCGACCTGTGCCGTTCTCTCATCTCTGCTGATATTCCTCTCTACAAACTAAAGAATAAGGTCTTCAGGGAATTCCTTGAAAAATATACTCAACATACAATCCCGGATGAGTCAACACTTAGGAAGACGTATGCTCCATCCATCTACGATGAGACAATACAGAAGATAAGAGATGAAATTAAAGATAGTTCAATTTGGGTTTCCATTGATGAGACTCCCGACAAAGAAGGTAGACTTGTTGGTAATGTAGTTATCGGTTTGTTAAGTGAACAATATTCTGAACGAATTCTTTTACATTGTGATGTTCTAGAAAAGTGCAATAACAAAACTATAGTTAAACTGTTCAACGAAGCTATGGGTATCCTGTGGCCAAAGGGTATTATGTACGATAATGTGTTATTCTTTATTAGCGATGCTGCCCCTTATATGGTCAAAGCTGGACAAGCATTATCTGTTGTATATCCTAAATTGACTCATATTACTTGTGTGGCGCATGCATTTCATCGTGTGGCAGAAGTGGTCAGAGACAATTTCCCTAAAGTAGATTTGTTGATTTCATCAGTGAAAAAAGTATTTCTCAAAGCTCCCAGTAGAGTTAACGTGTTGAAAGAAATGTACCCTGAAATTCCATTGCCACCAAAGCCAATTTTAACTAGATGGGGTACATGGCTAGAAGCAGTTGAATATTATGCCGAACATATAGACTCTATTAACAATGTTCTCCTTGCATTGGACTCTGAAGATGCAGTCTCAATTGATACTGCGAAAACAGTTACCTGTGACATAAGTGTGAAGAATGACTTAGCTCACATTCAGCATACATTTTCATGCATCATAAAAACGCTCAAAAGTCTCCAAAATAGGCACCTTTCACTATCTGAAAGTTTTGAAATTATAAATAGTACTGTGGAACAACTGAATCGTGGTAGAGGTAAAGTTGCAGATGCAGTAAGAGCTAAGGTGGACACTGTACTTTCAAAAAACCCTGGATATGAAGAACTACAAAAGGTTGTTGCTGTGATGAGTGGTGAATCAACAGTGAAGATTAACTTGGACTTATCCCCAGCAGACATTGTGAAATTGAATTATGTACCAGTTACTTCTTGTGACGTCGAACGCTCTTTTAGTCAGTATAAATCTATCCTCAGAGACAATAGAAGAAGATTCACTTTTCAGCACTTGAAAGAAATGTTTGTAACCTATTGTTATGGTAACAGACAATAAAAATTGTGTTTTGTTGAAACTACATTGGGAGATAAGGTACGTCCATTATATTTTTTGTTTAGTTTGATTAAAATGTACCAATATTTAACGTACATAGTCATTTTTTTATAATTTTAAGTCCATATTTAATTCCATATTTTGGTAAAAATCCATATTTAATTCCATATTTTGGTAAAAATAACTACATATATATTTACATATTTCATATATTTTTAGTCCATATAAATCCGTTCCCTGGTAATCACATAAGATCGCCACCGGCGAAGCTCAGACGCTAGTACGTTTGCATATTGGATTCGATGGCCGCTTGGGGCTGACGTTTTTTCCGAGGTTTTCCCCAACTGTAAGGCGAATGTCAAATAATCTATGGCGAATCCTCGGCCTCATCTCGCCAAATACCACCTCTCCATCACCAACCCCATCGACGCTCAATTAACCCCGTAGTTGATACAGCGTCGTTTATTAACCAAATAAAAAACAGAAGACTGCAGAAGAGCAACAAAATATTAACTCGGTGCAGAACGCCGTTACGAACATTGCAAAGCCTGCTGAATGTATAATATGACAGAGAGACGGACGGCATGTTGAACAGATTTTCTCGGTATTTGTGATGTTGAAAACGACGAGTGGTTTTGTGAAAATTTCCAGCCGCATACTGGAGTTAAATGACAGCTGTGAGCAGTATGGGATGAAGATCGAAGACCATGGTCATAGGAAGAAAAATAAAGAAAATAAACGTGTGGATTCTAAATGAGGCAGTAGAGCAAGTGGACAGCTTCAAATACTTGGGGTGTACTACAGGGACATCATTTTATTTTTACTTGCATTTTTATTGTACCTGCATTTCTGAATGTACTTCACTCTCACCCCTTCACTAATGTCCTTGCTCCCGTCAGACACACAAACTTACGGCCGCTGTTGCATTCCAAGTCTTCAAGCAGTGAAGTAAACACTGCAGTGTATAGTGTGTTTCAGAAATATGGTTGCGTTTTCTATAGAAGAAAGAACCTATATTAATAATATCGTACTAAAAATTATATTCAAGAAACAATAAATTCAATTTCAGAGAATATGCTTCAAAGTGTTTTTAATAATATGCGTACTGAATTGAAGCCTGCATTGTAATGAACGGCAACCATTTTCAGCAACTTGTTTAAAAATTCAGATTAGCCTTTTTTTAATTGAGATGGCTAGAAGCTAAGGAATGCTAGTGACATTTGTAATAACATGAGTTAAGTGCATCCAATGTAAGCAAAAGTATCTAAAATTTTAGTGGCAAAGGGATATTTTAATCGCATCACTCATTAAAATTTTAATAAAAAATTTCACCGATTATATGAAAGCTTAAATATTTAAACCCCATTTTCTCAAAAGTAACTTAAGTGCACTTACAGCCCTTTACTTATGACCCCCTCAATTTAAATGCACTTTCTATATTATATGATAACATCAATAATAAATATGCTAAATAAAGTAGACATTACATAACGAACATAGCCGCCTGAAAAGTTGAGTTTTTGAAAAAAGCTGTTACTACTCTACTGTATTTTGATAAATTCCGTAAAAGTGATGATCAAACTGAAAATCGTAATATCGTATTTCTCTACAACATAAATCGATACACTACTTTTCTCTCCTCCTATATCTAGTAAAATGATTTGTTTACATATTGCACTAGTAACACCAAACTCCTGTAATGGAAGGGGGCAACAGTGTTTCCGAGTATAGCCAGGTTAATGTTAAAAATGTTGGTAAAAATAAAGTGATGTCCCTGTATAAGCAGTAACATGAGCTGCTGCCAAGAAGTCAAAAGGAGAATGGCAATGACAAAGGAAGCTTTTAATAGAAAAAGGAGCATCTTCTGCAAACCTCTGGAAAAAGAACTAAGGAAGAGACTAGTGAAGTGATTTGTGTGGAGTGTGGCATTGTATGGGGGCAGAAACATGGACATTACGACGAAGTGAAGAGAAGCGAATAGAAGCATTTGAAATGTAGATATGGAGAAGAATGGAGCGTGTGAAATGGACAGACAGAATAAGAAATGAAGCTGTGTTGGAAAGAGTGGATGAAGAAAGACTGATGCTGAAACTGATCAGGAAGAGGAAAAGAAATTGGTTGGGTCACTGGCTGAAAAGAAACTGACTACTGATGGATTCACTGGAAGGAATGGTGAACGGGAGAAGAGCGGGGCAGAAGAAGATATCAGATGATAGTGGACATTAAGATATGTGGATCATATGAGGAGACTAAGAAGAAGGCAGAAAATAGGAAAGACTGGAGAATGCTGGGTTTACAGTGAAAGATCTGCCCTTGGGCAGAAAACTAAGAAAGAATTGAGGCAGGTTCGCAATAAACCGGAAACGAGAATCGGAACGAAAACGAAAACGGTAAAATTGTTAAAATGTGTACATTTAAATGTGAGCATTCACAATTAACGACAAGCTTGCCGGAGCCCGGGATCGGGAACGGAGAGTTGGCCAAGTTTCAACTTTGACATTCACGTTTCCGATCACAGCCCACTAGATTCATTCTATTGCCATCTAAAAGCTATTTTGTCGTCGTATATTTTGTAGCAAGAAGACCGTGACATAACCTATGCATTATTTTGTTCTGTGCAGTGCATCATGGAGCAAGTTTTATTTGATGAGATTCTAATATTGAGTGTTGAGGAAAATCCTCACGTTTACGATAAGTGGCGCGCCTCGTATAAAGATGAGAAAATGAAGGAGAATACGTGGCTTTCAATAGCTGCATCTTTGAACACCGGTCGTAAGCGAATCATATTTTATTACTGTATTGGTTGTATTACACACTACATATTCATGCTTCAATTCAATAACTACTGTTGTGTTCATTTTTTTTCTATTACAAATGTTTGTTTAATTATTCTACGTTATGGTAGACTTAAAATAGGTTGTGATAATGAAGATGCATGGGCATATTTATAGTATCGTACCTAATGAAATGTTTCAGTTGAAATTTCGAAGTTGGTTAACCTGTGTTTATGTTGGCTGCCTTGTACTCATGAGAGAACGCCATTGGTCAATTAAACACAAATAACATCAGAATGCGTAATATCGACTTTACATATCGTTATTGACATGCATATCGATATGCATAGTCGTCTACGTTCTCGGCTTATTGTGAATCACAAATTTTCATATTCACGTCCTCTGCTTCTCGTTTTCATTCTGGTTCTCGTTCCCGGTTTATTGTGAACCAGCCTTTAATGAATGAACACTCTTTCTACAGAGTGATTTATATAGAACTAACACATTTCTTTCTTTAATTATTCCGTTGGAAATCCATTCAATGACCCAATTTTAGCACCAAATTAAGCAGAATGTTCTGGAGTTTCGATTCCTTGTCACTAGATGTGCAGATGTTTATATTTTATTCCTATTGTTGGCAGCACTGACCCAATTTTAGCACCAAATTAAGCAGAATGTTCTGGAGTTTCGATTCCTTGTCACTAGATGCGCAGATGTTTATGTTTTATTCCTATTGTTGGAAACACTAGATGCGCAGATGTTTATGTTTTATTCCTATTGTTGGCAGCTGTTTTCGACATTTTGTGTCAACGTGAAAATGCAGTACACATTAAATCAACGACTCTTCCTTGTAAAGCAATACTGGATTACGAATTCAATTACAGCTACTCAAAGGGCATACCAGAGAGAATTTGGTGTTCGCAAACCTCCCAAAAGAAACACAATACTGAGACTGGTAAACAAATTGGAAAGAACTGGATCTCTGGTGAGTGAAAAGGGCAAGCATCGTTCATCTAGGCTTCCCACGGTTGTTGTTGACGTAAGAGCACGACTGGAGCAGTCCCCAAAAAATCATTAAGACGTTTGTCGCAGGAGACAGGGTACACCTACTCAATGTGTCAGAGAGCTGCGAAAAGTGCAGGCCTAAAGCCATTTAGGGTTAGGTTGTTCATCAGCTACAGGAACCAGATAAGGATAAAGGATTGAATTATTGTCGTTGGTTTCAGACGTTCATTGTGCAAAATCCTACCATATTGTCCATCACACGGTTCACAGATGAAGCATGGTTCCATTTATCCGGTTATGTGACGACCGAATAATTTCCAGGAACCTGTGGCCACCGAGATCTCCGGATTTGACAACGCCGGACTTCTTTCTATGGGGTTAGTTAAAAGACAGGGTTTACGCCACACGTCCCCAGACATTGGACGATCTGAAGCACAACATCACACAGGAGATTCAAGCTATTGACAACAGAGTCTTCCAACGAGTGGTCAGTAACATGGAACGACGTGTTGAGTTGTGCCTTATGCAGAATGGAGGACATTTTGAACATTTGCTATAGAGGTAAATAATCTCCCAAAATTCCTCTACATTTTAGGTATAATAAGTTGTAGCTAGCACAATTCGTTTTGAAACAATTAGGCCTAATGAAAGAAATGTGTCAGTTCTATATAAATCACTCTGTATATTTCTTGGGATGAGAAAGTAAAAAGAGACTTTGTTATGTGTTACAACGATTGTGGTGCAATTGCATGAACTGTAAGCGCCCCCACTGCAGGGCACGGCACAGCGGCCGCTCTGTTTACTGTGAGAAGTGATGCAGCACACATTATTACCTAACAGCATTTTACACGTGATGAGAGCCGACATGTAACTCAAAGAGAAGGGAGGGACAACAGGCATCGTGTTACAAGGAGCCAGTGGGTGTGGTTTCTCTTTTTTCAGTTTTTTAGGAGTACTTCATGAACAGCACTGCAGGTGGCTCTCCTGCTAGTAATTTCCTGTCTGAAGCAGAGCTAAACTTCCTTCCAATTCCCCCCCCCCCTCTCTCCTTGTATTTGGAACACACAACCAATATTCCGCTTTACATGTTCTCGTCTCAACACTTTGCCGGAAATCAAGCAGTAAAAAGGAAAGGAAAGGAAAGGAAAGGGAAGGGAAGGGTTGTGATTGCACGACAGTAGCCTACATAGGCTACAGCAGTTTGACTGCGCGGGTTGCATAACCTGGAGCTGCGCTTCCCTTCAGTCACTTTTACATTCTTTTTACGATTTTCTTAGTTTTATTTCAATTCGTTATTTACTGATTGGCAGCAGTGTTGCCAATTCAGCGGTTTTCCCGCTAAATCTAGCTTTTTTGGATAACCGTCTCGGGGGAAAAATTATATTATCCCGCTTAGCGGAAATACTAGCGGTTTTTAATCTTTAAGGTTTCTGAAATGAAATTCATATTAGCATTATAAGCGGCTTTCCTAATTACATTTAATTCGTTCAGAGTGTGTTTTGTGAAATAATGGACGTGTTAATGTAGTGATAATTCCATATTATACATATGTTACCGTTAAAACCGGAAATCCGTCAAAACCAGTTTCAGCTAGTAAAAAATAGTTTAAGCAAATACATATAGATAGAAAGTGAGTTTTCGTATGGTCTAGAATCAGTGTCAGCTTAGGTTTGTTTAGGTTTTTGTTTGGTAAAAGCCTAAAAAAACCTAAACAAACCAAACCTGACCTGTCATTGATTCCAGATCTTACGAAAATTCGCTTTCTATTTGTCTACCTGTCTGTCTGTCTGTCTGTCTATCTATCTTTTAAAACTAGTTTTTACTAGTTGAAATTGGTTTTGTCGAATTTTGGGTTTTAACGGTAACATATATCGTGCAATAAGAATTTAAATATGTTGTGGCTGTGATAAAAGTGTTCAAAATTGCTTTATAGCGCCACATTGACAATGGTAATAGTGTGCAATATTCGTTACTTTGGCGGGTGGTGCTCTATCTTGACCGTTATTATTATTATTATTATTATTATTATTATTATTATTATTATTGAATAATAAGTAGGGGAGAGTCGGGTAGTATCGGATATCGGTAATATCTGACAATGAGTTTCTTTCATCTACCACACGATCATAGTACCTGATTGACATGGTTACGTTTCTGTGATGTCGCATAGAGAAACGTAACCATGTCATTCAGGTACTACCATATGGTGGTAGATGAAAGAAACGCACTGTTCGATATTACCCGATGTCCGATACTACCCGACTCTCCCCTATACATTAAAATCTAGAGATATTTGTTAGAAAATCGCGGATTTTCGAAAGCCATCTAGCGGGATTATACGAACACTGTTGGCAACACTGATTGGCAGTCCAGGTGCGGTTCAGATCTGTCTGGGCTCTGAAACTTCCAGTGTGGTGCTGACCACAATGACCACGCCTACTTACAGTGCCGGGTAAAAGAAAGCAGGGAAGTTGCAGCTTCCCATCTTCTTGCACATCAGTGAACGACGTCTTTTACATCCTACTCTTTATTTCGCTTCTACATGTCCTTTTTCATTGCTTTAACGCATGTTTAGTTCATTGTTCTTTCACTTTCTTCATTTTTCTCCGTTTTATGATTTCCTTCCCTCTTTTAATTCTTCCTCTTACCTCTTTGTCTCATCCTTACTTCAATCTCTTCATCTTTTCTTTGTTAATTTATTTTTCTTCTTCCCTCATTCTCCCGTCGCTATTTTTATACTTTCTTCCATTTCCTCATTAATTCCTTCTTCCTTCCTCTCTTAGTGTTTTTCTTTTAATTTCATTCTTTCCCTTCGTTTTCTCAATATTCTTCATTGTTAACCTCCCTTCTTAATTCTTCTCTTTTATCTTTCATCACTTCCTTTTGTATTCTACTCTTCACCACTTTATTCTATCCCTCCAACCCACTTCTTTTAATATACTGGTTTTACTCTTCGATTTCTTCTTATCCTTCTTTTTCTTATGTTTCTCTTCTACACTATTCTTTTCTTTCAATTTTCTTTTCTTTTTTATTTCATCTTTCCTTTGTTATCATCCTTATAAATATCTTTCTTTATATCTTCACTTTTTTCCTTGATGCTTCTTTGTCTATCTTCTTAAATTTTTGTCATTCTTTTTTCCTAAGTTCTTCTATGTCTCCTTTCTTTACTTTTCTTTCCCTTTTCAGTATTTTGTTTATTTCAGTCCATCCTGTCCACATCTGTGGAGTAACGGTTAGCCTAGCGCGTCTGAACGCGAAACCAGGTGGCCCGGGTTCGAATCCCGGTCGAGGAAAGTTGCCTGGTTGAGGTTTCTTTCGGAATTTTCCCTCAACCCAATATGAGCAAATGCTGGGTAACTTTCGGTGCTGGACCCCGGACTCATTTCACCGGCATTATCACCTTCATCTCATTCAGACGCTAAATAACCTGAGATGTTGATAAAGCGTCGTAAAATAAGCAAATGATGATAATAATAATAATAATAATAATAATAATAATAATAATAATAATAATACAGCAGAGCATCGATTATCCGAATACCAATCAATCGAAACATCGGTTAACCGAAAGCGCTCCAGTCGAAAAATTTGAATTTGCGCGCGCGCCATGTAGAAGTTTCGCTAGCGCTGTTTGAGTGATTTAGCGGTTGAATTTCTTTTCCTAAACTGTAGGCCTATTTTGATGGCCGTTTTGAACTTGTAAAACTATGTGTTATTTTATAAGACGTGTGATACAAAATATATACTCTATGTACAGATTGTGTTTAATATCAGTGTTTCTTTGTTTCATACTGCTCCTCGTAAATGATCGGTTATCCGAAAAATCAATTATCCGAACACCCTCCGTCCCCAATTGTTTCGGATAATCGATGCTCTACTGTAATAACTTCATCCTTACTTCTTACGTTCTTTTTATATAGCCTACATTTATTTACATTTATTGCCTTCCTTTACCACCTTTATCTCCGTTTTCCTTTGTTCCTTTCTCTTTTGCTTATTTTTTCCATTCTTTATTTCATCCTTGAACTGAATATCACTGAACTACACTACTGCATATCTGTCAGACCTAAGCACGCACGATCCAACAACAACTAACACGTAATCCGTGAATCTTCACCTTCAAATCGCGTTTCATTTCCAATGCCAAAGAGTCTTTCCCTTGACTATTACACCTTTATTACGTCATGCTACTTTTGACCAATAAAACGGTACGAAAGGACGTCTTTTAACCAATCATGGCTATTTATCGCACAATTTTATCACTTCCCTAGCACTTGTGTTTTTGTTTGCCAACATTTGAAACTGCAAATTCTTTACGGTATATAAAACATGTTTTGCGATCGTCATTTGTTTACCGCATAGACAGTCAACTGAAAATGGCGACTCTGTTCAAACGTTTTGGTGAAACTAACATTAGTGTAATAGAATTTCAGTAAGTCAATTAATATTTTATTGTATTAGAGTACTTTATTTCTTCCAATCTTTATATACTTTCATGTAATTGTGTAATAGTCAATTAAATTTTACTCGACTTTTGATTTTCTCTAGATAAATCAAAACCTCTCGTGAGATTACTGTTGACTATTATACTTTTACTACGTCACACTACTTTTCACCAATAAAACGGTATGAAAGGACGTATTTCAACCAATCATAGTTCTTATCGCACAATTTTATCGCGTCCCTAGCATTTGTTTCTTTGTTTGCCAACATTTCAAACTGCACTGGTCTGGACGTCAAAAAACAGAAAATTACAAACCACTCCAGTCGATGCACAGCACTTTCAAATATGACTCGCATTGGCATTCAAGAACAAGAATTAATAAAGATCACCAGTCATATATGAAGAGCACCATTCGGAAATCCTGAATAAGTTGAGGGATACACCATTTACACCACCGAGTCCACTTCTTTTACGCACACGTCCAATATAACATCAACTGAACCACCAACCACTAAAACATTCAAATTTGAAAATTGTACTTTCAATAATTGTTTCTTTTAAAATTATTCATGTTTATTTTTATTTCATCATCGTTAATTAAAACGTTTCTTGTTTATTTCATCATCCCTAATTAAAACCTCTCTAACACTCGTTTATATTAGTTAGGTTATGTTTGTTATAGCTTCTGCTATATGATATTATGGATAGTCACTATCAGAGATTCTTTAATGCTAAGATTTATTGAAAATCATCTGTCAAGTGACGTTGATTACTGGGATCCGGATGATTGAAGTGGAATGCAAATGTTTTAATAAAAGTGAAAGTGAATCAACAAAGACTTCTTGACTAGTAACCGTCCACAGAGTTCAATGAAGATTCCATAGTTGGCACAACTGATAAGAAAACAGCTATTCATAACACACTAGTGCCATCTACTAGCGTAATAGTTATAATGTTATAGTACATTTGAAGACAGTCGTATTTTCGTAAGCCAATTAATATTTTATTGTATTGGAGTACTTCGTTACTTCTAATCTTTATATACTTTCTTCTAATCGTGTAATAGTCAATTAAATCTCACTCGAGTTTTGATTTTCTCTAGATAAATCAAAACCTCTAGTGAGATTACTGTTGATAAAATCACTGCAATAGCGAAGATCCTTCGAAAGAGTTGAAAAACATCAGAGAGTTGACGAAACAATCTGTCTGCAGTAGCTTCGATAATCGGTTATTTGTAGTAGTTCTGCAATACATTTCCTTCATTAACCGTACAAATGTCCTGTTTATAAAACAGATTATTCAGATTAATGGCATCGCAATGCAATGTAGCCCCACCCCCCGTGGATTGACACCGCGACAGCAGAGATGTAACATGGAAACCAAACTTGCGGAGTTTGCTCAAGTCTGGAACTTGAAGCAGCCGAACTTCAGACGGGAACTGATGGAACTGTGGCTTGGGTTCACAAACTTATTGACCAAGCCTAAGTTTTCAAACAGACAGTTCTCCTACTTATGAAGCAAGGAATTAGGAAACTTTCTCCCAAATATGTTGAATAATTTAAAGACACGTCCCTACTAACACTGAAAATAGTCGTCTTTGGCTATCAGGCCTACACACTTTACTTTCCAGACGTGCGTGGTTGCATCTTCACATGATGGCCCAATTTTTGGCGCAGTCAGGTAAAACATTAATTGAGTAGGCAACCCTGATGATTCAAACTCGAAGTATTTACGCAACATCGGAAATACAGGGTGTATCTAAATTCAGTACTCTAACTTCTAGGAATGATACAAGAGACCAAAACAAACGTTTTTGGCGTGAGGTCGGGTGAACGAGCAGGCCATCTAATGTGTCCACCGCGGCCAATTCACTTGACTTTTGTGTATGGGGGAATTGAATCAAGGGAAGAGCTCATCGCTCGGTTGCTTGCAGCTGCTGACGCTCTACAGCACATGCCTGGAGTCTCTGAACGTGTACGACAGCAACGACACGTCGTGCAGAGTCTGTATTGACGCAGGAGGCCGCACTTTTGAACAGTTTTGTAAATGAGTACGAATGAAAATAGTTTTGAAGAATGAGCGTCATAAGTGACGTTACAACTGTATTCTTTATTCCTTACACTACTGTTTTCCTCATTCAATATTTAGTCATCATCAGGCTTCGAGACTTCGGACCCGATAGAGCAGTTCAGTGGGAAATCCGCATAACGGCGTACTGAGTATAGTGGTAAAGCGTACAGTGGGTGGGGGTACTGTAGAATGAATGACAAGAAATACGCAAAAGAAAACGCTCTGGATTTGAAGGTTGTGACGAATAATTTGGTTTTCATACAAACTGTGTCTGCAACTATTACACGGTTAGAGAATTCAGAGTAAGAGATGCCGGAAGCACTCAAATTAATCTAGAAAATGATGCAGAGAATTAATGAGACATCAAGTACACCGGTTACTGAACGTGTAAAACAGAAGTGGAAATCAATTTTACGTAAAAATAACGGATATGGAACATTGTGTAACATAAACAGCAAATTAGTGGACATAGAGTCACCCGAGAATAAAGGACTGTCTCTTAGAGACTGCAATGATGTTAGGTTTTTTCGTTTTGCCCCTATAAAGTCATGGGACCTAGAGCGCATGTTTTCACAGTACAAACTGTGTTTGGTAGACAACTGAAAAAGATTTTACTTTTGAGACACTGAAAATGTACCTTGTAGTGCATTGCAATTCTGTACTGTAACTGCACTTCCTAAAAACGACCAATAGGATAAATGAAGAAATTAAAATTGCTACATGCTTATTTCCACCATTAACACTGTGTATAATTAAACACAAATGCTTATAAAAGACAGAAGAATAAATGCTTTTCACATTATTTTGACACTGTCATAGTGTAATGTATATTTACTTTCAGAATGTCCATATGTGTGTATTTCCCCATACTACCGTACTCTACTCTAAATAGCAACGTTGTTACCTCAACACATCTCTATCTACCTGCAGCGAGTCAACAACCTATAGTACAAGCACAGTAAACTTATTGTATCGGGTCCAAAGTCTCGAAGCGTGGTCATCATTCATGGTGATTTAATAAAAAACATTTGGTTTAGTCTCTTGTATCATCTCTAGAAGTTTGAGTATTGAATTTAGTTACACCCTGTAGCATGTCGCAACCAGTGATTAGTAAAATCCTGGGAGCTTTGCCATGGAGAATACTCTCCTTAAAATTCACAGTCACTAAAATGGGAAAGATTATTCAAAAAGACACTGATTTTTGGTAACTACAGACATTTTTTTCTTACGCAGAACACAGGAAATCATTAAATATGAACAGAGGTCTTATCATTTTTTAATAATGTTAACTGTTCAACAACTTTACAAAAAATGTTCTTTTTTAATCGATAAACAATCTTATGGCTACTGGGGTTTTGTTAAAATACACAGAGTAATATATAAAAAATAATACAAAGGTCAGTCTGAAAGATCCCTCAACATCAGAGGTAGGCAAAACGGTTATCGTGATGACAAGAGTTGTGACGTCATTGAATGCAACCCGCTAAACTCAGAGAGGAGCAGAGAGAAAGAATGGGTCTTTATCTTTCAGTGATGGTGTACAGAAATGCCTCATTCTTCAAATTTTGGAGAACTATTCATAATTTATATAATATGAGCATTTACGTTGAAAAACAATATCCATTCATTGTACCGTGTCACAAAGATCCAATGTCAAAAGGCTGCTGGTAGGCAAGTAAGTTTCCGTGTATTTAAGCAGCATAATGTTTTACAATTTGAAGTTTCGAAAAAAAGTATCACAAATGCAAACATAGGTACTAACTTATGTTGTTGCCAAATGAGCAAAGGGATGGATTTGTTGCTTTTGCAACTGACATTTTAAATAAATCTAAACCTGATAAATGATTCATTGTGTTTTCAGATGTACCAATTTATACATCCGCGTCTTCCAGATATCTGACTCATTCATCCATTGTTTAACAAGCTCGCAGAGTTCAACAGTTGAACAATCTCCGATGGAATGCGGGGAAAAAAAAACATAATATTATTGTCAATAATGGCCACAGTCTATGTTTCTCTTGAGTTGTAACTTTAACATTTACATTTGGTTGAGAAGCTTTTGTCATCCAGTCTGCTGTTAAAAAATCTGAAAGTTAGAATTTATAAAACAGTTATATTACCGGCTGTTCTTTATGGTTGTGAAACTTGGACTCTCACTTTGAGAGAGGAACAGAGATTAAGGGTGTTTGAGAATAAGGTGCTTAGGAAAATATTTGGGGCTAAGAGGGATGAAGTTACAGGAGAATGGAGAAAGTTACACAACACAGAACTGCACGCATTGTATTCTTCACCTGACATAATTAGGAACATTAAATCCAGACGTTTGAGATGGGCAGGACATGTAGCACGTATGGGCGAATCCAGAAATGCATATAGAGTGTTAGTTGGGAGGGCGGAGGGAAAAAGACCTTTGGGGAGACCGGACTTATGTGAGGACGGCAATGAACCAGTGGGTTCCTTAAAAGCCATAAGCAATTAAGTAAGCAAAGAAAATTAAGAACAGTAAAAAATTCCTAGTCTGGGAATATTCCCAAAAAAATCTTCCTGCAGGAATATTCCCACATCACAGCACTAGTCCCAGTTCGAAATTACAAATTCCTCTTATGCATGTAAAAATATTTCATTCTGTGATTGAGGAAATTCTAGAAAGAATTACCGGCGAGCTGTTACTTGCAGTATATGTTTCGCGATTTGTGGACAGATGTCTCTGCGAGCCAACACTGCAGGTCCATTTGAAGAACGTCACTGGGATAAGATACTTTTCCATGGATGAGAGGGCTCCGGGAAATATTTACTTGTCACATTCTTCTAACGTTAAAAAAATAAAACTTGCTATGAACATTCTCGCATACCATCGTATCATGGGGGATAATTATTTATTGTTTTTCTTTCTTTCTTTGAAAATACTCATAGTTTTTTTTTGCTCTTTCAAGGATAAATAAATAAATAAATAAATAAATAAATAAATAAATAAATAAATAAATAAGTAAATAAATAAATAAGTAAGTAAATAAGTAAATAAATAAGTGAATAAATAAATAAGTAAATAAATAAGTAAATAAAAGGTAAATAAGTAAATAAATAAGTAAATAAATAAATAAGTAAATAAATAAGTAAGTAAATAAATAAATAAGTAAATATATATAAATAATTAAATAAATAAATAAATAAATAAGTAAATAAGTAAATAAATAAGTAAATAAATAAATAAGTAAATATATATAAATAAGTAAATAAATAAGTAAATAAATAAATAAGTAAATAAATAAATAAATAAGTACATAAATAAATGAGTAAATAAATAAATAAATGAGTAAATAAATAAATAAATAAATAAATAAGTAAATAAATAAATAAATAAGTAAGTAAATAAATAAATAAATAAGTAAGTAAATAAATAAATAATAAACAAATAAGTAAATAAGTAAATAAATAAGTAAATAAATAAGTAAGTAAATAAATAAATAAGTAAATAAATAGATAAGTAAATAAATAAGTAAATAAATATATAAGTAAATAAATAAATAAATAAGTAAATAAATAAATAAATAAGTAAGTAAATAAATAAATAATAAACAAATAAGTAAATAAGTAAATAAATAAGTAAATAAATAAGTAAATAAATAAATAAGTCAGTAAATAAATAAATAAATAAGTAAATAAATAGATAAGTAAATAAATAAGTAAATAAATATATAAGTAAATAAATAAATAACTAAATACATAAATAAGTAAATAAATAAATAAATAAATAAATAAATTCCGGCTCATAAAATGGTCACCTTAAAAATAATTCGGAGATTCAATTCTCCTCAGATGATTTCTTGTTGACGTCTATTACAGTAGGTGAACCTCACGAAGCAAAGAATTAATGAGCTATTCTTCGTAGCATTCGCTACAGCCTCGTGGTTTCTTCCTCATCGTCTGCAGATCCTAAGTCACTACAAAGCACAACCTACTTACTTACTTGTCCCAGTTTGTTTTTGTATTTATATTTTTGTTTTCAAAGATTCTCCATCCTTGTAAACTTTGCATTCCTTCACAGAAAATGTTAAGTTAAATTTTACTGTTTTAGTAGATTGTATGTATATTCCTTGAAATAACAAAGGAACGTATATAATATATCACTTCTTGTTCCACTCATAACAAATGGCTTCTTTAGCAACGTGGCTTTGTTTTTATTACACGCGTGGTGTCACTTTTATTTCACATTTGTATTTCGAAATATTCTTTCTGCATTAAGAGGATTTAACTGGCACGACACCAAGAACTCGCAGTTATATTTCAAAACATTACGCTACGTGTTATTTCATTTGTTTCTAATATACAGGGCTGCTCGTGCCAAATTGCCATCGTCAGATCTTGCAGCGAGAGTGAGGCTTCACGATTCACTTGCGTTTATTCGTCTCATATTGCAATCCAGGACTCACTCTGAACGCCTCGCCACTTCAGTTATTCTGATACTAGGCTATGCCACTTTGTATTATTTATTTATTTATTCATTCAGTTACGGAATTCTTAAATTAATCATTAATACATTTATTTATTTATTTATTTATTTATTTATTTATTTATTTATTTATTTATTCATTCCTTCAGTTACGGAATTCTTAAATTAATCATAAATACATTTATTTATTTATTCATTCAGTTACGGAATTCTTAAATTAATCATTGATACATTTATTTATTTATGCATTCAGTTACGGAATTCTTAAATTAATCACTCATACATGTATTCATTCATTCATTCATTCATTCATTCATTCATTCATTCATTCATTCATTCATTCATTCAGTTATGGAATTCTTAAATTAATCATTAATAGATTTATTTATTTGTTTATTTATTTATTTATTTATTTATTTATTTATTTATTCATTCATTCAGTTACGGAATTCTTAAATTAATCATTCATACATTTATTTATTTATTTTATTTACGTATTTTATTAATTTAATTCTTTATTTATTTATTTATTTATTTATTTATGTATTCAATTACTCAATTATTAATTCACTTATTTACGTATTTTATTAATTAATTAATTTACTTATTTTTATTCATTTATTTATTTCATTACATACTGACTTATTTATCTATTTAATTATTTTCGTAGGGTATTTATTTATTTAATTACTTCTCTATTTATTTACTTATTCATTTATTTAGTTATTCACTTATTCAATACTCAATTATTCATTCATTCATTCATTCACTTATTTACGTAGTTTATTAATTTCTTTCTTTATTTACTTATCATTGATTTATTTATTCAATTACTCAATTGTCCACTTATTTACGTAGTTTATTCATTTATTTTTTATTTACTTACTATTATTTATTTAATTAATTGCACACTGACTTATTTATCTATTTTATTATATTATTATTTCCTTATGAATTTTATTTATTAGTTACTTATGTATTTCCTTATTTATTTATTATTCAATTATTTTTTTATTCATTTATTTATTTATTTATTCATTTATTGCGACTTCTTCTTTACAAACTTATTTCTTTCGAAACTTCTTTCGTTTTTCTTCTTTTTTTTTTTACTTTCCACTTTTCCTGTTTTCTCCTCACTTCAATTATGCCCCTTTTCTCTAATCCATTTCATTTCACTTCTCTTTTTTATTGTTTATTTCGCCTTCTTCTTTCTTTCGTTTATTCCATTTTTATATTTTCCCCTTCCTTTTGCTACTTTTTCTTCTTTATTTTTGTTTCTCCATTCTTTCTTCCTTTTCACACTTTCTTCTTTCTGTAATTTTTCTTTTCTTAGTTTCTTCTGCTTTCGTATTTCCTTCATTCTTCCTTTTTTCTCTTTTCCTTCCTTCCTTTCGTCTCACTCACAATATTCGAAGAGGTTTGTTTGTCCTTATTGCCAGTCCTGATACTTTCCAAACACACAAAGCTGTTGCTCCAGGCGGGAATCGAAACCCCGACTATGGCTTTGGAGCAGTTTTGAAGCGCTCCCTCGCCGTCGGCACACACGCCGGCGCCTCGTCGCCATGTTAGATCCGAATTACTCGGTTCATCGTTTCTCAGCTCGCCAGGGCGATAAAGCAAATTTCAGGAGCACAAAAGCTTCGCGAACTTGGTACAGAAGTCTGGAGTCTGTGAGACAGAGAGAGACAGCTGTAACGATCATCCTCTGCCCCACTACTAAATTCCAGTTACTGGACCAATTTTTGTCCTATTTTTGTAAAACGTTTTACTAGAGTATTATAGGCTGAAGTATTCATTTATTTACATAGAGAATGGTGACTGGAGTGGGGAGGACTGACAGTCATGGCCGCTGTGAAACGTTCCCCGCATCTAAACAGACAAGACGAGGACGAGGAGAGAGGGGGACGGGGACCTTCATCTCTTGGGCTCTGAAAGATAAAGAAAAGAAAGAGGCAGAAGAGCCTAATGCGATTATTGCAAATTCAGGAAATGACTAGGAGTATCGAATAAAAGAAAAAGCCTGGCTATATTGTTTCCGTTGTTATGCGCAATTCAGGGGATTCCCATGTGTTACGTGGGCTTCTGCTCCCCGCCCCTTTCATAATATTTACAGGGCACGTTCAAGAATGCTTCCGCAGCGCGGAGAACCGGTCTTGTGTGTAGTTGTTTCTGACGCTACCCCAAGTTTAATGCGGCTTAAAAATCGATAGAGTGGTGCCTCATGGTTAGAATTCATGCCCTGAATTCAAAAACCCTTTAAATAAACACCCTCCTCCCATGCCCTGACTTATGCTGGAAGAAAATGGATTAAACATGGAGGAAACGGAATCAAACACGGGGAATTTTAATGATGATACATTAGTGAACGCGTCAGAGTTGCGGGTTCAAGTCCAGGTAAGTTAAGCAGGAACTTTTAGTGGACAAAGAAACTGTACAAAAAGAATTACTACAAAATAGAATAATCTAAATTTGTTGAAAAATGTAATGATTACCCTACAAAATTTTTTATTGGGAATTAACGTTTTCAAATTAGAGCACATATAGAAATATATTACTAACTTTCTTTAATAAAAACAAGAAAAATTTCAACACATACTGCCATAATTATAATACGAAAAGGAACTTCTTATTTATTTTCACAGCACAGAGTCGAAATTTTAACGGCTACTGGTATGAAACATGGCTCCAATTGTAACTTAAAATCATATAACTTCATTTCTCATTACCCTGATTTAGAAAACGTAAGTGCGGTGAATTATAAAAATTGAAATTAAAGAAATCATTAACAAAAATTAACATAGCGGTAAATAAATAATTGCTAATTATGAATATTAGTTGAACGTTCTTTCACTTGTAATTACGTATTTTATCACATATGATTTGTAATATATACTACCTCATCCTACTTATTTTTTTTTCTTTTTCTTCCTACTGCCCTATCTGTATTTCAATATTGAACCCCGTACACGGATGAGAGTCTTACGGGGGTGAATTTATTTCACTTAATTTTATGTTTTATTGTTTTGTATGTGCAGTTTGTTCAACTGATTTAATAGTTTCAACATACTATCCTTTGTCATTGTCTTATTTATCTTACTACAATTTTAATACTAAATAGAACTGTTCATATTTCTATAAAATAAGTTATAAAATTGTAATTCATAATAGTACATTATGCAACGAGCCTATAATGGTAGTAATTAAGACGCGAGTATGTTTGTTTATGAAACGAGCGCAAGCGAGTTTCATAATTTTCATACGAGCGTCTTAATTACAATTATAGGCAAGTTTCATACGACATTTTATGGTCGACCATATTTCTAACTTGAAATTATTCATAAGTATTCATGTTATGGTTATCTAAGTGAAGTGCGGAACTGACCTTCTAAATTGTGAGACGTGCGCAGACGCGAAAGTATTGATTTTTTCCGAGAAACAAATGTCATTGACCTTGATATAATGTAGGGAGTAAAATAAACATTAATCTTGATATAACCTTGAAATTGATTTAGACATTGAAAAACGAGATGACTAATTGAATTTATTTGAATATTATTTACAATTAACGCTAATTATTATAGTAACGGAACATAAACTTCTGCGACAGTATTGGATTTCCAGCCTCCGTGACTTTTCGCTAGTTGTCTTTCGATTGAATATCAGAGAATAATCGATACTTGCGCTTTTATAATAGTAAAATGGTGATTTCTCATTGGCTGAACAACTGAACTATAATGAATAGGTGTACTTTAATGAGGTGCATTAAATGGCTACTACCAGGTGTATAATTAGGCCTACCTACTACATTTCGGCATGGTCGAGCATAAAATATTTTATTTACATCTATGTACAAAATACGCGTACATATTTTCAAAATATTTAGATATCTATAACAACACTAACACATCGCATTGCTCTGCCTCGCAATATTACGTCAATCACGAAATTGCCCGCAAGCATGTCTACGGTTCCGCAAGCACCGTCTTTGTTAGTGTGTTGATTGGAAATTTGTTTACCTATTTTCGTGAATATATCACCTACCGTCAAAGTAATTAGCCATTTTTCACATCTACAGACGTGGACAAATTATTAGCAAAATTGAAGATTTTTATTATACATTTTTACAAAATATGATTCTTCAATTTAGACTACAGTTGACATTTTGGATATTTCCAAATTATTAGCAAAACTGAAGATTTTTGTTTCATATTTTTACAAAATTTGGCTCTTCAATGCAGTTGACATTTTTGCTAATTTATAAATTATTAGCAAACCTGAAGATTTTTATTATATATTTTTACAAAATCCGATTCTTCAATTTGGACTACAGTTGGCATTTTGGATATTTCCAAATTATTAGCAAAACTGAAGATTTTTGTTTTATATTTTTACAAAATTTGGCTCTTCAACGCAGTTGACATTTTTGCTAATTTATAAATTATTAGTAAAACTGAAGATTTTTATTGTATATTTTTACAAAATCCGATTCTTCAATTTGGACTACAGTTGACATTTTGGATATTTCCAAATTATTAGCAAAACTGAAGGTTTTTGTTTTATATTTTTACAAAATTTGGCTCTTCAATGCAGTTGACATTTTTGCTCATTTATAAATTATTAGCTAAATTGAAGATTTTTATTATATATTTTTACAAAACTTGACTCTTCAATTTAAACTATAGTTGACATTTTTGCATATTTCTGTCTACTTTAATGATGGAAATATGCAAAATTGTCAACTGTAGTTTAAATTGAAAAGTCAAATTTTGTAAACAGAATTATCATAAAAATCGTCAATTTTGTTAATAATTTGTCCACGTCTGTATATACTTGTTAAAATTAATCTGCATGAAGTTACTCAAGTACCTCCGGGGTTTTGAAGCTTGGCCGTGCAATAGCAAACCCACACGTAAAGCATAAAGGCATGCCAGCGGGTCGAGAATATGTACAAATTTTGTTCGTGATAGATGCCGTGGCGCAGTTACTCGTTTATCCGCTAGGGGGCAGTACTTTGTAGTGTGCGAACAGGGCGTTTTCAAGTGAACAAAAAGTATTCTGTGTTATGCAATTCGCTAAAGGCGTGATTTTCGAATCAAGTACTATACAAATCATCTATGGTTAAAACAATAAGAGACTGGTTTAGAAAATTGGAGGAAACTGGCTATTTGTGTGTCGCAAAACAACAGGTAGGCCGAGAGTGTGGACCTCGTACGAGAATCGTTCACCAGTCCTCAGAAATCAACACGTTCGCAAGTCGAGAATTAAAGAGTCTGGAGTGAGTGACGTGTCGTATGCAAAAGGCTTTTCTGCAAACCATACCGGTTGCAACTGGCGTAGACTCTTGCTTCACAAAATGTACAAATTTCCGTACTCAAGTAGGCTATGTTTGGAATTCCAACAATTTTTAGAAGAAGCCAGTGAAAACTTTATTTTACCGTTGGATTGGAAGTAGGTGTGATTGAACACTCATTATCTGGCCCGCTTGGTCACCCGACTTCACTCCACGTGACTTTTTCGTGTGGGGTTATCTTAAACATTGTTTACGTGCCTCCTTCACCAAGACATTTACCAGAGATTCTGAGAATTATGGAGGTAGTTTCTATAGCAACATTGTAACGTGTATGGGAGAAGGTAGTTACAGGATTAGCGTCTGTCGAGTCACCAACATTTATTTTTTTATTTATTACTTATTTATTTATTTATTACTTACTTATTTATTTATTACTTACTGATTTATTTATTACTTATTTATTTATTACTATTTATTTATTACTTATTTATTTATTTACTTATTTATTTATTCCTTATTTATTTATTTATTACTTATTTATTTATGTATTTATTACTTATTTATGTATTTATTTATTACTTACTTATTTATGTATTTATTTAATACTTATTTATCTATTTATTACTTACTTATTTGTTTATTACTTATTTATTTATTTATTACTTAATTATTTATTTGTTTATTTATTTATTTATTTTGCTAATAATTGTAACATAAAATATAATATATACAGAAAAGACTTTAGCTCGCCCCCGAAAGAGTACAACTCGTGATCAGGGACGCATTCCTGAATTGAAATTAATAAGTATACAATACAATTTACCTTATGTCTACTATGCAATTATAATACATACATTTAAATTTACAATTTTTCAATTTTTATAAAATCCATTCATAACGTTTTAAATTTAAGACTAGAACTATTAGAATTGACAAGATTAGGATATTTAAATATAAATTTGTTATATATTCTTGGGCCTGAATTACTACTATGATTAAATACTGTAACAGTGTTGCATTTTGATTCAAACAATTTTAAAGAATTCATACCTTTGTTTGATAACTATGAGAATACAATTCAAAATTATTTGTAAGGTGGGGTAAGAAATCGGATATTCAGTCTTTTCGCTGACAAGTAATTTTTCCCTTAAACTACAGTCCGCCCAAATCCTGCAGGGACCTAATAACAGCTTGTACAATAACCAGTACCGGTAATCAATATTTTGTACAAAATTAGAATGGTGTTAATTACATGCAAGTAAGAAGGAAGTTTTGTGGAGCACAAGAATGGTAAAAATGCAGAACTGGTGTGAGAAGTAAGAAAATTAACGAAAGAGAAAGCGAATGAAAATAAGCAATAAAGGGATCGGAAAACTAACAATGAAAAAATGTGTTGCAAACATAAATAAGAACTACAAGAGAAAAGAAAGGAAACCATAAGTCGGAGAAAGAAAATAATGGGGCGAGAAGGTAACAGGAACAGGGAAGGGGACGCAAGAGACATTTGAGAGCGCTAAGGAAGAAAGGAAGGCAGGATACAATGGGAACAAGATACACGCGGATAATAGCGAAAAGAATAAAGGAGAACAGAACAAGGAGCGAAATAAATTCATTCACTGGTTCTAGTCACGAGGTGGGATTCCCCCTCATTAGCAGTCGTGCAACGCGCCGATCGCATGACAAATGACACACGACAGCGCCTTCACGCTGATTGGAACGTCCCAGCGTTTAATTATCGGTCAGATTATCGTGTTGAAAGCCGGCTTACAGTAGCAACAGATCTCCGATCACCGACAACAGATAAATAACCCGCCTTAGCGCTGCGAGCTGGTAACAATTGTGCTAGGTTGGTACCACTGCGGCACGAGGTCGGGATTAAGGATTATGTGATCGCTTAGGTAAAGCGTGTTTTCTTGGTTTTGAGCTGATAAGAAGAAAATTAAATAATAAAGAAAAAAATAAAGAAAAAGAGAAGGAAGGAAAAGAAAAAATGGATGTTATAAAGCAGGGGTTGTCAACCTTTTCAAGATAGTGAGCACACATGCAATAGACTACTAAATGAGCGAGTACCATGAAGTCCAACAGGCTTAATATATGAACTTACTTACTTATTTCCTTACTGGCTTTTAAGCAACCCGGAGGTTCATTGCCACCCTCACATAAGCCCGCCATTAGTCCCTATCCTGAGCAAGATTAATCCATTCTCTATCATCATATCCCACCTCCCTCAAATCCATTTTAATATTATCTTCCCATCTACGTCTCGGCCTCCCTAAAAGTCTTTTTCCCTCCGGCCTCCCAACTAACACTCTATATGCATTTCTGGATTCGCCCATACATGCTACATGACCTGCCCAGCTCAAAAGTCTGGATTTAATGTTCCTAATTATGTCAGGTGAAGAATACAATGCGTGCAGTTCTGCGTTATGTAACTTTCTCCATTCTCCTGTAACTTCATCCCTCTTAGCCCCAAATATTTTCCTAAGCACCTTATTCTCAAATATCCTTAATCTCTGTGTTCCTCTCTCAAAGTGAGAGTCCAAGTTTCACAACCATACAGAACAACCGGTAATATAACTGTTTTATAAATTCTAACTTTCAGAATTTCTGACAGCAGACTGGATGATGAAAGCTTCTCAACCGAATAATAACAGACATTTCCCATATTTATTCTGTGTTTAATTTCCTCCCGAGTATCATTTATATTTGTTACTGTTGCTCCCAGATATTTGAACTTCTCCACCTCTTCGAAAGATAAATTTCCAATTTTTGTATTTCCATTTCGTACAATATTCTCGTCACGAGACATAATCATATACTTTGTCTTTACAGGATGTACTTCCAAACCTATCTCTTTACTTGAAAAGGGATTACACAGTATGAAACACGGGAAAGCCTGTTAGGTTGCTAAAGTAGTATAATAGGAACACTATTTGTTCCGGCTGTACAACAAAGTTTACATTGAAGAAAGGACCTCATGAGAATTCGTGCTCGCGAGCACATTTTTATTCTCATGACAAGAGCACCAAATATCATTAAAAGAGCACAGTGGTGCTCGCGAGCACCAGGATGAGAACGCCTGTTATAAAGCAACAGTTCTTAATGACTTTTCTTGAAGTATCGGAAGAAATTTTTACGTTCAGACCACTGTCAGTCGTTTAATATTGAAATACTACAGAAAAAAATTGTTTTCATTTTGGGTTAAATATAGGACTGCTAATGTTTTATGATGCGTAATATTTATTAACAGCAAGTTATGTTTTCTAATAACTTCACATTTAATTGACTCAGGAATATGAATGAATGAATGAAAAATTCAAATGGTTTGAATGAAATAGAATGAATTAATGAATGAATAGGGCGGGAGGGACAGTGGAGGAATTATCAATTCAAAGGCACACGATCATAAGCCCGTCCTTGCAAGGGCTTTTGGGGTTGACCTTAACCTTTATGTGAGCTCCTAGCCTAAAGGCCGTTTGTCTCATCTCGTGCACACTGTCCTGAAGGGACTTCAGTAAATTCTGCGGTGGAAATGCCGAAAAGACCGTCAGCTAGTAGAACGTTAACGGTGCTATTCATAGACATTTCGCAGCACGCGCTACGAGCGTACTAAGCTAGCCCCGGCTATCCACTGGTTACTTGTACAGAATTCAAATCATATCCTATCGCTAACACTGGTTTATGAATACGAAAAACGCTGATCATCCACCGGAAGCCCGCGCTAAAAACGTCTATGAATATGGCCCTAAGTGACTGAGCAATTCAGCCAACCAAGCATGACCACCGCAACAGCACAGACAGCTACTACCGCTGCGGCCCAGTCATCGAGCCTAGGGGGGAAAGCAGCACCGACAAAGCCAAGTCTCATACCTGCCGGTGTTTTAACACTAATGTCCAGGTTTCGTTGCCAATCGAATTACTCTTCAAGAAACGACCACTCATATAAATTGAGGGAAAGAAGACAGAGGACGGACACTGGAAAGTTTTCTTTTCTCAATCGTACTATCAGGGACTGGAATGCTTTACCTGCAGACTTACTAAAGGCTTTACCAACAACCAAAAAGTATTTAAAAATAGGCTTAAGGACTTTACTAATAGACGGTAATTCTACACAGTATTTAAAGGGTGTAAATTATATGTTGTTATTGAAGTGTTGTATCAGTGAAGAATTAGGGCCTATGTTGTGTCAGTGAAGTGTGTTGTGTCAGTGAAGAATTATGTTGTATCAGTGAAGTGTGTTGTATCAGTGAAGAATTATGTTGTGTCAGTGAAGTGTGTTGTGTCAGTGAAACGTGTTCCTGTCAGGGAAGCTTTATAGTTTATAGTGGCATTGCAAAGTATTTAAACAGTGAAATGTTTTTGAAGTGTTAGTGAAATCAGGATAGAATCAGTGAAATGTGTCGTAGTTCCAGTGCAGTGAGTGAGTTGACAGCGAAATGAGTGTAATGTTGAAAGGTACTTGTGCAGATATGAACATATCATACTCGTAGGTTTTAGTTCGAACTTAGATTTAAGATACAAATTAGATTTATTTTAAATGTTATTTTAAGTGATCTTGCACCATTTAATTTAGGATATTCCCTATTATTATTATTATAATTA
Organism: Periplaneta americana; assembly: GCF_040183065.1. Classification (NCBI taxonomy): domain Eukaryota; kingdom Metazoa; phylum Arthropoda; class Insecta; order Blattodea; family Blattidae; genus Periplaneta; species Periplaneta americana. Next base: position 2,812,620 of record NC_091121.1, read on the forward strand.
TTATTATTATTATAAATTATTGTTAGTATTAATTATTGGTATTATTATTAACTGTATTTTTAATTAATTAGTTTATTATTGTCATTATTGAGTGTAATTAGTTACCACTGCCACCGGGTATATACTCATTGCAGTGTGAATAAATACATACATACAAACAACAAAATTTGGAAATCCGAAATGTGATAGGTCCGTGGCCCACTTCAAAGGCTCGTCTCGACAATTGTCTTAACGCCTTAGGGAAACCACGGGAAGATCACAGGGAAGAACAAGTAGATAGGAAGAAACAAGAAGGAAAAGTGAAAGAGGAAGTATGAAAAAAGAAACAGAGAGAGAGAAAGAAAATAAAACGAAGAACGGAGGAAATAAACGAAATGAAGGTGAGAAATTTACGAAATGAAGGAGAAAAATTTATAAGAAATCAAAGTAGAAACACAATGAAAGCAATATTATTATCTGTAATAAACAAATATTTGGCGAAGGCACAATGCAGTGGAATTAGAACGGTAAATGCAAAAATGGAAACCTGTTCTCGTCGCAGACTAATAGCGTCACGCGGAACAGAAGACTAACCAAAGTTGTGCGTAATTAAGAAGCACTAACGAGGTAAGTTTACTATTTGCAGGAGTTGTGAAGCACTGGCTCATAATTTAAACGCCTTCAGCAGAATTCAAAGCAAATTAAATATTTCATGAGGCGTGAAAATTCCTTCTCTGTAATCGCTAGGTATTAGAAGATGTACACCTTCGAGAACTGAACTTTCTTTAATTATGTATTGGTGGACCGTAAGTGATAGCGCAATTGAATTTACTTTTGCAACTTCTTAAACTCACACAAAAAAATCCAAAGCAATGACATTACTTCGAAAATTGTCACAATGATGGGCGGTTTTTCCAAGTATTGTTAGAAAATTTAACGACTGTTAAACTCTAAACAGTTTGTTAATTAATAAAATTGTATGTTTTCAACACCAGTTTGGTTTAACAGATTGTTAACAGTTTGTTAATTTTAAATGTAGGATTTCCGCCAGTTAACTCGTTTAACAGATAGTTAAATATGGCCGATGTCTCCACAGCTGTTCAAACAGAAGTTGCGAAATTAATATTTTGTGTCTCTCTGTAGGGAATGTTTAGCATATGACTGGTAATGTAACATTTAAAAAATACTTTGGACTGTTTAAATACATCAGTGTTATTTTATTTCTTTCGTATTTCGTATCCATAATAGCAATGAGGAAATATAACCTTACTTTGTAATTATTATTCAGCACGTCACCAACAACTTTCATTTGTCAACTGTTTGTTTATGGAGCGTGGCCTACTATAACAGCTTGTCATTTTATGCAAGTTTCATGACTCACTCTATAATATAGAATTTAAAGATTAATTTTAGCCAATCAAAAATTGTCTTACATGTGTAGAATCATTACCAACTGCTGTTGAGTAGTTAAAATAGTTCCAACAGACGTTATAGTTAAGTGTTGGTTATCTTAAACAAAATTATGTTGAACAAATGGAAAATACATTAACAAAGCGTTAAAAATAAACAGACTGTTAATTTAACATTCGTTAAGCAAAATTAAACATTACTTGGACAAACTGGCCATGAGTGAATCAAATTATAGTAAACAACAAATGTTTCTAAATATATATTACATTTAAATTAGTTGGTCTGTCTTGAAATCTTACAGGTTGTCTCTAAATTAGGTCGACAAGCTTCAAGATTGATACACAACACTAAAAAAAAAAAATTGTTATGGAATAAATGAGCAGCTACGTTTCGTTTCAGTAGGGCCTACAACAAGATTTTATGTCATCAATTGGGCAATCTTACAGGAGGAGATTGAAGTAATCAGTTTTGTGAAAATTAATGAATTTAATAGCAAAATAATTAATGTTACAGGTATTCATTACACCAAAAACTACAGAAAAACGGAAATAAAGCAAAGAAAAGGAAAAGGAAAGAATGTACTGCAGTGTTAAATTGTTGGTGTGAATCCAATACACTGCAGTCCATTTGTTTCGTAATACACAATTAGTAAAAAAAAAAAAAAGTTATGTATCCGATCCTGAAGTTTGTCGGTCTAGTTTAGAGACACTCTGTATGTTCATTAAAATAAGAATATTGAATAACACACTAACATCTATTTTAGATAGCGATCATTTCGAGTAAAAAATGATATGCGTATATATATATATATATATATATATATATATATATATATATTATTTTTCTCTCTAAGCCATTGTTATGAAACACGATTCCTATGATTTTACGGCCGTTCATACTTTAAATGCTCGCTCGTGAAAAACAGCAAGAAATGACGTCACATTTTGCCTTGGAGCCACAGAATTCTGCACCTCAAACTACAGGGACAACTTGCCTGCGGTAAGCAGACTCACGATACATCTCACGCCCCCACTGCCGTCGCTATGGTGATCTTCAAGAACTCCTCTCAATGAATGAATGAGCCCGCTCTTCACAGTTTTTACCAGTTCGGTATTCGTTCTGGCCCCTTCTTTCTATTTCCCTTATTCCACTTGTTCTCCCTCTTGTCAGATACTACCCTTCCCTCCTTCATTCCAATTTTTCCCCTTTTCAAATCTCCACCCTCTCCCACCCCTTTAACACTTCCGCCCCTTTCTCTTTTCAATTTTTAAACTCGCCTATCAGTTGTAAAGTCACGCAACTTTCTGTGAGGAAGTAAATTCAGTAAAAGATAATTATTATGCTAGGGATTGCAGGAGGCCAAACCGCGAACAAAATTACACTGTGGGTACCATTCAAGTGAGGGCTTATATTCCTCCCAGTGTTGTGTGCTGCATTTTATAATTTTAGATGAAAAATTATCCAAAGTGACATTATGTAATTCTTTTCTACTTAGTATGCTTTTTACAGCAAGTTTTTTTTTTTTAGATATTATCAAATATCTCCACTTGTCATAGTCTAAACTCTGAGATGAGTGAGTAAATGACCAAATGAGTGAATTAATTAATATTAATAGAAAGATTGGCAGACATAGCCAGATCGACAAACACAGAAAAATTATTATTGATAAGACTGGTGGATAGAGGAATGGATGGGAAATATTAGTACGAGTAGGTAACTGATCCAACATACAAGATCTCCTTGTTCCTCTCAGACAAGACAACATAAGGCAAGGCAAAACACAAGACAAGAAAAGAAATAAGACGAGACACAAGGCCAAAGAAGACCAGACAAGACTAAACCAGACAGACAGACAGATAGATAGATAGATAGATAGATAGATAGATAGATAGATAGATAGATAGATAGATAGATAGATAGATAGATAGATGGATGGATGGATGGATGGATGGATGGATGGATGGATGGATGGATGGATGGATGGATGGATGGATGGATGGATGGATGGAAGGAAGGAAGGCTGGCTGGCTGGGTGGATGGATGGATGGATGGATGGAAGGAAGGCAGGCAGGCAGGCAGGCAGGCAGGCAGGATGGATGGATGGATGGATGGATGGATGGATGGATGGATGGATGGATGGAAGGCAGGCAGGCAGGCAGGCAGGCAGGCAGGCAGGCAGGCAGGCAGGCAGGCAGGCAGGCAGGGTGGGTGGATGGATGGATGGATGGATGGATGGATCGATAGATAGATAGATAGATAGATAGATAGATAGATAGATAGATAGATAGATAGATAGATAGATAGATAGATAGATAGATAGATAGATAGATAGATAGATAGATAGATAGATAGATAGATAGATAGATAGATAGATAGATAGATAGATAGATAGATAGATAGATAGATAGATAGATAGATAGATAGATAGATAGATAGATAGATAGATAGATAGATAGATAGATAGATAGATAGATAGATAGATAGATAGATAGATAGATAGATAGATAGATAGATAGATAGATAGATAGATAGATAGATAGATAGATAGATAGATAGATAGATAGATAGATAGATAGATAGATAGATAGATAGATAGATAGATAGATAGATAGATAGATAGATAGATAGATAGATAGATAGATAGATAGATAGATAGATAGATAGATAGATAGATAGATAGATAGATAGATAGATAGATTCGGGCGAAACTTGGATATTTAGGTCTTTGCTTTCTAAATTCTTATGAGATTTTGAGTACATAAAGTATTAGACATACACAAGTGCGAAATCGTGTTGATACATGGTCAGCTTTTATAAAAAGAATAAGAACTGAATTTGAACGAATATTTCGAAAGAGATTCGTTTGGAAAGCAGCAAGTCTTGCCCCAATATGGCTATGCGATCACTGCGAGCTCGTCTGTACTTGCCTAATCCTAGAATTCTTTGCCTCATAAAGCGTTGCCGCTTGTTTACAACTTTAATACATTACGGAGAGCTGAGACCGTAAAACGTGCTACATGCGCGCAGAGGCTTTAAAACTGTCCTCGAGGCGCAATATTACGTGGGGTTCAGTGAACAATTTCATTATCTTTTCTCTGTAATGCAAGAAAAGTGCCTAGCCGCAAGTATGTTTCGCATTGTCTGTGAAAAGTCAACACAACGGGAACACCTAGCCTCGGGCCAAACTTGTATAAAAATTTTCTCTTCCTGCTTTCCATTTCCAGGTTCTCTCGATATCGACTCGCTCTGAAACGTTTTACTGGCAGAGCAGGAAGTATAGCGTAAAAGGAAGAAAGAAAACGATCGCTGTGTTTCGTTGCAGTCAGAGTTATACTGGAAGTCTCATGTTCGATTACAGACGGATTCGCTTTTTCAGCATCATTTACACAGCAGCTCGAAACCCGTTCGTCCCGTCTGCAATGAAAGACTGGTGGAAAGTACCTTCACCATGACAACTGCCATTGCAGACGGAGCATTTATTACACTGAGACAGGCACGACATGAAATCTAAGCCACACAGAAAGTGCGATCCTTTGCGAGTTTAATCCGAGCTGCTACCGATAAGACACCAGGAAGCCAAGTGGACAAAGGGAACAAAGCACGAATATCTATACAGGAGGTTTAAAATACAAGGATTGGATAAAAAGTAATGGCAACAGTTCGATATTTCTGACATGACTTTATTCACAGGGGTACAACATTTACATACCTTCTAAATAGTCGCCCCCCTTATTTATTACCTTTTGCCAAATGTTTGGAAAGCGTCGTACACCATCAGCGCGTCCATCTTTGTTGATGTTCCGTATTGACCGCCCTAAAGCACGGATAAGTTCATCTCTGGTATTGTACCGGGTCCCTCGCAGTGGTTCTTTCACTTTGGTGAAAAGATCATAATCGCATGGATCATATCGGGCGAGTACGGTGGATGTTCCAGTAGTCCGCGTTTTCCGTCTGTCTTGGAGGTACAGCGTGGTGCAGTATTACCCCATCAATGCCATACGCCACAATGAATATCTCCTTCACAGCATTTTGTGTAGGGCGCACTTTCTTTGGATGAGGAGAACCGGGATGCTTCCATTCATTTGATTGGCGTTTCAAGTTTGGTTCATACGAGCGAGTCCAGGTTTCGTCCATAGCGACGATTCGTCCAAGAAAGTCGTCACCTTCCCTTTGGTACCGGTGCAACAACGCCTTCCCGGAACGCTTTAACCCATCGTGCAACTGTGCGATATGGCAACGCTGCAGCGCCACATGCTTCACGCAGTCCCTGAAAACATTCTTGTGCACTGTGACCTCGTGCCATTTCAATTTTGATGCAGGAACGTTGCTCTAGTTTTGTAAGGATTGTCTTAGGGAGCTCGCACTATCCCTATGAAAGTGAACGTTCTACACACTGCAGTAGATTGATGGAGTATTGTCGCCGCTGGCTGCACTAACTCATCTAACAGTCCTTGTTCATGTCCACACAGCTGGCAGCTCTCGAACGCACCATCGTCACGTGACAGCAGTGTTGCCATTACTTTTTATCCAACCTATATATAGGCTTACACATCTTGTCATTAGACAGTAGTCAGTAAAATAAATAAAAAAACTTACAATAAACAGAAGTCTAGTTGTCCTCAGAAGCCTTGTGGTTACTACGATGGCGGTGATGTGAGGTTCCCTTGTTCAAAGCCGGTCGACGATTATGCATTTCACGAGGTGACAGAATTACTCCCTTCTGGATAAAAGTATAGCTGCAGGTCCTGTGACGTAGATTTGCGGCACATAAAAAGAAGCTTGTCCATGATGGAGGGCACCAGGAAAAATTTGCTCGTCGCTTCCTGCCTACATTGAAACATCCTGGATTCTGCCAACATGGAACTCTCGTCCGGAATACTAGACACCATGCAGTACGAGAACTTATTGCTGAAAGTCCTCCTTCCTTCTACGAGGTTCACCAAGAAGTCCACTGCCTTGCAAAAGATGAAAGTTCTCGGCGAGTTGACATCATTGCCATTGATAGAAGAAAATAATGACAGAGCAATTATCATCGATCCCATCTGCTCTTTGAAACTGCAGTTGAACAACCTGTAGCAGTACATGAAGAAAAGACCGTCTATGACCCTACAATTCAATACTTTAGAGATTATTATCATATACAAGGACAGATTGAAGTATTTGGCCTATTGTTCGGAGCAAGGGGAACAATTCCAAAATTCTCAGTTGAATGTTTTAAGTCTTTTGGAATTCCTTTAAAAATTTTGAAAATTATTGCTATAGACGTAATGAAATATTCTGTTCAGATTTTACGTAATCACCTGTACACCTAAATTTCCTTATATTCTATTTGATTACTAATACTTATTGAAAAAAAGTACTTTCCCAAGGGTAGCTTCCATTTGAAAATAAAAATCGTAAATAGTGATAACGCAAATGTTTATTTTTATTTGTTTAGTATCCTGTATCTTTTGGCAACCCTTACTGAAGGGAAGCTACCCTTGTGGGATTTATATATAATATCTACAGTTGAAAGCACAGGCAAAATACTTGGTGTTCATTTCAAAGTGTGTCATGACGTCACTGTTGTTGGGTCACCGATTTGAAGCGAGTTTCTGTTTATATGTTAGAGAAGTTGCCTATTATTTAAGGCGTTCTTCAATCTGAACTTGAGAACGTGTACGGTATAACTTGAACGTCGTAGCAACAGATGGAGGTCTGTACGGTCTGTGTGCTACCATAACCTCTTTCGAACTGTGTTTTGCGCCGGCAAGTCGTACGCAGGGTATTTGTTATCATCGGTTGCGTACGGTAACATTCCACAACACAAATCAAATGCTCCGTGTCCATGTTGACCGTCGAAGTTAATGTCAACAAATACGTAAGTAATCGTCTTAACCCTCTCCCCATATCCCGACAGTACGTATTTCCAAACAGTTCACATTCCTGCCACTACCGGCGTTACCGTACGTATCGGCACGTACTCTTCAGAATGAACGCCGTACTTGCTAGCCAACTTCTCTGCCTCTTAGATTATACACCTGAGCTGCGGAAGTGTAGGAAGATTGAATTCTCTAGGCTCATCAGCTAGCCACATGACGGCATACAGCGAGCCAAGACACATTTTGAACTGAACACCCAGTATATTAGAATACCTCCAAACTCATTGCAGACGATCCGGAGACTATTTAAATTGTAAGCGACAGAAATGGCAACTAAATCCCATGCTTTATTTTATTTGCGTATTTAACGACGCTGTGTCAACTACTATGTTATTTAGCGTCGATGGATTGGTGGTAAAAGGTCATATTTGGCGAGATGAGGCCAAGAATTCGTCATAGGTCACTTGACATTTGCCTTAAGGTTGGGGAAAACCTCGGAAAAACCCAACCAGGTACTCAGCTGAAGCGGGAATCGAACCCACTCCTGAACGGAACTACGGATCAGCAGGCAAACGCCTCAGCCGGTGACCGACATTATTATTATTATTATTATTATTATTATTATTATTACTATTATTATTACTACTATTATTATTATTATTACTATTATTATTATTATTACTACTACTACTACTACTACTATTATTATTATTATTATTATTATTATTATTATTATTATTATTATTATTATTATTATTATTATTATTATTATTATTATTATTGTGCGGAAAGTAACGGGAAGCTACCGCATTCATCCTTTCCAAGAAAAAACTGCAAACATGGCATGATGAGTCTTTCAACGGTAAAAGATTCCGGACGTGTACAACGAAGTGAAGAGAAGCGAATAGAAGCATTTGAATTGTGGATATGGAGAAGAATGGAGCGTGTGAAATGGACACACAGAATAAGAAATCAAGCTGTGTTGGAAAGAGTGAGTGAAGAAAGAATGATGCTGAAACTGATCAGGAAGAGGAAAAGGAAATGGCTGGGTTACTGGCTGAGAAGAAACTGCCTACTGACTGTCATCTGACTCCTTAAACTTCAATTGTTACATGCACTTCATCCAGATGATTGTCACAAAAGATATGAGTTTGCTGTGGATATGCTTAATGAGTTACAGATAAGAATTTTTACAGCCACAAAACACATTTCACTGTTTTTGTGGACATCCATCTTGTATATTTAATGGTAATAATGAAAATTATCGCATTTGTTCGATTGTTACCGTGTTTTGCAAATCAAGATTTCAGGTATAACTCCCGTGTTTTGTTTTCTTCAGTTTCTCAGACTTACAGACGAAAAACTTCGAGAGTTTTATTTTCATCTCGCACCAATATTCATTCAAGAATATAATCCTTTGAAACCTTACCATGACTTTTGGGGCATACAGTATTTAATTAAACCTAACCCAACCGAAAAGAGGAATTAAACACAAATATCACGACGGTAAACCCTTAGGAACGTTTTAATGAAATTATGTTCCTTGTTTGTGTATAAAGTTTACCTACTTTAACAAAGTATTAACGATTAAAAGTTTCAAGACTTTGGAACAAGACTAAGTATTGAGGGGCTAATGTTAAATTCATGAAGCTAAACAAAAGAACTATCACGGCCTCACAAAACTTTTTTAATGTTTCAATCTCACACTTTAAGCAGTATTAAATTTCTTTCGAATGAGCCTGTAAGCGTCCGATATGTATTAAAAAACTTTCTATACAATTAGCTTAATAAGACACACTGCATCGAACACAGTACCTGTACAAACGGAATCCTTCGACATGCACAATAGAGCGCGCCATCCCCTTTAAGCCCGCGTCCCCTTTAAGACAGATCCAATTAGCATTCGCAAGACAGGAACAAAGTTCACTTCGCTCCCCGGCAATATTCGACGCGGGAAGAGCAGAGAAAAACTTTTAACTTTGTATTTCTACGAGAACTGATCCGCTAATCTCGATTTTGGGGGCGCGATATTGATTCGAAATTGTTATTGATGAAACGATTTCTTGTGGCGGACTAATAAAGTGCCTGCTGATTGCGATTTTATTTCTGCTCTGCTTTCCACAACGAAGCCACGCAGTTGTCTGCCGCCTTGAGTTTCCATAGCGACAGCAACAAAAACGCATCGCAATCAGGAATTTTAGTATGAAAGCATCGTGCAGTGATCAGCGCGTACTTACTTACTTACTGGCTTTTAAGGAACCCGGAGGTTCATTGCCGCCCTCATATAAGCCCGCCATTGGTCCCTATCCAGAGCAAGATTAATCCATTCTCTATCATCATATTCCACCTCCCTCAAATCCATTTTAATATTATCTTCCCATCTACGTCTCGGCCTCCCTAAAGGTCTTTTTCCCTCCGGCCTCCCAACTAACATTCTATATGCATTTCTGGATTCGCCCATACGTGCTACATGCCCTGCCCATCTCAAACGTCTGGATTTAATGTTCCTAATTATGTCAGGTGAAGAATACAATGCGTGCAGTTCTGTGTTGTGTAACTTTCTCCATTCTCCTGTAACTTCATCCCTCTTAGCCCCAAATATTTTCCTAAGCACCTTATCCTCAAACACCCTTAATCTCTGTTCCTGTCTCTAAGTGAGAGTCCAAGTTTCACAACCATAAAGAACAACCGGTAACATAACTGTTTTATAAATTCCAACTTTCAGATTTTTCGACAGCGACTGGATGATAAAAGTTTCTCAACCGAATAATAACAGGCATTTCCCATATTTATTCTGTGTTTAATTTCCTCCCGAGTGTCATTTATATTTGTTACTGTTGCTCCCAGACATTTGAACTTCTCCACCTCTTCAAAAGATAAATTTCCAATTTTTATATTTCCATTTCGTACAATATTCTGGTCACGAGACATAATCATATACTTTGTCTTTTCGGGATTTACTTCCAAACCTATCTCTTTACTTGCTTCCAGTAAAATTCCCGTGTTTCCCTAATCGTTTGTGGATTTTCTCCTAACATATTCCGCATAGACAAGCAGCTGATGTAACCCGTTCAATTCCAAACCCTTTCTGTTATCCTGGATGTATAAACATAAAAAATGGTAACAGGCTGCATTTTATAATTCACTGATACATAAGCAATACAAAATAATAAAAACAATAAGACTACCGTACAAGTTTGTCAACATAATCTTCAAAATTACCGTTATTCCCAACATAGTTTTTCCCCACAGTCATTTGTCCCAAACAGAAATTTCAAAAGAATGGGTTCGATTAAATCACGCATTCTTCCGAAAGTTGTTTATTTCCAAGGGAAAAAATTCAAATGGAGCTCAGATAAACCAGAGTCTTCTCTTCTTTCTCGTCCTGGTCGTAATCAAGTGCCATATTATTATTTAATTGAAGATTTCCCGGAATAACGATATAACCAACAAAACTGTAATTCATGTTTCAGGAGAAAGGAAAATTATTTCAGAGCCATATTTCATTAGCGCTATATTTACCATCAGAACCATTTGGCTAAACAAGAATACAACATGTATTTTGTGACAAAAAGTTGTTCGTGATGTTTGAGAAAAACTGAGTTGTGAATGATATAATAGTACATTATGCAACGAGCCTATAATGGTAGTAATTAAGACGCGACTATGTTTATGAAACGAGCGCAAGCGAGTTTCATAATTTTCATACGACCGTCTTAATTACCATTATAGGCAAGTTTCATACGACTTTTTATGCTCGACCATATTTGTAACTTGAAATTATTCATAAGTATTCATGTTATTCTCATCTGACTGGGGAGCGGAACTGACCTCGTGCAATACCTCGTAAATTGTGAGATGTGCGCAGACGCGAAAGTATTGATTTTTTTCCGAGAAACAAATGTCATTGACCTTGATATAATGTAGAGAGTAAAATAAACATTAATCTTGATATAACCTTGAAATTGATTTAGACATTGAAAAACGAGATGACAAATTGAATTTATTTGAATATTATTTACAATTAACGCTAATTATTATAGTAACAGATCATAACCTTCTGCGACAGTATTGGATTTCCAGCCTCTGTGACGTTTCGCTAGTTGCCTTTCGATTGCATATCCGAGAATAATCGATACTTGCGCTTTCATATTGCTACAATGGTGTTTTATGATTGGTGGAACACCTGAACTTTAATGAATAGGTGTACTTTAATGAGGTCCAATAAAGGGCTGCTACCAGGTGTATAATTACTACATTTCGGCATGGTCGAGCATAAAATATTTTTACTTGTAACTAGAAAGACTTAAGTTATTGTTCTGTGTTCTTCAGGCTTTACCATATTTCACTACATATGAAAATTGTACGCAGATTAAAAACTATAGGTATGTTAAACCAGGAAACTAGAGAGCCAAAAGTCGTCTGAATACAATGACAGAAAAACTAAACTATAAAATAACAGACTCGAAGTTTTTCTTATAATTATTATTTTTGAAAATCACTCTGAAAAAAATAATAAATTTATTTTTCAAAATGTTGTTCCAGAATTTCGCTACTACTTTATAACATAAGGTAGTTGAATACAGACTACGAAAGGACACGCCCCTTTCTAGTGACGTAATGAGAAGTCATGACCCCCCCCCTTCTTGGAAAAAAATTATTACTCCATAATTGGAGGATTATGAAGGTTGTTAACGCTACAGAGGGATATTGGAACTAATTTGTAACCTCATGAATTCGAAACGGATATTATACCCCAATACCACCGCACCACCCAGGACAGGAGTGGTCGATCAATCCAGCAATCAGAAGCCGGCACAATCAGATTGGTATTAATTATAGTAATCACAGCGCAACAAACACGTTCGTATAATTGTCCGGCATTATGTAGCCACAGTTAATTGTTGCACAATTACCAGCACAATGGAGGGGGGGGGGGGCATCTCAGATTAGGGTCTTAGCTGCAGGAACTCTCGTTCAAACACCCAAAATGCTGTGAAGCAATTACTGCTCATTGTTCTGCATTTCCATTACTGAGACTTAACGAAACAGCTCGATGCGATGGACAGCTGATATTAAACCAGAAATCCTGTCCATTACGTGGGAATCATCGCTTGATTTCTCATGTGCACATCGCAGCTGTATGCGACATTCTGTTTGTTGTTCTATAATAATGTGGGATTATAGATTTAGATTTGGAATTGCTGGCATTTCGATGAGGTTTAGGCTGTTGCCTTTTGTACATCCCTGGACACCCGAGAATGTTAATTCAACTACGAGCTGTATTTACATTTCATCTTATTATAGAATCTTCGAAAAACTGCAACGTAAGCTCAGGACCAACGAAAGTGCGACGGCGTACGTGATTCTTCACAGTTGTGGCGAAATATTTAAAACTGGTTAACAGGTATAGGAGATAAAAATACTACAATTTACTAAATAAACCGATTTACTAAATTGTAAACTTATAAACATACATTATATATATATATATATATATATATATATATATATATATATATATAAGAAAAGCCTAAATTAGGTACTTTTCATGACGTAACTTAATCATTAAATCTGTATTTCAAATGTACCTATATTGCTACTTCGATTGAAAAAAAAAACTTACTTACTTACTTATTGGCTTTTAAGGAACCCGGAGGTTCATTGCCGCCCTCACATAAGCCCGCCATTGGTCCCTATCCTGAGCAAGATTAAGCCAGTCTCTACCATCATATCCCACCTCCCTCAAATACATTTCTCGGCCTACCCAAAGGTCTTCTTCCCTCTGGCCTCCCAACTAACACTCTATATGCATTTCTGGATTCGCCCATACGTGCTACATGCCCTGCCCATCTCAAACGTCTGGATTTAATGTTCCTAATTATGTCAGGTGAAGAATTCAATGCGTGCACATCTGCGTTGTGTAACTTTCTCCATTCTCCTGTAACTTCATCCCTCTTAGCCCCAAATATTTTCCTAAGAACCTTATTCTCAAATACTCTTAATCTCTGTTCCTCTCTCAAAGTGAGAGTCCAAGTTTCACAACCATACAGAACAGCCAGTAATATAACTGTTTTATAAATTCTAACTTTCAGATTTTTTCACAGAAGACTAGATGACAGAAGCTTTTCAACCAAATAATAACACGCATTTCCCATATTTATTCTGCGTTCAATTTCCTTCCGAGTATTATTTATATTTGTTACTGTTGCTCCAAGATATTTGAATTTTTCCACCTCTTCGAAAGATAAATATCCAATTTTTATAGTTCCATTTCGTACAATATTCTCGTCACGAGACATAATCATATACTTAGTCTTTTCGGGATTTACTTCCAACCCTATCGCTTTACTTGCTTCAACTAGAATTTCCGCGTTTTCCCTAATCGTTTGTTGATTTTCACCTAGCATATTCACGTCATCCGCATAGACAAGAAGCTGATGTAACCCGTTCAAATCCAATCCCTCTGTGTTATCCTGAACTTTCCTAATGGCATATTCTAGAGCGAAGTTAAAAAGTAAAGGTGATAGTGCATCTCCCTGCTTTAGCCCGCAGTGATTTGGAAAAGCATGAGATAGAAACTGGCCTATACGGACTCTGCTGTAAGTTTCACTAAGACACATTTTAATTAATCGAACTAGTTTCTTGGGAATACCAAATTCAATAAGAATATTATATAAAACTTCTCTCTTAACCGAGTCATACGCCTTTTTGAAATCTATGAATATCTGATGCACTGTACCCTTGTACTCCCATTTTTTCTCCAATATCTGTCGAATACAAAAAATCTGATCAATAGTCGATCTATTCAAATAAAACGGATACATACTTCTTAATGGGAATCGAACCCAGTACCCTCAGGATTGATGGTTGGCTTTGATCGGTGAAAACTCGATAGATTCTTGTACTCCATTCTTACATGAGCGAAAAAAATTATCACCCAAATATTACGTTAATTTTAATATGTAAAAACCGTACGTTTACAAACTCGTAACTAGCTAAGCTTCTACGTCCTAAAAGATAAGTAGTTTATCTTTTGCGGTAAACAGAATTGTTCTGTATTCCTTGCCACATCTCTTATCAGCTCTTTAAACTACGATTAAAGCGATCCCCAACCATTCATTTCAACCAACCCTTGTACTTTGCTCCCCTTTTTGCTTCATTTCTTTCAGGCTGTCTTTCATCTTTGCTTTATCTTTCTCTCTTATTCATACACTTCCTATGCACGGATACTACACCCACCAAGGACCCCAGTTGAACACTTCAGCCGGAACCAGGATAAAAAAGATCTTCTCGGAGCAAAATATTTTTACTAAACTGGAGTCTGATGAAGATAGTGTGATTGATAGATGTTGGCTCCATCGCTGTCTTCATATCTGCATACACGAAAACAGGCCAAGCGATGCTCCAAGCTGTTTATATCAGCCGGCCAAGTCATTAGGCGTCCAGGAACAGTGATTGTTGTCAAACTGCGATCTGTTCAAAAAGAGCAGAATCTGTGCTGCACTCAAAGAAAATTAAAAAAAATTATCCCAATCCTTGGTTCCTACAGCGGAACCGAGATCAAACCCCGGCGCGATAGCAAAGATATGTTTTTGGTGGAGAAAACCAGAGTTCTGAGGCGTTTTCAAGTTCTCCTGCTTTGCCTCGCCATTCCACTAAGAGAGGAGCCAAAATAATCAAATCTTCAATTTATTTTTTACTAATGAAGTATAATGACCAAGAAAAAATTAACGGTCCATTTCATTATACGGAGCATTAGCTTGATTTTAAACTTTTAGGGTGCAATTCATAGACATTTCGCAGCACGCGCTACGAGCGTGCTAAGCTAGCCCCGGCTATCCACTGGTTACTAGTACAGAATTCAAATCATATCCTATCGCTAACACTGGTTTATGAATACGAAAAACGCTGATCATCTACCGGAAGCCCGCGCTAAAAATGTCTATGAATATGGCCCTTAGGAAATTGATTGATCTTTATGCGACACCCAGATAAATGTGTACTAAAAATAGAAATTATTTTTAAATAATGTTTTTTCTGAGCATCAACGAGAAAATTTGTGCACATGTATTTTAGCAATATCTAAGTGGTGTAAAATTTTGAAAACTATACAATGAAAATTCTATAAATTGAAGAACTCAGTACCGCGTCGCATCAGTAAGATGGTAATAATGGAGAAATTGATGGAATTTAGGAGAGGTAAGGTGAGCATTCCGCGAAACAATAAAATCCACTTTGTACACTATGGGATTTGAACCTAGGACTCCGTTGTGGAAGTCTGAAACTCTTTTGGTTTTAATAACAATGCGCAATGTTTAATACAGGGTTTCCGAAAAATAATGACAACATTTTATGCTTTGATAACTTTTAAAATTGTATTCAGCTAGGAAGTTGACTTTATTACAAATATTCTCACACAGTAGTAAGTTTTTTTTATGCTCGACCATGCCGAAATGTAGTAATTATACACCTGATAGCAGTACTTTAATGCATGTCATTAAAGTTCAGGTTTTCGATTATTCTCGGATATGCAATCGAAAGATAACGAGGGAAACGTAACGGAGGCTGGAAATCCAATACTGTCGCAGAAGGTTATGTTCTGTTACTATAATATAATTAGCGTCAATTGTAAATAATATTCAAATAAATTCAATTTGTCATCTCGTTTTTCAAGTCTAAATCAATTTCCAGGTTATACATTCTCTGCATTACATCAATGTCAATGACATTATTGTTCCTCGGAAAAAATCAATACTTTCGCGTCTGCGCACATCTCACAATTCAAGAGCTATGAACAAGGTTACTTCCGATTTTGTCAGATACAAATAAAATGTATACTTCTGAATAATTTAAAGTTAGAAATATGGTCGAGTATAAAAAGTCGTATGAAACTTGCCTATAATGGTAATTAAGACGCTCGTATGAAAATTATGAAACTCGCTTGCGCTCGTTTCATAAACAAACATACTTGCGTCTTAATTACTATCATTATAGTCTCGTTGCATAATGTACTATCACCTTCGTTAATAAGTTTCTATACAGACTTCATTTCTAGCGCGGCACAAATCTAAACGATGTTCTGTTTCTGTCCACGTTCTGTCCGGTGTGAGGGTAGCAACAGTTACCACTATCCATTCACGCAAATGGTTCAAGTCACCGAACGTTCACAGCATAAACGGGGGGGGGGGAGATCTGGGCTGCGGAGTGGTCCAGCTTTTTGCCTTCTCACAAATTGAACATGACGGCCAGGTTGTCTTTCAATAGGATGGAGGTTAGAAATGTGTTCAACGAGAAGTTTCCTAATCAGTGGATTGGTAGAACAGGGCCAATTTCCTGGCCACCCCGAATTCCAGATCTCACCTCGCACTGGATTTTTTTATGGGGTCATATCAAGAAATCGTTTATGCTGTGAACGTTCGTGATTTAAAAACCATTTGCGTGAAAGGATAGTAAAAGCTGTTGCTATCGTCTCACTGGACAGAACGTAGGTAGAAACAGAATATCGCTTAGATAAGTGCCGTGCTACAAATGGTGCACATATTGAAACTTATCAAGAAATATAAAAAAAAACTTACGTACTGTGTGAGAATATTTGTAACAAAGTGAAATTTTCATTCTCTTATTCTCCTTTTCCAAGTCCTTCACACTTCTACACCTACCTACCTGGCCTCCCGTTTCAGTTACCTGTCATCATATCATAATTTCTTCACACGCACGCAAAATAGCCGCATACTAGCCATACCAACACATAAGACATCATCGTATTCATCATCATACACAATCTCGCTCTCGCGCTTGTGGAATACCCTACCCAGTGACATCAGAGACTGTAGGAATTTAGTAGCGTTCAAAAGCAAACTTATTAAGCATTTTCTTACTGCGTAGAGTAGGTTTAATTTTTACTTAATCAATAAAAGAAATGCTTCTCTCTTCTTAACGTTTACAATAAACTGTCTAGCTTTTATTAATCAGTTAATCTTTTAGTACTTTGCTTTTTTTTGTATTTGTAAATTTAATATTAATTATAATTATAATTGAAATTGTATTCTTAATATTGTAGTTGTAACTCCCTGGTAGAGAGGAAGAGAAGGCCTGATGGCCTTACCTCTACCAGGTAAATAAATAAATAAAATAAAATAAAAAATAAAATGAAAAATAAAAAATAAAAATTCCTAATTGAATACAATTAAATTTATCAAAGCACAAAATAATGTCATTCTTTTTCGGAAATCCTGCATAGCTACACCCTGTAGTAACATTTTATTTAACTTCCCTTTTCCACTGTAGCAGCCTTCCAAATTCTATGAGACGACAACACTGTATGAGTAGGACAGACAACCTTTCCCTGTCACCAGAAACCTCACAGAAGTCTGTGCGGACTGAACTATGTCTACCGAATGTTCAGCATTTTGTCCTGATACACAGAAATCACACAAAGCCTCGTGGAAGTTAATTCGTGCAGTTTCAGTGACTGAAGTCTGTGAAGCTCTGCTCAACGGCTCGCTAAACTTGGCCCTGTATTTCGCAAGGTGAGGGATATGGACGTGAACTGACTTGCGGGAAGGTCACGTTCATAGCAAATGCGATTAAATTCGCAGCAGAGTTGGGGCAGTAACCACGTATCGAGTCCAAATCCCACACACAAGCGTATATTTTATGTGTTGAAAAGAACTTCTATTCATGAACATAAAGAAATTTACGCTAAAACAAATATAACCTAACCATATTGCAAAAATATATCTCTTTTAGTCATTGTACATGTTTCAGAATCATATACCTTTCAATATATAAGATTAGCAGAGGCAATTGTACTTTATACAGTTTCAGGTTCGTTTCCTTCCTAACCTTTCCTTATAGTGGTCCTTTAATTATTCCACAAATTCTCTGAAATATATTTACTTCAATCTCAACTTCTTTCTTAAATTTAAAAGTATTAGGCCTATCACATCCTAGATATTGGAAGTGGAAAATTTGTTCCAACAGCTTCATCTAATAGGATTCCTACCTTAAAAGTCATATGGCCGGTTTTTCCAAGTATTATTAGAAAATTTAACGACTGTTAAACTCTAAAACAGTTTAATGTGTAACACTTTTATTAAGCCGCCAATGCTTATCTACTACAATAATCATTTACACGAGTAAGATTTTTACATGAACGTTTTCGATACTATTTTTGTATAATCTTCAGATGCATTATAATTATAAATCAGTTATTATTTTGTAAATGATTGAAAACCTAGCCATTGGTGTGTGTGTGTGTGTGTTCTGAGAACTTCCTTTTCGTAATTAAGTGTGTGATACATTTATGGTTGCCACTTGTACTTGTGTGTCTACTAGTAATTAGTGATAATAGTAATATTAAGCTTACTTAATATCAATCAATTTCTAAAATGCAATATAAAACTTATAATATAACAACAGTATAAAAATATAAAAACTTTTATAAAAGAACACTTGTTTGGTCGCTTTTATTGTTCTGTCATTTGAGTTCTACAGTGTCTTGCCGTTAAATAGGGCGAATATAACTGTTCTTTCTATGTTTATATATAAAACTTGAATGATGACGTTAAGAACTTCATAATACTTAAAACGCCGAATCGTTGTGTAAGAAGCAATTTGTAGACCACTTGTTTACATCACATAGTTTGTTACAAAGTAGACTGAGGTAACTTACTAATTATTAGATTCACTTTTGCACTGTGTATTATTGTTGCATAAAAAACTTTATCTACCTTTCACTAGTCAAGTAACCACATGTTAACATTACCATTTTGGAGTTCACTGTTGTCCATTATTTCCTATGCAAATTCGATCGTCTAGCAGGTTGAGTTACAATTGGTTTGATGTCGAACAAAAATAGTATCGAAAACGTTCATGTAAAAATCTTACTCAAGTAAATGATTATTGTAGTAGATAAGCATTGGCGGCTTAATAAGTGTTACACATTAAATTATAGCAGCTTATCGGTAACAAAACAAAAATGAAATTGAAACTAAAACAGTTTGTTAATTAATAAAATTGTATGTTTTCAACAGAAGTTTGGTTTAACAGATTGTTAACAGTTTGTCAATTTTAAAAGTAGGATTTCGGGCAGTTAACTCATTCAACAGTTAGTTAATATGGCCGATGTCTCCACAGCTGTTCGAACAGAAGTTGCGAAATTAATATTTTGTGTCTCTCTGTAGGGAATGTTTAGCATATGACTGGTAATATAACATTTAAAAAATACTTTGGACTGTTTGAATACATCAGTGTTATTTTATTTCTTTCGTATTTCGTATCCATAGTAGCAATGAGGAAATATAACCTTACTTCAGCACGTCACCTACAACTTTCATTTGTCAACTGTTTGTTTGTGGAGCGTGGCCTACTATAACAGGTTGTCATTTTATGCAAGTTTCATGACTCACTCTATAATATAGAATTTAAAGATTAATTTTAGCCAATCAAAAATTGTCTTACATGTGTAGAATCATTACCAACTGCTGTTGAGTAGTTAAAATAGTGCTGACAGACGTTATATTTAAGTGTTGATTATCTTAAACAAAATTATGTTGAACAAATGGAAAATACATTAACAAAGCGTTAAAAATAAACAGACTGTTAATTTAACATTCGTTAAGAAAATTAAACAATACTTGGACAAACTGGCCAATAATCTTTTATTTACAGATAATACTTAAGTAATAAAATATTGCTTTTGACTTATTTTATACACCGCTATTTGTACGTTATCATCTGTTACTTGAGTGACTACCTGATCGTATGCTTACAGCAGCGTACTTTGAAGTGCATTTAAATTTATTTAATCCCAAAATGTACCTACTTCGTTTTTTATTTCATTAATAAGTTGTCAATATACAAATTAAAACAAGAGGACGATAGACGAAGCTCTTGTCGGACACCTTGATTCCTTAAATTTTCATTTTATGTTTTCAAATCTGTACAAATAACTAATTTAGTTTTTACGTACAGTAGTGGCAAAATAAACCGGACCGACCCTTGTAGCTATTTCAGAGCCTTATTCACTCCAGAGCACGATAGACTGGTAACTAAGACTTTCGTGGTTCGAATCCTGCCTGGGAAGGAAACTTTTTTTTTTGTTCCTTATTCAAATTTATTCCCAATACTTCTCGATTGGTAGTAAAATTCATATTCTGGAAATAACAAGTTAATTTAGTAAAATATCAATGCAATCGAAAAGTATTGGGAATAAATTTGAATAAAGAACAAAAAAAGTTTCCTTCCCAAGCAGGTTTCGAACCACTAAAAGTCTTAGTTACCAGTCTATCGTGCTCTGGAGTGAACAAGGCTCTGAAATCAGCTACAAGGGTCGGTCCGGTTTTTTTGCCACTGCTGTACAAACTCTTAATAGAATTAATAAGATGTTTTGAGGAAACATCTTGTTTATAACATTTTCCGTAAAAGAAGATTCTTCACTTTATCAAAAGCCTTGTCATAGTCGATAAACGCTATATTAGTTCTAATTTAAAGCCACGACGTTTCTCAATTATTAGTTTCATTATAAGTAGTCACATTTATCAGTGCAAGAATATCGCTTCGTCCACAATACCACGCAACATACTGTATTATTATTTTAATGACAAATATTTTACGTCGGTCAGTTTTCATGCAATAGCTCTCAGCTGTTTCGTTGCTAAGCAACATCCTCCATCAATTTCGACGTGGCTCGCATTAAAGTGTCTTTCGTGTAATCTTGAATGCACAGCTTGATGGCTGACACCATATTTCCCTAATGGATCGACAAGTTCAGTGCTGCTGCTAAAATACTCTATTCTAACCGGTACTCGAACCGGCGTACCGTTAATTGATAGACGATGTCGCTTCCATTTGTGCCGTCACAGAGTTAATCGAATGGACAGCAGGAAGGAATAACGCAACATATAACATCTGCTCCATGCACGAGATTTGAACACGCGACCTTATGGAACTTGATTATACTCCATCTCGGTAATTACAAATGGCAGTGCGTTTCATCAAATTTAACATCGCGATATTTGCGACCTCTTCAGGAGTTAATTCAAATCTGTTACTTCCGTAATAATGTATCGCCTTCCAGACTGCAGGCACATGGGTGCAGCTGCACTGAAGTCATCATGCAGTGCAGAATAAGCATACTTGGAGTAGCGATACGCTGTGTCCATCTGAGAGAAGTTTAACGGTGACCCCAGTGAAGGCTGATTCACAATAAACCGGGAACGGAAATGACAACGAGAACGGAAATAATGTTAAAATAAAGGCATTTAAATGTGGGCATTCGCAATAGTTAATTGTGAATGCTGACATTTAAATACATTTATTTTAACAATATTTCCGTTCTCGTTCTCATTGTCGTTTCCGTTCCCGGTTTATTGTGAACCAACTTTTATACTATGTTTTTTATACAGATGGAAACTTCCGTCGTTGAGTTTAAACGTTAGGGCAAACTTGCCAATCACTAACAAAAGGGGTTAACTAACTATAGGCCTACCATATAAGATTTTACCAAAATAATTTTACATGTTAAATATACCACATGAGATTTTACCAAAATAATTTTAGAAGTTAAATATACCACATAAGATTTTACCAAAATAATTTTGCAAGTTAAATATACCACATAAGATTTTACCAAAATAATTTTGCAAGTTAAATATACCACATAAGATTTTACCAAAATAATTTTACAAGTTAAATATACCACATAAGATTTTACCAAAATAATTTTGCAAGTTAAATATACCACATAAGATTTTACCAAAATAATATTAGAAATTAGTTAATGCATTTTTTTATCAATTGCTGATCAGTCTTCTAGACCGCACACAGTTACTATTTATAAAACAATATATACAGAAGATTGTTTTCGGTCTCTGGAAACGAATTTTGAATGACGTCATATGCGTCAGGAGTCAAACGACAGCTGAACTGTGGCGAGAGATCAGTAGTGAGTGATTTCATAGTCAGAGTGCACGGTGTCTCACAGTAGCAATTCCCAAGAAAATCGAGCCTTTTTGGAAGGCGTACATTGCGATCCTTTCCGAAGTCAGGTACAGTTTAGTGAAAATAAAAGAAGCCTGAAAAAAACGTGGTTTCGTTGTTTCCAAGAAAGGCATCTTCTGTGTACCCAATAAGACTGGCAAAGCTGGAATGAGATTAATTTGTATCATTTGGGGGGGGGGGGTGCGGCTTCTGGAGAGGGTTGATTTTTTTGTTTTTTCCTCTCTGGAATTAATCACATTCGAGCTTTACCAATCTTAAAATAAGTACACAGAAGATTTCTTTCTTGGAAATAACGAAACCTCGTTTTTTTCAGACTTCTTTTATTTTCACTAAACTATACTTGGCATTGGAAAGGGTCGTAATGTAGCCCTCCCAAAAAGGCTCGATTTTCTTGGCCATCGCCGCTGTGAGCCACTGTGCATTTTGACTATGAAATCACTCACTACTGGTTTGTCATCTCTCGCCACAGTTCAGCTGTCGTTTGACTCCTGACGCACAAGACGTCATTCAACATTCTTTCCAGAGATCGGAAACAACTCTGTATATTCAAATCGTTTCTACTTCTATCTCTTCTAATCGCTCTTGCAACTAACTGCATCGCAAATATTGTGAAATAGGTGCTAGGTGCAGTTTATAAGCATTAAAAAGTAATATGCGTTACAAGAGCGGTATGTTGAAGTTTTCATGTTCGAGGAAAAGTTTGAAAAAGTGAAACGTGGTTGAGCTTTTTAATTTCTGAGAATTGAAAGAAAACATACCGCTCGTGTATCGTACATTATTTTGTGCGAAGATCGTTTATTACATACCTTTAAGAGGAATTTCTAATTAGTTGCAATGAAATCTCCATCTTGGTTTCTGTTCAATGACGGCAAATTTGCAAAACAAAAATATCTATCTTCAACATCGTTGCTTTAAAATGTTTTCTGTGTTTACTATACTCCAGCAGGCCGTGATATACGTCTGTTTCCCCCCCCCCAGTCTATGATGAGTCTGGAATCTTGTTGATTTTTTCACGGCTTCCTTAATGTTACTTGCATCACGAATGCAGTAACTTTAGTGGAGTTGTAGAGTTTACTTAATTTTTGCAAATATTTAAAAGTAATAATTAACAGTGCAATTTAGGTGAAATTGCAGTGGTAAGTTTCCAATTTATAATTATTACTATATTGAACGTCTCTAAAAATAATATGTTAAAAGTCTAAAGCAGTAAAATCAATATGTCACTTAAGCGGTAAGAAGAGGGAAATTGTT
Organism: Periplaneta americana; assembly: GCF_040183065.1. NCBI lineage: Eukaryota > Metazoa > Arthropoda > Insecta > Blattodea > Blattidae > Periplaneta > Periplaneta americana. The sequence continues at coordinate 2,836,127 of NC_091121.1, forward strand.
ATGTGTGTTAGGTTGGGAATACTGAATGTGGAATTTTAGACTTTCCGCGGATTGGTTTTGTGCGGAAACCAAGCAAATACGCACGATCTCGCACAAAAGTCTAATGAAGCACCTTTGTCGACAGAGATATAACTTGCACTTGCCGGGGTTCGAACAGACACTCACTGAAGTCGCTCGGCTAACAGTTTGTGTTAAAATTGCTCAACAACCCCTTTATAAGCTTCGCAGTAACTATTACCTCCCGCTGAAGTAATAAATGTAAACCATAGCCAGTAATGTTGCCCCCAGAGATGCAGCAACACGAAACACACATTTCTGCAAGCAGTCTAAATTTCATTTCCTTTTCCGAAAAGTTTCCCCTCGTTTCTTGTGTTAAAAGATAGCGGGCAGACGCTTCCTTTTAAGTTTTAATAAACGCTTTTCCTGACAGAAACTAATCAATGTTTTTCTTTGTAGCGGAAGCGGACTACACCAGCTCTTGGTGGGATTGCCGCCGACCAGACAGTTTCAGCTGTTATCCAATAGAGGCGGCGAATCGAACCCTTTCAACAGAGCTGCTAACTTAATTTGGTTTTATACCACGTGGACTCCACATAATGGGGCCACAAACTACTGGACTTTCTTTAAACTTGTTATAAAATGCTTGCAACTTCTCGTCTTCTCTGGCTTCCTACTCCACAACTCGCGTTTCAGAAATCGACTTGGACTGAAGTCGAGAAAAGCAAGCCAGATGTCGCATTTTTAATTACAATTTCAATATGTGATTATATTATTATTATTACTATTATTATTATTACTATTACTATTATTATGGTTATTATTATTACTATTATTATTATTATTACTATTACTATTATTTTATTATTATTATTATTACTATTATTATTATTATTATTACTATCATTATTATTATTATTATTATTATTATTATTATTATTATTATTATTATTATTTCGTTCCCCATATACTTAACAAATAAAAATGCAAAACTGAAAAATATAATTATCATATTATTAATATTATGAACATCTCGTTTAACAACTAAAATTATTATACATCTAGTTTGTGACTTGCATATCTCAGCATCTCTTTTCTTTACTAAGATCTATGATTCTACATTTATACTGTATATCCAGGACTCAGTGATTCTACTATGTCTTGTTTCTTTAACATCAAGCATCCTATCTCATTTCTCTAGTATTCAGGCTATCGTGTTCCGTTAGGCCTACATGAGAACTTTACAGTTTGTTTCTATAATATCTAGGATCCTCAATCGTGTTTCTTCAATATCCAGGACTCCATATCATCATCTACAATATTCAAAACTCTGAGCCAGTGGATTGTACTGGAATTGCTTGTTTACTTAGCCTACGGCTTTAAGGAACCCGGAGGTATATTGTCACCCTCACATAAGCCCACCATCGGTCCCTATCCTGAGAAAGATCAATCCAGTCTCTATCATCATATCCCACCTCCCTCAAATCCATTTTAATATTATCCTCCCATCTACGTCTCGGCCTCCCCAAAATTCTTTTTCCCTCCGGCCTCCCAACTAACACTCTATATGCATTTCTGAATTCGCTTTTACGTGCTATATGCTCTGTCCATCTCAAATGTCTGGATTTAATGTTCCTAATTATGTATGTCAGGTGAAGAATACAATGCGTGCAGTTCTGTGTTGTGTAACTTTCTCCATTCTCCTGTAACTTCATCCCTCTTAGCCACAAATATTTACCTATCTAAGAACCTTATTCTCGAAGTGAGAATTTCTACTCTCAAAATGAGAGTCCAAGTTTCACAACCATACAGAACAACCGGTAATATAACTGTTTTATAAATTCTAACTTTCAGACTTTTTGATAGTAGACTGGATGACAAAAGTTTCTGAACCGAATAATAACAGGCATTTCCCATATTTATTCTGCGTTTAGTTTTCTCCCGAGTGTCATTTATATGTGTTACTGTTGCTCCAAGATATTTGAATTTTTCCACCTCTTCGAAGGATAAATCTCCAATTTTTATATTTCCATTTCATACAACATTCTGGTCACGAGACATAATCATATACTTTGTCTTTTCGGGATTTATTTCCAAATCTATCGCCTTACTTGCTTCAGATAATATTTCCGTGTTTTCCTAATCGTTTGTGAATTTTCTCCTAACATATTCACGTCATGCGAATAGACAAGAAGCTGATGTAACCCGTTCAATTCCAAACCCTATTTGTTATCCTGAACTTTCTGAATTGCATAAGAACTGCTAATATTTTATAAAAATTACTTGGGTCCCTTTTGTCACCAAGTTTTATTTATACAGTTATTACCAATAAAAACTCTTATACAGACGTTTAAGCGTCTCATACTTAGACAATGAATAGCTCGTTTATAAGTCTTGTGTAAATTCCTTACTAATAATCACTATATACGTCATGTACATATAACAATTCAACTGTTATAGAACTACGTCATAGATTCGTCATTATTTTATTATGAAAAATAACAGAATAATTAAGATTTTTTATTTTATCCGATAGTGTGCGCTAGTGTGAGGCGCTAAGTGTGGATAGAGCAATTGACCTGATCGATTGCCACACTATATTTTAATTAAGGAGTACATTGGCGTTCAAAGATATCTCATCCCTATAAATCGATAATGATCGATAATTTGTTCGTGTAAATGTAGCTTCTTTAGTTATTACTTCTATGAATAGATGGCGAAGAGAACAGTCGGGTTTGCCAATAGTACAAAAATATACACGCATTATAAATTTCAAAATTTCACCCACTTCTGCTGATTGTAAGAAACGGAAAATCGCTCATATTGTCAATTATGGGAATAATGTATGCCTAATCTACAGCATAACTTTCTTCAACACGTTTTGCCCATCCATAATAGAGACACCTATTGAGAACTAGCGGAATTATTTCAAAGTTTGTCAAATTTTTATATCTTTGGTTGTGACTCATCCCGTGGTCTAAAGTTCGCTTACACTATCAAAACATTCTTTGTCAGATGTATGTATATATGTATGTATGTATGTATGTATGTATGTATGTATGTATGTATGTATGTATGTATGTATGTATGCATTTATTAACACTACAATTGGGTATACAACCAGTGACAGTGATATATAATATACAATAATACCATACAATTATACAAAAATTACAGAAATAAGAAAAAAATAAAATAAAATAAAATAAACCTAAATTTATTTCTCACTATAAATAAATAGATGCAGTAAACCTAGGACTATAAATAAAAACTATTCTATAATAACACCTACGATAAGCAAAAGTAAACCTAACTTATAAGTACTTCTATTTTACGCAACTATTACCAATTTAAGTAATTACATATCATCTTAATTAATTACAAATCAACTTAATTACATATCATCTTAATTAATTACATACCACCTTAATTAATTACATATCAACTTAATTACAAATCAACTTAATTACATATCATCTTAATTAATTACATATCACCTTAATTAATTACATATCGCCTTAATTAATTACAAATCAACTTAATTACATATCATCTTAACGAATTACATATCAACTTAATTAATTACATGACAAAACTTAGATATTTACACTACTCATACAATTACATTTTCAGTCTAATCTTCTCAACCTTTCCTTAAATGCATTGATTTTGAGAGGACCACCCTGAAAGATTGCCGCAGGTAAGCTGTTCCAGTCAACTATTGTGCGGTTAACAAAGGAAAATTTTGCCACGTATAAAAAAGGGATTCGAACCCAATCTCCAGACACTGCCTGCACTCGTGTCCATCGCTCTACCGCTTGAGCTATGCCGCTGTAATTATTCTGTGATCTTTGATTTTTTGTTCTGTGGTTACAAGGCACCCATCATCATAAAATGACAATCGATACGAACAGCTGTTCAAGAGGCGGCCATTTTTGTCTCTGTATACAACGTTTAAACAAGGGTTTCGTGTGTATAACAACAGCAGAGCAGTTCCCGTGTATAGTTACTGGCTGTTTATACATTCATCGCTTATGCATGGTTTATTAGTAAGGCCGTTAATGTTTACTTCATATCTATGTCGTTTTGAATTTGACTTCATGCCATGGGAATGCTACTCTACTATCGAACAGGCGAACAGATAGATCGAAGAAATTCGGTGCTACAGAGTAATGTTAGAAACTCGTCTAGCAGTGGAGCTAATAAGAAATTCCATGCGAGGGATTACACGTTAGTGGGAAAGAGGACCAAAATGGGGCTCTCTCTCGACTATCTGTGGTTTTACTCCCCGACCCTTCGCGAATCCCGACCGGTCAATAGCAAGGTTTCATTTCGGAAACTTGGAGGCTTTAACCGAGACCTTATAAGGCGGCAGTGTAAAGCCCGTCTAAGCCTCCGCCCACGAAGTAACATGAAATTTGAAAGCTTCGGCTTCCAGGAATAAAAAGTAGGTTGCAATTGCTACGGGGAACTCGATTGATTTGACCGAATGAGACAGTTCCGTCCAGAAGCATCAATACTTAACGCGCCCGATCCCAAGGCGACTACAATCCTGCTAACACTGCCACTAGCGCTGTCTACCGTCAGGTGTGCAAATGTTGAGGGATTTGTATAAGTGTGTTACGAACGTCAGACCATGAGGATGACATGAGCGACAATAATATTGAAACATAAAACACGAGTTTCTATCAAGACAGCGGGAATAAAACAGCTTTCTTTTTTTAATCACAATCGTGTTCTTTGTTGTAGGCCTAGTTACCGCTTTTATTGATAGGCTTGTAAGTTGGATTTATAACACGCGGACTGGTTGCTAAGAAACATTACTAGCACAATAACACTGTCCATGCTGTTACAGGACATAACAGTATCAATGAATTACAGCCAATTGTCCATAACTCTTCAATATTTATGTTCACGGACATGTCAAACTCATCGCTTTCAATCATCTTAGCTGTTATGTGTATGTATTTATTAACACTACAATTGGGTATACACCCGGTGACAGTGATATATAATATACAATAATTACAATTACATGAAATAAAATAAATAAACGTAAATGAAATAAAATAAAACAAACGTAAATCTTTAAATAGTAAATGCAACAAACCTAGGACTATAAATAAAAACTATTCTATAATAACGCCTAGATAAGCAAAAGTAAATCTAACTTATAAGTACTTCTATTTCACCCAACTATTACCAATTTAAATAATTACATATCACCTTAATTAATTACGTACCAACTTAATTATATATCATCTTAATTAATTACATATCACCTTAATTTATTTACATAAATCACATATCATCTTAATTAATTACATATTAACTTAATTAATTATATATCAACTCAATTAGTTACATGACACAACTCAAATAATTACACTGCACCTCCAATTACATTTTCAGTCTAATCTTCTCAACCTTTCCTTAAATGTAATGATTTTAAGAGGACCACCCTGAAAGATTGCCGCAGGTAAGCTGATCCAGTCTACTATTGTGCGGTTAACAAAGGAAAATTTTGCCACGTCCGTTCTTTTTTTTTCTACATTTAAACTTCCTAATAGGATCAGCCCTTCCTAAGTATGATGATGTTGCTAATCTAGCATTGACATCGGTCCATGCTTTGTGTCCCATTTGTGCCTTAAACAATGCCTTATGATGTATCCAATGAATTATAACACAAACTTTCACTATTACATTGACTGAAAAGCCGAAACACGAACAAACTATATTTTTGTGCGAGATCGTGCGTATTTGCTTGGTTTCCGCACAAAACCAATACGCGGAAAGTCTAAAATTCCACATTCAGTATTCCCAACCTAACACACATAACAATTTCCCTCTTCTTACCGCTTAAGTGACATATTCATTTTACTGCTTTAGACTTTTAACATATTATTTTTAGAGACGTTCAATATAGTAATAATTATAAATTGGAAACTTACCATTGCAATTTCACCTAAATTGCACTGTTAATTATTGTTTTTAAATATTTGCAAAAATTAAGTAAACTCTACAACTCCACTAAAGTTACTGAATTCGTGATGCAAGTAACATTAAGGAAGCCGTGAAAAAATCAACAAGATTCCAGACTCATCATAGACTAGGGAAAAAAAAAAGACAGACGTATATCACGGCCTGCTGGAGTATAGTAAACACAGAAAACATTTTAAAGCAACAATGTTGAAGATAGATATTTTTGTTTTGCAAATTTGCCGTCATTGAACAGAAACCAAGAAGGAGATTTCATTGCAACTAATTAGAAATTCCTCTTAAAGGTATGTAATAAACGATCTTCGCACAAAATAATGTACGATACACGAGCGGTATGTTTTCTTTCAATTCTCAGAAATTAAAAAAGCTCAACTACGTTTCGCTTTTTCAAACTTTTCCTCGAACATGAAAACTTCAACATACCGCTCTTGTAACGCATATTACTATTTCGGGTTACTTAGTTACCTACTGGCGTACAACAAAATAATAGGCAAAGCGTTTGAAAAATAAATTCTCTCTAAAATAAAAGTACTTCATATTTTCAATGCAGTAACTGTCGTAAAAATGATAGAGTAGGCCTAATGCCAAGTTTCACAACCATAAAGAACAACCGGTAATATAACTGTTTTATAAATTCTAACTTTCAGATTTTTTGACAGCAGACTGGATGATAAAAGCTTCTCAACCGAATAATAACAGGCATTTCCCATATTTATTCTGTGTTTAATTTCCTCCCGAGTATCATTTATATTTGTTACTGTTGCTCTAAGGTATTTGAACTTCTCCACCTCTTCAAAAGATAAATTTCCAATTTTTATATTTCCATTTCGTACAATATTCTCGTCACGAGACATAAGCATATACTTTGTCTTTTCGGGATTTACTTCCAAACCTATCTCTTTACTTGCTTCCAGTAAAATTCCCGTGTTTTCCCTAATCGTTTGTGGATTTTCTCCTAACATATTCACGTCATCCGCATAGACAAGCAGCTGATGTAACCCGTTCAATTCCAAACCCTGTCTGTTATCCTGGACTTTCCTAATGGCATACTCTAGAGCGAAGTTAAAAAGTAAAGGTGATAGTGCATCTCCTTGCTTTAGCCCACAGTGAATTGGAAAAGCATCTGACAGAAACTGACCTATACGGACTCTGCTGTACGTTACACTGAGACACATTTTAATTAATCGAACTAGTTTCTTGGGAATACCAAATTCAATAAGAATATCATACAAAACTTCTCTCTTAACCGAGTCATATGCCTTTTTGAAATCTATGAATAACTGAGACGATGTTGATTACAAGAAATATATTACAAAACAAATATTACATTAACAAAGAATTATATATAATTCTGTACATAAAGGAAGAAAAGGGCAGAGTAATATACCAGCAGGAGTGGTGACCACGACAGCGCGTATCGCGAGATGAAATAGTGCCTCACACAGAACTGCTGGAGGGGGTCGACGGAGAATATATGAAGCCGGATACGACCACGTGTACAGTGAAAGTGAATTTTGTGATCATACTTTAGTGTTAAAATTTCCGTATAGACATTTTTCTGAACGTATCCTGCAGTAGACTACAGATATGGGAAGTTGTAAAGAATTCCTGAAGTGGAAAACAGATATTTTCATATGAATCGCGGCAAAGAGAGGGAGGCGGCAAAAGCGAATACGTCGATAAGTGAAGAGGACGCAAACTCACGATAATCCTGTGGATGGGGTAAAAAGAAAGACGAGGGAGGAAGGGGGCGAAAGTTGAAATTAATAGATGATGTAGTTCCTCCCTCTACCGGCAAACATTCTGACTGAGATTAATTTTGTTGGATTTTTGTTTCCACTATCGCGCAGTGGAGATTGGCCACCAATGAAAAGCAAATACAACCAATACAGCGGGTCAGTCTTATCTGCACGTGTCGTGCTACTTTTTGTAATTAATCTGTCGCCCCCCCCACCATCCCTCCCTCTTCAAAAACACTATCAACCACAAACACAGAGTATTTTATTTTGTAGCCTATGACCCTACGGCTAAGCCTTTCTGTCCCTTTTATGTTGAAATCCGGACATATTCGAATTGGAATGGATGTGATAAAGTGTTGTTTGGCTGGCAACACCTCTAGATATGGTCGACAAAATCTTCCTGGATCCCAATAATCTAGCGGATTGTCCTTTTTTTTTAGGTAGGTAACCTGTAAGCTAGGATTCACCCTCGTCAGAACACAGATAACAAAAATGGCAGTCGGTGTTGGAGTCTTCACAGAGCAAGAAATTTAGATTTTAGATTTAGATTTAGATTTTATTTAATAATAATAATAATAATAATAATAATAATATATACATAAAAACGTTACATTAAAATACCCCGAAAGAGCAAAGCTCGTGTTCGGGGACAGTTCCGTTACATAGATATACATACTTTGTGGACAAAATACTTAAGAAAAAGCTCACATAAAGACGATAAGTCCACACCTGTGGAGTAACGGTCAGCGCGTCTGGCCGCGAAACCAGGCGGCCCGGGTTCGATTCCCGGTCGGGGCAAGTTACCTGGTTGAGGTTTTTTCCGGGGTTTTCCCTCAACCCAATGCGAGCAAATGCTGGTTAACTTTAGGTGCTGGACCCCGGACTCATTTCACCGGCATTATCACCTTCATCTCATTCAGACGCTAAATAACCAAGATGTGGATACAGCGTCGTAAAATAACCCAATAAAATAAATAAAGACAATAATAAAATTAGTAAATAATAATACTAGTAATAACTGAGTGAAAAAAGAGACGATGTTGAGATTGGTGGATTAATATTAAATTATTATTAGTTGTATAATTAGTGCAGGTCATGTTGATATAGTAACCAAGATAAAATAGAAAAATACACTTAGGATAGAAATAAACCTGTTTTACAATACATGGTACATAATATAATACAGGAAGTCTGTCATATAAATTTTTTAATTCCTGATCTGAAAATTTCATTGCTTAAAGTAGTCAATCCTGGATGAAATTTTATTATCGAATTATATAGACGTGGACCATAATTTGTACTGTGTAGTAAAGCAGCAGATGTGAAGTTGTCGGTAAATTTTGCTTGCAGCCCTCTCGGATATCATGAAGAAATGAAAGGTTAAAAAATACATCCGCTTGTTAGTTTGTCAGAAACTATTACATGAACTTTGTGCTACGATTTGGGAATGACATACATAAAATATGATATTGATTTTTCCTACAATAATGGGTGCGTGTTTCAAATACACAAGAAAAAATAGTCACTTAATACATAATCGACTTACACAATTTCATTGCTGTTTTTTAAATATATAAGAAGAAAGATATGATCGTACGGTTATGAAGGAGATTTTAAAGGGTTACTTAACGACGCTGTATCAATTAGCCTACTAGGTTATGTAGTGTCGATGGAATTGGTGAAATACGGATGATATTTGACGAGATGAGGCTGAGGATTCGCCATAGAATACCTGACATTCGTCTTACGGTTAGGGAAAGCCTCGAAAAGAACCCAATCAGTTCAAGTGGGAATCGAACCGATGCCCGAGCGCAGCGTCGGCTCAGTAGGCAAACGCGCTACCGCCTGATCTAAGTTGGTAGCTCCCAGGGAGTTCCATGTAACGAAAATATGATGAATTATAAATCATATTTTTTTTATATTCTTCAGGAGTCCTCTACACAGAATAAAAGAATTTAAAAAGAAAGGAAGAATTGTGTGTAAATAGAGAGAAATCATTTTCCATTTGTTTAAAATCACAAAATCTTCTATATCTAAATTCTGAAAGTAATGCTTCCAGGATGTATTTATCTATTCTTCAATCAGGAACATTTGAAAGTTATTTCAGAAAAGAAAAATGATAAAACTCATTTTCTCTCAATTGCACTTTCCAAACATTTATCATCATGGAAAAAGATCTACATGTCAACTATGTACTGATCACGTCCTTGAAATCGGCAGTTCTCGTTTTCACAACAGAAACAATATTTCTCCTCCCATTCTGGCCTAAATTTACGTTTTTTGGTTTTGAAAACACTTCCTTACGTACAACCTTCACTATTCAGATAGTAGGCTACTGGATAACAGCATGAGCCACTGCTGACACTACAGACAAAGCTAGAGGAAGGGGTTCAGCGTGGAGGGGTGTTGTCACGTGATACGTCACAGTTCAGGCGCTGTTTCGCGAACACAATTTTGCGATGTCTGCTCTACGAGCACTAGGAGTTTGTAAAGGCAATTTCGAAACACCCGGTAGAAATGGGTTTAATACAGGGACATACTTTTATTTTTACGTCAATTTTTATTGTGCCTGCGTTTTGAATGCACTTCACTCTCACCCCTTCTACTAATGAAGTTCCAACTGTCCTCCACACAGAATCAAAGCCGCATATAGTAAACAACACTGAGTTAGTGAGTATAGTAGGCCTACGTTCAAGAAATATGTTCGCCTTTTCCAGTGACGAAAGAGCTTTCAATATTGAATCATATTTTCGCACAGGTACTGACCGTTTGCCTACGTCGCATCCCGATTTCTCCCACCTGCTTCTGCTCGCTCCTGTGTAAAGGCTAGTAACTGGGCTGTCTTAGCTCTTTTCTGAAAACATTAATTTCTGTTAGGAATTGGACGTTTACCTAATATTATACAACTGTTTAAAATAACTTAAATAAAAGGGTCTCGTTAAGTAATTAACTGTCACGTGATCCTGCGTCATAACCACTTGGACGGACAGTAGATAGCATGTCTGAGTAATTTTATCTGTGCGGGTCGGGCAGAAGTGAAGATTGAATTTACAGTACTGTACGTGAGGTACTCTTTTATAGAGTAGGTACAGAATTATTTCAACATGAGTTACTAGTACGAAGGACGAAACTGACAATTGGAATTAGATTCACTAGTCTATAGTGCGATAATATGCACAAAAGAACTGAAGCCTGTATCAAAATGAACTGCCACCATTTTCAAAAATGTGTTTAAATATCCATATTATGATTATTTTTCAATTTAATTTCATTCTCTATATTGTACGCTAATGTGCTGTAGACAGTATAATATACACTGCATAATGAATACGCTCGCATGGATAGCTCAGTTCGTGAATAAAAAACACTTATTCTTAATACAGTACTGTATTTTGATTAAACAAAAATCTAATGAAAATTATCGAACTCAAAATCGCGATATTTCCTAGTTTACGTAAATGGATGAACTACTTTTCTTCCCTTCCATACCTAGTAGAGTAATTTGTTTGTGTTTTACGCCAGTATCATCGAACTACAGTCATGGAAGGGGGTGGCAAACTGTGTTTCCGGTTCTCTAAAGATATAGCCAGGTTAATATAAAAAATGTTAGTAAAAATAAAATGATGTCCCTGTATAAAGATTTCGTCCACAACGCTCTGAAGGTCATAGCTTTTCTCCTGATTAACGAACAAATAGGCCTACACGCAGGCAACCCTACAAGTCCACTGCATGTCCGCCAACAGTGATCGGAGAAATTCTGTGAAGATGAAAGTAGAACGGAGATTGGACGAAATGATGTCGACAACTACTGCGTGTTCAGTTCAAAGTGTGTCATGGCTCGCTGTATGCCGTCATCCTACACTTCCGCAGAGGCGTATTACCTAAATGCGAGAGAAGTTGCCTAGCAAGTACGGCGTTCATTCTGAAGTACGTACCGATACGTGCGGTAACGCCGGTAGTGGCAGGAATGTGAACTGTTTGGAAACATGTACTGAGGTGAGTTTTTTTTTCTTACTGTCGGGATATGGTGAGAGGGTTAAGACGATTACTTACGTATTTGTTGACATTAACTTCGACGGTCAACATGGACACGGAGCATTTGATTTGTGTTGTGGAATGTTGCGGTATGCAACGGATGATAACAAATACCCTGCGTACGACTTGCCTGCGCAAAACACAGTTCGAAAGAGGTTATGGTAGCACACAGACCGTACAGACCGCCATCTGTTGCTACGACGTTCAAGTTGTACCGTACACGTTCTCAAGTTCAGATTGAACGCCTTGATTATAATAGGCAACTTCTCTGACATAAAAGCTGAAACTCGCTTCAAATCGCTGACTCACAACAGTGACGTCATGACACACTTTGAAATGAACACCCAGTATAGAGGAGAAATGGGGCCTTGTCAGCCACAAGCGTCAAATAAGAAATCCCAGGCTTGACCGGGATTCGAGTTCGAGCCGTCTGCGTGACGACTGATGGCCTAGAACACTTACCAGGAAGAGAAGGGCCTCTGGGTGGACTCGGCCGATTTCCTCGCTATTGATTGAAGGGGCGGGCCTTAGCTGCTTGCACTTTAGTACAAATGTGCATTAAGCTACAACTCGGTCCGTAACTCTTTAATTGCCCCTCTTTATTGCACCCCCCGCGCCCTGAAAAGTTGTGTGGCACATGCTCCGGTTTGAAATAGTACCAGGAAACAGCACGGGAGTCGCGTGTGTCGCCACAATTATACTCCCGAGTCAGAACGGAGTTCGTTTCTCAGGCATTATTTCAATTTATGTATTGCTACTATTCCAGGAATTTCGGGGCCGCGATCTTAATCTTCCAGCCTGCATGCGATGGGAGAGACATGGCGCCGGGCTAGTCTACATACAGGCGGCGGCGTCTTGCAGTCTGTGTGTCTGTCAACACTTGTTGACGTCCGGTGGGCCATACACAACGCTCTCCAGTAATTACGCTACAGGCCGGGTACACTCGTTTCAATCTTACCTCGCGATCATCCCATCCTTCCCCTAGGGCTTCTACTTCAATCCTCGCGCCCAAAGGCATTCGTATGATTGATCAGTCGCTCAGTCAACCACCCTATCCCATGAATCAGTCGGATAATCAACCAGTGAAAGGCAACTAATGGATTTGTCATCCGATCAGCGTGTGTTCGGTCAACCAGAATTACTCGATCAGAGATCAGTCGTCAATGAGAAGTTGTCAGCCAGTCACGCGTTTAATTAATTACTCACTTTTATTTCTTCTGCTAAATCAGGCCTAACAGCGCTCAACGAGCGCGCGCGAGCGGGAGAGCGGTCTTTACCGCTCGCCGAAACGGAGAGGAAGATACGTCAGAATGACATAGACTTGCCTTGGGTAGAGGAGAGGGAAACGACCACTCATTTATCTACTGGAGTGCAGTGTGTAGGCCTATTAACTGTTTCACGTTGCTTACCTACTGCTACAGTACAGTATGGAGGAATCTAAAAGACGGAACATAACATTTAACATTTAACGATTTACAGCTCGAACTTATTGATCTTCAATGTGACCTAAGGGCTAAAGATCGTTTGAATAATACTACTAGCCTGGTTGAGTTTTACAAGACTAAACATTAGCAATAATATCCACGACTACACAGGCTGGCTGTGAAAATGATTGCTATGTTTGGCTCAACATTTATATTTGTGAGCAACTGTTTTCTATAATCAACTTTAATAAAGGCAGACATCGAACATCTGTAACTGATGTTTCATTACGATCAGTAGGCTACTGTTCCTTTCAGCTGCCAACAGCATATAACCTCATTTTCATGTACTGAAAAATAAAAATATAACAAAACGATATTGTACAGTTAAGTAGCTATAGGATTTCTATTATTTCTGTAAAATAAATATTTCTTTATTAATTAATAATAGTTCAAGATAGTTTTGTAAACACTGAACGGGAATTCATTTCATGAACACCTTGTGTATATTTTGTACCAGATCACCCCTTCTTCCAGTCCACCCTTATACAGAGCGCAGCTAATACTTTCATTCCGCTCATGAGCTGTGAGCCGGCTCGGAGAGCGCAAACCTTGTCTAGGCCTGTGCTAAATATTTCATTCCGGTTTATCATCAACTCCTCTATTTTTCTTCAAATTGAATTTCATTACACAGAGACGTATTTTCAGCATCTCCTTTATCTCCTTTCTTCATTTTTGTGCGTTTTCATATTTATTTCGTTTTTCATCATTTCCTTCCTCTTCTTTCTTGCTCTATTCCTGCTGAATTATTAGAATTAGAATTAGAAAAGCACATTACATCCTTAGCAGGCAAGGGACTCCTACCATCGGTAGGGCAGCTCTACTTTTGCTCACGGGGTGAGCTAGTCCCTGTAGGCCTTACTCAAAGTTGAGTCACTTCACTTCACTTCACTTCACTTCACTTCACTTCACTGTTCTACTGTTACTTATTCTAAATCTAAAATAATGTCTTTCCACTTTTCTCCGTCTCTCGCAATACGCGTCCACTGCGGTCCTATCACGTCAACGAAGTCTCGTGCCCATCTCCTTCCTCTTCTTCCCCGCCTTGGGTCCCAGACTGTAGTGGCGTCTGCCCATCTGTCGGCGGGTAGTCTGACTACATGTCCTCCCCATTTCCATTTCAGTCTTCTCGCTGTCTTGCAGGCCATTTCGATGCCTCTTTTTAGTCTCAGTTCTTCATTTCTTACTTTGTCCTGTAGTTTAATCTCTAATATCTTTCTCTCCATTAAGTTTATTTTCCTTTTATCCATGCATTTACCATTTCACACAATGATTTAAAATTTCATTCATTCATATACATTTACAATCAGAGCTCATGCTTAACTGGGGGAGGTGTGACTACATAAATTCTTGTAACAAAGACAGCAGAGCAGGTTTAGCGTGGCTAAGATTGGGGGCATGGAAGGGTAATAAAATTGTCAACGAAGAAGGGGAGCGTCTTTGTCCGCTTAGCAAAGAAAAGGATTCCTATAAGCATATTTTATTACTGTGTGTCGAATTGGAACAAGTGCGGAGAAAATATTTACCACCCTCGATGCTAAGTCAGAGTGGGAGTTCACTTGCATGTCTTGACCTCATGGGGAATAGAGAATGGGAACAAAAGACTGGATTGTTCCTCTTGAAGGTGAGAAAGATTAGAACTGCAGCTATTGAAGTTTGCGACGCGAACTGAGGAAGGGATGATAGTATCCACCCAACTGTACACTTTTATGTCTTTTAGGTTAGGATATATTACATAATGTGTTTTATTGTGCCATTTCCATTTTAATATGTGTGTTCTTTTAGAGAGTAGTTGGATGTAATCATAGGTGGGGGGGGACCTACAAAGGAGGACTTGTTTCGGGTACAAAGCACGTACGGTCAAAAGACCCGTGCATTGGATTAGACAAAATTATGATAATATAAAATTTGTATGTATAATATTAGTCAATAAATCCATCTATCTATCTACTTATTTTTCCTCCCCTCCTTCCGTTCGCTTCTTTCCCGATATTCTCCTCTCCCACCTTTCTCTTTCCCTCGTTCCTTACATCTTCAGTTTTCTACCACATATAGAGAAGTTCAGAAATGTGTCTCGACCCAGCCGTCCAATGGGTTGCGGACCACGCGGTGCCCACTTGCCTTATTGGCAGCACGCCCGCGGGCAGGGGATATCTTGACCGTTTGATGAGTAATTACGTCCCTAACAGATTAATCACGCCGGACCGTGACATTTAATTTGTCGGATTAATAGCGGTACAGCGCACCCGTCAGGGGCGGCTGCCGCGGGGCTAAGAAACGCCGGCCGGCTTCATCTTCAGGAGAGGAGCGTGGAGGGCTGCCCTCCTCAAGGCGCGCATTCTGCCGAGGAACATATATCGACTAAATTCAAGTTTCAACACGCTGAAATGGGGAAACGTTCATTTTCCTATTACAGAAAAGTACATTTGAACTATAATGCTACTGAAGGCCATGTCCAGATGTTCGAACATGCGTTATTATCGACTGTGCTTATTTCTTTCATTATATGTATTTTAACCTCCTTCACTTTTTCGAACTCGCACACCAGTGCAGAAGGCCGTAGTAAAGCAACGTAACTGTGCACATCTATTCCTTGGATAGAGTACAATAAAAATTCAAGTACTTATAAGTAGGGATCGGATTTTTATTAATTACATATTATATTCCTTTCAACCTAACCGTATATAAAAAACAATTCTTTGCGAATCTTGTAATTACCATTAATATATTAAAATTTGATACTACACATTTTTACATATTTACCCCACATTACATATTATGGCTTGGTACTACATAAATCTACATATTTAGGGGTTTTATTCATTTCTACTTCACTAAAAGGAAAAAAAAAAACTCCTGCTGGGGAAGTTTATAATATTTTAAATACACAGATTAAAAAAAAAACTTTTTACTTACCCAAGAAGGGATATAATTATTCTGCACACGTCTTAACAAGCCGTCCCCATGCAATTTGCAACCTTACCCACCCTCTTCCTAATCTTTTCAGGGAAAACTCGTGTCAAGTCTGACATGAGCCGCAATAAAGTAGCCGAATTTTGAAAAGAAGCTGGAGTAAAGAAACAAACCAGAAATATGTTGAAAGATTAAAATAGATAGCTTTTCAGGTTATTGCTTGACCTCTTTACTTTAAATTTAGTAGACCTATACGGAAATGGGATTTTCCGAGCAATTAGAAAGTATGGTTCTCGGCTGGAATAATCCTACCCTTCTGAATGAGACAGGAATGTCACTTTTCAAACAACAGTTTGTAAATGCCTATAGCTTGAGGTTTTAGTAGGTACTTTGTTTCTTACAGGGAGCAGCTAAAATGCATGTGTCCCACATCTCTTATTTTCTCCTAATCCAGTAAAGCGAAACAGTGCTTGCAGTAATGTTGTGTCATTCATTTCACTCAGT
Source organism: Periplaneta americana (assembly GCF_040183065.1). Taxonomy (NCBI): domain Eukaryota; kingdom Metazoa; phylum Arthropoda; class Insecta; order Blattodea; family Blattidae; genus Periplaneta; species Periplaneta americana. Next base: position 2,852,796 of record NC_091121.1, read on the forward strand.
TTTAGTACTTACAGTATAAAGTGCAAGTGAGTTTATCTACTGCTTTTAACTAACTAAAATGGCCCCTGTATCTTCAACCCTAACGACAAAAATAAAATCATGGATTGCGATGGACGAAGCTTTCACTAGAGATGAAAAAATAGTAATGTGTCAAGTGTGTGGTAAAAAAGTCGGGTGCTCTATGTAATCACAACTGGAGAGTCTTACCTATCCTATACCTACCAGACATTGATATTGAATATTTTCATGATTTTACATATTTTGGTACATATTCAGCTTATTTTTCTTACATAAATATGTACATATTTCACACCTTGATATTACATAAAAATCCAGTCGCTAATCATAAGTCACAGGACAGATCTTACTTCCTCTACTATGACGATATGAGTCAGAGGAAGGATAATTGTTTGTACACATCTGAAGTCTGATTAGTGTAATATGTTACTAGTCAGCGATGTATGCAATGGAGAGTAAAAGAAACTGGCCATCCTACACCATTATCTCTTGACTTAGTTGCATCATGAGTGATGCCATATTGGTGTCACTTATGAGGTTCAGACCCGTCTTCGAACAGTTGCTTAACAACAACAACATTAGAGAAACTGATTTATCCCTTTGCAATTTTTCAATAAAATTAACTGTTCACTTGTAAATTGAATAAAAAATGAAGAATTATCGTTATTTCCTACCATCAGAAAGTCTAACAAAGGGACGGAATGCTCCTATCCAGACCTTACTTCATGTGTGTACTCGTAGGTGAGCCGGCGATGCACTGTTGCCAAACTAGGCAGATATAGAGCCTAATTTTCTAATTAATCATGCACTTAATTACAAAACGAGTAATAGATTTTATATTTTGTCAATTAACTGTTTACGTGTAATTTATTTAGCATTATTTCAATCTATATTTATGCATGGCATTATAGTTTGGGGTGGAACTTATAAATCCAACCTTTATCAGTTAATTTTACTACAGAAAAAGTATTAAAATTTGTTTAAAAAAGCAGAAATATTACCCAAATGAATTGTTGTTTGAACATTTCAAAGTTGTCAACATTAAACAAATGTATTATTTTATTTTATTAAAATATTTTCATAGAAATTTTAATAACTTTGAAAGGTATATAAATAAATATAGAACTAAAAATATGAATTCTCTGCGTTTGTGTGAACCTAAATATAAAACCAATGCAGCTTTTTATCATAGCATGAGTCAAGGTCCCAGATTATTAAACAAATTTTATTCCAATAATATTTCAAACACGAATCCTCTCCAAATTAATAAAAAAAATTGTATTGGATTTATAGTTTGGGTTTAAACATATTAAACACTATTTAATTTGTATTCGCTCTCAAATTTAATTTTATTTTTGTCTTTATTGCAATCCCCTCCTGAGCACGAGTCTTACTCATTCAGGAGTGGGCTAGTTTATCTTTCATTGTATTTATTAACTTGTATTTATTTCAAACTTACTAGCTATAAAAATAATAAATAAATAAATTTTAATGTATCCTATTGCACCCTTCAATATGTATAGCTGTATCACTTTCATCCCGTATTATGTTCTACCTTCAATACCGAATGATGTTCGTTTCTATTCGGTATTTCAAACAATGGAGTTTATATTCCTTTCTTTACAGCATGTTTGCAGTTCTGAGCAGATACGCTGATACAGAAACTGCCCATAACTTGCGATACAGCTTCACATGAAACTACTTGCAAAGCCGTTCTCTTTGAGGTCCGTTCTCTGCCACAAAATGTCCGATCAAGAAAGAGGGAATCTCGGTTCTAAAGTCCCTCTCGCCAGTCTGGCATTACCACATAGTAAAAAACGCCCCATTTCAAAGTTATTTCTACTGACAGCGCCTTTTATGGGCCCTGACGGTCACGTGCCTACGAGGGGCGAGTAGATGACTCATGTAATCCTGTTTATAAAATATCTGATATGCAAACATTACGAAAATCCCCAAGAGCTGCCTTGCCCCATCATTGGCATGTACATTAAATTCTGACGCTGCAGCGGGGATGAGATCAGAGGGGTTGCGATATCCCCCTCCACCCCTCGACCCCTCCAAGCGTTAGCAGGTATTTTTACAATGTACTCGAAATTCTTCACTGGTAACATTTGAGCTTAAAATTAAGCTAAAATCACAGCCAAGTGCCCAACTCAGAACAAATAAAGAAACAGAAGCAAGCACGCAAACTGTTTGAAGATATTTTTGGATAGTTCAATCTTTATTGTTTTCGTTATCTATCCAAGAATTGAGGGATAGCCCTTTAAAGTAAGAATACTGAACATCCACTGTGTTTACCAAGTGACGTATTTTCAACTATTAATAATAATTCTGAAATATCTTATCCAGGGTTTTCATACTCCAAGCGGGTATGTACCTATGTTCGACAGTTCTAGTTAGAGTAAATGGATACAGGGTGGAACTCTAACAACGATGCCGCAAAACCAATTAGAACAACAACTTTTCGTTCTGAAAGGAATTTTACAATATTACATTTGTTAGGATCAAATCTCTGCACTTTTAAAAGACAAAAATAAAATTCTTTCAATCATTCATTACCATAATATACTTACTTACTTACTGGCTTTTAAGGAACACGGAGGTTCATTGCCGCCCTCACATAAGCCCGCCATTGGTCCCTATCCTGAGCAAGATTAATCCAGTCTCTACCATCATATCCCACCTCCCTCAAATCCATTTTAATATTATCTTCCCATCTACGCCTCGGCCTCCCCAAAGGTCTTTTTCCCTCCGGCCTCCCAACTAACACTCCATATGCATTTCTGGATTCGCCCATACGTGCTACATGTCCTGCCCATCTCAAACGTCTGGATTTTATGTTCCTAATTATGTCAGGTGAAGTATACAATGCGTGCAGCTCTGCGTTGTGTAACTTTCTCCATTCTCCTGTAACTTTATCCCTCTTAGCCCCAAATATTTTCCTAAGAACCTTATTCTCAAACACCCTTAATCTCTGTTCCTCTCTCAAAGTGAGAATCCAAGCTTCACAACCATACAGAACAACCGGTAATTTAACTGTTTTATAAATTCTAACTTTCAGATTTTTTGACAGAAGACTAGATGACAAAAGCTTCTCAACCGAATAATAACAGGCATTTCCCATATGTATTCTGCTTTTAATTTCCTCCCGAGTGCCATTTATATTTGTTACTATTGCTCCAAGATATTTGAATTTTTCTAACTCTTCAAACGATAAATCTTCAATTTTTATAGTTCCATTTCGTAGAATATTCTGGTCATGAGACATAATCATACACTTAGTCTTTTCGGGATTTACTTCCGACTCTACCGCTTTACTTGCTTCAACTAGAATTTCCGAGTTTTCCCTAATCGTTTGTGGATTTTCTCCTAAAATATTCACGTCATCCGCATACACTGCTCTCTTAAATTGACTGAGCATATTGGAATTTAATCAATGACTTTCCTCAAACACGCTGTGAATCGTTTCATATAAAAGAATTTTCTATCGAAAAGGAAGAGACAGCGAAGAAAATTGTATTAAACATTTTAATTTGAAATATCTCAAAGAATAGCCCCTTGAAATTAATGACATTACTTACGGCTCACTCAGTAAGTTACATTATCTTTGGTCTATAAATGGCATCTCACAACTCTATACTGTTTCCGAATTAACGTGCAATATACATTGAGTAACACAAAACTACTGAACTGAATTCTGGGATGGGGTCGTCATCTTTAAACTCTTCCCATTTAAAGCATACGCAGACTCTCGAACTCAGTTCCAAGCGCCCGTCGTTAAGTAGGAAAGTTTCCAAGTCCCCGCCGGAAATCGAACCATAGTTATCCAATTCGTAACGAGTCACACAATCGTCCGAGCTACAAAGGAGCCATTTCCAACTAAATTGAGGCAAATTACTCCACTGGAGGGCAGAATGTGTCCGTTCTCTGATCAGACGAGACCAGTGTCTGGCACACTGTGGGGCGCGATCTAACATTCTTCTAGAATTTAAAGTTAAAGTTTTCAAATACTTACATCTATGTTAATTTCTACAATTCAAGACATGAAAAGTAGCAAAACATAACTGTTTATTTAACTATGGAACCGTTTCCACCGGTCGCAATCTTGACCACAAAGCAACATCTTACAGATTTCGTGGAATTCTCTTCCTCTAACACCGGACACGAAGGTAACTATTTAAATACGGTCTGTAAAACCTGCATTAAGCAACCGGGCTTCGAGTTCCACCCAACAGTGGGACGCGAGAATAGTGCATCAAAACGAGCATCTACATCAGAACACTGTGTTTGTGTTTGTGTTTAAAGACTGCAGATTTTTTATTATGGAGGAAACTGCAATACTTTCAAATTTCGGATCAATTTTGAAGTCATATAAAACAAAAATACTCTTTCCACTGACAAAGGAATGGGGATTGTTTCATATAAAATATTTCGGTGTTCATGATTTCTACTAGCATTTCTCCGAGTAAGATTGATAATTTTCTAACTTTTATTACTGCTATGTGACTGATTACAATTTTTTGCTTTTTGTTTACAAATGACAAGTTGTGGCTCCTGTCCTTGTAACACGATAGCCATTAACTTATTTGTTTTTCAATTTTTCTCTGTGATCACTATTATTAAGCCTACCTGTCTGTTGAAATGTTATAGATTTGCCGTTAGCCTATGATATTAAATATCGCATTAATTAATTATCTAGTTTTAGTCTTAATCTAATCCTTCTACGATATTTTTGTGTTCTATTCTATCCTACATGTAGTTACTGCAATTGGAGTATTGCTCTGTTGTAGCACACAGATAAATAGATGAATGAATGAATGATAGATGAGGAATGAATACACAAATAAATAAACGAACGAATAAATGAATGAGTGAATGAATGAATGAATAATTGAGCGAATGAATGAATAAATTAAGAATGAATGGATGGATGGTACACGAATGAATGAACAAATAAATAAATAAACGAATAAATGAATGAGTAAATGAATGAATATATGAAGAATTAATGAATAAAAAATAATAAATAGACGAACGAATAAATCAATGAATAAATAATTGAGAGAATGAATGAATAAATGAAGAATGAATGGTACATGAATGAATGAATGGATGAATAAACAAATAAATAAATACATGAACAAACGAATAAATGAATGAATGAATGAATGAATGAATGAAGAATTAACGAATAAACAAATAAATAAAAGAACGAATAAATTAATGAGTGAATGAATGAATAAATAAAGAATTAATGAATAAACATTAAATAAATAAACGAACGAATAAATGAATGAATAAATGAATGAATAAATAATTGAATGAATGAATAAATAAATGAATGAATGGATGGATGGATTGCACACGAATGAATGAAGAAACAAATAAATAGATAAACGAAAGAATATATGAACGCTTGAATGAATGAATGAATGAATAAATGAATGAATGGAGTGGTACACGAATTAATGAATAAACAAATGAATAAACGAACGAATAAATGATTGAATGAATGAATGAATGAATGAATAAACAAATAACTAAACGAAGGATTAAATGAATGAATAAATGGACGAGTGAATGAATGAATAAATGAAGAATGAATGAATAAACAAATAAATAAATAAAATAATAAATGAAATAAATAATAAAATAACTAAATATTAAATAAGTAAATAATTTAATTAATTAATAAAGTGGTTAATTGAAGAGTATGATCCCAAAACTCGCTCAGTCCATTTGGGCACTTTCATGATTTACATATGATTATATTTTGTTTCAAAACAACGTCAATCCTTGTCTAAAAGTTTGTGCTATTGTGCATCCTTGAAAACTCGCTCATCCTTAGACCAGTGGATAAAAAGACTAGGCCAGTCCTTCAATAAAAATGGACTGAATGCGTTTTGGGATCACACTGTTCAATTAATTAAATAAAAACAATAATTATTAATATTACACCACAGCAATGGGCAAGTTAGGATAAGCCTTGCTGTTTACAAACAAATAATGACCACCCACTGAACTTAACTATAACATTTAACTTATTAGAAATTTTCGGTTTAAAGCGCAAAAGTTGAACAGATTTAAGAACGATGTGCCAGGGAAACGTAGGTTTCAGCAGGGAGGCAAGAGATGAAGCCAGGTGATGCGAAGAGGGGGATCGGGGAGACGGACTAGATTAAATCCAAGGAGGGGAAGGAGACCGGAGAGAAATTCTCCGCATGCTTTATTCTTTACGGACGCCAGAGCGCAAAGACATAGGCTCAACTGAGACAAAAAAGTACAATGTCATGGCTGAGGAAGTCCTCATCTTTCATTTACTGCAATTAAGCCGAAATGATATCAGTAGTAAAACTTAATTATGTTTAGAAAACGGCATTGCTGGAGTCGTTTCACTGCTAATTGCCTATCCAGTCCGCCTCCACATTTTATTGCGCTTTATTGGATATTTCCTGGGTGAGGAGCAGTCACTCAGTCGTTAAAACAAGTTCTTCGTTGCCATGGCGATCCAAGAATAAAAAAAAAAGAAAAAAACGAAGTAAAATAAAAAAACAATTTTTGCAGTCATGCATAAAAATCACTGCTTCATTCACGTTTACAAATGAAATTTCTTTAACTGAAATTCTTTTCTGCTTTTTCTACCACAATCGTAATTTCATGCCTGAAGACCCATGTGTTCAAGTACAATGTAACGTCATGAAGTTCCCTGAGTTTTTTTTCCTAGGTATACTGAACACTTTCACGCCCCAAATACAGTATAGAATTGACTTTGAATTATTGCACAACTTACTTACTTACTGGCTTTTAAGGAACCCGGAGGTTCATTGCTGCCCTCACATAAGCCCGTCATTGGTCCCTATCCTGAGCAAGATTAATCCAGTCTCTATCATCATACCCCACCTCCTTCAAATCCATTTTAATATTATCTTTCCATCTACGTCTCGGCCTCCCTAAAGGTCTTTTTCCCTCCGGCCTCCCAACTAACACTCTATACGCATTTCTGGATTCGCCCATACGTGCTACATACCCTGCCCATCTCAAACGTCTGGATTTAATATTCCTAATTATGTTAGGTGAAGAATACAATGCGTGCAGTTCTGTGTTGTGTAACTTTCTCCATTCTCCTGTAACTTCATCCCTCCTAGCCCCAAATATTTTCCTAAGCACCTTATTCTCAGTCACTCTTAATCTCTGTTTCTCTCTCAACGTGAGAGTCAAAGTTTCACAACCATACAGAACAACCGGTATTATAACTGTTTTATAAATTCTAACTTTCAGATTTTTCGACAGCAGACTGTATGATAAAAGTTTCTCAACCAAATAATAACAGGAAAGAAACAAAAAATATCTGAGAAAAATCAATCAGAGACCAAGATAAAGTTGAGCTCAATTAAAATACAATTTGAAGACATGCCATCTTTCCACGGACCCCTTTCGAATCACCCTCGGACTCCCACGGGTCCGTGGACCACAGGTTGGGAACCTATGCCCTAATATGTAAACATAAAAGAATGTCTGCCAGGTTTCCAGGTATTTCAATGACATCACGTAACAGAGTCGTTTACATGCCTGGGTTCATATTCTCAAGTTGTTTCTTATGGTGCTCGAACACAGAAGTCTGTAGCGTGATCGCTGGAGCACCCTGTACATCCTCCTACAAGGCGCTCTGTTCCTACTGTCCTATTTGTCGTAACGTAAGGCCAATGTACTGAGGAGATTCGATTAATACCGAAGCATCTTATCACGTGAGAAGGAACAAGGAACTCAGACGCCGGATCGTGTGGGAGGTTCATGGAACCTGGCCACTCCAATCGATCAACATGCTGTCACTCCTACTTCGGCATTAATAAGTTATTCTCCCCCTCTGCCAACCATTTATTCCATGCATCTACTCACCTACGACGTCAGAAATCTTTCATCTCGTCTCCATGGAGACCGCTACTCACCTGAAAGGAGACAAGAAGACAAGTGATAATGCACAGAACAACAAAATGTGCGGACTTACGAATAGGCTATATTTCATGGATGAGATTCATGAGGAGGTTCGTTTCAAATCGTGTTATGTCCAAGAAACAATTTTTTACAGGAATGACGAAAAACTGAATTACTCGTAAATCAGACAAGTTAAAAAAAATGTTACAATGCCTCAGGTGTAAGCCCACAATTTGCAAAAAATGAAATCATTTCGTATTGGACATAATTCTTTTGATCCATACATGATATTACGTTTGCGATTTACTATTGTTATTATTATTATTATTATTATTATTATTATTATTATTATTATTATTATTATTAACAACAACAATAACATGTCAGTATTATATGGAAACTTGTCATATTACAAGAAACTTTTAATGCAATACCAAATAATAATAATAATAATAATAATAATAATAATAATAATAATGAATTATTTAACCTAGCAGAGTTAAGGCCATACGACCTTCTCTAACACTCAACCAGAAGTAAACCTGCGTTACAAAAAACACTACAAATTTACAAAGTACACTACAATTTTACATACAAAACTGAATAAGATAATAATAATAAAATGTAAACAACATGTAGAAATCATACATAATATATAACATATAGAAAGAAAGGAAAAAGCATAATAAAATATGAACAGCAGGTCAAAATAAATGAGACATACAAAGTATAAAAAAATAAGACAACTATTGATAATAATAATAATAATAATAGTAATAATAATAATAATAATAATATTTACTTACTTACAAATGGCTTTTAAGGAACCCGAAGGTTCATTGCCGCCCTCACATAAGCCCGCCATCGGTCCCTATCCTGTGCAAGAGTAATCCAGTCCCTATTATCATATCCCATCTCCCTCAAATCCATTTTAATATTTGGGTATCCTCCCATCTACGTCTCGGCCTCCCCAAAAGTCTTTTTCCCTCCGGTCTCCCAACTAACACTCTATATGCATTCCTGGATTCGCCCATAAGTGCTACATGCCCTGCCCATCTCAAACGTCTGGATTTAATAATAATAATAATAATAATAATAATAATAATAATAATAATAATAGTAGTAGTAGTAATAAAATAGTGCAGTACAAAGCATACAATGAATACAATATTTTAGGAACACACAGTAAGGAAAATTATGATTATATATAGCTCAACTTATCACATTATAGATATACCATTATCGGAAAATATGAAAACAAAAATACAAAATAAGTTAAATATCACTAGAACAGAAAAAAGGTGAAAACGTGGCAACATGCAATACAACACTTGTCACAATAGTAAGTTAGTTTGGCAACTCGTCATAAGATAATTTTCTAACTTGGATTTGAAAGATTTCAATGTTCGGCAGCCCTTGACTTCAGGCGCAGAGAGTGTATTTTACATTGTGTTCTGCGTTTCTAATAAAATTAGAAATAAGTATTCAACATTTGTACATGCTGTGAGCAACGAATAATAATAATAATAATAATAATAATAATAATAATAATAGGACTACGTCAAGGATAACCTTCATCACCAACTCTGTTCAAAATCTGTTTGGATAATCTAGTGAAAAACTGTTTCCAGAACATCGAAGGAGTGATAGTAAGAGGAAGAAAAATACAGTGCATAAGATTTTCTAATGATATGACGTTGTTAACAGAAAAGATGATACTGAGGGATATGCTACTGGAGCTAAATGACAGCTGTGAGCAGTATGGAATGAAGATAAATGCAAACAAGACGAAGACCATGGTCATAGGAAGAAAAATAAAGAAGGTAAACGTGCGAATTCTAAATGAGGCAGTAGAGCAAGTGGACAGCTTCAAATACTTGGGATGTATCATAAGCAGTAACATGAGCTGCTGCCAGGAAGTCAAAAGGAGGATAGCAATGGCAAAGGAAGCTTTTAATAGAAAAAGAAGCATTTTCTGCTGACTTCTGGATAAAGAACTAAGGAAGAGACTAGCGAAGTGCTTTGTGTGGAGTGTGGCATTGTATGGAGCAGAAACTGGACATTACGACGAAGTGAAGAGAAGCGACTAGAAGCATTTGAAATGTGGATATGAAGAAGAATGGAGCGTGTGAAATGGACAAACAGAATGAGAAACGAAGCTGTGCTGGAAAGAGTGGGTGAAGAAAGAATGATGCTGAAACTGATCAGGAAGAGGAAAAGGAATTGATTGGATCATTGATTGAGAAGAAACTGTCTACTGGAGGATGCACTGGAAGGAATGGTGAACGGGAGAAAAGTTCAGGGGAGAAGAATATATAAAATAATTGACGACATTAAGATATTATATGGATCGGCTGCGGAGACTAAAAGGAAGGCAGAAAATAGGAAAGATTGGAGAATGCTGGGTTTGCATTGAAAGACCTGCCCTTGGGCAGAACACTATAAGTTAATAATAATAATAATAATAATAATAATAATAATAGTAATAATAATAATAATAATAATAATAATAATAATAATAATAATAATAAAAACACTGCAAAATTATTCCAAAGTTTTCACCATTAACATAAACACATCGTAATACAGATATTACAAATCACATTTACTGGCAACTGCGTACGTTCTATGAAAATATTTCCTGCAGAATTTATATGCAACTTTTATTAATTACATTTACGATTATCTCTAACAGGTTCTTATAAATGAAGAGTCCACTGCGAGAATGATGGATGTCATTTGGAATACATTTTGCAGGAGAAGCAATTGAAAGTTTGAAATGCTTAGCGCTCAAAGCTTAACTGTGATTTTCCGATCATTACTGGACAATGACTATCAGTGTTAATGCCATATAACTCTCTATGTACATTCTATATGTCTTGAGCTATGCATTGACAGTCTTGGTTCATTTTCGACAAGAAAGTGACATCCATCATTCTTGCAGTGGACTCTTCAAATGCCTTACAAATAGTTAAGTTTCATCCCAAAGACCTGAAGAGAAAGATCTGTGTTTTGTGCTCATGAAGATAATACTTTCTTTTATGTGGGTGCAGTGATGATGATGATGATGATGATGATGATGATGATGATGGAATAATATCGGAAAAAGTTAAGCTGAAACGCAATTTATGAAATCCTTACTTGGCATAAAATATTGATATTTTGCAATTCATTTTTAATTTTCAGAGAAGTCTATATTGTATCTTAAAAGTATTTATTTCAGTCACTGACTTCACAGCATATGTTTAAGGTGCTACACCTTTACATTACATATTTAAAGGACGTATGAACGTTTTCGTTGGTCTACGCCAACATCATCAGATACGAAGTACATTTCAGCAATATCAGTGCTCTCTGCATAATATCTACAAATAAACGCCAATATAATAAAACCATATAAATTTGAAAAATATTCAAATAATTACGTAACAAAAACCATGATGCATACGTTTCTGAATGGTGAAATATATATATATTATTGTGAAACAGAAATATGAATATAATAAATGTAATTACTGTAATTTTGCAACTCTTCACATTCATAATACTTTTTATCTGTCTTATATTTTATTATTTTTATCACTTTTAAATCATGTCATTTTATTATCTCATATGTGAAGACTTGCATTTACATATATGTAAATCAATATTTTTTGTAATCTATACGTGTATTTTAAGTAAGTGACAATCAAGGCAGTCATATAGAATGTCAATGTGTATCACAGCAATGTTGGTTTTTAATATGTCTCATTTTGCATGCCACTAAATATGTTTTGTATTTGTAGATATTATGTAGAGAGCATTGATATTGCTGAAATGTACTTCGTATCTGATGATGTTGGCGTAGACCAACGAAAACGTTCATACGTCTTTTAAACATGTAATGTAAAGGTGTAGCACCTTAAACATTTGCTGTGAAGTCAGTGACTGAAATAAATACTTTTAAGATACAATATTGAGATTTTTGCTTGCGGAAACAAAATATCTACTTGCTTGGCCTTAGCTGCACTCAGAGGGTAACGTCATACATTTGCAGGCGATCATTTTAGCCCGTGAGTTTTCTTCCAACCAGTACAGCCACGCGCCCTGAACCCCAGCCCTGGGATCTCTGACGTTAAAAAATGAGGTAGAAAACCTCACGCAATTTGTGCAGTAATGCAATACTGCGGCCATCGCGGGGAAAACTCCCGACATATCATTTCAAACGGAAAGGGAAATTATGTTCACACAAAAGGGAATTAAATTTTATATTTTCAGCTACGAGGTCACGGAAATAGCAACAGAGAATGCATGTCAGCGGGGGAAATGAATTTGCTTCCCTCTCTACTCTCGAAGAACGTGGGAAATAAGTAATTCCCTGAGGACAGCAGTGATGACGTGCACAAGAGTCGTCAGGTGATGCTAATGAGAAGAGCGTACGGTTCCGCGTATACTATCTTTCAAACAGATCTATCGATTTTTATCATTAGGACCTATTATCGCTACCAATATCACCAGTTACCATTACCACTGCTATCGACGTCAGTATAATTAGACAGAAATGGAAATCTCATATACTCAGGATGGCTAGAACAAGGATACACGCCAAGCACTGAATTACCGCCCTTTAGGAACAAGATCTTTGGGCCGTCTGCTGAAACGATGGAGTGAGACCGTAACAGGCCACCAGGCTTAATACGTGACAGGAAGAAGAAGAAGAAGAAGAAGAATTTTATTTAATAGCATTAAAAATATAAGCGTTTAAAGTATTCTAATTTACAAGCAGCCCTCTAACTGCCACCACAAAGAGCACTTACATCTTACAGTCTTCATAAACAGTCTATCATTTAATCTAACTCTCACTGCTAGCATTAACACCACATCTATCAAACCCCATAGCACTTTCGGAATCATCACACATTTTACTCGCATAAACAATACAAATTTCATCTTCGCAAACATCATTACAACTTCATAATGACCAAAAATTTCAGTTTCACAATGAATGAGACCTACCACTTCCACTTTCACAATCGCAGCATTGCTTTCACTTGCACTACTTTCTTCAAGATAATCATTTCCAAATCACCATCAACAACACTCCCAAGAGCTGCGCTTGGGCGTAGGTTCGATTCGCGGTTGAGTTGATTATCTGGTTGGGATTTTTGAGGTTTTTCTAAACTGTAAGGTGAATATCAGGTAATCTGGTTGGGATTTTTTAGGTTTATATAAACTGTAAGGTGAATATCAGGTAATCTGGTTGGGATTTTTTAGGGTTTTCTAAACTGTAAGGTGAATATCAGGTAATCTGGTTAGGATTTTTTAGGTTTTTCTAAACTGTAAGGTGAATATCAGGTAATCTGGTTGGGATTTTTTTAGTTTTTTCTAAACTTCAAGGTGAATATCAGGTAATCTGGTTTGGATTTTTGAGGTTTTTCCAAACTGTAAGGTGAATATCAGGTAATCTGGTTGGGATTTTTTAGGTTTTTCTAAACTGCAAGGTGAATATCAGGTGATCTGGTTGGGATTTTTTAGGTTTTTCTAAATTGCAAGGTGAATATCAGGTGATCTGGTTGGGATTTTTTAGGTTTTTCTAAACTGCAAGGTGAATATCAGGTGATCTGGTTGGGATTTTTGAGGTTTTTCTAAACTGTAAGGTGAATATCAGGTAATCTGGTTGGGATTTTTTTTGTTTTTCTAAACTGTAAGGTGAATATCAGGTAATCTGGTTGGGATTTTTTAGGTTTTTCTAAACTGTAAGGTGAATATCAGGTGATCTCGTTGGGATTTTTGAGGTTTTCTAAACTGTAAGGTGAATATCAGGTAATCCCTGGCGAATCCTCGGCCTAATCTCGCGAAATACCGTCTTGCTATCACCAATCACAGCATCGCTATCGAAACGGAGCACATTGCTGTCCGTGGACGAGATTAAAGACATAGCAGATTGATTTGAAGAAAAAGGGACGCTAGTTTGTGGAGAATCCAGATGCCACTGTCCTAGGTTGCTACTTTTTAAATACTGAATGACTGGATATTACTCGGACAGACCTGAAGCTGTTCATACGAACACGTACAAAAGCCAGATCTTTGTATAATGCCTGTAAGACCAGGAATTGCATTATTATTTCAAAATAACGGAAAGCTGGATTTAATGAACAAGAACTTCCAGGCCACATTATCACAGCAAGCCAAATAAAAATATAATTTATATATCATGGAAACGCTAATGAACTCTTTTTAGAATTATAATGGGTTTTGTGAAACCGCTAAATGAAGTCACAATCGGGGCTTCAAAGGACTATAAAATACTATGAACAATGAAGGAATAAAATCATTTGCAGTTAATTTTGTTACATTATTACCACTTACCCGAAATATATTACCATTGTAATCGCGCATGATAATTTAAACCTCCTTTCACACACACAGGAGAGAAATATATTGTGGAACAATTCCCTTTTGACTGACCATAATGAGTTCATTATAATTACCCCCACCCTTCATGCGTTTTGCTAAAAATCAGGGGTGACATTACATGCACTGCGCGCAATCTATTCTCTAGGGCCATCCATTATATTCCACATCTCTTCTTCTATTGAACTGAATCGAGAGAACACTGTGCCGGGATTTTTCACAATACTAAAACTTTTTGGTACTATAGAATTCAATTAAAACATCGCGTAATAAAATATGACGACGTTGATTAACTACTTTGTATGGAAATCAATAGTGCCATAGGTTGTGATTACATTTTAAAATTTTTAAATTTTATATCTGTGTGATGGAAATATTGGGAAATTTCTCAAAATAAATCAGCTTCCGTCACACACAAAACAAGCTTTTGGTAACCCCTTTTGATCAAAATTTTATCAGCCAATGTAATAATCATAATAATAAACGTAAAAACAATAAAATGCATTAACCGCTTTATGTAGTACAGCATAATGAATACTCCATTATTTTTCCGGAAGTACTGTGGTCATTAAAATATTTTTGCGCTGTCAAGTTGAGAGACCTGCCATATATTAAAGCTCTGTCATTTATATTTAGTCAAAAATGTTCCCCATCAGCAATAATTAACGTGAAAGGGAAATAAAATTAAATTGAAATTGAAAGAAGCAGCTTTTGAAAACGTCAATTAGAATTTCCTCCCTTTGTACAAAAACCACTAACTGAATTTTATAAAATCCCATTGGTATAGTGCTCATATGAAGAGTTAAAACGGCCTAGAGTAATAAAATCCCTATCACTACTTCTTTCGGAAGGGAAGTAAATTAGTGGGTAAGAATCGCAGATTCAGATCAAATGAAGCTACAATCCTTGCATGTAAGAGCTCCAGAAAAATTAC
Source organism: Periplaneta americana (assembly GCF_040183065.1). NCBI lineage: Eukaryota > Metazoa > Arthropoda > Insecta > Blattodea > Blattidae > Periplaneta > Periplaneta americana. The sequence continues at coordinate 2,868,073 of NC_091121.1, forward strand.
TGGTTATTGAATCGTGCCTGTCTGGAGAGAAATGAAATAGTACATTATGCAACGATCCTATAATGGTAGCAATTAAGACGCGAGTATGTTTCTTTATGAAACGAGCGCAAGCGAGTTTTATAATTTTCATACGAGCGTCTTAATTACCATTATAGGCAAGTTTCATACAACTTTTTATGCTCGACCATATTTCTAACTTGAAATTATTCAGAAGTATTCATTTTATTCTTATCTGACTGAAGATCGGAAGTGACCTTGTGCATAGCTCGTAAATTGTGAGATGTGCGCAGACGCGAAAGTATTGATTTTTTCCGAGGAACAATAAAGTCATTGACCTTGATGTAATCTAGAGAATAACATGAACTAATTTTGATATAACCTGAAAATTGATTTCAGATTGAAAAACGAGATGACAAATTGAATTTATTTGAACATTATTTACAATTAACGCTAATTATTATAGTAACAGAACATAACCTTCTGCGACAGTATTGGATTTCCAGCCTCCGTGACGTTTCTCTCGTTGTCTTTCGATTGCATATCCGAGAATAATCGAAAACCTGAACTTTAATGAATAGGTGTACTTTAATGACATGCATTAAAGGACCGCTACCAGGTGTATAATTACTACATTTCGGCATGGTCGAGCATAAAATAGGTTACAGCAGCCAAATTATTCTTCAAGGAACGACAACTCATATATCTTGACAGGTTGCAGTGCTGAAATGCCATTTCATTCCATGCCCTAGGCTTATCTTTATAGTTTGTTACTTTTTCTGTAATTACCACCGAATGGAAAGTCATTTGTAGTTAATAATATTCATTTAATATGCTTCCCACTTCGAGATTTATGTTTCTGCTAATCAGTGACACTACAAAGATCTCGGACAATGGAATAAGGAAACATGGATAAATAAGGAGCGGAGAATCTTACAAGTTTTGCTGATATCCTGAAGACTTCTTTCCTTTCGTCTGTTTCAGGTGAAATAATGGGTTTGATATAAACCTGTTTCACACGCAGTCTAATAAAATACTATACTGAGAAGGCTGGGCACTTTGTCAGGGAAGTGTACTGTATGTAGACGGGAAATTTTCCCCACTCATTCATTCAGACACAGTTTTCTGCCCAGGGCAGGTCTTTCATTGCAAACTCAGCTTTTTCCAATCTTTCCTATTTTCTGCCTTCCTCTTAGTGTCCACATATGACCCATATATCTTAATTTCGTATATCACAGTGCATCCTTCAGCAGACAGTTTCTTCTCAGCCAAACCAATTCCTTTTTCTCTTACTGATCAGTTTCAATATTATTCTTTATTCATCCATTCTTTCCAACACAGCTTCATTTCTTCTTTTGTATGTTCATTTCACACACTTCATTCTTTTCTATTGCCACATTTCAAATCTCCTTATCGCTTCTCTTCATTTCGTCGTAATGTCCATGTTTCTGCCCCATTATAGCGTCATTTACTCGGTCTACGCGGGAAGAGGTGTAGCATTGAAGGTCGTCAGCATACAAGTGATAGTTACAATGCCTTACAAGAGATGTAATATCATTGACATATATTGTCAACAACAATGGTCCGAGTACCGATCCCTGTGGTATACCTGATGTTATGTTAAGCCAGGAAGAGCTTCGATTGTACGTTTTGTAAGCAATGTTCGTAAATATGATCATATTACCCCATCCCTGGAAACAATAGGTTGGCTTAAACTAGATAATAAAAGAAATTTACATCCACTTCTCCTTCTCTTCGAAATCTTGAACTCTTCTATTCCTTCGTACCTGTCTTCTCGCTTCACTTACCTTTCTTCCCACCACAATCTGAACACACGCTCTCGCCATGAAACAATACTAACAATACCATCCCATCGCACCTCCTCATACTCATCCTCTTTCACAATAGCCCTGCCAAGACTCTGGAATTCGCTACCTGCTAGCATCAGGGACTGTCGAAATAAAACTCAATTCAAACGCAAACTTACTAGGCACTTGGTCAGTAATTGAGACTCGGTCAGACATGGTTTCTTGTAAATAGTTCTCTTAATATATCACAAAATATTTCGATATCCGGTAATTTCATCACTATAGAATTTTGTTATTCTAGGTTTAATTTGTAATTCAGTAAATACAAAAATATTCTTTGTTCTTAACTTCTATGATAAAATGTCTAGCTTTCATTAATCAGGTAATCTTGTCGTACTTTAATTTTATTGTAACTGTAATTGTAAATTTAATGTTAATTGTAATTTTATTCTTCATTTATAGTTGTAATTCCCTGGTAGAGGGGCAGAGAAGGCCTGACGGCCTTATATCTACCATGTTAAATAGATAGATACTAAATACTAATAAATAAATACTAAATACAATGCCACACCCTTCCTTAGCTGTCCCCGCTATGGTATAGTAATTCAGTTAACACTCTATCTCACACAAAGGCAGTTGCAGGTTCATACACTGAAAGTTTTCTGCGCTTATTTTTGGGTAACAGAAAGAAAGATGGAGTATGCTGGAATTAAATGTAGCGTGCAACGAATTCTGCGAAAAGAATTAGGATTGGTCGCCATCGGAGGGCTTGAACCAAAGGCTTGCGAGTCATGAAGCTGCTTGTGACACGGAGCACGGAGAATGAGGGATCGGCGGCGGCACACGACAGCGCTCATCAAGAGTGGAGCACGCGACACACAAGATTGATCGTGCTGCTGGGGGACGCTGCCCGCCAAGAATCTAAGATACCTACTGATGTGTGGCGGTACACAGTATTGTGGCATTCAGAAGCGAGGGGCCGGGTTTTCTCGCTGTTCGCGATAAATAAGATGCACCAAGACAGTGGAATTGTCACAAATATTCACGAAAATTCGCTGCTTCTGCGAAAACTTGTCATTTCTGCAATAAAATAAAAAAGCGACTTTTTAAAATAACTTTAAAGAAATAAAGTATGTTACTGCAAAAGTAATAGGAGACATTTTATTTTGAAATTTTAAATATTCATCTACTACAGGCCTACTAAATTTCCGTATTTATCAAGCAATACTAAAAAAAAATAAATAAATAAAAGAATAGAATACAAAACTATTAAATACATTAAAATATTAGAAGATAGTAAATATTGAAACATAACATCATTGTATAGAGCACATCTAGGTCAGAGAGCATGGGTAGACATAACAGCTCGGTTAGAAAAGCCAACGTACTATGGTAGGAACGATCATATTTTAAAATCAAATGTAGGAAACAGAAAACGGATGTAGGTAAATCCTCATTTTTAAATAGAACTATAAATGATTGAAATGACCTACCTGCAGCGGTCTTTGAGGGCTGTCCTTCCTCAAGGAGTTTCAAGAATAACTTAAAAAGTTGTGTATAAAGTGGAAACTAAAATTAAGGTGACATTCAACATTTAATTTTTTAAGGTGACATGTATTTATTTAGCCTGACGAGTTATTCCCTTCGTTTGATTTGTAAATTATTTTAAAATAGCGTGCAAGAGGGTCTTAGACTAGAAATGTTTAGCTTAAATGTAGTTCTGTTTATAAGTATGCATAAGGGTGTAATTATTTGACTTATTTGAACTGTTGTATCAGTGAAGCGAGGTGAGTCAGTGAAGTTATGGTTTTACAGTGCAGTGAATAGTTCCGATCAGTGATAATTTATAGCGTCAATGAAATGTGTCCTAAAGTGTCAGTGAAATGCGTCATAGTGCCACTACAGTGAGTGAGATGAGGGTAAAATGAAAGACTATTGAAACTTACGTAGGGTCTATACATATGTAGGTTATATTGCAAAATTAGGTTATTTTATGTTTTATTATTAATTGTAATTTTTGTGTTAAATTGTATTGTGTACTGTATAATATTGTATTGTGTATTGTTTATCATTTTATTTTGTATTGTTTATATTGTGTATACCACTGCCACCGGGTGGTTGCCCACTTGCAGTGTAAATAAATACATACATTAGATCCATTGAATTCAACCCCATATGAGCAAGCACATGTTTGGGGTTCAGTATTGCATTTTAGATAGGTAGAAAGAGGAATAAGAAATAAAGAAATGTAAATAATGGAAATAAAATAGTAGATATAGGTTACAAGCAATGCAATATAGGATAAAATTTGAAATAGTTTATATCTAATAACCAGGGAACGGATTTATATGGACTAAAAATATATGAAATATGTAAATATATATGTAGTTATTTTTACCAAAATATGGAATTAAATATGGATTTTTACCAAAATATGGAATTAAATATGGACTTAAAATTATAAAAAAATGACTATGTACGTTAAATATTGGTACATTTTAATCAAACTAAACAAAAAATATAATGGACGTACCTTATCTTCCAATGTAGTTTCAACAAAACACAATTTTTATTGTCTGTTACCATAACAATAGGTTACAAACATTTCTTTCAAGTGCTGAAAAGTGAATCTTCTTCTATTGTCTCTGAGGATAGATTTATACTGACTAAAAGAGCGTTCGACGTCACAAGAAGTAACTGGTACATAATTCAATTTCACAATGTCTGCTGGGGATAAGTCCAAGTTAATCTTCACTGTTGATTCACCACTCATCACAGCAACAACCTTTTGTAGTTCTTCATATCCAGGGTTTTTTGAAAGTACAGTGTCCACCTTAGCTCTTACTGCATCTGCAACTTTACCTCTACCACGATTCAGTTGTTCCACAGTACTATTTATAATTTCAAAACTTTCAGATAGTGAAAGGTGCCTATTTTGGAGACTTTTGAGCGTTTTTATGATGCATGAAAATGTATGCTGAATGTGAGCTAAGTCATTCTTCACACTTATGTCACAGGTAACTGTTTTCGCAGTATCAATTGAGACTGCATCTTCAGAGTCCAATGCAAGGAGAACATTGTTAATAGAGTCTATATGTTCGGCATAATATTCAACTGCTTCTAGCCATGTACCCCATCTAGTTAAAATTGGCTTTGGTGGCAATGGAATTTCAGGGTACATTTCTTTCAACACGTTAACTCTACTGGGAGCTTTGAGAAATACTTTTTTCACTGATGAAATCAACAAATCTACTTTAGGGAAATTGTCTCTGACCACTTCTGCCACACGATGAAATGCATGCGCCACACAAGTAAAATGAGTCAATTTAGGATATACAACAGATAATGCTTGTCCAGCTTTGACCATATAAGGGGCAGCATCGCTAATAAAGAATAACACATTATCGTACATAATACCCTTTGGCCACAGGATACCCATAGCTTCGTTGAACAGTTTAACTATAGTTTTGTTATTGCACTTTTCTAGAACATCACAATGTAAAAGAATTCGTTCAGAATATTGTTCACTTAACAAACCGATAACTACATTACCAACAAGTCTACCTTCTTTGTCGGGAGTCTCATCAATGGAAACCCAAATTGAACTATCTTTAATTTCATCTCTTATCTTCTGTATTGTCTCATCGTAGATGGATGGAGCATACGTCTTCCTAAGTGTTGACTCATCCGGGATTGTATGTTGAGTATATTTTTCAAGGAATTCCCTGAAGACCTTATTCTTTAGTTTGTAGAGAGGAATATCAGCAGAGATGAGAGAACGGCACAGGTCGATGTTAAACTCAGATCTTACATTCGATGTTGTTGGTTGTGTTAAAAACAATTGTCTCTGCTTGGAATTTAGTTGTTTGTTGGCCTGATGTTTACTAGTTGTAATGTGTTGTTGCACCAGGAACTTTTGTGTAGATGATACTGCACACTGACACAAATTACAAAATAATATTTTATTGTCAGTTGATAAACCATCTTCTTTAAATTCTGAAATGTAACTTGTTAGTTTTGATTTTAAATTGACTGAATGACGTACTTTTGGCATATTTACCGTCTTTATAGTATGATTTACAAAACTGAACCTATGTGTACTCTGACTGGCATTTAACTGTTGAGCTGCACAACTGAAGTCTGTTAAAAATTTTAAATTAAATTAATACAGTTTTGTAACTTACTTTCCCATTGTTGATAGGACTGCTAATTTTCAAATAACTCTGATGTTAAAGGGATTACTGAACATGTGTTTAAATCTCTATTGTTGAAATGTATTTTTAAAAGTTAATGGAATTTTGTTTTGTTTTATTGTTAAACCTAATATAATATGGACTGTTTTATATGAAATATGGAAAATATATGGAAATTAACGAAAATATGTACTAAACTCTAAAATATGGAAAAATATGGAAAATAAAAGTAGGATTTTTCAACCCTACACATTGTGAAACATAAAGATAATGCAAAATATAAATTATATTAGCTTTATAAGTAAATATGTATTTACATATAAATCCTTTCCCTGCTAATAACCATAAGTAAGTAAAATAAATGTTTTGCAACTATCTACCACCATGTTAATTTTTCTTAATAATGGTTTTAATTTTGAGTTTAAATTTCACTGCACTTACATTTTATAAACCGGGATATTCAGAAATGAAATTATTTCATAGTTTTAAGCCATATTTAAAGTCATGTATCACATCTGCAGCCGCTAAACTTTTCGAAAAACCAATGAGTTTAAAAGTCCTTTGAAATAATCTCTGATACATGAAACATACATTACATCAAATTTAATACTCATTTATGACCTTATTGTATGTATGTATGAAGTAGAAGTTCAAAAGTTTTTAAATTGAAATACGAATAGTATAACCTCCCTCGCTTTGCAATGCACGTCCCTGACGTAGCATCCCACCCTGCACAGTACAATATTTTCCCCTAAAATTCGACTCTAATCCCCTGTACGGAACAATTCAGATATTAATCTAGAATAGATTAAAAATTGATGGGAGATATATATGTACCGAAACACATTTCTTTCTGCACGTATCAAACATAAACAAGGCCCTGCACCAATCAATTTTTCATCATAATATCAAAAACTTATCACAGCTGTAATCGCATGGCGGACGTCATGTTGTGAAGCTTGTACAAATGGTTTCATATTTCGGGACTTTGACAGGCTGATAGCGCCGTTCACAACGCGCTTTCAAGTGCCATTATCATATCAGGCTATCCTCGACTTATCATCAGCCCTGCATCAGCTTTCGTGACCGCACGATACTAATATATTTATCATCGTTAGCTAGCCAACACAAATCAGGGAGCTGCATTGCTTAATTAACAAGCCCGCGCGTGTTTACTTAATGGTGGCACTGTAAGTCAGTGACTGCAGGACATGGTACAAGAAGATTAGTTTTCTAACTCAATATCAATTTAGAAATTGAAATGAGATACAAATTCAAAAAGGAAAAACGAAATGAAAGACAAGACAGATAGGAAGAAAGAGAAGGAAAGACCCAGAGACCTGCAAGAGAGCGATGCTTAACGATATCTGAGATCGGTTTTACCGAATGCACTTCGTGTGTAATCGCTCGAGCTCGGGTTTGGCCTGCGCTCGCTCGAGCTCGCCCGGGGGATCGCTCCCCTGTCGGAACGAGCGCTCGCTTCAACCACTGTACGCGAAGCAATATGCTACAGTACTACGTAGTTCAGCATTGGTAAAAATCGAATGAATTCATTCGATTATCAAAACCATTCGAAATAATAGAAATATTCACAATATCACTTGATTATTCATTGACTTTGCTTACCACCACAACAAGCCGTATGAAGTTACACAAAATATGTACTCGCATAACAGAATATGTTCCATTTTAAGATAATGATAAGAGCTTCGAGTTCAGAATCATATGACGCAAAAATAGAATGATAAGCTTCGAATGTTCTGTGTGGTTGTAGCGTACTGACTCTTCTAACAGCCCCAGTATCTGACCCTGATCTTTATTAAATTAAACACCTGACCTACATGGCGATAAGAAAAAAGAGCGCTGCTCTCAGGCTATAGGCCTACGTATAGAATGACTAATCAACATACTGCAATGTTATTGAACAATTCATTCATGCATTCGAATGATTTAATCCTACAATGGAATAATCATAGAAATCATTCGATTGTTTTCAACAATTATATATTTTAGTGGAAATTTAATTAATTACACATTTTTCTTTGTTTAGATTGAAACAGCCTGAAATGATTTTCTGTATAAATATATTTCATTCCTACTCAGTTTAACATTTAACTTCAAAAACAAACTGAGACACAAATTTAATCGTAATAATATTGTAAATGCAAATGAAATGTTTGGTTATATTACTATAAAATGTATATAAAACCGAGAAATTACATTTAATACGTGATAACTAAAACTGTCTATCGAAGTATGAAATGCAAATAGTAAACTAGTAGCGTTATATTTTGTTTCATCTCGAACGTAATATGAACTTTACTCATATTAACTTGGGAATATTTTTATTTTTTATTTTAGTAGGTTATTTTACGACGCTTTATCAACAGCTTAGGTTATTTAGCGTCTGAATGAAATGAAGGTGATAATGCCGGTGAAATGAGTCTGGGGTCCAGCACCGAAAGTTACCCAGCATTTGCTCGTATTGGGTTGAGGGAAAACCCCGGAAAAACGTCAACCAGGTAACTTGCCCCGACCGGGATTCGAACCCGGGCCACCTGGTTTCACGCTGACCGTTACTCCACAGGTGTGGACAATCCTATGTACTTTAAGGTATTCTTATCGCTTACTTCTCCGAATTTAGTCCAAGCAGAGCTAGTAGGTAACTGCTTTCCCTTTTCTTCCACTACTCTGACTCTGCTGATTTAACTTTATTTTCGGCATATACTTTTGACATCGTGTCTTGTAATCTTTTACCATCAACAGAGACGGTGTCCGAGCCTCTGCTTGAGATCGACGTCGATACTATTGAATCATCTTCAACATTCGTTTTGATGAAACGTACTGATTAGACAAGCCTACAATTCACCTACTGCTTACTGCTACTGGAAGAGCACTCATGAACACCGAGCGCTCGTCGTCAGACCCGATCGCTCGGTGTGTTGCCTTACTTCGTGATTTATCGGAACTATTCGTATATGATCGCTATTCATTCAGTCAGTGCCTTCCTGGGCTGATAACGATATCCCGCGCTCGCTCTCTTGCAGGTCTCTGGAAAGACCGACAGAAAGAAGCAAAGAAGAACAGAGGTATATAAAATAAAATCATAACGTCAGAATGAATGACAAAAGGGAAATGAGAAGTATGTAGATAAAGAGGAGAGAAAGTAAACAGTAGAGGGGAGGAGAAAACAAAAATAAGTGAATAAATAATCTACAAGACTAACAATGAAAGGTAAGTTACAGACCCAGGAACAAAATGTGGGAAAGCTGAATTTTGTTTCGGGTCTGTACACAGGAAACTATAAAGTGAAGAAGAAAGAAAGAAGCGAAGATTGGATGCGAATATCAACAGTAAGAAGGAAGTTAGGAATCAAAGAAGAAAGAAACAAAAAATAGAATCCTTTAAACTGGCTACATACTTAACTATCTTATTTATTTGTTTATTTATTTATTTATCACTATTTAATCTCATTTAATTATTTATTTACTTATTTATTGATTTATTGATTGATTTATTTATATATATCTCTATTAATTTTTTATTTATTCAATCAATCAATCAATCACTGAATCAATTATTTATTTATTCATTTGCTTCTCTCTCTATTTATTTATTTATCTATTAATTAACTTATTTATTTATTTATACGTCTATTTATTTTATTCAATCAATCAATCAAGCAATCAATCACTGAATCAATCATTTATTTATTCACTTACTTCTCTCTCTATTTATTTATTTATCTATTAATTTAATAATTTATATATTAATCAATTAATTTATTTATTTATCTATTAGTTTATTTATTTATCTATTAATTTAATAATTTATATATTAATCAATTAATTAATTTATTTATCTATTAGTTTATTTATTTACTTATTTATTTATTTCCTTATGCATCTATCTATCTATCTATCTATCCATCCATCCATCCATCCATCCATCCATCCATCCATCCATCCATCCATCCATCCATCCATCCATCCATCCACCGATCTATCTATCTATCTATCTATCTATCTATCTATCTATCTATCTATCTATCTATCTATCTATCTATCTATCTATCTATCTATCTATCTATCTATCTATCTATCTATCTATCTATCTATCTATCTATCTATCTATCTATCTATCTATCTATCTATCTATCTATCTATCTATCTATCTATCTATCTATCTATCTATCTATCTATCTATCTATCTATCTATCTATCTATCTATCTATCTATCTATCTATCTATCTATCTATCTATCTATCTATCTATCTATCTATCTATCTATCTATCTATCTATCTATCTATCTATCTATCTATCTATCTATCTATCTATCTATCTATCTATCTATCTATCTATCTATCTATCTATCTATCTATCTATCTATCTATCTATCTATCTATCTATCTATCTATCTATCTATCTATCTATCTATCTATCTATCTATCTATCTATCTATCTATCTATCTATCTATCTATCTATCTATCTATCTATCTATCTATCTATCTATCTATCTATCTATCTATCTATCTATCTATCTATCTATCTATCTATCTATCTATCTATCTATCTATCTATCTATCTATCTATCTATCTATCTATCTATCTATCTATCTATCTATCTATCTATCTATCTATCTATCTATCTATCTATCTATCTATCTATCTATCTATCTATCTATCTATCTATCTATCTATCTATCTATCTATCTATCTATCTATCTATCTATCTATCTATCTATCTATCTATCTATCTATCTATCTATCTATCTATCTATCTATCTATCTATCTATCTATCTATCTATCTATCTATCTATCTATCTATCTATCTATCTATCTATCTATCTATCTATCTATCTATCTATCTATCTATCTATCTATCTATCTATCTATCTATCTATCTATCTATCTATCTATCTATCTATCTATCTATCTATCTATCTATCTATCTATCTATCTATCTATCTATCTATCTATCTATCTATCTATCTATCTATCTATCTATCTATCTATCTATCTATCTATCTATCTATCTATCTATCTATCTATCTATCTATCTATCTATCTATCTATCTATCTATCTATCTATCTATCTATCTATCTATCTATCTATCTATCTATCTATCTATCTATCTATCTATCTATCTATCTATCTATCTATCTATCTATTGAGGTCGGAAAGAGAACCGGTATCTACCGGCACCAGATATGAATTTATAATTCATGAAATTCCTAAAAAGGCAACCTTAGCAATTTATCTTCTTTAATAATTTTATTTTCTTAGTAAATTTTGTGCTTAGCTATGAGAAAAACTAATTGCAACAAAATAAGATGCGTTTTCAATAATCTATGATATTGCAAGTTCTGAAACGTGGGAAGTCGTGTATTACGCCTCTCTCTATTTAAAAGTTCGCCCATCAGAAACTTCACAACAGTTACATTTCGGACATGGGTATATCAGGTTAAATCGATGTGGATTAAGCCAAGCTATACTATCCTGAAGTCTTTAAATTTCTCCTAAGACACCCTGTAGTTGTTAGTTTTCAACATACTTGTTCTATTTACTTTTTAACACTAACATGCGTGTCTAGTTTCAGTGATAAAATCCTCCATTAAATCAAAATCATTAATTTAGTGGCTCGGAACAGTTTCTTCACCGATGGAACACGCTGTATAGCGTCACTTGACTACTTATAATATGATTACCTCTTGTCGCATTCGGAATGGCTGCCCGCCTGGTCGCTAGTTTTCAGCGCCCAGAGGCTGCGATGGAGTCCATTGCGGGAACACTCATCCCTCAATAGCATTAATTGGGGTCACCCCGCGGTCGGTTCGATGTGGTCATTAGGGGTTGTTGATGAATATCGGAAGTGAAGCGACGTTATCAAATGTCAGGCGGGATGCATACATCAGCGGCTGGCGCCACGCCGCGGCTACAATTTGCATTATCGCCTCTCCACATCTCATTGTGATCTGATTCGACAGCCGAGTGACGGATGCACTTTTAAGTATTGTGATTGATTTGTACAAGAATGTCTCAATAAATATAAAATGTAATATTTTAGCCATCCGTATCTGGATTTTTAGTGCAATTTCATTTTAGTTCCATTGCAGATGTCCATCATGACGGACGTCAAATAAGTGATTAATAGAGCGCCGCCATTAATAATCATGTCGCATATCAACTGGTTTGATTTTGTTTTCAATTTCGCATAATTTCCACTTCCCATCCTTCGTTCGTACCGGGTTGAAGTCCCCGCAACATACAAAAGCTACATATAATTAGAGTATACAATGTTGTAGGTCTATTCTATAGCTTATGTATCTACAGGAGACTTGAACCGATTGGCCAGTTTTACAAGGAACTGGTCTTAGAGTAAACGCTGACAAAAATTATTTTGTGCTTAGTTGGAATTTAAATATGAACAATAAAATTGACACAGACACATTTGATAACATAAACTAGTGTAACTGTTTGGAATATTAATTACTTATGATAAGAAAGTACAAGGTATGCCATGAGAATCTGATAATTTTTAAAATAAGATAAGTTGGTAACAATGACATAGAGTGACTCGGGGGAAGATGCTTATTTCTTTGTAGTTTCACATTCTTCCAAGAGAGAACGCCACGCGCATGTCTTCATGATCACTGAGACAGTTGAATGTCTGTAGAGTGGAAGCTGACTCATTTCGCCACGTGTTCTTGTTGTGAAAAGAAGGAAAGCAAGAAAACGGCTCATTTTTCTGCTATAAAATAATTGCAAAGGTATGTTAAAATTTTAATACACCCTTGAATTCGTAATAACTGTCAAACTTTTATAATGGATATTGTAGTAAAGGTTCTAAAGTTTGTATTATTAACAACCAACGACCTTGTTCCGCCATCTTAGGTTGCGTCACAGCACTAGGCATCTTACCCCGATACTTGGGAAAGATAATCACTTTCTTTCGGGGTAAGATGGCAACTTGTTGCAAGAGTTTTATTTTTTGTTTTATTGCAGGGAATGCGTAAACATTATGTAAGGTCCTCTGAGAGAGGTCAGTGGATTGAGGACAGTCTTCAACTTGCGATGGAACATGTTAGAACAGGATATATGAACTGTTTTAAGCATCGCAAGGATACGGAATTCCTTACCGTAGTCTTAAACACCGCCTAAAGAAAGAATGATGACAAAAAATGTATTGGATTGAATTCATTGTGTGCAAAGAAGTGATTTCACGAGTTTTGCATGCGGCAATAAAATATGTACAATGACTGTGTTCCTAAGTAGTGATAAACGAGTGAGAAAGTGCCCATGAGCTTTAGATTAAGTCAATTTTGTTACATACATGTATCAAACCAAGTTCAGATAAAATACATATATCAGCAAATGTGTTGACTGCATTTGCTATCTTATCCGACTATCGGGGAAAGATGCCTACAGTGCAGGTGAGAAGAAAACCTGTATCTATAAACAAGGTAATTAAAGTTTTCTGTTTTGTACCAAAAATATAGTTACAAAATACCTTCCAGACTTTGATATTTCAATATGAAATTCAAAACTAAATGAAAAGTATCTTAAATTTTCAATGAAAAAAAAAGTAAGGCATCTTCCCCCGATCCACTCTAAGTGCGTACGTGAGACATTATGCGCACGCGCAATGTATGTCACTGTTGTAAAAATGGAATACTGAATATGGTGCTTTTGTGGTGAAAACATTTTTTAAAAATGCTGACTCAGTTGTCATCACACAACGATTATTTCGTCGATATTTAATGCTCCACGTCATGGTGCCGTTCCTAGCAGGAACACTATGAAGTTATGGATACAGAACTGCAGATCAACTGCTTCTGCAGCGAAGAAGAAATCACCAGGTGCTGTACACACACTGTGAGAACATCAGAAAGATCGAAAGAGTCGGTCAGGCAATAGTAAGGAGTCGTCGTCGCTCAACCAGAAAACATGCTGCTGCCTTAGGTTTATCATGTACCAGTTTGACAAGAATTCTGCACAAAGATTTGTCTACATATGGGGAATACATATCTGAAATTATGTCCTCTATTTTTGAAACACCCTGTACATATAGGTTATTAATTTCACTCGTTTATTTTCTTTGTATTCGAAAATAAATATGAACACTATTTCTTTCTTCAAAATTTATATCAACTACCAAAAGTAAACGAATAGAAATGCTAGCAAATATTGGGGCATATTCAATACAATAAAAAAGAACACAGGGATTAATAGTTTGTTCAAATATAAACTAGGAAGAAGGCTTACGATAGGAAAATCCAGACTACGATGGTAAGAAACTGTGGGAAAAAGATTTCATGGCTTTTAGATTAGAAGTTTATGATTATGTCTCGTGACGAGAATATTGTACGAAATGGAAATATAAAAATTGGAAATTTATCTTTTGAAGAGGTGGAGAAGTTCAAATATCTGGGAGCAACAGTAACAAATATAAATGATACTCGGGAGGAAATTAAACACAGAATAAATATGGGAAATGCCTGTTATTATTCGGTTGAGAAACTTTTATCATCCAGTCTGCTGTCAAAAAATCTGAAAGTTAGAATTTATAAAACAGTTATATTACCGGTTGCTCTGTATAGTTGTAAAACTTGGACTCTCACGTTGAGAGAGGAACAGAGATTAAGGGTGTTTGAGATTAAGGTTCTTAGGAAAATATTTGGGGCTAAGAGGGATGAAGTTACAGGAGAATGGAGAAAGTTACACAACACAGAACTGCAGGCATTGTATTCTTCACCTGACATAATTAGGAACATTAAATCCAGACGTTTGAGATGGGCAGGGCATGTAGCACGTATGGGCGAATCGAGAAATGCATATAGAGTGTTAGTTGGGAGGCCGGAGGGAAAAAGACCTTTAGGGAGGCCGAGACGTAGATGGGAAGATAATATTAAAATGGATTTGAGGGAGGTGGGATATGATGATAGAGAATGGATTAATCTTGCTCAGGATAGGGACCAATGGCGGGCTTATGTGAGGGCGGCAATGAACCTCCGTGTTCCTTAAAAGCCAGTAAGTAAGTAAGTAATTAAGTAAGTAAGATGGACAAGTGTTACAGAAGATAGAGAATAATGGTGCTTAATTATGAGGGAGACCATGGTCTTTGATGGACTGCAAAACCAGAACTGATGATGATGAAATATTTTTAGTTCGTTATATGCTATCACGAAAAGGTAAAGGTCTTTGCGTTGGTCACACAGGTACTGGTGATAGGTGAGTTACAGCTGCTCGTGAAATGCTCTGGTCGTGTTTCGACCCACTTCTAAATCCGACAAGACTTCAGATGTAGCTGGCCTCTATCTAAATCTCTGAAGGCGCTTGTCACACTTATTGTTATGACGTTTTTGGCGTTTCCAGGGACACTGTTTTATCAATCTCCCGACACACACGTTTCTGATTCTTGTTCTGAGATGACCTGTTTATTTCACAAGACCTTTATCGTCCTATCTCGCCTTTGTTTGACAACCCCACTTGTCACTGTTTGCCTTCTTCGTCTTGTACACCTCAAGTTTTATTTGCCACCGTGTTCTTTTTTCTCTCATTGACTTTATCATCGTATAATCGGAGTCTATTTTATCGTCTCCTCTTTTACGACTGTACGAACATTTCTGGTTGCTGTTTTATCATATTCCTTCCCACTTTATGGTGCTCTTTGTTCACCTGAAGAACAAGGACTGGCTGTACCCTATAACTCACTGCAGATAAAGTTACAAAACACATATAAACATAACTACATCTTCTGCGCTGTTTTCAAATGTCGCATTTTGACTACTTTCAATTGTCAATGGGTTTCTCGGTGTTTGTCTCGTCAGAGAAAATAGATACTCCACTTCTCGCCTTCTGTGAATACAGGGTGACTCTAAATTATACCTACAACTTTTGGGTCAGTTAGATAACCTTTAAAACATTTTTTGTTACGGAACAAATGGACTGCAGTGTAGTGGGTTCAGTGCAACAAGGTTTTATGTTTTATGAAATTAATTATGCGATCTTACATGACAAGATTGGGGTAATAAGTTATTTAAAAATTAATAAATAAATGTGAAAAACAAATCATCCATGTTACAGATATTCATTTAATCTAAAAATACAGAAAAGAAAAGCAAACACACGTAATACAGTGTCAAAATGTGCCTATCAGTTTGAACCGAAAACCTGCAGCGTTTGTTACTGTCTTCCAAGTTAAGGCTGGTTCACAATAAACCGGAAACAAGAATCGGAACGAAAACGAAAACGGTAAAATTGTTAAAATGTGTACATTTAAATGTGAGCATTCACAAATAAAGAAAAACTTGCCGGAGCCCGGAATCGGGAACGGAGCGTTGGCCAAGTTTCAACTTTGGCGTTCACGTTTCCGATAACAGCCCACTAGATTCATTCTATTGCCATCTAAAAGCTATTTTGTCATCATATATTTTGTAGCAACAAGACCGTGACATAACCTATGCATTATTTTGTTCTGTGCTGTGCATCATGGAGCAAGTTTTATTTGATGAGATTCTAATATTGAGTGTTGAGGAAAATCCTCACGTTTACGATAAGCGGCGCGCCTCGTATAAAGGTGAGAAAATGAAGGAGAATACGTGGCTTTCAATAGATCGTAATTGAATCATATTTTATTAATGTATTGGTTGTATTACACACTACATATTCATGCTTCAATTCAATAACTACTGTTGTGTTCATTTTCGTTCTATTACAAATGTTTCTTCTCTAATTATTTTACGTTATGGTAGACTTAAAATAGGTTGTGATAATAAAGATGCTTGGGCATATTTATAGTACCGTACCTAATGAAATGTTTCAGTTGAAATTTCGAAGTTGGTTAACCTGTGTTTATGTTGGCTGCCTTGTACTCATGAGAGAACGCCATTGGTCAATTATACACAAATAACAACAGAATGCGTAATATCGACTTTACATATCGTTATTGACATGCATATCGATATGCATAGTCGTCTACGTTCTCGGTTTATTGTGAATCAAAAATGTTCATATTCACGTCCTCTGCTTCTCGTTTTCATTCTGGTTCTCGTTCCCGGTTTATTGTGAACCAGCCTTTAGCGTCAACAAACTTGGACGCGGTAGGCAGTTGTTTCTTATGAAAACCAAAGCAGCTTACAAAACGTTCCTAAACTGTATTTCTTGTTAAGATCTCGTGGCGCGTGAACTAGGCATTTTCGACCATTGGTTCCCAACCTAAAAATAGTTTAGACTCCTATAATATCTGTATTATTTTGATCCGAGAGGTTTCATACACCCTGTATTGTTCTGGCTCTCTCCCTCTCTCTCTCACACACAGATATACAGGGTGTAACAACTTTAATGTTTAGAATTTCTGGAACATGTTCCCTGACACGTTCTACGTCGATTAAACCTAACATACCTATATCCAAAGTTCTAGAGGTTTGGAGTATTTGTACCCCAAAGTTGAATTTTTGAGTTTAATTTTATCGCTGAATACTGAAAGAAGTAACACCAATTTCCGAAAGTGACATGTCTATCTCATTATTTTTATTAGTACCATATTACATTTTAATATCAACTACTTGTGAGTATGAAAGAAGCAGTGCAAAGTTGAAAAAAAAATGTCCTTAAGATTCCAAATACTGTACTTCTTGAAATTTGCCAATAGGCACGTGAAAATACCTGTGCACTAGGAATCCTACGATTTGGAAACCGTGCTTGATATGCCAAAACAGCTGCTGCTGCATTGCCATCACACAGTCCATACACATAAACCATGTCGGCGTATTCCTGATGTGTGTACACAAAAAGCATGTTTTAATGGTCAAAACTAAAAAAAAAAAGACTAGGCACAATACGGTTTATTCTTCTCACAACTGTTATTTTAAACTGTTGTCTGTTTCGTTTCCTTAGCAACCTAAACAATTTTAATTTAATTTCCCTTAAAAGTAAAATTTCCTTCATTCACTGCTTTTCAAATGTTTCTTATGTTCTCTACTTAGTAATGCCATAAAATAGGCCTTGTATAAACGGTATAATGCTTGGAGCTGCACGAAGTTCTATTTTTTCCAGCTCTGTTATCTCTGTAACCTCTCAATTTCGGATATAGGTATGTTAGGTTTAATCAACGTAGAACGTGTCAGGGAACATGTTCCAGAAATTCTAAACATTAAAGTTGTTACACTCTATATATATATATATGAAGAGTTCGCGGGAAAAACGATGAATGTCACAGTTTTCTTAAGGTTGATGTCATTATCTAATTCAATGGATCACTGCGAAATGTAATGTTGTTCTTATGAAAAATGGTAAAAAGGAGAATTATCACCACGGATACAATAATCCTTTCCTTTATTTTCTATAGAAACAGCACTACATCTTGCAGTTATAGACTCAATTAGATCATTATCTAATCCTTAACAGAAATGTGACTTCATCGTTTTTCCCGCGAACTCTTCTTATATATATATATATATATATATATATATATATATATATATATATATATATATATATCTGTGGCTTGGTTCTAAACGGGCCAATGTCAATTTTTTGCACTTTTGAGTTATATACACTTTCGAGCTTATCTCGGTTTGTTGTTCCATATACTAAAAGGGCCAATGTCTGCTGCAGTTAATGTGGAAGGTACAGAGCATTCACAAACCAGTGTCATAGGTTCACTGTACAATATAAGCAAATTTCAAACCCATTTATCTCAAAACTAACATTTTTGACATTGGCATATATATATATATATATATATATATATATATATATATATATATATATATTCATTGAATTGATGAATATTGGTATGTAATATTACTATACTGATGTAGGATATATTTACTACTAACAATGCCGGAAAGCATTGTTGTACATTGGTATTTTTCTTATTTTACAATTGTTATGGGAATTCAGAAATTATTATATTATGTTGGCGGAATTGGAAACATCAAAAATTAATTAAGAAATGCTTTAAACAAATTGTTCTTTGCGTTTACATTGTTGAGAAGGTTCAAATGAACGTATACATCTGTTTTGTGCATATAATTTTTTATGTTTCCAATTCCTCCAACATAATATAATAATTTCTGAATTGCCATAACAATTGTAAAATAAGAAAAATACCAATGTACAACAATGCTTTCCGGCATTGTTAGTAGTAAATATATCCTACATCAGTATAGTAATGTATACCAATATTCATCAATTCAATTAATATTTGTGAAGGAACTATTAAAATACCTTTAAAATTAAGATTATTCTAATAATTTTCACACCTCTGTATATATATAAACATACACAAACACATAGATCCAAGACACATATACAAATACCCCTATTATATTCCTAAAGTCCAAAGCATACTCAATTTGACATTTATCAGTGATTGCATCGTTTTAGCATAGATCTTCTATAGAAGATAGATAAAAGAAAGAACAAAGTAAAAAGAGAAGAAACAAGGAAGAGATGATGAGGAACAGAGAAGAAATGAAGAGAGGGAATAGAATAGGTGAAGTGAAAATGAAAACATTGCGCAAAGTTTGTAAAGCGTAAGGTACAAAGGAGGAAAAGAAAAGAGGGGGAAAACAAGAGCTGAAAATGAAAAGATAAACAAAACGCAATAAAAATTAGAAAAGTAGAAATAACAGCATTAAGAAAATGAAAGAACCGAAAGTAAGGTAGAGCTACTGAAGTCCGCTTTAAACCCGAATCGGTGTGTGAGCAATAAGTTACCTTCAGCAGCACTGTGGCTTATGAACGAGCAGACGCCAGCCATGACAAAGACCGAAGCGTCTTCATTGTGCATACAAGCCTCCCAGAGTTTGCAGAGGCGCCGTTATTGGCTTGCTTGCAGAGGCGAACCTCAGTGTTTGCCCTACTTACCACTAGATCTCTCTTCAAGCGTCATCACATATCCCAGTTTGAACTACGGCATTCTCTAACTTATAGGGGGGCGGTGACCCTTTTCCTAAACGAGGTAAAATAGTTTCCAGTTCATTTCTGCAGTCTGCAACAGAATTTGAGACAAGCGGTACATAAGGCTACAATATTGGCTTTCCATACCGAAGACTTAGGTTCAAATTCCAGAAACTCGTGGTGATCAAAAACAGCGATGAAGCATTATTTCTTCCGGTAGTCCAGCTCCTCTGACGTCATCCTATTATTTAACCTAATTTTAGAATTATTTTTGCAACAGCTGCTAGGTAAGAAGTTCTCAATGTTGCAATGATTACTAGGCTAGGATTTTGATGAAATTGCATTTTTTTTCTGGCAAGCCACAAACATGGCAGCTTTAGTATTATGACAATTAAATGTTTCAAAACATTTGTTAGGACTTTATTCTAGCGTTTCTTTTTCTTACGAGCATTTTTATTCTATTCGGTCATTTTTGCTGTATTTCCATTGACTTTTGGACACAAATTCCAATTGAGGGGCTTAGAACAAAAAGCAGGTAAGTGACATCATTAAAAAAAATAAGGTAATTGCGTGTTGTGATAGCCCAAAAGGATGTTTCTTTGGGATAAAATCAGGTAAGTGATCACACTGTGCAGTGCTGCTATATGGGCATCATTTCACCAAACTAGTGTATAATATTCCATTGCATGTAGAACTTTAACTGTAATTTCCTCAAAACTAGGTTTCCGTCACTTACCTGCTTTTTGTTGCAAGCCCCTCAATTATGACCATTATTTTGCTTTCTATTTCGTTTCATACTTTCTCCACACATTTTAGTCAATAACACCCATTATTTTGAACATACTATAATCCTTATAACGTCCATCCCCATGTTACGGATCACTCCAATCACCCCTCAATTCGTCCGGCTGTACCTGTTACTAAAGTTTGCAGAAGTGATCGCAGAGCGTTTTGGACAAATTGGCAAGTTATAGATGGAAAGGTCAAGAAAGTTTTAAATAAAAATGTAGGCTATACAATGATACTCTCCACATGAAAGATTCTATCTGGAGAACGATTTTCACAGGTCATATTATAAAAAGATCTTCCTTGCTCTCTACTACATTAAGGTTTGCATGTCATCCCTTATAATGATTTTCTTTCTTCTTTCATTCTATGGACGTGATCTGTCACTTTCTTCTGTAACC
Source organism: Periplaneta americana (assembly GCF_040183065.1). Classification (NCBI taxonomy): domain Eukaryota; kingdom Metazoa; phylum Arthropoda; class Insecta; order Blattodea; family Blattidae; genus Periplaneta; species Periplaneta americana. The sequence goes on from NC_091121.1 coordinate 2,889,169, forward strand.
CGCCAACCTTTTATAAAAGGTTAAAAATATTTCATTATTTACGAATTTTCATATTACTTGCTTTGTCACCCGGTCTACATACATCCATAACTCTTCCAGCCACTTGTTACAATTTTGACCTCACCTCCAGTCCGTGTCTAACATTCTGTTCCATATGGAAGAACAGGAACAGGTAATAACTTACAAAAGTTAATCACTCTGCCCAACAGCGCTTTCTTAATTATGTCACACATACTGAAATTTCTCAAACTTGTCTTCCATATTTTTACTTATACTTCATATCAGATACAACTTAATGCTTAAAATTCATGACTTGGTCAACTGTCTCAGCATTGAAATTAAAATTCCCTCAAGCTTTTCTAACATAGATGCAGTTCCAGTCCCATCAGATGCAAATAGAAAAGATACAGAAAAGATTTTTACGTTATTTATATTTTAAAAAAACATCACGTGTCGTCTTATGACAAGCAAATTTCATATAATCAGTTACTTTTTGAATTTAATTATAAAACTTTAAAATCTCGATGATTAATAAATAGTCAAATTTTACTCTATAAGACTGTTAACGGTATATTGAATAACTGTGATTTTCTTAAATTCCTTCAGTTCAATGTAAAAAGAATAGAATTACGTCATAGGCAACCTTTTGTTATTCCCATTCCTAGAACTGCTTTCTTCAAGAACTCTCCATTGTTTGTTATGTGTAATACTTACAACTCTCTGTCTTTAAACTGTGATTCTCAATTGGATTTCAGTTTAACAATTGAAAAATTTCACACAATATTAAAAAGCATTTGTATTTCCTTAGATATTTAAATTATGAAGAAGTGTATTATAATGTTTTTACTCTAGTTTTTAAATAATTTTGCATCATTATATTGACATTTGGCACTATATTGACTGTAATATTATATTCTAGGATCTATTACTGTTATGTATTTTCTTTCTTTCGTTTGTGTTGTTTGTTTTGTTTTTTTCTTATTATGTATTTTGTGTATATATCTGTGTAAGCCACCTGTAATTGGAAGCCTGCTTCTGTTGGTGATGGATTTAAAATAAAATTAAAATAAAAAATCTCGCCTCCAGCATAGAGGGTGAACTAGGTCGAAAAAGATATACAAGTTCGGTGCGTGACTCCTAGAGGGTGACACTGTCACCAAATGTAGTAAATGAAGATCCCATAGTGAAAGAAACTCTCTGGCAGTTCATTAGACATCCTCGAATCTTTCTTGTCGTTTGATCCACTTGATCAGCAAGGAATTATGGTCAACGCAACATAAAAGAAAACCAAGAAAATAAATTTACCTCCTAGAGACGAGAAATAAATGTTCACTTACTCATGGATGGATTCCGGATTCATAACTTTGTAGCTCTTAGCCTGTTATACTAAGAAATGCACCACATCAATTTAACTTCACGTTCCAGGAATTAATTAATGAGAATTTATTTTCATTAAGTCTCATTTCGTGGGACCGATCTATACGGCAGGCCTAACTTCACTTCAAAATTAAATAAAATGCACAGCTATTTAATTAAGCTTCTGGTTACAGTTTTAGTACAAAGACATCTCTTCCTTCTTTTTTATTTCAAACTTAGCGCTAATTAAATTAACTTGCTCCGGAATATGGTTATATTTCACTTTTCCGGAACAGACTGGAGGACTCCAAATTACTATATTAAAGAGTTAATCAATTAGTAATTAGATTCGACGTCGAGCGGAATGCAGACGTTCTGCAATATGGGTTCGGATTCTGTATCAACTTCCCTGAAACGTGATTAAACACTTGACCAAGCTGCTCCGCTCTCCAAATTAATTTTACGACTCCTTTTCGAGAGAAATCGATAGTCAGGTTTAGAGCCTACGACTGCTCCGGCGGATCCCAGCGGGGAAAGACCTCTGTCTCCACAGACTACTAAACTACCCCTAAATGTGACCTCATTACTCTGGCTAGAGTGTCGTATTACCCCGGGTAACACTAACTCTATTTTACTTCCTTTACCCCACGTATTCTACTTCCGACCACCCTTAATCTCTCGAACAGACCACCACCCTTCTAACAAACCACCCCTACCCTCCCCCACACATCGATCGATCTAATTGGTTTACCATCTACGCTTTGCTCAACCAATGACGTCATTTCAGGCACATCACGTTAGCTTGTTTATTATTGCCCTCCGCTGGCTTACATATATATATTTTTAAATCGAATGTAAAGGTTGGTTTGAGGCGAAAAGCAAATCAAATCACGTCATGTCAATCAGTTCGATGTTCGAATTCAGTAAAAGCTGTTCCCAAAGCCATTTCATTAATAAAATTCTCGTTTAGTTAGTCAAACTCTGACAACGAAAGTTGTGCTGTGAAATACCGGACGTTGAAGTAGTGTTTTAATAACGAATTGGTACCAGACATTGATTGTGTATCTCTGGCGAAAGTGTTGGTATTGCCGCTGGACGTCTATCTAGAAATTCGATTGAATTCTTTTCAAACATTCTCGCTGGAGAACAGTACGAATGAAGATCTACGAGGACAAATATTGTGATGCGGTTAGGCTACATCGCTAAATACAGATTTTATCGATAAAGAAACATAAATGCATGGCGAAATAAGAGGTCATAGATTATAACAAATCAACTTATTGCAAGGTGAAGTACATACAAACACAGCTTCAGAGTGCTCTGCTCAAGGGCATGTTTTTCACTGCAAACCCAGCATTCTCATATTTTTCGCCTACCTCTTAGTTACTCTCCGCAAATCATCCATGTATCTTATGTCTATCTTCATCTACAGGGTGGGTGGGAAGTAACTCCTTATTCTAATGTGCTTATAACTTTTGTATATATTAATATTTTTATGAAACTTAATACATGCTTTCTTTACAGTGGCAGAACGTGATCTGCAATGGCTGACCGCATCACAGTGCAGGAGAGAGCTCAGGTTGCCGCCCGCTATGACGTCTGGCGTTCTGTTGTGCAGGTGGGGAGCATGGGCCTCGCGCTACACTGGATCCAAAGACAATCAAGAACTGTCGTGCTAAACTGATGACCACAGGATCTGTGGCGGATATTCGTAGAAGTGGCCGTCCCTCAACATCCAGGTCAGACGAAAATGTGCGAAGGGTTGAGGAAATGTTCACCAGAAGTCCACAAAAATCAACACGACAAGCCAGTCGTGAAAGTGGTCTCTCCCGACACACAATCAGAACTATGCTGGAAAAAGAATTAAATTTCCGGCCGTGGAAGCCACATTACTGCCAACAGCTATCGCAGGAAGATTGTGGCCATCGAATGGAATATGGTGAACTTATGTTAGGTTGGTATGGAGACTGGCCCCAGTTGTTCGAGAATATCATTTGGAGCGACGAAGCAATTTTTCATATTGGAGGGTTTGTGAACCGTCACAATTGTCACTACTGGGCACAGCATGATCCAGGGAAACAGTTGAAAAGTCTCAAAGCCGCCCTAAGGTCACAGTTTGGTGTGGCATTACATCCAACAAACTTGTGGGTCCATTCATTCTTCGAGACACCATGAACTCTGAACGGTACCTAGCCATGTTGGAAGATGAAGTTTGGCCAATTGTTTCCACCTGGGATAATATCAATGACCTAATTTGGATTCGAGATGGAGCCCCACCACATTTTGCACTCAATGTCCGTGACTGGTTAGACCGACATTTCCCAGGACGTTGGTTGGGTCGCCGTGGTCCGCATGAGTGGCCAGCACGGAGTCCCGACCTCACCCCGTGCGACTTCTTTTTGTGGGGTTGAGCGAAGGAAGAAGTTTATCGCACCAAACCACGAACTGTGGATGAACTGGAAGATCGTCTACGCCAAGTCCTCAATAACATACCACAGGGATTCCTGCACGACAATTGAAAGTATCCCTCGCCGGTTACGAACATTAGTGGAAAATGCTGGAGGATCTGTGGAGTTTTAAGTTAATCCATAGACTCCTACCATGTTAAACTACAAAGCAAAATTTGTTCCAGTCAAATAGAATAAATATTAACAGATTTATAACCATATTACAATAGGGAGTTACTTCCCACCCACCCTGTATATATCTTTCCGTCTTCTATCATCTGATATCTTCGCTGTTCTTGAGTTGGTTCCCAAACAAAATGTCAACAACGTGTGTAGGTTCCCCATGTTCAAATATCAACAACGCTAGTAGGTTCCAAGGCTGTGTGGGACGGGAATGTTAATCGATCATGTAGCACAGTAGTGGTAGTGTTCAAATATCAACAACGCTAGTAGGTTCCAAGGCTGTGTGGGACGGGAATGTTAATCGATCATGTAGCACAGTAGTGGTAGTGTTCAAATATCAACAACGCTAGTAGGTTCCAAGGCTGTGTGGGACGGGAATGTTAATCGATCATGTAGCACAGTAGTGGTAGTGTTCAAATATCAACAACGCTAGTAGGTTCCAAGGCTGTGTGGGACGGGGATGTTAATCGATCATGTAGCACAGTAGCGGTAGTGTTCAAATATCAACAACGCTAGTAGGTTCCAAGGCTGTGTGGGACGGGAATGTTAATCGATCATGTAGCACAGTAGCGGTAGTGTTCAAATATCAACAACGCTAGTAGGTTCCAAGGCTGTGTGGGACGGGGATGTTAATCGATCATGTAGCACAGTAGCGGTAGTGTTCAAATATCAACAACGGGGATGAGGTACTTGTTATTGCCTATAACGCCACCTATAATCGGTCATTACCTCTTCCTTAAAACACACAACCAACTGTTGTGAATCTTTTCATAGTAAACGTAATACGCAATTTTGTGCTTCGCACCCAAATATATTCTCCATTAAGAAATGCTCTAAAGAGGTTCAGTGCGATACTTATATTAAGCTTAAAGTAAAAGTAAATGGAAGCCTAAGATAATGCAACAAAAGGTAACTTTTGTGGAAGTTTCGATGGAAAAACTTTCTGATGGCAATGTAAAAACATACACATTCCTGCGGCACGTTTATTACAAATTTTTACCAGTAGAGAAATAAAATTATGAAGTTATTAGGCGCAGCGTGTGCACCAAGCACAAACATTTTAACCTACCTACTACCGCAGACAGTAGTTGGCAGTCCTAAGTCTGTATGAAACGGGAAGGGAAATGTTTTCTGGTTTGGTCTAGCGCGAGAACCAATTGCAGTACACAGATGAAATCAACCTGGAACCAACTCGGATATAGCTCTGGAACGAACTGGGAACCGATTCACAGATTTGGGAACCAATTCCAGTACGCCCGATACCTTCTCCTGCCCAAAACTCTTCTCCCGTTTACCATACCTTCCTGTGCAGCCTTCAGTAGACAGTTTCTTCTCAGCTAGTGACCCAACCAATTCCTTTTTCCCTTCCTGATCAGTTTCAGCATTATTTTTTCTTCATTCGCTCTTCGTAGCTATTCAGTAATCTTTTAAGTTGCTAAAATCCACTAGGCTATCTCTAGCTATGATATTGAAAATATATCTAACTTGAATTTCGTCCTTTGTTAGTAAACCAGCATATGAAATTTGAATATGAAGAAGGATTGAGCGTGTGAAATGGACAGACAGAATAAGAAATGAAGCTGTGTTAGAAAGAGTGAGTGAAGAAAGAATGATGCTGAAACTCATCAGGAAGAGAAAAAGGAATTGAAGTGTTTTTTTTAAACAACCATAATCCAAAAACATAAATTTTCAGGTGAAAAAAAACTATCTGGCATGGGTGTTGTTGACATTTCAAGTATGAAATTCATCATGCCATTTCTTAAGGTGTTGTAGAAACTTCGGAAATCTGAAGAACTGCCTTATAGAGATACATGTGTAAATGTATGTAACTGTGAACAATGGTTTTTTAAGAAAACATTCTCTGTTATGGCTGAAGTGTACCTCTCCTTTAATATTATTTTTCTTTACTATATCCTGTTTCTCCTCCTTTCGTTGCTTACCTTTCTTCCATGGGGTTACTTCTGCACCTAAAGATGACTCCATAATACAACAATTCACGTGTTAAAGTATTTTTCTCTGGGCGGCTTTTGCCGCGTATGTAAAAAGCAGTTGAGAAGCTACTACAGTTTAAAATTGTATGGATAAATGTTTCAAGATGATATGAATGGGATATTTATAAATGCTACCATCGTCCTGGCTGGACAATGACTGTTTTCACAAAAAAACGTTTTTAGACTACGGTTGTTTTATGAAAGCCAATAAAAATTTTCACTCCTGTAACACAGGCCTATGGTGTTTTTTTCCTTAACAACTAATTCAGTAGATGGCATTACAATGCACTCATCATATGCTTAATATGTCAAATTTGAATTTTTGTGGACTATGGTTCTCTTTCAAAAAACACTTCAATTGGTTGGGTCAATGACTGAGAAGAAACTGCCTACTGAAGAATGCACTGGAAGGTATAGTGAACGGGAAAAGATTTCTGGGCAGAAGAAGATATCAGATGATAGACGACAGTAAGATATTATGCGGATAGAAAGAGGAAGACAGAAAATATGAAGATTGGAGAATCCTGGGTTTGCAGTGAAAGAGCTGTCTTTGGACAGAAAACTATGAATGAATTAATTAATGTTAGTGAAGTATGTAAAAGTCTCACAACGTTTCGAAGGTGCTTCTAACTTCATGTGACGAAGTTAAGAGCTGATTTCCTGGTTTAAGTTGTATCTGAATTGCAAGGCGAATCCCCGGATTTACCTCTCCAAATCCTCACCAATTCCGTCGATTATATAAAATTTAGAAAAATGGTATGAATATTGTTCCATAATAATGGTAGGACTGGATTGACAGAGGTACTATTTTGCCATATTCACACGCGATTTGATACATTCACGATATTTTAGAACTGATTTTACAAAGCGGAAGCATGGATGAATATATAATAGGATGCGAAACTTACCGAGTTTCCTATAACACATACTAGAGGCGCTGTTGTAGAAAATGATCTTGCTGCCACCTGTTAGAGGGAGGGGCGTTATTACATCTAGCAGCGCACCAAGTAGCGAAAAGAGTAATTACTCCATGCATTTAGCAGCGCACCTGGTGACGAAAATGTTAAACTGTGCAGAAAGTATTCCCTCCCACCCTCATCGATATTCAAAACTAACCCAATTTAAAATAAAACATTTACATTTTTATTCCTCACAGCATCTTCTACTGAAAATTCTTACCGGAGCCAACAGGAAGATAAAAGAGACTATCTATTTTACAACCAGACAGAGACAAAAAATAAAGCAAAAGGTTAGATAATTGGGATTGTATTCTTTGGGTATTTATTGTACAGCGCAATGGAAAAGTCTGCAAGAACTACTTAGATAGTTCAATTTATTATATTACTATTACTTTACAATACATTCAACAACACTATTTTTACAACGTCCATAAACATCACTGTTTAACATACACTGCTTATACACACACGTATCACTTTATGTTCACTTATTAACAAGTTTCTGTCTGCCATCTTGTCTCTTCGAGCAATATTTCGAACCTCGAACGGATAAATAGAGAACTCTGGGTAATGTACCCAACACGTAGTTCTAATGTTCACCACCTACGACGTTGGGCGCTGATCATCTTATTTCAGCCCCCCGCCGCCAGATGGTGCTGAACGCAGTTTCGCATTCTATTATATATTTATCCATGGCGGAAGTATCAGACAGAGAAGGTCTAAATGGCAACACTGCAGACAATATTCAAGCTGGAGCCGGTAACTCCCTTCGCCCCACCAGCAGCCAATCACCGCCGTCCTGCACAGCGCAGACACGCACTACCCGTTCCGGTTGTTAACAGCGATAATTGGGGGTTTACACAGTCAGTCGGCGGGGGCGCACCATGGAGGAACACTTTGTGAAGCAGAACAAGGCAGTTGCACCTCCGAACATTCCGACGGCTTGTTGTAGCTTCCAATGAAGAGAAGAAAAAATCCACCTTAACACATAAATGAAATACCGACAATAATAACTGCGACCCGAGAAAACGACGGGATGGAGCGGAGTGGGGCTACTGTGAGCGCTACTTCAAACGTAGTTTAATTACAAATAAGTCGACAAGCAAACGTTCTCATGGGGCAGATAAAAAGGTTATTCAGTTCCTTCCACCATGTTAATAATGTCAACACGAGGGCTTATACTAATTTTCGTCACCCGAGTTCAATTACGAGGGCCGCCAGAAAGTAAGTTTCCCTGAGGTCGTTTACAGAAAGAAAATACAGTTTCATCGAAAGATTTATTGGAACAGATACAGCAAATATTGAGCTATTTTTCAACATATTCTGTGTTTTTAGAAGTCTTAAACTTTGAAATTTTTATATTTCAGCTTTGTTGGATAATCTAAATGGTTATTTAATCAATTTTAAATTATTCTCTTATTAAGTTGATTCAAGTGAACAGAACAGATTTTGTTATACCTCCCCAACTTATTATTCCATACTGGACTGAAGCTATTGTAAGTAAATATACCGCATTATAATACATGTCAGAAGGGATCCTAGCTACCAAAATTGATATGGCAATCTTCTTAATTTAGAGCAAAGATAATTTACATGTTTTTCCCAACGTAAGTTTTGGTCCATTATAATTGTTCAAACTTAGAGGGGTATATTACGGCAACAATTCCAAATAACAACTAAAACGCATGTAGAGTGATAAAAATTAAAGTTAAGGCGTATTTCAAAGCAACAATTTTTTAAAGCAGTGCTCTCACTTTGAGTGAGGAACAGAGGTTGAGTTCGAAAATTTTACTACAAATAGCTCAGTGCATAGCTATTCTACAAAGCACAAAAATGATTTAAGAAAAGGACAATCTAACTACACTACTACTAATAGCAGCTTTGTAGAGATTTGTAAAAAGTTGTATAATGTTTTACCCGACAATGTTAGACATTTAATCTTGAGGCTTTTTAAGAAAGAAATTAAAAATAAATTAATAGACTTGTCACTATATAATATTGGCGAGCATTTTAACTCTATATAAGTTAGCTGTATACCTTTTAAGGAGAATTGTCTATACGATATTATAAAATGTGATTATTTCCTTGTATGTAACTTATGAACATATTGCTTACTTGTAAATCTTTTTCTGGTATTTAAATGTTTTTTCTTAACATGAAATTTTCCTATGCTGCATTGTACAGTCTTTGGAATGAAATAAATATTATTATTATTATTGCTTAGAAAAAAATTTGGGGCTAAGAGGGATGAAGTTACAGGAGAATGGAGAAAGTTACACAACACAGAACTGCACGCATTTTATTCTCCACCGGACATAATTCAAAATATTAAATCCAGATGTTTGAGTTGGGTAAGTCATGTAGCACGTATGGGCGAATCCAGAAATGCATATAGAGTGTTAGTTGGGAGGCTGGAGGGAAAAAGACCTTTAGGAAGGCCGAGATGTAGATGGGAAGATAATATTAAAATGGATTTGAGGGAGGTGGGATATGATGATAGAGACTGGATTAATCTTGCTCAGGATAGGGACCGATGGCGGGCTTATGTGAGGGCGGCAATGAACCTCCGGGTTCCTTAAAAGCCAGTAAGTAAGTAAGTACGAAAAAAAGAGTGTGTGTTATGCTCCACCCCAGCAGGCGTTTAAGATGAATCTCTCAACACTAAAACAGACATGCAGAATGCTCTGTAGTGTTTCTTTATGTTGGCAAAGGCAGCCGTTTTCGACATGAATAGAATATGTCGGTCGCTTTCCATCGAACCCGCGTTAAGCACATACGGTATGTTGACTGATAATGCTGATACTGACTCTAATTGGATTAAGGTTAAATCGGTCATTTATAGAGCTGAGTGCAACATGGAGTCGCCATCTTTACGGGCTGCTGCATTGCTTTCCAAATTGATGATAATTATTCAACAAATATGTGTATGTATGTGTGGATATGTAAATATGCATACAGTACGTAATATATTATAAACACATACAGACTGATAAGAAAATATTTCCCTACATCATATACGACAATTAATGGAACAACTCTCGTTTCTACCACTGTACAAGATCATGTACATTATCGTATGTTGACTCTCCAAGCAAACAACATTAATGAGTAACTAATGTAGGCCTAACTGAAAATATTCAATAGGCAAGGACAACCAAAAAGCTCAGGCGTTTAAGCGCTGTATTTGTTCCAGAATATACGTAGTATACATACATGAGATCACATACATAATACATACATAGCTACATATGAGCTATTCCATCTCAAATCGACCGAAATATAGAGAAAATTGACCTTATAATTTCTAAATACGATGAAATTTTTTTTTGTGCGTATACAACTGTGATACAATGCTTTGTGCAAAGTTTGAGGCATCAGAACTTCATAGTGTTTAAATTAATAATATTTAAATCTATCGTATTTTCATAAAATTAGCAACTTTAAACTGTTGTGGCTCCGAAACCATTTCACCCAATGATCAAAATCAAAGTTTATTTTGATGCTGAGAAATTAAAGTTTATATTGACATATAAACAGATTTTCTTACTTTTTATGAAAATGGAGAAATTTAGATTTTTCCTCATTAAGACGCCTTTGCTTAGGAAAAAATATTTTAAAAAATATATAGTTAGATTCCGCATTGAAAGTACAAATAAACACACATTTTTACTGATGGTATGTTGATAAGAAAGTATTGAAAATATAAAATAAAGAAAATAAATAGTACGCGCGTGAACTAACCAGCTGACTGTGAGACGGGAGCTAGCCTAGATAAGCAAGGCCAGGAGACAAACACGTGATGTTTCGTCTAGTAGCGCATAGCTGGGCTACTTTTTTCATAAGTTTTCATAAACACAGGAGTAAAATGACGCCCAACGCTCGCTTATCTTCAGCTCTCGGCCAGTGCGTGCGATACTGCGCTATTCAAGTTCAGGAGTGTGAAAATAATCTATTTAATACCCCTGAACCTTATTGCCGTGACACTAAGCAAACAATGCCTAATCCCTCTTCATAATGCAAGGTTTTTTCTCAATATTTTTTTACACTTTTACAAATGGCCTAAAAGCCTAAAAGTAAGTAAAATCAGATTATCTGTCTCTCTGTGTACAATAAAAATAAGGATTACTTCTTATCATAACCTACCAAATGTCAGCTTCAAAATGAGCTCTCGTTCAATGTTCTGCAGTAAATGGTTTCAGAGTTCTGAGCGCTGAAAGAGGCTTGTTCTTATAAAATACGCTAAATTTGTCGCTCAATAGTACGAAAACCGTTTGACTTTCGATAGTATATTTTTTAAAATGCACTGTCCTCAGCACCTTGTATAAACAGGGAAAAAATTAGAGTATAAAAAAATGCGAGGTTTTTACTAATCGATTTCATATGGAATAGCCCATGTGTACATAAATGCACAGTTTGAAGTAATTTATGTGCTGATTCGGAGCTGTGCTTGGGCCTGAGTTCGGTTCCCGCTTGGCTGATTACCTGGTTGATATTTTTTCCTAAGTTTTCGCTAACTGTAAAATGATTGTGAGGTAATCACATGATAAACCGTCTGCCTCGTCTCGTCGAACACAATTTTACCATCCTTATTACACCGACACTAATGACATTTACTCGTCGCAACATGGACAGTCGATGACTTGATCCGTTCTTCCTCGAAATGTAGCTTTTCATTTGAACCAAGTGCGGCGCGCCTCGCATGCTCTCCGTGGCGTTGTTCTACTCCCTCCGTTGTTTGTATTCCTGCTCTACACGTAGCCGGGCTTCCCAAACGTCCGCCTGCGTGGACCGCCGCAATAAACAGCTACAAGTCTCGTTTCCAAAATCTACAATTTAGTGCAACAGGGGAACTTTATGGTGTACAGCAATGGGCTTAAGTTATTATCTCGCACGCCAAACGCGTTACGAACGGCTCAATAAGCCACATACCGGGTGTAGCAAAAGCGATACACTTCGTATTTTAATACCAATTCACAAGTTAGTATGGATAAACTGTAAGGTTTCTTTTAAATACACACTTATAACGACTTAGCATTTCCATTACTTACTTACTTACTGGCTTTTAAGGAACACGCAGGTTCATTGCCGCCCTCACATAAGCCCGCCATTGGTCCCTATCCTGAGCAAGATTAATCCAGTCTCTATCATCATATCCTACTTCCCTCAAATCCATTTTAATATTATCTTCCCACCTACGTCTCGGCCTCCCCAAAGGTATTTTTCTCTCCGGCCTCCCAACTAACACTGTACAGTAGAACTTGGTTATAACGACATCCAAGGGACCTTAAAAATTATGTTGTTATAAACGAGTGTCGTAGTAACAGAGATTCACATTATCAATGTAGTGAGGTGGAAAATGAAAAATAACAAACTTAATTAAACTTATTTTAGATTTATATATTGACTTTTAAGCCTACCACGAACATAATAAAATACACGTATGCCTACAATTATAAATACAGTATTCTGTATTAAAACAGTTTGTTCAGTACTCACCAACTACTTTACCGGAGTGAAGTAATCAGTCATTTTACTCTGTTGTCTCCTACTTGCCTAATACACACTTTCTAGGGCTAAACTACGTTCTATGTTCATAATTTCAGTTGCAATTTCACTGCTCCCTTCCCTAGCTTCATAGAACATGTTCATAATTCTAATGACTCCTGAAGCGTCACTCACTTCTTTTAGTGGCCATACTGCGTTAAAATGCGTGCACTTAGTGAAAACTTCCTGTCGAAACTGACCTAATACCGCATGAATTCGGGCAGGTTACAATGGGGTGGGGAATCTGAATGTATTCCAGAGGTCTGTGACAGAAGGGGACAGTAAAGAATTTGTCAGGGCCAGATTTCAACAAAATATTTCTTAGAAAATCTTATTCCAAACTGAGGTTGAAAATGACGTTATATAGCGAGGTAGACGCATATGCGTTTGTCGTATTAAGCAAGATAGGAAAGCATATGTCTTATGAGGAATTAGTTGGACCACAGAATATTTGACGTTATAGGCGAGGTGTCGCACAAAACGAGGTCGCTATAACCAAGTTCTACTGTATATGCATCTCTGGATTCGCCCATACGTGCTACATGCCCTGCCCATCTCAACCGTCTGGATTTAATGTTCCTAATTACGCCAGGTGAGAATACAATGCGTGCAGTTCTGTGTTGTGTAACTTTCTCCATTCTCCTGTACCTTCATCCCTCTTAGCCTCAAATATTTTCCTAAGAACCTTATTCTCAAACACCCTTAATCTCTGTTCCTCTCTCAAAGTTTCACAGCCATACAGAATGACTTTCAGATTTTTGACAGCAGACTAGATGTCAAAAGCTTCTCAACCGAATAATAACAGGCATTTCCCATATTTATTCTGTGTTTAATTTCCTCCCGAGTGTCATTTATATTTGTTACTGTTGCTCCAAGATATTTGAATTTTTCCACCTCGTCGAAGGATAAATCTCCAATTTTTATGTAGCATTTTCATTACGTATTACTATGTGATCTTTCACTATTACATTATTTACTTAGGATCCTATCACTACATACTGTAGGTCTAATTATCAAAATAAATATTTACTGTAATTGAAAATATCAGCTTTCGAATATATGTTACAATAGAACAGTACGGCAGCCTACATTATTTTCATTCCTGCAATTAAATCTTGTTTATAGTTACTGGCAAAACGTTTAGAGTGGTGGCTTTCTAGGCTGAAGACTGGATTTCAAGTCTCGGTTAATTCAAAATAAATTTCTGATGAATGAAAATGATGATGTGAGAGATTCTATGTCAAGTGCGCGTAGCTGGAATTGGTTATTGACGATATTTGGCCATGTGATTATCTGACATTCGCCTCACCGTTGGGGAAATTCCCAGATAAAATGCTACGCTGTATCAGGGATACAATGGCAAGTAGAATACATCACCTAGATTCGGGAATAAAACTACAGTGAAAGACGTGTTATATGTCAAGAGCCAACTACGTTAACCAGCCCAGGCGGGATTCGAACTCACGACACAGCACAACTTCCGATCACTAGGTAAACGCGTAAAACTTCTTCAGGGAATCTAACCCTGGTTCTCTTAGTAAAAAGTCATCATGAATGATCTCTCTAGACCAGCCCTGGCGATAATGTCATCATGCGCCGAGCCACTGTGCAACCTGCAACGTGCATAGCACCTATGGAGGGAGGCGGACACCCGAAGGGGAAGTGAAGCAACCGTCTGACTTATTAACGGATTTTCATTTTCCTTACGTCAAGCACTTAAATATAATTTTATACAGTACAAGGCTACAAACTAATGTTTAGTACATGTAACTAAGAAAGAAATGAACAATAAATGAACAATATCACAACCTAAAATTAACTGTCTTCAGAATGTCTCTGCGACAGAGTTTCAAAATCAGGAATTATATCACTTACTGCCAGTCGTAGTTGATCACGAAGGTATTTGTCTGTCAGTCGTGACCTAAATTTCGTTTTTACTCTTTTCATTGTTGAAAATAATTTTTCACAAACGTAAGTTACAGCGAACATGGCTTCAACAGAGCAAGCAAAAGAACGAAGCTTCGGATATTTATTTTTTGGCAAAGATTTGAAAAGTTCAACATTTGTCAAGTCTTTAAATCTAGCTTTCATTTAACATCACATTGTAAATCTGTGAGTTTAAATTGAAGATCTAACCGCATTATTCGTACATCTGCTGAAAAACGATCGACGTACAGAGATGATGATGATGATGATGATAATAATAATAATAATAATAATAATAATAATAATAGCAACACTTAATTTTTTAATGTTTCGTTAGTGACATGTAGTATAATGCCGTTTTACGTTATACAACCGTTTTCCTCGTAATACTTGTGAACAAATCATACATTTAATATTCTCATCATATTGGCAGCAAAAAATGCGTCCTCCCATCCTACTTGAAACTTTCGTTTTTGTAGAGGTACATGGTTTCGAGAGAGACATTGCGACGATACGCCACTCGCAGGTCAGAGACAAATACAAATGGAACGGAGTTTGACTCCAGTGAGTGAGAGGGTGGGGGTTGGGGGAGGTAGGAAGCAAGAGAAATGCATAACTACCAATGCGAGCCACAATGTGCTCGCGAGTCACATTTCCGCCACGGCTGCTCTAGAGAATTAAAACGATAATGTAAGCAAATATTGACCACCCTGTACTTATGCATTAATCACTACATTCATATCAGAAATAACCATTCGTTGGTTTAAGTTTAGATGAATAAAGCGTTGCCAGGACAACAAAGGGAACTCTAATGTCTTGGTATGACGGGGTTTGTACTGAATAGACGAATGTGTGTGTGTATTCTCACTGGTAACGAACAAAACTTAAGCAAAAAAAGGCGGAGATTACGAGTGTATGTTTCTGCTTGTAAACTGTGAATTCTATGCCTCTTGATACACCGAAACCCGTGCAGTTTGTAGGATTTATGTGTACTTTGTCGTGCGGTGCTTCAAGTTCTAAAGAGACGGCACGAAATCACGGCAAATAAACTGGAAATTCATCGTCATTTCTGTACAGCAATACAGCTGCCAGCTCCCACTATCTGTGTCTTTCATACCGGGAATGTTTTCAAGATACTCTCATTAAAATATTATTGGAATCCCAGTCGTGTACTTCGTGCATTCCACGTGTTTATTTAGGTCCAGACTCTCAATTTAAATCTGATGGATAACATTGAAGCTGTTGTACATTTACGTAGCACCAGTGATATAAAATCACTACCATGTCGATCGTCAGGACTTGCGACACACACCGCTAGCAGGATTATTAGAGCGTCTATATTCTGAAAATGGTAACTCCATAATAAAAATTGGAATTCTTGTGTGAATGGACAAAGCGCAACATTTTTCTACAGATTTTCCGCTTGTATCGAAACCAGGCCATCGGGATGGAAGCCCAGGGCATTAGAGCCGACCCCAGTTGCGGCTACTGTTTCCTGGAAACTGCGAATTGATAGAGTCGACCTCTGACAACTGGAAGTAAACCCGGGGTCTTTCTGTCACTACCAGCTGAGCTGGAAGACCTTCAGAGCAGCATTGAAGGAAAGATCAACTAATCTAAACTACAATAAAATGACACTCAAACAAATCAACTGAAAGTTACTACACTGACAATTATTTAAACGAAGATATATCTAACCGTAACTCAACTCGAATTCAGCACACCTCAACACCAAATTACCTTTCGTCTCGTTTCTCTTATCTATACTCTAACCACGACGTAAATACCAGATCACTTATCTGTGGCACGCTAAGTATACCTCTTCATAGAACATCTTGTTATTCATCATCTTTTACAGTATCCACCTCGCGACAATGGAATTCCCTGTCACAAACTATTAGGGGCTGCAAGACAATAAACACTTTTAAAAACAGCTTAAAAGATAACCTTCTTAGCATTTCACTCCAATCATACTGATTTAAACTATCACTGTCTACATTGTTACTACTTAGACATCATCCTGATAGTGCTGTATTTTCAAAATTGTCTCATAATAATCTCTTTCTATTATCTAATATTATTTGAAATATATTAACATTCTATGTATTTTAGCTTAATTCTGCTACACAGTTTATTTCATTGTTTAATTAATAGTTCATAGTATTTTGTTGTTTAATTCGTAAATAACTCTTGTATACATGTAACTCTCATCTTAATCAAATTGTTGAATTCTTTGTAAGTTCATACATATGTATATATACTTTTTGCTGGTTGAGTGGAAGAGAAGGCCTCACGGCCTTAACTCTGCCAGCTAAGATAAATCATTATTATTATTATTATTATTATTATTATTATTATTATTATTATTATTATTATTATTATTATTATTATTATCTCAAATAAAGCTACATTCCAGCTCATCAAATGAAACTATACTAGACTGAAATAAATTTAAATACAGATAGACCCAACTGAACTAAACTATTATAAAACCAAACTCAAGCAAATGAAGAGAAACTATATTAGATTAAACATTATTCAAATGAAGATAAACCCAGGGGCGTATACTGGTTAAAGGGTTTGGGCTACCGCTGACCCTATTATTACACAAAATATATCTAACAATTACTTTAATTTTAATTACTATGGTAAAACTAATAATACAAAATTATTACATTATGTTATATTATAAACTTTTTCTTTTGTAATTTCCTTGGGCTACCGCCGGTAGCCCGCAAAATACGCCCCTGGTAAACCTAACTGAAACTAAGAACAAAGGCCAAAATTATGGGCATTTGTTTAAAAAACTAGAAAAATTCAAATACATTTCATGTCATTCTTTCAAGTGTGCACGGTATGAAGTTGGGAACCATAGGCAATATTCAAGAGCGTTCTCGTTATAAGACGTTTACACCCCTGTAAATTCTTACTTCAGCCAGGACGTTTTACGTCCTGCAGCACGAATAGCGTAACGCTTTACAAACACGCAATTAATCACGCAGACCAACGCACTTACAATACGCAATAACTTGAAACGCACGATAGAAAATGACAGCGCAGCCTTTCAAAGCATTGGCCGACGCGCTAACAGATTGGGCGAGAGAGACGCAGCCTTCACTCACAGCTATGTGCTGCCTGCAGCCTGTCTTCGCCCCTTAATTAATTAATTAGTCCTCCCTCACATTTTTTATTTCCTTCTTTTCGTTTGTCCCTTCTTTCTTCTTTTCTCCTCTCCTTGTTTATCAAAGTACTCTACATTGATGCTATCAGATACGATTTGACGAAACATAAAGAAGACATGACAAGTAAAGGAAATAAATCATACAAATGGCTTGTGCAGCAAATGCTGCAAACTAAGTTCACTAGACGTTCAAATACATTTTTTTTTTTCAAATTTATTTTCAACGAAGAATACCAGACATTTTGAAAGTTACTTTCTTCCATAGTAATGAAATATACTCTCTCTGAATGGCGTTTTTTTATGCCAAATACTTTTTCTTGAACGTATCCATCGTAAGTTCTTGAGTTTCACTAATAATATTGCTATATTGTACAAGGACATACTTTATTTTTACCAACATTTTTAACATTAACCTGGATATACTCGGAAACACTGTTTCTCCCTTCCATTACAGGAGTTTGGTGTTACTAGTGCAATATGTAAACAAATCATTTTACTAGGTATAGGAGGAGAGAAAAGTAGTGTATCGATTTATGTTGTAGAGAAATACGATATTACGATTTTCAGTTTGATCATCACTTTTACGGAATTTATCAAAATACAGTAGAGTAGTAACATTTTTTTTTTCAAAAACTCAACTTTTCAGGCGGCTATGTTCATTATGTAATGTCTACTTTATTTAGCATGTTAATTACTGATGTTATCATACAATATAGAGAGTGCATTTAAATTGGGGGGGGTCATAAGTAAAGGGCTGTAAGTGCACCTAAGTTACATTTGAGAAAATGGGGTTTAAATATTTAAGCTTTCATATAATCGGTGAAATTTTTTATTTAAATTTTAATGAGTGATGCGATTAAAATATCCCTTTGCCACTAAAATTTTAGATACTTTAGCTTACACTGGATGCACTTAACTCATGTTATTACAAATGTCACTAGCATTCCTTTGCTTCTAGCCACCTCAATTCAAAATAAGCTAATATGAATTTTTAAACAAGTTGCTGAAAATGGTTGCCGTTCATTACAATGCAGGCTTCAATTCAGTACGCATATTATTAAAAACATTTTGAAGCATATTCTCTGAAATTGAATTGATCGTTTCTTGAATATAATTTTTAGTACGATATTATTAATATAGGTTCTTTCTTCTATAGAAAACGCAATCATATTTATGAAACACACTATACACTGCAGTGTTTACTTCACTGCTTGAAGACTTCGAATGCAACAGCGGCCGTAAGTTTGTGTGTCTGACGGGAGCAAGGACATTAGTGAAGGGGTGAGAGTGAAGTACATTCAGAAATGCAGGTACAATAAAAATGCAAGTAAAAATAAAATGATGTCACTGTATAAGTTTGGTAGTTTTCAGTAACATATATTATCTAGTATATAGCCGTTATTAATGATAGAAATGAAGATCTAATTTAAGATATTCTCTACGTCTACTAATCCCAAAAGGTTTTACTTTCACACCATCAATTTGGTATCAATTAATAAGTATAATTAGTGAAAAATACTCACATCATGGTACTAACTATAATAATTTTTCATTTTTAATGGTAATAATGTAATCAAACATTATTAAGTATTGTAGTTTTTGATATCCAATACACAGCTGTGCTCAGAAAGTTACACACGAATCAGATCTGTAAATACTTTTAGTAAGTCTTGAAGTTTTTAATAACTAATCTAGAAGAAAAAATTACACAACTGAAAATCGACGTATTGGCATTATGATGTCAGAGAATCTGAGCTCTAAATATGTCAGCAATGCTGCAGGTCATGCATGGCCTTCGTGTGATATTGTTTATTGCAGTGTGTGTGTTTTGTTTTATTCTGAAAAGTTATTACTTCTCAAAATTGACAACAGATGGATTTTGGAAAATAGGAAAATTATGTAGCAAAATTGACATTTCTCTGAAAACTACTATTTTTCTGCATATCTTTGGGTTCCACGCTTCAAAATGAGGGGTCATTCATTAAACTCCGTTCAGCAGTTTTCCCGTAATTTCTATTACCAGTTCAAATTATATATATATATATATATATATATATATATATGATTATAGTGTATCCATGGTAACGAAATCTGAGTCTCAATAAGAAGGAATTTATATACAGAGTGAGCGAAAAGTTTCTCTACACTTGTTTATTTTCCCTGCGAAACGAATCTGTGCATGAAAATTGTGTTTGTGTTACTCCTATGACATTGGCAGACGTATTTCGAGATGTCATACCTGACGGACACGGGGGAAACCATGCCACACGGGAATTCTTGGCCATTCCAAGAGTGCAAAGTGGCGAGGCGAATGCAAGAGTTCTCAGTGTGGAGAAGAGACTTGTGGTCTCCGTGTGGGTTCAAAAGCGAAATTCCGAAAAAAAAAAAATCCGTAAAATCATGCAGAATTTGAAGGCGATAACTTGCTGAAGTGGCAGATAAAATTTTTCATCACTGAATGTGTCAAACACGAAGCAAAATAGGACACCCTTATCTTGGCTGTCGTCGTCGAGTCAATGGATCGACCGTCGATGAAGTCAACAAGAAAACGTGTCGCGATCAACAATGAGTGACTACTTGAAGAAAGACAGAAATCAAATCTTTTCGCTCGTGAGTGTCAATGATTGGACAGCCGTATGGCATGTGACTGCACACAAAGCACTTCACTAGTCTCTTCCTTAGTTCTTCTTCCAGAGGTCCGCAGAAAATGAAGTGTAATGGCTAAAATTTTATGGAGGGGGCACCATGATCCAGCACTGTGACCTTTCACGATCTATTGTGCTAACTCTCCAGCTAAAAAGCAAACGTTCTGATGGGGGCAGATAAAAAAGTTAATTTTTTTTCCACCATGTTAATAATCTCAAAAGAAGTGCTTATACAAATTTTGGCCACTCGACCGCAATTACGAGGGCCGTACAGAAATAAATTCGCCAGGGGCCGTTAACAGAAAAAAAACACAATTTCATTTGACAAATTTATTGGAACAGACATAGCAATTGTTGAGCTATTTTTCAACATATTTTCCATCAGAATTGAGACATTTCTCATATCATGGGATCGACAGAGAGAGGTGCAGACGCAGTCAAACGCTGGTTCCTATCTGAGGCGGCTGACTTCTACGACACAGAAATTGATCCCATGGTATGACAAATGTCTGAATTCCACTGGCGGATATGTTGATAAATAGCGCAACAATTGCTGTATCTGTTTAAATAAATATTTCCATGCAATTGTGCTTTTTCCTATACACGGCCCCAGGGAAAATCACTTTCTGGACGGCCTCGTAATTGCGGTCGAGTGGCCAAAATGTGTATAAGCACTTCTTTTAACATTATTAACACGGTGGAAGAAAAAAAATTAACTTTTTTTCTACCCCCATCAAAATGTTTGCTTGTAAGCGCATTCCTAAAACCACATCGGCTGACTACACTAAGGTTTGCTATGCACCCAGGTTTCGTCCCTAGGCCAGCCCCCTCCGTCCCTCGCCAGCCGGGGTTCTGGAAAGCTATGGAAAGATGACGAAATGGAGAAATGTTGACGGAGTGATGTACATGTCTAATACGGGAAACGAGAGAACCACGAAAAAACCCAACTGCAATCTTGTCTGCCACAACTGTCACTATGGATACGCAGAAGATGCTCCTTTTTCTATTAAAAGCTTCCTTTGCCATTGCTATCCTCCTTTTGACTTCTTGGCAGCAGCTCATGTTACTGCTTATAGTACACCCCAAGTATTTGAAGCTGTCCACTTGCTCTACTGCCTCATTTAGAATTCGCAAGTTTACCATTTTTAGTTTTTCTCCCTATGACCATGATCTTCGTCTTGCTTGCATTTATATTCACCCTACACTGCTCATAGCTGTCATTTAGCTCCAGTAGCATGCCCTCTTGTACGGTGGACGCGCCCGAAGGCTTGCAGTGCAGCCTGAGACTTACTATGCTTACCACTCCTAATGGGTAGCCGAACGGCCGCGCCCTTGTACAAGTACAGCACACCGCAGTGAACTTAGCCCGGGCTATGGTATGGATGATGATGATGTGTGAATTAATGAGTCCGAGGTCCAACGCCGAAAGTATCCAGCAATTCTGTTTCAAATGATTGAGGGAAAACACGGAAACTTGACCCAACCAGGATTTGAATCCGGGCCCGCTCGTATCATGGCAAACTGATAACTAGGGCTAGGATTTTGATGCATCTTCTTCCTAGTAAGCCAGAAACATAGCTGCTTTAGTATTAATGTGTTATGTGACAAACTGTGTTTTAAGACATATTTGTTAGGACATTCTTTTTTTTTGCATTTTTTGCCTGTTTCAACTCATAACAACATATTTTGTTTTATTCGGTCATTTTTTTAGGCATATTCATTTAATTTTGGCCATAAATCCCCATTATTAATGTAAAATAATGTTTATTTCCTTTTATATTTTCTTTACATATTTTGTCCATTAATACACATTATTTTGTATAATATTTTAATCGTTTTTCTACACAAATATTGCCATTTTAACGTAGTACACCCCCATGTAATGGATCAGTCCAACCACCCCTTCAATATAGACTCCTCTCTACCTGCTAATTCCGGATAAGAGTGGCCTTGTGGTAGACTACATGGAAACTAAAAGTAAAGTAAATCCATGGCGCTACAGCCCATGAAGGGCCAAGACAGACTAGCCGACTGCTGACCTCACGTCCGCAAGCTGACGCAGAGGTGAACGATCATACATGGAAACTACATCAGGTAAAATAATTAAAGTGTAGGCCTACTATTTAGAAAAAATTATGTAAAATTTAACTTAATTACTAGTCTAAATATTAAGTACCTAGTAGAAAACCTTTTTTTCTACTAAGGTAATTATGTAAGATCAATTTTTAGGGCATTTTTTAAAGAATTTTAGGTCATAAATGCATTGTTTTTAGGACTTTTTTCATGATTTATGGGTCATCAGAATCCTAGCCCTACTGATAACCAATAGTTTACAGTGGTGGACAGAATGTCCCCTACAATCGTCTCCTCCTCTGCATATCTGCAAATCTTGCGCGCTTTATTACTCCAACATTTTTATGAGTAGGCCGTAGGAAAGGTAACACAAATGTGACGTTGGAAGCCTCAATCATGAATTAAAATAGGATAGAAGAAGAACGAAACAGAGTGGAAGTAGGCCTAATGGTGGTAGTAGTAGGAGAAGCATAACAAGACGAGAAAACTTTCAGCACATTTCTTTTTTTGCTGTCGAATTGTGGTTTTGAATTTCGCGATCAGAAAAGGATTTGTAAGCTCAGTGAGATCAGCTCATTTCACACAGATCACATAAATCCGCAGCTTAGGTATTTACTACGTAAAAATGCATAAGAAGAAAGTATTTGCCATTTGTATGGTACGCTTTATTTCGCCTTTCGATCACCTCTACGCCTCTCCCATTCAAGTTGCATTCACAGCACAGTCACAATCATTGGCGATTTAACGTCGAACATTTATCAAAAGGGCCGTTTAAAGTCTTCTATACCTTCGCTCTCTGCAATTTGCTCCCTAGGCTAAAAGCAGTACAATCGTGATGGACAAGTTGCCGCCACTACAGGCCTTTCTCTCCTTTGATATGATAATATCAAAAGACTTGCCAATGACTAGTCAAGAGTGGAATTTCCTAACGGGACTTGAAAGTTGGTGTTCCTGAATGAAATATGCAAAGCGACGAAAATAAATTCAAATAAAAGAGGTCGACGATTCGAGTGAGGTTCAACCAACTGATTTTAAAGCCTGGATACGCCGTTCTTCACAAGGCCCTCGTTCGTGCGTTTCCATAATCCGCTATTGTACGAAACCATTCCATTCTGCAGGCTTCTATGTGGCAATGGAAAACATTCAACCTTTCCATGACGTCATGACCTGTCTATCATAACACAAGTGGATAGTCTAGTATATAAGGCTGAAATTAAACATTCTTTAGCCAATGAACGATTCGCTACTGGATGGCTTAGGTTGAAATTTAATATAAAGACATAAGACTTTAAAGTGTTTTAGGTAGTTAGCATACAACACATACAAAATGCATACATGTCAGTTAATATAACTTGATAAAAATGAGGAGCGAAATTTGAATCCCAGTTGAAGGAAAGTATTTAATGTGACTCATCACAGACACTTTGAAAGTTAAACATAATGAGTAAATGTGATAATTGCCACAATAATAAAGTAAAAAAAAAAAGTTCTAGTGTTGATTTCAAACACAAAATCTAAAAATGAAGCAATTATGAATTTCTACATGATGATAGTATAAAATCACACATTAATCTAATACAGAGCGTTCGCCTGCGGTGTCGCTTGCGGGAATTGTCTATCCGTAAGCTTCCGCTTTCTATACTATACTCTGTAGAGTTTTAATTTTAAAAGTTTAGCAGCAGTAAAAACTGATGTTTTTGAAACACTAACTTCCTGTGAAACACGTCTTAGAGATTTATTAGGAGAGCGTGTAAATCATCAAATTTTTTCTCCCGTCAATACTCTTCGTTTTTCGCTTAGGAATTGTAGCATTTATCGACCCTGTTGTCCTTAATTTGTTAACAAGACGTCTAACAGTTTCTCTACCCTGAATTGGAGCACCCGAATATTTCACTTCAAATTGCCTACGGACCTCTCTACATGACTCTGTTTTCACATATGCATCATACATAAAACTCTCTGTTCAAGCGTGAATTTTGCCTTTTGCATTGTTAACAAATTTTACTTACACACACGCTGAGTATTTAAGCAACTGTGTCAAGAAACTGCACTGTACGTAAAAACACTGCAACATCTGGCTCACAACTTGTCGACCTTGATGTCCAGCGTGTCTCAACATCTGCGCGCACAAAGCGGCGTATCAGTACATGCCGCTTTCCTGGCCCCACCCGTAGGCGAACGCTCTGTATTAGACAGACAATATAAAAAAAAAACTTTTGACAGCATTCACAGACATGTATGTATTTACAACCATATTTTCGAAAGCTATATAAACAATCTTCGTATGAGAACCTCATAAAAGAAAGACTCAATCTAAAATATGAATAACAGATTAACTATTTGCAGGGATTTAATATAACGAGCCTTCGAGTTTAGCACATGATGATAATGACGATGATGATATGGTGGTGATGATGATAATGTGGTTTTTATTGATTTTATTGGGTTATTTTACGATGCTGTATCAATATCTCAGGTTATTTAGCGTCTGAATGAAATTAAATTGATAATGCCGGTGAAATGAGTCCGGGGTCCAGCACCGAAAGTTACCCAGCATTTGCTCGTATTGGATTGAAGGAAAACCCCGGAAAAATCTCAACCAGGTAACTTGCCCCGACTGGGATTCGAACCCGGGCCACCTGATTTCGCGGCCAGACGCGCTTACCGTTACTGCACAGGTGTGGACGATGATGTGGTGGTGGTGGTGGTTTTGGTGGTGCTGATGATGATATAATTAAAACATCTGGGCCAATAAATAAGAGAAACAGAACATTTTTCTGTGTCAGGTGGTACCGCCTTACAAGAGAGATCTCAACTGAACATGTGCCTGTCTTATATTAGTAGCTACGCAACACGTGTGCCAATTGTCGTGTATTTATACAATCGCAACTCTCACTGCCTCAATTTTACGGCTTGTTGATTGGCAATTACGCGTAACACAGGAAAATTATCCTCTTGAGGACAAAGAGGTAATTGTCAAGTGTATATTTTGATTTCCTCGGAAGATACGAGTCTCTGTAAAAGTACAAAAAAAGAGCGCTGGATGGATGGAAATGTTTTGCGTCAGACTTGCTTCCCTCCGTTCTTCCTCTCCACCTGTCACCATATTTTTCTACTTCTTCCTTAGAGTCTTTTTCTTCTACTTTATGTGTTATTGTCTGTGTTAAACGGGGTTCAAGATGGCTGACTAGACCAGGAAACTGAGTGAACTCTCTCCATCAACAGGGCGGGAGGGAAAAAAGGAGAAATCGTGTCTCAACCCCTGCCAGCACCTGTTCGTCGACATGACGGAGAGGTGTTCCGTCCTGGTAATGGTCATTCGATTGCTTGACGACAGGGACAACCTGACATAACCTCAACGAGAGACTTTCATAATAGAGCCACTGAGTTTATGACGCACAAAGTGTATAAACAAGTCAAGCCACTGCTGGCTGTACAACCGATTTATTCTCTTACGTTTTTACAGGTTATTTCATTGTAAAAAAACACGACTTCGTAACTTTCTGCCATCTGAACCTAGAGACATTTGCGTCATCATGTCCACAGACATTTATATTAAGAATAACAGTAATATTATAAAACAAGTTTATAAACTTTATGGCACGAGTCAATTTTTAGACAACGAGCGCAGTGAGTTTCCTAATTTTGACGAATGCAAAAACTGCATAACATTATAACGTGTTTCATATGTTATTTTTGTACGATAATATTATGAAACAATTAATAAACAAATAACATCAGATTTGTAAGGATGGGTACTTTGATATCACGGTCTATGAAGAAAGAGGTTGCTATGGGAACATTGATGTATTAAATATTATAGCATCACAAATCGTTTCATAATGTTAACTTTGACGTTTAATTGGCATAGTAGTTTTTTTTGTACTCCAGCATTATAAACAGATTTTATCTTTAGTGAAAATCGTGCATAATATGCAACATTATTGTACCAGAGCTGTAAAATGTCACCATGACAACTAAAACATCATGACTTCTATTATAATGGCATAACGTGTGCCATAAAGCTAACATTATGAAACGATTTGTCAAGCTATAATATCATTGTTGTCATAGCAACCACCTTCTTCGGAGACCATGATACCCATAATTACAAATCTGATGTTATTTCTTTATTAATTGTTTTATATTGTTGTCGTACAAAAAATTAGGTATGAAACTCATTTGTAATGTTATACAATTTATTAACTTACATTATAGACTTGTTTCATAATACACTATTATTTATTTATTTATTTATTTATTTATTTATTTATTTAATCTGGTAGAGATAAGGCCATCAGGCCTTCTCTTCCCCTCTACCAGGGGATTACAACTACAATATTAAGAATACAATTACAATTATAATTACAATTAATATTAAATTTACAAATACAATAAAAATCAAAGTACTAAAATATTAACTGATTAATAAAAGCTAGACAGTTTATTGTAAAAGTTAAGAAGAGAGAAGCATTTCTTTTATTGATTAAGTAAAAATTAAACCTACTCTACGCAGTAAGAAAATGCTTAATAAGCTTGCTTTTGAACGCTACTAAATTCCGACAGTCTCTGATGTCACTGGGTAGGGCATTCCACAAGCGCGAGAGCGAGATTGTGTATGATGATGAATACGATGATGTCTTATGTGTTGGTATGGCTAGTATGCGGCTATTTTGCGTGCGTGTGAAGAGATTATGGTATGATGACAGGTAACTGAAACGGGAGGCAAGGTAGGTAGGTGTAGAGGTGTGAAGGACTTGGAAAAGGAAAACAAGAGAATGAAAATTTCTACGTTCGTTAGGCCGTAGCCAGTTTAGAGTTTGGAAGGATGGGGTAATGTGGTCAGCGCGACGGACATCGCAGACGAAGCGAACACAAGAATTATGAACACGTTGTAATTTTTGCGACTGGTTGACGTTGAGGTCAGTCAGTAGATAATCACAATAATCGAAGTGGGGCATTACTAGTGTTACCACCTTTAGGGCTCTGGTACAATAATGTGGCAAATTATGCACGATTTTCACTAACGATAGAAAATGTTTATAATGCTGAAACATTTTTACAACACCGTCATAATTATGAAGTAGGCCTCTTCTTTATTGATTCTTCCGTCTAAAGCAGGCCTTTCTTCTTGACAGCGAAGTGGAATAGCCTACTGCTAGTACAGGGACATCATTTTATTTTTACTTCAATTTTTATTGTACCTCAGTTTTTGAATGTACTTCACTTCCACCTCTTCTACTAATGAAGTTCAACCGTCCTCCACACAGATCCAAGACCGCATATACAGTCATAGTAGCCTTACGGTCATAGTAAACAGTACGTTCCAAAAATATGTTCGCGTTTTCCAGTGACGAAAGACCTTTCAATATTGCATCATTTTCGCACACGTACTGTCGTCCATTTGCCTACGTGGTATCCCGGTTTCCTCCACCAGCTTTTAATCGCCAGCTAGTGGCTGGGCTGTCTTAGCTTTTTTCTGAGAACATTAATTTCTGTTAGGAATTGGACGTCTACGTAATATTATACAACTGTTTAAAATAAAAGGGCCTCGTTAAGTAATTAACTGTCACGTGATTTCCTCCCTTTCTACGACCCTACGACATAACCACTTGGACGGACAGTGGATAGTATGTCTGAGTAATTTTACCTTTTCGGATCGGACAGAAGTGAAAATTGAATTTACAGTACGTAAGGTACTCTTTTATAGAGTAGATACAGAATTATTTCAACATGAGTTACTAGTACGAAGGATGAAACTGGTAATTGGGATTAGGTACAATAGTCTGTAGTGCGATAATATGCACAAAAGTACTGTATCGAAATGAACGGCCACCATTTTCAATAATGTGTTCAAATATCCATATTATGATTATTTTTAAATTTAACTTCATTCTCTATATCGTACGTTAATGTGTTGTAGACAGTATAATATACACTGCATAATGAATACGTCCACATGGACAGCTCAGTTCATGAGTAAAAACACTCATTGTTAATACTGTACTGTATTTTGATCAAACAAAAATCTAATGAAAATGATCAAACTCAAAATCGCGATATTTCCTAGTTTACGTAAATGGATGAACTACTTTTCTTCCCTCCTGTACCTAGTAAAGTGATTTGTTTATATTTTACGCCAGTATCATCGAACTCCAGTCGTGGAAGGGGGTAGCAAACTGCGTTGATCCAAAGATATAGCCAGGTTAATATTAAAAATGTTAGTAAAAATAAAATGATGACCTTATATATTATTGGCTAGTACATTAAATAAATAAAATAGACTTAAACTTCACAGTCTATTACTATTTTCTTTAGTTTCGTCATTGTCACTTCTGTTTCCCCTCTTATTTTCCTTCATCTTTGTATTTGTATCCATATTATCTTCTTCTGTCATTCATTCCCCCTATCCTCTTTTCCCTTCTTCTCACGTGTTGGTCGATGCACTGCAATGTCTCCGTTCTGTCTTGTACATAAGTCTGCGCCATTGTGAGTCTAGCTTCAGAGGCAAATGTTCAGTTCTTGTAAAGGCTTGCATATTTGTTTTTATTTTCAACGTTAAGCTATTCAAAGGAAGGTCAAACATTCTTCACTTAATCCGACACTTCACACAAAGTTTTGGTATACCGAGGCGCAGTGTATATAAAAAACAATTAACCTTTTAAATGTAGATGAGGCGGGAATATTTTGTTTACAAAATTTAATGTTATGTATTTTATGATCATTATTTTCTGTTGGCTTTCTGTTATTGAATTCCAGTGGAATTACACGTCACATAAGATCTTTTGTAGTTAGCCATTATAGGCCTACAATATCACTTTACATATAGAAATGAACCCTCAAATGCCTTCCCAGTGTTAGCAAACAGCTGTATTTCAACCGATTTACGTGATTTATTATATGACATTAGTTTATATTACGTAAATGAAATAATATAATAATAATTCATTGTAGTATGAGTATTCGAGCCTTTATGTTAGGAAAATATATACTTTTTTTCATTTAACATTTATGCCACATTTACAATCTGTCTACAATAGACAATAAATAAATATTACAAAAGAATATGACATGAGTGGAGAAGTTATCCCATGACAACACTCCAAAAGAAAAATAACAGTGTTTCAAATAGCTGTAGTAAAAATGAATGGAAGGTCAAGAGCATTGATTCTTCTTATTGTTTGACTATTATCCAGCAAATTTAATGCATGATGATTCCGATGTTGATTTAATCGGTGCAGGTATTTTTTGCTGAATTTAAAGATTTCTTCTTTCACAGTTCACGATGAATGACATCATTACGGACATACCTGGTGCAGTGACAATGGAACGTAAAGTTTTGGACTGATACCTCTGCAGTATTTCAATGTTTGAGTTGCTAGCAATTCTCCACAGCTGGATGCCGTATGTCCAGATTGGTTTTAGTATGACTTTATAAACAAGAAGTTTATTTTCTAATGACAGTTTTGATTTAGGTCCCAATAGCCAATAAATTTTTTACGTTTTAAAATTTAATTCTTTACGTTTAGTTTCGATATGTTTACGCCATGTTAATCGGCGATCTAAATGCATACCTATATATTTAACAACATATTAAAATTGAATAACCGTACGTTGGAATAACTAAAACATAAATATGAGCAAGAAAAAGAATACACTGATGTGCGGAAAGTAATGGGAAACTACAGCATTTATTTTTCCCAAGAAAAATTGAAAACCCAGACACTCAAAAGGAGTGCTTTGTGTGGAGTGCGACATTCTACGGGGCAAAATCATGAACGTTACGACGAAATGAAGAGAGGGTATTACAAGCGTTTGAAATGTGGATGAGGACGAGAATTGAGCTTGTGAATTGGACAGACAGAACAAGAAATGAAGCTGTGCTAGAAAGAGTGGGTGAAGAAAGAATGATGCTGAAAGTGGTGAGGAAAAGAAAAAGAGATTGGCTGAGTGACTGGCTAAGGAATAACTGCCTACTGAAGGGTCCACTAGAAGGAATGGTGAACGGGAGAAGAATTCAGAGCAGAAGGAGAAATCATATGATAGACAAAAATACCATACAGGCCTATGGATCGTTTTTAAGGATTACCCTTGGGTAGAAAACTATGAATGAATGAGTGAGTGAGTGAGTGGATGGATGGATGGCTGAGTGAGTGAGTGAGTGAGTGAGTGAGTGAGTGAGTGAGTGAGTGAGTGAATGAATGGATGGATGGATGGATGAATGGATGAGTGAATGAGTGGGTGGGTGAGTGAGTGAGTGAATGGATGAGTGAGTGAGTGAGTGAGTGAGTGAGTGAGTGAGTGAGTGAATGAATGAATGAATGAATGAATGAATGGAGTGAGCGAATGCTAACAGAATACGTAGCAACGAAAATACGATGGAAAAAATTTCTCATAGAATATATCCGTGGAATAGCACATAGTGAAAGGAATACTGTCACTTGAAGAAGGTAAGTTGGGAGAAATGACGGCAAAGGAAGAAAAAACAACATGTAGAGAAAGAGTTGAGAAGGAATAGAAGTAGATGAATGATAAAGAGATGTGTGAAAGTTAGAGAAAAAGAAAAAGAAGAGGAGTAGACAGACTACAGTATAAGAGAAAGACAAGAGCAAACGAAAAAGTTATCGGAGAAAGACGAAGGCATGAATAAAGATCTAGAAGATAATCATGAAGAAATCAGCAGCTAAGGGCTTGGAATGTAGGGTTCGAGACTACCAAAAATTGTATATTCTACATGCCAATAGATTTATCCTTCGAAGAGGTGGAGAAGTTCAAATATCTTGGAGCAACAGTAACAAATAGAAATGATACTCGGGAGGAAATTAAACACAGAATAAATATGGGAAATGCCTGTTATTATTCGGTTGAGAAACTTTTATCATCCAGTCTGCTGTCAAAAAATCTGAAAGTTAGAATTTATCAAACAGCTATATTACCGGTTGTTCTGTATGGTTGTGAAACTTGGACTCTCACTTTGAGAGAGGAACATAGGTTAAGGGTGTTTAAGAGTAAGGTTCTTAGGAAAATATTTGGGGCTAAGAGGGATGAAGTTACAGGAGAATGGAGAAAGTTACACAACGCAGAGCTGCACGCATTGTATTCAACACCTGACATAATTAGGAACATTAAATCCAGACGTTTGAGATGGGCAGGACATGTAGCACGTATGGTCGAATCCAGAAATGCATATGGAGTGTTAGTTAGGAGGCCGGAGGAAAAAAGACCTTTGGGGAGGAAGGGACGTAGATGGGAGGATAATATTAAAATGGATTTGAGGGAGGTGGGATATGATGGTAGAGACTGGATTAATCTTTCTCAGGATAGGTACCGACGGCGGGCTTATGTGAGCGCGGCAATGAACCTCCGGATTCCTTAAAAGCCAGTAAGTAACATGCCAATAGTAAAAACAAAAGATATGGGACGCCCAAGAAAAAGATGGGAAATGTGAAGTCGAACCATGACCTAATGAAAACGATTATTATTATTATTATTATTATTATTATTATTATTATTATTATTATTATTATTATTCTACCCATCAATGGCTCATAAATAGCGGCACCTGAATTCTCTACGTAGTGCAAAATATGAGAGAAGTTCAGTTCAAGATGAACATTGGTGGACACCAAGCATGTTTTTCGGAGAGTAGATAAATGTCTTTCAAACTTGCCACCGTAGTAAATGCGATGTTGAAGCTAAAACTATTCCGTATGGACTTAAATTACTTTGTGGAAACTCATATTTTTCTCCCCTTGACTCCGGCATTTGCTATAAACGACAAATGGCATTTCCAGCCAGATAAGCGATCATATCCCTCTTTCTCACACTCGCTGCCATTAGACCACGACGTAAAGCATCCTGTCTATAACCTTGGCTTTCCTCTCAACATAAAATCTACCTTATCTCCATGCTATCAATATTGTTAATTCAGCCAGGGAGGCAGGTGGGGGGGGGGGAGTTTAATTACGATGGTCACACCGCTCTCCGCAGGAGTTCGACTCAACTTTTCCGTATCTTATAACAGACTTAACAGCCCAGCAAAGTTGGGTCCGAAAGAGATACAAGTTGCAACCACCATCCATTCCCCACTGGGAGAGACGTCTACTGACGTTCTGGAAATTGGTCTTAGCAGAAGTTGATTTAGTACGTCTGGGGTTAGAGGCCAAACACAATTTAGGATCTTCACGTATTCAGAGACTTTATATTAGTGGGATATGAAGTCCTCCGATGGGAATCGAGTGCCAGTACACATCCTGAAGAAGCGCAATGAATTCACAGTAGTAAAGTGGAATTGCGAGGACTGAGTATGTATTTTGAGTGTCTTATGAGTTCTATTATGCATTCTTTTGCGTCACATTATACAAGTCACTTTCGGTAGCAATTATACAGGGTGTCGCATAAGTCTCGAACCATGGGCCAAATCTCTGAAATACTATTTCATCTTCTTTACAGGTACTTCTGAAGCTAGAGTGATGTTCGTTAAGTAAAGAGGAATGATATTCAAGGATCCTGTTTGTTTGCAGCCGCAATCACAGGGGGTTTGCTTTGGAATTAAATCTGTAGCACTCTTAAAAGAGCACCGATTACACAAAACTGGATGGGAAATCTCATTAAAAATTCTGAGAGACGTGGCAGACAAACTAATCAGTGGATCACGACAACGTCAACAGACGAGCAGACAATAAGTTTTCTCACGCAACTGTTGTGAAATCGGCGCTCTTTCAGAATGTAATCGATTTAATTCCAGGGCAAATTCCCTGTGACTGCAGCTGCCAATAAACAGGGTCGCTTGAATATCATTCCTCTTCAGTTAACATTATTCTGGCTTCAGAAGAAAAAAGAAGAAAGAACAGTATTTCAGAGATTTGGCCTATGGTTCCACACTTATGAAACATCCTGTAGTTTGTACTTAATATAGGGTGAGAAAATTATCTCCCGCCCGGTAAGACGCAGCTTTTGCTAATGGAGGGCCGTTACGCAGTCAAGCAGGATCGCTGGTTTGACAAACTACAAAATATTAATGTAAAACATTATTAAATATAGGCCTAAGAAGATGACCAGATTTTGAAGTCCCAAAATGGAAACACTTCTCAAAATGGGGACAGCAAATGAATGGTGAACTTTCCTACTACTTACTCACTTACTTATTTATGGTTTCTAAGGAACCCGGAGATTCATTTCCGCCCTCACATAAGCCCACCATTGGTCCCTATCCTGAGCAAGATTAATCCAGTCTCTATCATCATATCCCACCTCCCTCAAATCCATTTTAATATTATCTTACCATCTACGTCTCGACCTCCCCAATGCTCTTTCCTCTCCGGCCTCCCAACTAACACTCTACAGTAGAACCTTAGAACCTCTATTATCCGTGGTAATGAAGGGAAGGGCTGAACGGTTAATCGAAAAAATCGGATAATCTGTACCATAAAAATTTTTCGTAAATTTAGTGAATGATACTTACACTTTGGTAATTTTCTCTATGGCCTTTGTATTTAACACGCTAGGTAGTGGATCACAACTTCACAAATTTAAATCTCATTGTCAACGACGGGTTTTTAAGGGGCAAGGAAACTCCTTGTAATGGCTTCCTATTGAAAGATATGAATAGTGGAGGTCTCATGTTGTAGATTTACATACTTTATATACTCCAAAATCATATCCTGTTGCGAGATGAGCCACAGTTTCTCTTTCCCCAAACCACTCGATTATTCACACTCATTTTTCCGATAATTAGCACACCAAGATTACTTTTGACACCCGCAGAAGACATTTTATATAGAAGTTATACAGTACGATAATTCGATCAGTAGACCATACTGTGTGAGGAGAAAGGCGTGTAATAATACTCTTTAGAAAAAAAAATTATATGCTAATACAATGTACAGTATGCTATTCATATATTTCTGTAGCAAAAAAAGCAAGAGAAAGACAGACGGATAATCCACCAATCGGTTAATAGGGTGACGGATAATAGGGATTCTACTGTATATGCATTCCTGGATTCGCCCATACCTGCTACATGCCCTGCCCATCTCAAACGTCTGGATTTAATGTTCGTAATTAAGTCAGGTGAAGAATACAATGCGTGCAGTTCTGCGTTGTGTAACTTTCTCCATAAATTTATTTGAGAAATATAAATACGCCAGGTGCCAGTCGTAATATTTTAATATTGCTTTTAGTATAAATATTTATTTAGACTTTACATGAAGGTGTTGTGAAAGTCATGCAGGCCTATACTGAATACTTTATATTACTTGTGATTCTTACGACAAAGAAGCCGATTGAACAAGCATTTCACAATTGTCGGCAAGAGTAAAAGAACAGACATTTGCACATATCAAACATGCAAAAAAAAAAGTTCATAACGAAGACTTTAAAACTAATTTAAATATATTGTACCTCAATAAAAATACGCTGATAGTACAAAAATATTCAACTGTTTACTACAGAAAGAATATTAAACAATGTATAAATGTGTACCCCTAACAGTAGTGAAACACTGTTATTTTGTGTTATGAATATGAATATTTATTGCCAACAGCTGTTACATGTAGTGACAGTCCTCACATTTCTGTATACGGTGCCGTCACCACGTTTATTTACATTTACATTACTATCATTTTAGCACTTCATTTCTATTTCTCCTATTACATCATATCCTGTTCCCTTATAGTTTTTTCAACTTTAACCCCTACTATCATCTCAGATCCTATACTCACACCTCTTAACCTCTAAACCTTATCTACATTCTATCTCTAATATTTGTTCTAATACTATTCTATACTTTCTACTTTATTACAATTTACTCGTACTTACTACTTTCTATGTATGCAGACGATACAGCTATTTATGCAACCCATCGCAACATTAACATAGCCTCAAATCACCTTCAGGAAGCCTTTAGCATCATATGCCCTTGCATTGAAAATTGGCGCATCGTACTGAACTACAATAAATGCGAAGCAATGATATTTATTTTGTGTCGTCCTGCTAATCCTCCATGCATAAATCTTTCAACCAACGTGTTACCATGGAAACCAAAGGATGAAGCTGTAAAATATCTTGGAGTGCACTTAGATCGCCGTCTGTCATGAAAACATCACATCAACAACAAACTTAAATTGGCCTACTCAGGACTCGCTAAATTATATCCGCTCCTCAACAAGAAATCATCTCTAAAGCTACAAAATCGCATGCTACTTTACACATCTCTATTACGACCTCTACTGCTTTACGCCTGTCCTGTCTGGGGAGGAGCTGCAATAAGTGAAATTAAACACATCCAGTCATTTCAAAATAAAGTCCTACGAATTTCACTCAATTCTCCTTGGTTTGTCCGTAACAGCCAACTACACAGTGAAGCTGATATTGACACAATCAAACAGTTTATTCATTCACAAGCTAAGAAGTTCTATAACAACCTAGAAAATGTTCCAGGCGCTGTCCATTACTCTCTCGGAAGGAAGTCCACATTTCCCACCAGAATCAAGAGCCGACTTCCAATGGACCTCATATTATAATCAAAATTTATCATCACACCGACCTATGTAAATAATTATTTATTAACAATTGTTTTTGTTCATTGAGGAGCCCAAACTAGGCTGCCCTCAATTCAGTGTCATGTATTGTATTTATATTTTATTTAGAAATGATCTGTATAGCGCTAAATGCGCTGATCGATCAATAAATTCTAAAAAAAAAACTTCCTATTATTCCTATTCAGTATCTACAGTATATACTAATTTTTCCTATTGTCACTTTTTATCTTACAACCACTTTTATTACATTCTCCATCCTAAGCTTTTACCTATTTATATTGTTTTTTACTCCTCCTTTCATCTTTATATTTCATCACTTACCCACTATCATTTCTTTCTTGCCTACTACTTATATCTTATCTACTTTAGTTCTTTGTTTCCATATCCGTCGCACTTTCTTCTCTCTTCTCTCCGTCTCTGTCTTATAACACTTTTTCACCCCTGACTTGTTTGTACTCACTTTCTTTCATCTCTACTTCCACAGCACTCAGTATTCTGCTCTCAATATCTCTAATATTCACTTTTAGTAATTAATTCTCCTATTTTTTCAACCTTTGGTTTCTTCTCTTCCTCTTCCCCCTTTTCACTATATATTTATCCCCTCATTCTCACGTATTCGCGCGTCTGGCCGCGAAACCAGGTGGCCCGGGTTCGGGGCAAGTTACCTGGTTCAGGTTTCTTCCGGGGTTTTCCCTCAATCCAATACGAGCAAATGCTGGGTAACTTTCGGTGCTGGACCCCGGACTCATTTCATCGGCATTATCACCTTCATATCATTCAGACGATAAATAGCCCAATAAAATTTAAAAAAAAATAAATAAAAACTCACGTATTGACTTTTCCCTCACACTTTTACTGCTATCTTTTCTCACCCCTGTGCCCACATTCGTCACTTTCTTCTCTGTGCTTATTCTGTCACTTTTTGTCACCCCTAACTGCTATTACTTTAGATAAACACAATATAATATTTGTTACTCAGTCAATGACAAATCAATGTAAAATAATGACATATTATATGGTCAATAAGTTTTATATACATGAATTACAAATTGCAAACGTTTTCGCCCATTCAGGCATCTTCAGGCACAATTATACAATATCTCAATATCAAACTACGTAGCCATTACATTGGTGGTAGATAAACTGTTTAAGATTAATGATGTGCAAAACATCTCCATAATTAAAATGTAATATTGCAGGTCATAAAATTAAAATAATTTAAAAAACCACGTAGTGTTGTAATTAAACTTCATAATATTCTGTGGAACTCTAGTTCAGTAGAGTCCAATGAGTGATGAAGTATGTGTCGTTTGAAGTTTAATTACACTACGTGGATTTTAACACTATTTTAATTTTATGACCTGTAATACTCGTATTACATTTTAATTATGGAGATGTTTTGTACATCATTAATCTTAAACAGTTTATCTACCAACAATGTAATGGCTACATAGTTTGATATTGAGATATTGTATAATTGTGCCTGAAGATGCCTGAATGGGCGAAAACGTTTGCAATTTGTAATTCGTGTATATAAAACTTAACGATCATATAATATAAGTCACTATTTTACATTGATTTGTCATTGACTGAGTAACAAATATTATATTGCGTTTATCTATATTAATTGACAATCTGAATATTTCCATCATGCTTTCTAAGTTGCTATTACTTTGTATTATGTATTTTTATGTTCATATTATAAAATAATTTTGTACTCTAGGGAAATTCCGTCTTCAAAAATTTAAGTGTTTCCAACAAAATAATAATGTCGTAAAAATAAAAGTTGTGTGTTATGTTCATGATGTGAACCTGATATACGTAACTTATACTGAAAACTTCATTACCAGCGGCGATGCTGCGAGAACGTATGACGAACCAGAACAGAGTAAGCAGCCTATATCTGTATTGGATCAAACTTTATAGCCCACATAACCTCACTATTTCCTATCTGCGACTTACAAAACTGAGGACTGCGGAGAGGGATCCATGAGTGAGGGGGTGAGAAGAGCTAGATGGAGAAGAAGGGTAGTTTAGGGTGAAATGATTATCTATACATGTATACAATTTATGTCCCTGGGGAAATATAATATATACACCCAATCATACACAGTAGCTGAGGAGCACCGTAAGGTTCAGAGTTCAAAATAACCCCCCTCTTCCCCCTCTTCCCCCCCTCATCACGCAGTCGGCTGGGAGCCCCAGGCCGTTATTGCATCGCATCATTTACAAATTTCCGATAGTTTCTCGTAAACTTCGTCAGGCTACGGGCAGAGAGGAGAGAAGGGGTTTTGAGAGATTGAGGAATTGGGAGTAAGAGAGACGCAGGGGAAGGGGAGGTAGGGTGGGCGAAGGGAATCCTCGGCGAAAGTAAAGGGTGGAAAAAACAGTGGCGTAGCGGAAGTAACAAACAGATCACATGAAATTTGACGGCCTACTTCCCATAATCTGTGAAACACATAACAAGTACGTTATGTAAGTTTTAGTATCCGGCCTGGTTTATGGGCTGTGCGATAAGGGGCTGTAAACGTGGGGCACTCAAATTGATACTGGAGTAGTCACTTCAACTTAATACGCATAAAAAGGTGTGAAGAGTGGATCACAAAAATAACATCCATACTTGCGTCAGAGCCATTAGTATCTCTAATAGGTCTACATCCTAGGAAAGTACAGCATAACACAGAGGGTTTGGAATTGAACGGGTTACATCAGCTTCTTGTCTATGCGGATGACGTGAATATGTTAGGAGAAAATCCACAAACGATTAGGGAAAACACGGAAATTCTAGTTGAAGCAAGTAAACCGATTGGGTTGAAAGTAAATCCCGAAAAGACTAAGTATATGATTATGTCTCGTGACCAGAATATAGTACGAAATGGAACTATAAAAATTGGAGATTTATCCTTCAAAGAGGTGGAAAAATTCAAATATCTTCGAGCAACAGTAACAAACATAAATGACACTCGGGAGGAAATTAAACGCAGAATAAATATGGGAAATGCCTGTTATTATTCGGTTGAGAAGCTTTTGTCATCTAGTCTTCTGTCAAAAAATCTGAAAGTTAGAATTTATAAAACAGTTATATTACCGGTTGTTCTGTATGGTTGTACAACTTGGATTCTCACTTTGAGAGAGGAACAGAGATTAAGGGTTTTTGAGAATAAGGTTCTTAGGAAAATATCTGGGGCTAACAGGGATGAAGTTACAGAGAATGGAGAAAGTTACACAACACAGAACTGCACGCATTGTATTCTTCACCTGACATAATTAGGAACATTAAATCCAGACGTTTGAGATGGGCAGGGCATGTAGCACGTATGGCCGAATCCAGAAATGCATATAGAGTGTTAGTTGGGAGGCCGGAGGGCAAAAAACCTTTGAGGAGGCCGAGACGTAGATGGGAAGATAATATTAAAATGGATTTGAGGGAGGTAGGATATGATGGTAGAGACTGGATTAATCTTGCTCAGGATATGGACCAATGGCAGGCTTATGCGAGGGCGGCAATGAACCTCCGGGTTCCTTAAAAGCCAGTAAGTAAGTAAGTAAGTAAGTAAGTAAGTAATAGCTCTATATCCACAGTCGTGTTGCGAAAGCTCCCCTCAGTCATATTTTTAGTTCAAAATATTATTCTTACCAGAGTGCTGCATTGGAGTTAAATCGCTCGCTTGAATCCGGTCGAGTGTCGCACCCTCGAGTGAGATACGATCGGTCGTGATACGCTCGATGACCTTGTACTGGTACAAGGTCATCTCACCGACATTGTTATCTTGTATGGAAGGCGACAGATAAGATACACATATGTTTTGCTCACACGGTAAAAATAAGGCTTTATTTTCTGCGTTTATGACAAACGTCTAATGGAACGTACCAAAACAGGAACATGAAGTTATAAATAAAATAGTATGAAAAACTTCGATATACAGTTATTATTGCTAATTAATAATTATTCAATATTTGATTTTCCACATATATATTATGATAGGTCCATACATAGTGTTCCGCCTATATACTGCGACAATGTAGAAACGTTTTACAAAATATTATTGATATAGCAGTAGATTAATAACAATATTAGTACAGAGATAACGTCACAGAAAATATAATAAAACGAATAATCATGCTGCACATCTGTTACAGACGCAAAGATTGATGCACTAAAGCTATTTTTATGGGGAAAGGAAATTGTTTTAAGAAAGTCTATTAGACTGAGAACGACTAAGATAAAAGTGGTTTACATTTTTGTTTTCAAAATAGCGGGTAGAAAAATTCTCAAACCTTAGCATGCCCATATCAGGGTCACGTACCTTATCTGACTTTGCGACCACAGTACCTGTTCGATCTGTTCGATACTGATGCCAAAAATAAATAACTCAGTTCAATTTAATTCGTCCTTAGACGCAGCCAATTTCTATGTGATTTGCAGGTTCAACGCCACTGTAGGCGGCAGTGTACCGACAAGTGGAGTTGCAAGAGGGTGAAGAGGGCGAACTGAAGCCTGCCTCCAAATTTACATATCGAATTGTTGAGTGGGGACGTGAGAGGGTGTGGCGACATGTTCAGTGTGAAACAAAACGATGACAGGAGGGTGGACCAGGCTGATCTTGCAGGTTAGCATCTCTGATTTACTGATTAGTTTACTGAGTCAAGGAGGAAGAGTGCGGCGGGTTAAACCAAGTTGTGAGTCGACTTGAATATTTATGAAATCCCGGGCGATCACGTTCATTTCGGATTCGTGACAAAATTGCAACGCAGCATAATTAGCCCGAAGCAGTTTCCATGTTTACTTCCTCGAAATTATTATCATTTACCATCAGATTCACAATTAATAGCGAACGAATAAAATGTTGGTTTGGGCATTTTGAAAGGACAGAATGAAATTTGGGACATAACATTTTAATCCGTCATTGTTACTGATATTTGGATATTTTACATTCTTTCCCGACATATTATATTATTATAGCATATACCATATTATTGTTTTTTATGTACTTTCTCATACAAATCATAGCTTTTCGTATGATCTACAATTTACACTATATGGTTTTCGGGTTTCTAAATTACGACAAATATATTATATTATTTCAGTTTCTGTCAGATGCGTTTCCAGTTCACTGTGGGCTAAAGCAAGGAGATGCACTATCACCTCTACTTTTTAACTTTGCTCTAGAGTAGGCCATTAGGAAAGTCCAGGATAACAGAGAGGATTTGGAATTGAACGGGTTACATCAGCTGCTTGTCTATGTGGATGACGTGAATATGTTAGGAGAAAATCCACAATCGATTAGGGAAAACACGGGAATTTTACTGGAAGCAAGCAAAGAGATAGGTTTGGAAGTAAATCCCGAAAAGACTAAGCATATGATTATGTCTCGTGACAAGAATATTGTACGAAATGGAAATATAAAAATTGGAGATTTATCCTTCGAAGAGGTGGAAAAATTCAAATATCTTGGAGCAACAGTAGCAAATATAAATGACACTCGGGAGGAAATTAAACGCAGAATAAATATGGGAAATGCGTGTTATTATTCGGTTGAGGAGCTCTTATCATCCAGTCTGCTGTCAAAAAATCTGAAAGTTAGAATTTATAAAACAGTTATATTACCGGTTGTTCTGTATGGTTGTGAAACTTGGACTCTCACTCTGAGAGAGGAACATAGGTTAAGGGTGTTTGAGAATAAGGTGCTTAGGAAAATATTTGGGGCTAAGCGGGATGAAGTTACACGAGAATGGAGAAAGTTATACAACACAGAACTGCACGCATTGTATTCTTCACCTGACATAATTAGGAACATTAAATCCAGACGTTTGAGATGGGCAGGGCATGTAGAACGTATGGGCGAATCCAGAAATGCATAT
Organism: Periplaneta americana; assembly: GCF_040183065.1. NCBI lineage: Eukaryota > Metazoa > Arthropoda > Insecta > Blattodea > Blattidae > Periplaneta > Periplaneta americana. The sequence continues at coordinate 2,930,877 of NC_091121.1, forward strand.
AGAGTGTTAGTTGGGAGACCGGAGGGCAAAAGACCTTTAGGGAGGCCGAGACGTAGATGGGAAGATAATATTAAAATGGATTTGAGGGAGGTGGGATATGATGATAGAGACTGGATTAATCTTGTTCAGGATAGAGACCGATGGCGGGCTTATGTGAAGGCGGCAATGAACCTCCGGGTTCTTTAAAAGCCAGTAAGTGAGTATATTATATTATTATAGCCTATAACATATTGTAGTTTTTTATATGTAATTTCCCATACAAATCATAGCGTTTGGTATGTCCTACAGTTTACAGCACATGGTATTCGGATTTCTGAATTACGACCAATATATTTAATAATCACCCCGTCTCTTTCGTGATAATTTGTATTCCAGAAATATTATTTATTATTGTTCTTAAGTCGGCATGGTTATTTTGAAGAATTTATTAACAGAGTACGATCTTCATATTGCATGACTGTCAGTAACGGCTTTCAAATTACGTCATTATTCTTGTTATTATTAGTAGAAATAGCAGCTGTAGCGATAGTAAGGCCCTGTAACTCATGTTATGTAGAAAAATAAAATGCAGTACTTAGGTCGAAAACAAACTGTAAGATAAAATCATTTTTATTTAAAAAATGACATCATTTAACCAGTTCTCCTGATACTTGTCGCAAGTAAATTCACGTATTACTGTACACCTAACTAAAATAAATGTGGTATATTTTTTGTCTACAACTGTAGCTGATGATGTAAAGTAGAATGATTACGGGGAGCAATATCAAGTGTTTGTGTTCTGACGGTACTTAAATGCAGGTGTTAAGGTTTTCTCTCGTGCCTTACAGTTACTCTGATAGGTAGAGTCTTCTCTTTACACCACCTGCCTATGTACGTACTTACTTACTTACAAATGGCTTTTAAGGAACCCGAAGGTTCATTGCCGCCCTCACATAAGCCCGCCATTGGTCCCTATCCTGTGCAAGATTAATCCAGTCTCTATCATCATATCCCACCTCCCTCAAATCCATTTTAATATTATCTTCCCATCTACGTCTCGGCCTGCCTAAAGGTCTTTTTCCCCTCCGGTCTCCCAACTAACACTCTATATGTATTTCTGGATTCGCCCATACGTGCTACATGCCCTGCCCATCTCAAACGTCTGGATTTAATGTTCCTAATTATGTCAGGTGAAGAATACAATGCGTGCAGTTCTGTGTTGTGTAACTTTCTCCATTCTCCTGTAACTTCATCCCGCTTAGCCCCAAATATTTTCCTAAGCACCTTATTCTCAAACACCCTTAACCTATATTCCTCTCTCAGAGTGAGAGTCCAAGTTTCACAACCATACAGAAGAACCGGTAATATAACTGTTTTATAAATTCTGACTTTCAGATTTTTTGACAGCAGACTGGATGATAAGAGCTTCTCAACCGAATAATAACACGCATTTCCCATATTTATTCTGCGTTTAATTTCCTCCCGAGTGTCATTTATATTTGCTACTGTTGCTCCAAGATATTTGAATTTTTCCACCTCTTCGAAGGATAAATCTCCAATTTTTATATTTCCATTTCGTACAATATTCTGGTCACGAGACATAATCATATATCATTTGTCTTTTCGGGATTTACTTTCAAACCGATCACTTTACTTGCTTCAAGTAAAATTTCCGTGTTTTCCCTAATCGTTTGTGGATTTTCTCCTAACATATTCACGTCATCCGCATAGACAAGAAGCTGATGTAACCCGTTCAATTCCAAACCTTCTCTGTTATCCTGAACTTCCCTAATGGCATATTCTAAAGCGAAGTTAAAAAGTAAAGGTGATAGTGCATCTCCCTGCTTTAGCCCACAGTGAATTGGAAAAGCATCAGATAGAAACTGACCTATACGGACTCTGCTGTATGTTTCACTGAGACACATTTTAATTAATCGAACTAGTTTCTTGGGAATACCAAATTCAATACCTGCCTGTGCACGACATCTCAAAAATATTTCGAACTTACGATCTCGAAGGTTACCTTATCCACATATTTGCTCTACATTAGACATTCATAAATAGCGGGTCTACTCGGTAATATGGTGCAAGGTTGTAGCTTTAGACATATACGAATATAGGAGGAACTATCCTTGCCTTCACAACATCATGAAGGTGATTTGGCGTCGAGGCTCTTCCCAGATGTTGATGCACACTAAGCCTCTGTTACAAGAAAGCGATCTGCAGTCACTAATGAGATACTAAAATGAATTTTGCTTTGAGGAAGTGTAATGCCATCTCTTACAGCTCTAAAGCGAGACTTGCTCTGTAATATCGCCTTCTTTGCAGGTATGGCAAATGAATTGGCATCGGCGGAGTGTTTGACTTGACTTATTAATGAAGCCCCGTTGTGTCTTCTTGTCGGTAAGGTACAATCACAACAGAGCGGAGTGCGTGTAAATGGATTTCCTCCTTCCCTGCTTGACATTTATCGGAATGGAGGGGATCATGTCTCACATGGGAAGGAGTCATTACTGCGTGATGCGGCTACAGACAACAATCCCTGCCCGGCTTGGCTTCTGCGTTGTATTGCTAGTGAAAGTCTTTCTCTTTAGCTTAAGTGATGACAATCAGGAGGACCTCAATTCGATTCTCACTATAATACTAATTGAGATTAATCTTCCTTCTATAAACAACCAAAGCATGTTTCTTATCAGAGGACGAGAGATATGGAGAACGACTAGTTGAGGTAATAAAATTAGTTTTGTTTCGTTGTATGTCTGATCATGCGCATTGCCTCCTTTCTGAGACTTATAAAGTATCTGTGCGAAAAAACTTTTTTCTAAGACTGTACAGTCAGAAGGAGGTGATGATTGTGTTCTCTCCCTTTCGCGAAACAGTTGAAAAATTAATTGGTTTTACACACAAATGTCATTCATGTTTCGTGATGTTCCCACATATTTTACTGCAAATATCACTTAGTACCAAACCTAGTTTACAGGTTTATAAAGTTAAGGGGAGAGGATGGTATTTTTTTGGTGAAAAATGAGTAAATTAAAAAAAAAATCTTTAAAATACTCTGTGATATGTGTGGAATGCATTGCATAACATTTTGTGGGTACTTCTACCCTTATCGAATATTGAGACGTCATTTTTAAACTTCCTGCGTTATGGATTTTTAAATCACACGCCCGTTTTTATCGGTTTCCAGTAACTTCATTTTTTTTTTGCTACATTGTCAGACAAAAATGGATATAATTTCTGAACTATTAAAGATACATGCATGAAATTTAGAACACACATTCTTTAGTCTATTATGAAACTTTTCTCTGTAACAGAATTTTGTTAATTGATTTCATTTTAAAAATACGTCCGTTTGTTTGCAAGAAAGGAAATCAGAAAATTGTTATTAAATTTTAATTGTTTATTTTACAAACGTAGGGACTAATATCAAAATTCTGTTACAGGCAGTTTGTAGAACATGCTTTTGCAAATACATTGCAAAAAATTGTTTGAATCTATCTTTAAAAACGGTTTAGATCATATCGGTTTTAGTACAATCCTGCATTGGGTATATTTTTTTTTTTTCAAATTTGGGCCCCCCAATAATTTTTTTTTTGAAAATATTTTTATTTGGTTGAGTTGCCACATCTATGAGCTCTCTACATACAAAAAATAATATTTTACACCAAATAGGAAAAAAGTTAAAAAAATACCATCCTCTCTCCTTAACTTCATGCAACACACATGTAGAAATTATTCTCGAATTATTTACTGCTGTTCAGTTAGTGACTTTTATACAAATGGTCTTAGGTATTTTCTGAAAAGCAAGACTGGTTAAATGTATAATTTTCATTAAGAAAATCATTGGCAAATTATTATGGAATTTTATAGCAACAACCTCTGGAATTAAACCCAGTTCCCTCCAGTAAACATTTCAGATCTCACCGGCGCTGATGCAGAATTGTGGGTTCAGTCGCTTTGAACTGGGATGCATAAATCTTTCAGATACTTTTGAGTTCAACCTTACAAGAGGAATTGAATGGAGGCAGATGTCACTCCTAGAAGCAATTTTGTGTAAAATTTTGTGTGAAGTTTTAACATGACGATCTGATAATATTCTCTGGATCGGACAAACGAGCGGCAGATGTGTGTAGTGCGTGCTGCGGAACTTCAGACGCGGTAATCTGCACAGGCCGATATAAAGTCCGCCACAAAATATGCTGACCGCAGGCTAAAATTCCCAGTGCAGATTTCAAATATAATTACATTAAAACTGTTTGCGGCGTGTGTTGGGAAATAAATTGTTTATGAAAACCAAACAGGTGCGCTTATATATTCTTCCTCTAATTACAAAATGCAGACCTGTCTGCTTTCATTAAAATAAAGAAATGTAAGTGTGGAATTTTCTACCCTGCTTCACATTTTTATAATACCTTCACGAAATGAAACGTCTCTCTTGATGGAAATATTTTTTCAACTTTAAACAAAGCGACTGAATAAATAATTGAACGAATGATTCAAGAGATTAACAAACGAATGAGTGAGACAAATCAATTAATTAATTAACGATTAAGGGGAGGCAGAGGTGAATATTTCAAAATCCAGAAAATTTATCCGATTTGTTTGAAATTGATCATGGATACTAAGTATGTTATTAGCAGGCATCGAGACTTTGGACCCGATACAATAAGTTTCCTGTGCATGCACTATAGGTTGTTGACTCGCTGGAGGTAGATAGAGATGTATTGGGGTAACAACGTTGCTATTTAGAGTAGAGTACGGTAGTATGGGGAAAAACACATATATACATTCTGAAAGTAAATATACATTACACAATGATAATGTCAAAGGAATGTGAAAAGCATTTATTCTCCTGTCTTTTATAAGCATTTGTGTTTAATTATACACAGTGTTAATGGTGGAAATACAGTAAGCATGTAGCAATTTTAATTTTTTTCATTTATCCTATTGGTCGTCTTTACGAAGTGAAGTTACAGTACCGAATTGCAATGTACTACAAGATACATTCTCAGTGTCTCAAACGTAAATCTTTTTCGGTTATCTGCCAAAGTTTGTACTGTAGAAAGCTGCGATCTACGTCGCATGACGTCATAGGAGCAAAACGGAAAAACCTAACATCATTGCAGTCTCTAAGAGACAGTCCTTCATTCTCGGGTGACTCTATGTCCACTAATTTGCTGTTTATGTTACACAATGTTCCATATCCGTTATTTTTACATAAAATTGATTTACACTTCTGTTTTACACGTTCAGTAACCGGTGTACTTCTCTGCATCATTTTCTAAATTAATTTGAGGGCTTCCGGCACCTCTTGCTCTGACTTTGTAACAGTGTAATACTTTCAGACACAGTTAGTATGAAAACCAAATTATTCGTCACAACCTTCAAATCCAGAGCGTTTTCCTTTGAGTGTTTGTTGGCATTCATTCTGCAGTACCCCCACCCACTGTACGCTTTACCACTATACTCAGTACGACGTTATGCGGATTTCCCACTGAACTGCTCTATTGGGTCCGAAGTCTCGAAGCCTGGTTATTAGTAATGGACATACCAAGTTTCAACTTTCTAAGTACAATAGTTCTGTAAATATTAACAATTTTATAAAACTTTATATCGTTTGATATAAATGCTCCATGCACCATATTGTAAGAAATTTTCAATATTTCTTTTTATTTATATGTTCAGAGAAGGTATATAAATAATGACAAGTATTACTTTAGTATGGGAATAATATAGTAATACAGTTATCTTAGTTTTAATTTCATACTTTTAAGGGCACAAAATCAAAAACTAACATCGGAATATGAAAATAAAGATAATAAAAATGAAAAAAAAAAAAACAAATTTTTATTTTTTCTTCAGTTTTGTTCGAAAATTTCACCTCTGCCTCCCCTTATATGAATTAATGAACGATTGAACGTATGAAGGAATAATTGCTGGATAGAACGAATCGATAAATGACTGAACAAAGGAATGGACGAGACAAAGAAAAAAGGAACTCAAGTGGATATTAATGAATAAGTACATAAATAAACGGATGAATGCAGTTTGGCTTCAGGAAGGGACAAGGTACGAGAGATGCAATTGGATTGCTACGAACAATCGGCGAAAGATACCTGGAGAAGAATAAAGAAGAGTATATAGTATTTGTGGACCTAGAAAAGGTTTTCGACAGAGTGGACTGGAGTAAACTAATGGGGATCCTAAAGAAAACTGGCGTGGATTGGAACGAGAGAAGGCTGTTCAGTAATCTTTATATGAAACAACGAGTCAAAGTCAGGATAGGAGAAGAAATGTGAGCAGGAAGTGAAATAAGGAGAGGAGTACGTCAAGGATGTCCTTTATCACCAACTCTGTTCAATATCTATTTGGAGGATTTAGTGAAGAACTGTTTTAAGAACATTTGCTGAGAAGAGGAGATGATATTAAGCCATATGATACTGGAGCTAAATGACAGCTGTGAGCAGTATGGGATGAAGATAAATGCAAATAAGACGAAGGCCATGGTCATAGGAAGAAAAATAAAGAAGGTAAACTTGAGAATTCTAAATGAGGCAAGTGGACAGCTTCAAATACTCGGGGTGTACTAACATGAGCTGCTGCCAGGAAGTCAAAAGGAGGATAGCAATGGCCAAGGAAGCTTTTAAAAAGAAATAGGAGCATCTTCTGAGGGCCTCTGGAAAAAGAACTAAGGAAGAGACTAGTGAAGTGCTTTGTATGGAGTGTGGCATTGTATTGGGGGCAGAAACATGGACATTACGACGAAGTGAAGAGAAGCTACTAAAAGCATTTGAAATGTGGATATGGAGAAGAATGGAACGTGTGAAGTGGACAGACAGACTAAAGACGAAGCTGTGTTGGAAAGAGTGGGTAAAGAAATAATAATGCTGAAACTGATCAGGAAGAGAAAAAGGAATTGGCTGGGTCGCTGGCTGAGAAGAAACTGCCTACTGAAGGACGCATTGGAAGGAATGGTGAACGGGAGAAGAGTTCGGGGAAGAAGAAGATATCAGATGATAGACGACATTAAGATATATGGATCATATGCGGAGACGAAGAGGAAGGCAGAAAATAGAAAAGATTGTAGAAAGCTGGGTTTGCAGTAAAAGATCTGCCTTGAGCAGGAAAATGAATGAATGAATGAATGAATTAATGAATGAATGAATGGCCTATGTGAAAAATTAGTTAATAAGTGGACAGGTTTCTTCTTCTTCTTTCCCTAAGTTTAACCTCCCCCTTTTAGATGCATTTACACGACCCACGCCACCCGGGTCTTACAGGGCCGCGACCTGTCGGGAGAGGAATTAATCTATGGATCACATACATACTTTTTTGACCACACAAGGACATGGAGGGCCTCCCCGGACGAGGGATCAGCTCAGTGCCGGGGCCGCCTCCGGTATAACACAAACATTTAAGACATTATACAGCATTCACTCACACATATGAAAGGATTAAGGGAAGGATCGCCGTCCATGGCCGGACTTTCAAGAGGTACAATCCCGGTATTTGCCTGGAAATAACTGAGTTAGGATTGCCGGCCCCTGATATCGAACCCCGGACCTCCCTAATGCAAGGCCAGCCCTCTACCACGCCGCTAGCCCGCTCGGTGTGGACAGGTTTAAGAAATTATTTATGAAAGAATGAATTAGATAATATGATAATCAATTAATGACAGATACCGTAACTGAATGTATAAACAAATGAATGAAAGTTTCACTAGTTGAATTTATAGACGGATGAGTAGATAAACTTATGAACAGACTTGATAATTATTTAATTAATGAAGTAAGGAATAATGACCACTTTGGTGTAGACGACGTTTTAGAACCACCCTTTATACTTAGTAACTGCGACGAGTCTGGATTGAGAAATTCGAGAAAATTTGATTTGTGTATAGAGAAGCCCCATATCCCTTCAAGTGGAAAAAGTTGGGCCTTCTCCTTGTCTTACGCGATTTCCTCCCGTAATCTCGTATATAATGCAGAGGACAAGCGCCTGTTTCCGGCTTTGAAATCGAATTTCTATTCTGCCAGAGCTAATCAAGGCTGCGCAGCTGGGCAGATCCTGCGTCCCTAATTTGTATTAGCCAGATCTCAGCTTAAGCCATTACACAGATCTGCGGTCTAGCAGTCGAGAGATTCCTCTAATATCATCATGGATTGCGTTGCATCATTCAGACTCTCTACTATTCAGTCACAAGGCAGACTCAGTGTTCAGGGAAGGAGCACTCGACCTCATACAACAGCTTTTCACTCAGCCCTACCTCAGCGACGTACGACTATTTGTGTTAACTGGAGTATTGTGTTCACTACATGATAGGCTACTTTGCATTTAAGCCATATTTTACTCTACCTCCTAAGGCTTATTTTATACAGTATCATATTTCCCGTGAATATGTTAGCAGAAAATCCACAAACGATTAGGGAAAACACAGAAATTCTACTTGAAGCAAGTAAACCGATAGGGTTGGAAGTAAATCCCGAAAAGACTAAGCATATGATTATGTCTCGTGACCAGAATATTGTACGAAATGGAAATATAAAAATTGGAGATTTATCCTTCGAAGAGATAGAAAAATTCAAATATCTTGGAGCAACAGTAACAAATATAAATGACAATCAGGAGGAAATTAAAAGCAGAATAAATATGGGAAATGCCTGTTATTATTCGGTTGAGAAGCTTTTATCATCCAGTCTGCTGTCAAAAAATCTGAAAGTTAGAATTTATAAAACAGTTATATTACCGGTTGTTCTGTATGGTTGTGAAACTTGGACTCTCACTTTGAGAGAGGAACAGAGATTAAGGGTGTTTGAGAATAAGTTTCTTAGGAAAATATTTGGGGCTAAGAGGGATGAAGTTACAGAAGAATGGAGAAAGTTACACAACACAGAACTGCACGCATTGTATTCTTCACCTGACATAATTAGGAACATAAAATCCAGACATTTGAGATGGGCAGGGCATGTAGCACGTATGGGCGAATCCAGAAATGCATACAGAGTGTTAGTTGGGAGGCCGGCACGAAAAAGACCTTTGGGGAGGCCGAGACGTAGATGCGAAGATAATATTAAAATGGATTTGAGGGAGGTGGGATATGATGGTAGAGACTGGATTAATCTTGCTCAGGATAGGGATCAATGGCGGGCTTATTTGAGGGCGGCAATGAACCTGCGGGTTCCTTAAAAGCCATTTGTAAGTAAGTTGTAAGAGGGCATAAAAGAAGAAAAAAATCATAGAAAAACCCTAAACAACAATAGCATTAAAACACTCATTTGTATAAAAAAGGATTTGTTCCTCAACAAATCATATAGCCTACAAGTGTGTTAGAAAACCTCCTTTCCATATTCTTCACTGTTCAAATTTATGATCTGTCTTTCACCGTCCTTAGCAACCTAAACAATGTCTTTATTCACAGCAGTCAATTACATTTTTTTAAATCACTCTCCTCATGACAAGCAACATATTATCAAAAATTAAATGCATAAATTTAATAATTTATAACTTCTTCACAAAGAAGACATTACAAAGAAAAGGCCTACAATGTATAAAATATTGTATATCATATGAGAATAAACATATTTTACGCTCTTATACTATTGTTGTTTAGTCAACTGTTCGAAGACAGGTTTGAACCTCATAAGTGACACCAATAAGGCATCACTCATGAGGCAACAAAGCCAGGAGTTAATGGGGTAGAGTGGCCTGTTCCTTTCCCCCTCCATTGCATACATTGCCGACTAGCTACATATTACACTAGTCAGATTTCAGATGCATACAAACAATTGTTCTTCCTCTGACACATATCGTCAAGTGAGATGTACTGCCTGATAATAGATGTACGTATCAGCCAGAACCTCAATCAGAGGTTAGATTACTATTTCAAAAGTTTTGTGTATTGTTTCACTGTAGACCAATATGTCGCCACTGATGATGTCTATCGCAGATGTAGACGAAACGTCTGGACGTAACATCGCCAATAGGCCTCTATTCATCCCTCCAAGAATATAGTTTGTTGATGGTCAGCCATTTTAGTCAATGTAACTACTATAAATTCAAGGGAGTACTACTTTGCTAAAAAATTAATAAACGTTGTGTTATAGGCCTAATACATTCATAGCAGCTAAGATGGCTGAAAGCGAAGATTCTAGGATATCCGTGGACATAAATGTTGAAGAGTTATTGAAAATTGGGCGTGATTAATTGGTACTGTTTTGTACTGTAATTGCACTATGAGTTTTAACAATGTTGTGTTCTCTTGGAACTAGAACCCGTGTTGTAGATCCAAGTTACAAGGTCTGTCAGCAATAGCGGTAAATACATCAAAACAAACGATAGTGCAAAAATATATTTACCAGTATATGGTTTAATGAACTGAAGTAAACACTATTTAGAAAACATAAAAATGGCATGTGACTGACTTGAAATTTCAAGAAGAAATTATATTCACTGTGTCATACGAATCGGAAGTAATTCTCAAAACGGCCAATCATCATATTTGACGTACTCTTTTGAAAGTCGAATACTATTTACAAATTTGCTACATCTAACCAAACGCTTTGTTGATGCAATTTGGTGAAAGCCTCAAAATCTCTTGCAGAGTGTTTTCTTTGGAAACGCATCCTAAAATATATTCGGAAGGTGGAAGAAGGGAATTCTTAGACCGGCAACTGTTGGTCTGTTGGTCTCCTAGCAACGAGGCTCAGAGCATGAGTTTTATGAATGGAAAAGTGTAATAAGCGACTCCTTGGAGTGCATTTTCAAGAAGGGCCGCCGACGAGTGTCTCTGCTGCTTTATGTGGCACTTGTGCTGTTTATGGGACAGCCAACACATCAACAGCAACAGCTGGGGCCGTCATCACTTGCAGGGGGCGTTATTAATCACCTGCAAGCGCTAATGAAACGCAGCGGATTGTTTCATAATTCAATAAATCAAATTACAATCCTGCATCCACGATAACTCGTAGGCGACGTCAGATTTATCAAGCGACAAATTTCCACCTTCTTTGCTGGTCCCATTTTGTTCCCCACGTTATTCGCCTTCATATTAAAATATAAAAGCTTTTACCTACTGTGCTTTGTTGAACCTCCTTGCATTTTCAGTCCACAATAAACAAACAAATTACCTATATGCATAAAGATAAAAGCATTCATAATTTTTCCATTTCTTAAAATTAAGGGACTATCACCGGCCATTTCACTATCGCCAATTCCGTACACGCTAAACATACTCTAACCCAGCGTTTCTCAAACTTTTTTGAAGTGGGGACCACTTTTTTAAGTCAGAACAGTTCCGCGGACCACCTTACTCTTGTTCCCTTCGAAAGCAAATTTATCATTTTCGTAGCATATTTTAATACCAATAGGCCTATATTTATATTTTAAAATTGAATTAAGGTACGGTACTTTGGTCCTCTGTTATGAATTCGGGTGGTCCCTGGCTGGGTTACAGGTGCGGCGCCAGATGTGCAGGGAAAAGATGTCGAGAAAAACCACGTATATAGTGCTTTAAATCTCTCTTTTGTTGCTGAGAGTAGAGTGGGAAGTCGGTAGACGGGTAGGGTAATAAATTTCATAAAATGCAGTACTGGGAGAAAAAGTGAAATTCGATTACCATGTGTCATTTCCAAACTCTGAGATTTTAAGCTATAGTGTCATACGCAATTCATTTGAATTTTATTTTTTCTTCTGTCTTTATTGAAGGACCACAAGGGCAGACCTTGAGGACCACAAGTGGTCCGCGGACCATAGTTTGAGAAAAGCTGCTCTAACCTCATAAGCGTATTTAGCCTATACAGGATGTTTCCGAGGTGGCGTTACAAACTTTCAGGGATGATGGCGAAGGGCACATGTATGAATTTGAGATAAGGAACCATAGTCCGGAAATGACTGAATCGAAAGTTATAAGCAAAAATGTGGAAATGGAATTGTAATTTCGCACCAAGTGCCCTTCTTCCCTTAACTTTTGGAACAGTGGTGGAAAAATGATATGGGCCGGATGTCTCCTACGTGGGTACTTGTCCCGATAAAATCTGTGAGCTTGTCTACTGTTCCCATTGGCTCATCCGTATTCGAAAATCAGGTCTGCTTATTCCGCTCTCGTGTACTCCTCCATTTCACTAGGATTGATCGACTGGACACTGCAACTTGTACACATACACTGCTGTCTACAGACGTGCATATCAGGACCGACCATGTCCGTTACACATTACGCTATCTGCATTGCTTTAGTGTAGTTTCCTGTCCCCATCCCTCAGACAGCGCACTGAATGGAATACTGTAAGTAGACAACGTAAACAACGTCAGATGAATACAGTATGTGTAAGCTGTACAGATAAATACACATAAATAAGGTGTACAGAGGAATAAAATTATTTCATTTCCACACACCATTTTTGTTTGTAACTTTCGACTCGGTCATTTCCGGACCATGGTTCCTATCTCAAATTGATACGTGTGCCCTTCGCCTTCATCCTGAAAGTTTGTAACACCACCTCGGAAACATCCTGTATAAGCTACTAAAATAATGTCGATACCGAACTTAGATGTGAAATAGGCTATAAGTTGCAGAATATTTTTATTGTTTAAGAAATATCATTCTTGAGAACTTATAGAGCCTATCTTCCTTGCCACCAATAAGATCCGAATGTACTGCAATCCATTCAGCCATTTTTGTCTTGTCCAACAAAGGCGCCTTCACTCCACATCGAGACTCCGTCGCGAAGCAGGAAACTTGGAAAACCAAACAATCTATTGGAAAAATAAAAATATCCAATTCCGATCCCCCTTAAATGGACAAGAACCAAGCACGTGACTTGGAGCATGAATTTTCTTCACATGTTCTGCAAAGGTAAGAGCCATCCTTAGTACCCGCCATTGCATTCAGGTTGCAGCAATTTACACTCCACTCCACTAATATGACCATTCTCAAGTTAAGGTGATTTTAAGATATAATAGTAATATGCGTTACAAGAGCGGTATGTTGACGTTTTCATGTTCGAGGAAAAGATTGAAAAAGCGAAACGTAGTTGAGCTTTTTTAATTTCCGAGAACATGAAAACAAACATACCTCTCGTGTATCGTACATTATTTTGTGCGAAGATCGTTTATTACATACCTGAAAGACGAATTTCTAATTAGTTGCAATGAAATCTCCATGTTGGTTTCTGTTTAATGACGCCAACTTCGGAACACCAAAATATCTTTCTTCAACATTGTTGCTGTAAAATGTTTTCTGTGTTTACTATACTCCAGCAGGCCGTGATATACGTCTGTCTTTCCACCCCCCCAGTCTATAAATGCGAACTTAAAACAAACGGTAAGGTTATGTAATGATTTATTTTTCATTTTAATATTTTAACAATATTATTTATATAACATATTGCAGTAATAACATCCGCATCTGGAATCTCGTTGATTTTTTTCACGGCTTCCTTAATGTTACTTGTATCAGGAATGCAATAAGTTTCGTGGAGTAGTAGACTTTACTTAATTTTTGCAAATATTTAAAAACAATAATTAACATTGCAATTTAGGTGAAATTGCAGTGGTAAGTTTCCAATTTATAATTATTACTATGTTAAACGTCTCTAAAAATAATATGTTAAAAGCCTAAAGCAGTAAAATGAATGTCGCGCTTAAGCGGTAAGAAGAGGGAAATTGTTGTGTGTGTTACGTTGGGAATACTGAATGTGGTATTTCACACTTACCGCGTATTGGTTCTGTGCGGAAAACAAGCAAATACGCACGATCTTGCACAAAATTATTAGTTTGCATATATTCAACGAAATGCTTCACTCCAATCTGTCTGTATAATATATATATAGCGTCTCAAGAGGAATGTAAAATACTTCAGGATAATATCGTTGGTAGGAAAGTTACTGATGGGCGAAATTTTAAATGGAGAGAAGCATTATAGACGTATTTCTAAGTTTTAGAACATTGTGATATGATACATTATTGAAAATACTGCATCTTATGTTGTTGTAATAAGATTATTTCGTAATTAAGTACAAACTCAGTAAGAAAACGAAATAATTATACAAGAACAAATAATTAAGGTTGTCCTTCTTACGGATTTCATGGATTGTAAATCCGTATCAGGTACCGGTATCGGTTCTCTTTCCGACCTCAGTGAAACACTTGGCATCTTGGCAGTTTCAGATAACATCCGGTAAACACGGGAAAACACACAGCTAGATGGAACCCTTCGATTGGGAAAACGTCGTCTGTATTCCCCAACAACAGCCAATGCATTGCCATCACAAAATGCATGAACGTGTATGTATATTTCGTTGTGTGTATGTTGTGCTGGTGTTGTGGTGCTCAGATGCTGCCATGTGCAAAAGATCTGCCGTAACACGTGAAGTATTAGTGTACGGAACCGCAAGATGTTACAGTTTCTCCCCAACCATTAGATTTCGAACATAGGTGTATCAGGTTAAATCGATGTAGGTTAACCCAAACTACATTATTACTACAACACCCTGAAGTACTTTACATTGCTGCTGAAACACTCTGTATATATCACTATTAAACAGTTATTTAATAATAATCCGTGGCGCTACAGCCCATGAAGGGCCTAGACCGACCAGCCGGCTGCTGGCCTCACACCCTCATGCCGAAGCAGAGGTAGATTATCATCCAACCAGAATGGAGGTATCGTGTGGTTAGCACGATGATCCCCCCAGCCGTTATAGTTGGTATTCGCAACCGGATTTCGCTACCTATCGTAGCTCCCCAAGTGTATCACGATGCTGAGTGGGCACCGGTCCCATACACTAGCCGAAATTTCATGAGAAAATGTCTTGCCCCATGAGGACTCGAACCAGCGCGCATTCCGTAACGCGAGTCCTAGGCGGGATGCCTTAAACCGCGACGCCACGGCGCGGGACAAACAGTTATTTACAGAAAATAAAAACATCCAAATCCCTGGGAGACTACAGTGCTGCCATCTAAACCGGAGAGAAAACGCTCAGAGCAATCCTTGTTCATTAAACTGCGGTATCCACAGAGACAACTATTTCTGTAACGAAGCCGTAAGCAACAAATGCACAAATTAACGCAGATTCCTAATTGAGTTTCATTCAACAAACTTCATGTGAGAAAATGTGTGAGGCGTATTGCTTTCTGGATGAGTGTTGTGGTACTTGAAAAAATGAATACAAGAGATTGTAATCATCAACTGCGAAACCAAACATTACAATATTTAAAAAAAGGTTCTTTCAGAAACACAAAACACAAAATCATAAGTGTGACCGGGCCGCGTGGGGAAGCCTCTGATGATGACGATATAATAGACGCGCGGGCTATCGGATTCACGCTTGGCTTCATTTCATATTCCAGCAGCGTTCTCCAACCCCTCACACCCCATTCCGCCCGCCACCCTCTTGCAGTGCTACCTCCAGTAATGTACGTATGAATTTAATATGCATAGTACTTCTGAATACAAGCGGCGGACCAGGAATTTTGCTTTTTTAACACAAAATTGAAGAGAATAATTCACGACTCTCCATAGTGAACACAAGAGCCATAAAAAATTGAAGTAAAATTTACAGTTCGGGTCCCTTGTATAAACGCGTAATTATGGCTCTTGTCTATCTAAATTTTGACTTCAGGGACAATGGACGCGCCCCACTATATAGCACGTCGTTAACAATTTTTGTTTGCTTGTATACGTTACCCTTCCCCTCGTTCGACTATACAGTTTTTTTTTATTTTAAATTTACCTTCCGACTGTACCTCTATACTTCTGAAATATGACAACACGGTACGACGTAAACAACATCCTAAACAGGTTACCGTGTTGCATGATGGACCAGTCAAAGCTGAAAATAACGAAAATGGAAACAAAATGCGCTACACTAGTTTGCTCTGTAGCCGTAACAGCGCCTCTTGTCCATCTCAATTTCGACTCCAACACGAATAAATATTCCCATTATTTCTGTTGTTTTCGTTCACTGCTACACTTGCCTTCTCCTTTCCACCTCGCAACAACCAATATTTTACTCTGCTATGTGTTTCCATTATGATTTTATTTTAAAATGTTATCCCTTGCAGGCAGGACTTTGAAACGATATTTAGAGAACAAAAAAAGTGAAAGTATATGTAACAATACTGCAGGTATATCGGATATCAATGCTCTCGTACACTTTTTTTTTCTGCGAGCGACTTTTTTTATTTACGAGCTACAGACAATGGTGTAACACGATGGATTTGTTAAATTCTGTCTTATTCTCAGTCATACGAAATGACAGAAGAAAAACAAGCAATACTAGCGATGTAGAATTGAGGGGGTAAGATATAGCATGCTTCGCGGACGAGTTTATGCCTTGACGAAATGAAAACGCTATCCAAAGATTGTTACATATTTATGTGTAACTAGCCGTACCCGTGCGCTCCGCTGCACCCGTTAGAAATAAATATAAACTGATTACATAATTAAAATAGGACATTTAATCTAGGGAACATTCGTGTTTGATAAAAGGATAAATCGTTTAATATGTTACTTAATTTAAATTGTATTTAAATAATTAAAATGCGATCATTTTGGTCCAGAGACACTCATTTGGTGCAATGACAATTCCTTTAACATGTTTCTTAATTTTTATTACATGCAACCATAGCTTAATGAAGATTGACATAATTTAGATTTAATGTGTATATTTTATTTTACTTGTTATAGGTTTCCATTGAATTATGGTAATGTAACTTCATTTTAACCCTTGTTTTCTACGTAGTAAATGGCGCTTGGCCCACTATGGTTCTGAACCCTTCAAATAACTTAAATTATATTATATAATATTACATATAATATAATATAATATTATATTATATTATATTATATCATATTATATCAGAAGTTACTGTAATAACATTATAGCATTATGTCCATCTAGAGAAACTACACTTTCCAATGGTGCAATAATAATTAATTATACAAATCGGTTAATTTAGCTTCCGATATTACTTCATACAAACACAGAAACATTCTCTGTAGGCTATGTTTCATAGCTTTCGATTGTTGTTTCCAAGGCCTCTTATAGACGAAGTCATTTCTTTTTATTTCATTACACCGCCTTAGATGGCAGTTATTTTAATTTTAAAACTCATTTATTTCATGAAATATCAGTCCCATCAAAATTTTTTAAAGACTAAAACTTATCGGAAATTATTTTTAAAGAACCTTTTGTTATGTAACATTTTTCACAAAAATCAATAATAAGCGAGATATTTCAATTTATTTAATTCAGGCCCCCTTATAATCCCCCTTTTAAATAAAGTAGGCCTATTTTGAATGCCATATAGCCTAAAATCTAAGTTACAACGAACTTAATTTATATTCTAATTTTCATCGAAATCCGTTCAGCCATTATCGCGTGAAGAGGTAACAAACATCCAGACAGACAGACAAAAATTTCAAAAAAGCGATTTTCGGTTTCAGGGTGGTTAATTATATATTATAGGACCAATTATCTTTGGAAAATCGAAAATTACCAGAAAAATTTCGGCTACAGATTTATTATTAGTATAGATGACAACCGGTCTTATTAATAAACAGTGTATAGTTTTTATACGAGACTTATGCAGAGTTGAGACAGAAAACGTTATTAATAAACCATGCATAAGCGATGGATGTATAAACAGTCTGTAACTATACCATGAGAATTGCTTTGCAGTAGTTATATACACAAAACCCCTTGTTTAAGCGCTGTATATAGAAAAAAATGGCCGCCCCTCTAACAGCTGTTCGTATCGACTGTCATTTTATTATGATGGTTGCCTAGTAACCACAGAAGAACAAACCGAAGAGCACAGAATAATTATAATAATATTGCTGTAGCTTGCACTCTTTGACTAAAATATAGTTTGGTAATTGATCAGAGCCAGTTGTACTATCGATACTTAACACGGCACACTAGAGCGCTCTACCGGATGCAATACAGTAACTATGACGTAGCTGTGTAACAGTTATATTGTTCTACATGACGTATGTAGTGATCATTAGTAAGGAATTTACACACGACGTATAAACGAGCTACTCATTGTATAAGAGTTAAACATCTGTACATAGAGTTTTTATTAGTAAGACCGAATAAGTATAACATAAAGATAAAGTATGTTCGGTTAGGCAGAAACTTGACTAGTTAAACAGTTTTTATTGTTATTACTTATCAACATACAAGCTGGGATAAACAAATTACAACTTATTTATGTAATAGGCTTCGTAAAACTATGTTTAAATGTGTTATTCTCCGAAATTATATATTTATTGATATTTTAAGATTAATATATGGAGCAACATTTTAGTCTATACTTAGATATGATATAATGGTATTCACAATATACTGGAATTTTTTTCATTATATTTGTATTTGTAATTTATTTGTATTTCATATTTACTTCTCTCCGCATTTGTTTTTTGTATATGCCTATTTGTATTCTGATGGTGTGGTAGAAAAGGCCTGATGGTTTTAAAATAAATAAACAAATAATAATAGAGGTAAATCCTGGTATAAAACTGAACACAAAACAAATATCTTAATACACTACTATATGCTGACAACATAGCAATAATACAAAATACTGAGGGCGATTTACGTACAACGATCGGTCCATAAATTATATCAACTCGGGAAGCAGTGTAATCTGCAAATATCTTCAAGGAAAACTGAGGTAATGGCTCACTATGGAAAACATTCTGTACGCTCGAAAATTAGAATAGGAAATAAATCTACAGAACAAGTTTTGATGTAGATATAAACATTGAAAATAAAGTCAATAAATTTCAATCAATATGTGGAACAATCAATAGAACACTACAAAATAAGAAAAGGAAAGAAACAAAAATTAAATTTTACAAAATAATGGCTGTTCCAATTATTATGTTTGCAAGTGAGTCTTGGATAATAAAAGAAAGAGATTAAAGCAAAACACAATCGGCAGAAATGAGATTCCTCCGTAGAGTGAAGGGTTGTACAAGAAACGAACAGATAAAAAATACAAATATATGAGAAGAGCTTAACGTATACAGTTTACTTACTTACTTACTGGCCTTTAAGGAACCCGGAGGTTCATTGCCGACCTCACATAAGCCCGCCATTGGTCCCTATCCTGAGCAAGATTAATCCAGTCTCTATCATCATATCCCACCTCCCTCAAATCCATTTTAATATTATCTTCCAATCTACGTCTCGGCCTCCCTAAAGGTCTTTTTCCCTCCGGCCTTCCAACTAACACTCTATATGCATTTCTGGATTCGCCCATACGTGCTACATGCCCTGCTCATCTCAAACGTCTGGATTTAATGTTCCTAATTATGTCAGGTGAAGAATACAATGCGTGCAGTTCTGTGTTGTGTAAGTTTCTCCATTCTTCTGTAACTTCATCCCGCTTAGCCCCAAATATTTTCCTAAGCACCTTATTCTCAAACACCCTTAACCTATGTTCCTATCTCAAAGTGAGAGTCCAAGTTTCACAACCATAAAGAACAACCGGTAATATAACTGTTTTATAAATTCTAACTTTCAGATTTTTTGACAGCAGACTGGATGATAAAAGCTTCTCAACCGAATAATAACAGGCATTTCCCATATTTATTCTGCGTTTAATTTCCTCTCGAGTATCATTTATATTTGTTACTGTTGCTCCCAGGTATTTGAACTTCTCCACCTCTTCAAAAGATAAATTTCCAAGAATAATAATAATAATAATAATAATAATAATAATAATAATAATAATAGTGCGCCTTATCTCGCTCAGCGCACACGTTGCATTATCAGCAGCGTGTTATACATAATCTGAACGCAATATTTCTCACCGAGTCAAAATAGCAAAATGTCACCCGGAATGAAATATCGCCCCTCTGCACCGTGACTCCATACAGCATAGTATTATCCCGGTCACTATCGTTTACTGCGAACAATAATCTCACCCTGCCGCCCCGCAACCCGCCGACCAGGACAGATACAGTCGCACAATCGAATTGCCAAGCGTTGCGCCGGGCATGAGATTTGATTGATAGAGTTAATCAATTAGACTAAAGCCCCACCCCCTTCACCCCGACGTGTCTCCTCCCTTCGTAGTAACGGATGGCTTCGAAAATTGAAAATTTCATTTTGAAACAAAATGCTACCGCTCACGAGACGCGGTCCTGGTATTATGACGTCGTTTATTAAATGGGGACAATAAAAAATTCTCATTTGTAAAATAAAATAATAAAAGAAAGCTTAACGTTAGGAAAATACGAAGCCATGATATTTCAATGCCCATGAAGTTCTTTTTTTTTTCTTGTATTGGGCTTCAGACATATCGGTGGCGATGAAGGACTGTTTGCAGCCTGAATTCTAATATAGCTGCGTAGTTGGAACAAGTGCCGCCAGAGAGCGAAGGCGCTGCGGACTTGCTATATCGGTTCAGGCAGATTCCTGCTATATAATAAAAATAATATATTTTATTTATTTATTTTTTATTGCTAGTATGTTTGAAATGAATACAAATTAATAAATACAATGGAAGATAAACTAGCCCACTCCTGAATGAGTAAGACTCGTGCTCAGGAGGGGATTCCAATACAAACAAAAATAAAATTAAAATTGAGACTGAATACAGAATAAATAGTGTTTAATATGTTTAAACCCAAACTATAAATCCAGTACAATTATTTTATTAATTTGGAGAGGATTCGTGGTTAAAATATTATTGGAATAAAATTTGTTTAATAATCTGGGACCTTGACTCATGCTATGATAAAAAGCTGCATTGGTTTTACATTTTGGTTCAGACAAACGCAGAAAATTTATATTTTTAGTTCTATATTTATGTATATGCCTTTCAAAGTTATTAAAAATTCTATGAAAATATTTTAATAAAATAAAATAATACATTCGTTTAATGTTGAAAACTTTGAAATGTTTAAACAACAACTCAGTTGGGTAGTCTTTCTGCTTTTTTAAACAAATTTTAATACTTTTTTCTGTAGTAAAATTAACGGATGAAGGTTGGATTTATAAGTTCCAACCCAACCTATAATAATAATAATAATAATAATAATAATAATAATAATAATAATAATAATAATAATAGAATTTTATGCCCTAAAATCGCCAAAAATATGCAGTATAAAATATGCACTTATGACTTAATAATTCCAGAATTATGCTGTATAATATATGCCATAACAAATTTAAATATTTTTCATAGTTTACTTTGGAGGTACAAACTATATCTAGAATGACAACCAGAAGAGAAAAATTTAAGGAATTTCATGTTATTGAAAACAGAAAATGCTAACTTATTTTCATAAACTTCCACTGCATCTAGGCCTACATTATTGACTAACTTACTGGTTTTTAAGCAACCTGGAGGTTCACTGCCGCCCTCACATAAGCCCGCCATTGG
This sequence comes from Periplaneta americana, assembly GCF_040183065.1. Taxonomy (NCBI): domain Eukaryota; kingdom Metazoa; phylum Arthropoda; class Insecta; order Blattodea; family Blattidae; genus Periplaneta; species Periplaneta americana. Next base: position 2,952,258 of record NC_091121.1, read on the forward strand.
TCCCTATCCCGAGCGAGATTAATCCATTCTCTATCATCATATCCCACCTCCGTCAAATCCAATTTAATATTATCTTCCCATCTACGTCTCGGCCTCCCCAAAGGTCTTTTTCCCTCCGGCCTCCAAACTAACACTCTATATGCATTTCTGGATTCGCCCATACGTGCTACATGCCCTGCCCACCTCAAACGTCTGGATTTAATGTTCCTAATTATGTCAGGTGAAGAACACAAGGCGTGCAGTTCTGTGTTGTGCAACTTTCTCCATTGTCCTGTAACTTCATCCCTCCTAGCCCCAAATATTTTCCTAAGCACCTTATTCTCAAACACCCTTAACCTCTGTTCCTCTCTCAAAGTGAGAGTCTAAGTTTCACAACCATAAAGAACAACCGGTAATATAACTGTTTTATAAATTCTAACTTTCAGATTGGAGTTGCCAAAGAAACGGGTCTTACAACACAGTGTTCGATTTTGATAGACAAATTATAATATTGTATTATTAGCATTTAAATGGAAAAGGATAGCGTGGAATAGAACAAAATAGAACAAAGTAGAAGAAAGTAGACTAGAATAAAAACTTCAAGACTGAATCATATAAGAGAACATTTTATTTCTACCATACTGTAATCGATATGATCAAGACATTTGATACCTTGAATTTTCCTACACGCTGTGTAAGATATTGTAAGAACATGCTAATGAAGTCCAATTAAACAAGTATAAACGCTTACTAGTCCGTTATTTACAGTCGTTTCGTGGGAACTTTATGTTCCGCCTGCCGGAGTTGTTCCTCGGCGACAACCCCGACTCACTCCTTCTTCTATACGATATCGTCAACTTTTATGTGCAAGAAAAACTCAAGTCAGGAGGTCAATCTCCGCGGAGGGAGAGCGAGGAGGATCACAACCCCAGGTTTCGTATTTCATAGCCAGCTATTTGTCCGCTCAAAGCGATGATGCGGTTTTATTTCAGGGTTGCCCAAAAAGCGCAACGACATTTATGTTCTTTTATTTCTCTCCGTCTATCCTCTTCTGACATAAGGTAAACATAAAACCTGGATACGTAAGAAAGAAGAGGAAAATAGGAGTAAAAGATATGGAAGAAGAGGAGCAAGGGAAGAACAGATGTTCAGAATACGAAAAATGTGAGAAAAAGAACGGGGAAATTATTGAAGAAGAAAGTGAAGAGATAAGAAAAAGGGAATGAAGATGAGGAGAAAGGGTAAAAAAGAAAGTGCTAAGGAAAAAGTAGAAGAAGAGAAACAGACGAAGATAGAACTAAGAAACCGCTACTATATAAAAAGTGAACTGTAGGTTATTCTTTGAGATATTTCAAACAAAAAAGTTTCATACAATTTTGCTCGTTTTTGCTTCCTTTTCCAGATAAGAATTGTTTTATATGAAACATTTCATAGCCATTCTGTAGTAGGATTCAGTGTCCTATGAAAAGTGAAATTACACCTCAGGGTAGTGGCTCCGTATATCTGCAGCGTTCTGTTGACGAATCTCCCTTTCCTTTTCGATTATGATTTTCTAAATTATATCAATGAACTTGGTTCACATTTATTATATTTTGCCATATAGGGTAAACATTGGTAATTTCGTGATAATTTCATGAAAACTAATTTAAAATGCAAATGTGTAAATATATCCTTATTCCGATCTTTTCATCTAAAAGACGATAACTTGCTGTACAAATCTGGAGACATAAAAGATTGGATACGTTCTTGAATATGTGCCAAAAACCACTTTTACAACTTAAGCTGAAAGGTTGGTTATTTCGTGATAACCTTGGTAATTTCGTGATATTGCATTGATAATTTCGTGAGAGGTAGAAGAATTCTGGAAAAATTCATTAAAGTCAAATGAAACTCTCATTTATTGTTACAAGACTTCAAACATAGTAATCCCGTCTAACATTCATAGCAATAAAACATATAAATACATATCAACACACAATAACAATGAAATTAAAGTAAAAATTGAAATTGAAAAGGGATCTTCTTTGCCCTGAAAGGGTGAACACTTTTATTGCGTACTTTACTATAGCCTATATTACTAAGGTAATTCCAAAAGTAATGCATAACGTTTGTTTGAAAATTCTATTTTTATCCTATAGCTTTGCTATTTTCACATAATGCAGATGCATTCTTAAGGAACAAAATGTCACTTTTCCACATAATCTCTGTCCCTTTCAACTGCCTTACGTAACCTAGGAACGAGGGCCTGTAGACCAGCACGGTAAAAGTCTGGACCAACACGTCTGAGCCACTCTTTAGCAGCGTGCACAAGGGAGTCATCTTCTAACCTCGTTCCGCGAAGGGATCCTTCAGTTTACCAAAGAGATGGTAATCGCACGGTGCCAGTTCAGGACTGTAAGGCGGATGTTTCAGTGTTGTCTATCCGAATTTTCTGATCTGGTCTGTGGTCTTGTGACTGACATATGGCTGTGCGTTGTCGTGCAATAGCAGAACATCCTGCTTCTCCTGATGTCGTCGAACAAGACTCAGTCGAACTTGAAGTTTCTTGAGAGTTGCAACATACCCGTCAGAATTAATGGTGGTTCCGTGTGGCATGATGTCCACAAGCAAGAGTCCTTCTGAATCGAAAAACACAGTAGCCATAACGTTTCCTGCCGAAGGTGTATTTTTGAACTTCTATTTCTTTGGTGAATTTGCATGATGCCACTCCATTGTCTGCCTCTATCTCCGGTCCAAAATGGTGGAGCCATGTTCCATCTTCTGTCACAATTCTTGCAAGTCATCTAGCACTTATCATTGACAGTTAGCATGATAACAAATCAAACAGAAGCTACACTGAACCCATTGCGTCACCGTTTTCTTTTTTGTTATCACATCTTGTCTTCAGATTTCTAAAATTCCTATTGTAATACATTTTATACTATTTTAAAAATTGTAATACTTAATGCTCAACAGAATTTCGCCTCAAACAGCTAAGATTTCTATCAGTAAAGCTAAGCCTATATGGCGACTACAGATGTATCTAAAATTCCAAAAACATTTCCTAAAATTTCATGAAGATACAGTAAATCTTTGTACCAAATATCATATGCTTACCTTCAGTAATAAGCCTGTAATATAATTATAAACATCCACAAAATTTGTACGCCTGAGAAGTCGACGCAAACTTGCTCTCTCCAAACATAAAAGCTCAGTGAAGCAGCTACAATAGTCACACAAAGCGTAGCTGTATGTTTCTGGAAACTGGACAACATATGCAATCCCTTAGCGGAAATTTGGATCTCGTAACGCCATTGGTTAGTTCACAAAAGAGCAAAGAAAAAGTATCACGAAATAACCATTGCCACGAAATTACCAATGTTTACCCTACAATCACATGACATAAGTTCAAAACAGTACGCCATAACTACACAAGAGAATCATATGGCATCTATGTCCTGTCAATGGTTAATAGTTTAAATATGAGACTTAGACATTTAAACAAAACTAAAATTCTTGAATCATTTATTATCATAATACATTGCTCTCTTAATTAACCGAGTACATTGGGAATTAAATCAATGGCTCTCCCAAAACACGCTATGAAATGTTTCTTATAGAACAATTTTTATGTCGAAAGGAAGCAAAAACGAGCAAAATTGTATTAAAGTTGTTGTTTGAAATATCTCAAGCAATAACCCCCTGAAATTAATGACATTACTTACGATTCAGGCTGTATACTTTAATAACGGATAACATTATTTGTCCTTCTTTTAATTTTGCCACAAATGCTACAATTTTTAATGTCTGAGTACAAAATGTAATATTATATTGCAATTTTATACATATAATTCATCCAGAATCACAACGTAGTTCACCTGAAGGATAAATTTTAGTACAAAGAATAACACGGAATTTGACACGAAGAGTTTTAGAAATTGAAAATATCGTCCCAACACTTCTGGTTGGAGTATTAGCACACAGGGACGTGTAGGTTGTAGGTTCACGCAGAGTTTCTGCAGCCCTGTTCGAGGGGACATGCTTGAAGGTGTCGACAGTTTTCCAGCAGGAACATCAAACTGTGACAGACAGACTAGATCAGGTTAGCGTCACGTTACGGTAGCGCATTTCTACACGTCTTGGTTTACATGACTGAATCATCTGCGATGGAGTAAAAACAAACGCACCCCTTAACAATAGCAGCGGCTTGCGGTGATGACGACATGTGAAAACAAACGAATAACGAGAAGCAAGACGCAATGATCCCATCTGTTCTTAAAAACTCGGAATTAATTCTTTCTCTCAACAACTAAAAGATGACAATGTTCTGCCTATCACTGTAGATTACGAAAGTTTTCTTTCCCAAGTTTGCCATCAAGCTACGCAAAATAAAGGTTACAATCAAGGGAAAACATGAATACACACTGAACCTAAAATATAACAATTCGTAACCTTATTTCGTTTTCAATGTCTTGTACAATTGTTTTTAATGCTTCAATTTGTAACACGCGAGGGGGAATAAAAATCAAAACTAATCGCCAGTAGGCCTATGATTATCAAGAATATTTCTCGCTCACATGGGCCTACCAATACACAAATGGAGTGTATCTACAGTGAAACTTCCCAATAGTGGACACCGCTAGGGGAAAAATTAAATGTCCGTTATTGAGAAGTGTCCGCTATTTAGAAAATCGTTAGTATGTATTCAGTACATTAAAATTTCTCATACATATTCAACGCTATATTTTACAGTACAGTACAGTAGACAGTGAGATTGTTTACAGTATTCATCCAGAGAGAAATCGTACCAGTAAATGTTTTGGAAATGAAATAAACATCAGTCACTGTACCACTTCACCTCACACAAAGAAATCTAGAATTGCATTCTCAGTGTATGATTTTAAAATAACATCCTTGTTTTTTTTTTTCCAAAATTTCACTAATATGAGTTTTTTCCACATTAAGCTTTGTGGCCAGCTCACGAACACTTAATTTCTCCTTCTTACTATGCTTTACAATATCAACTTTCTCTTTTAGTGACAAACGTCTACGTTTTTGTGACATTTCTAATGTGACTGTACTTCAACTTGACAAACTAAAAGTACGGACTGCTCACGTACCGTATCACAACTAACAATTGTGCTGCTTACCTTCAATAAAGTACAAGAACGTTCAAATGCACGATAATGATGATTTCAAAGAATTCCGTTAGAATTCCGTTAAAATTCAGTTTAATTTACAACCGTATTTTTCTTTTTTTCTTTCACGCTGTCCGTTATTTGGAAGTTTTAATTGTTGTTGGCAGATACATTTCAATGTCCGCGTCCGTTATTGAGAATGTCCGCTATTTGGAAGAATTTTATCTTAAGGGCCAATGTTATTTTGCAGAGGAATTTTAAAATGTCCGCTATTGAAAGGAGTCCGCTATTGGGAAGTGTCCGTTAAGGGAAGTTTCACTGTATTACGTTTCAGCAATTCAAAGTCAACTACTAACTGAAATATTGTCGAAATAATCTTGTCATACCTGATGCACATTTATTTAATATCTTATCGTTCCTGATGGTCAGGTGTTAAAAATTTTCATTGTTTCGTTCACAATACAGTGAGCCATGTTATAGAGTGATGACTATGCTAAGAAATATAGTAGGCCTATGCCTTAATTTGTGATGCAGTCTGTTTCTGTAGGCCTATGTTATATGTTTTATTAATATAATTCGCGAAATAATCTTATTTAAATATCACAACAATTCACATTTTGTCCATAATTTAATAAATGAAACTACCTAAAATCTCATAACCTCAAATATTTGTTCATATTTTGCTGTTTCACTAATCATAATTTCTACAGCGATTGTCAAATGTTTACCCATGAATTTCATATTGCAGGAGGCCATGTTGGCCAAAGAAATACATTAAGTTAGCAATTTAAATGTCTTATTTAACAATAATATTATAATCATATTATCTTAAATCTATAATATTATTTCGTTTACAAAATATATGCCACTGCTGACTTTTATTCCATTCCAAAAGTATCTACGAAGTTGCACAAACCAAAAGTTACGTGCAAAATAAAAATAAAAAATATATTATATAATCGGGATTCTAGTACCAGAATATATGTATGCTGACGATACAACTTTTGTTATCACACATAATAATACTGCTGAGTTAGATTTTATGAAGAAAGCTGTATTTGCTGAAATAAGAAAGTGGTTTTCAATTAATGGATTTATTGTTAATGATGAAAAAACTCATGTGTTAACTCTAAGTTTGAAGCAAACCCAAAATAATGTGATAAATGAATCTGTAAAGATGCTGGGTATGTATCTGGATCCTAAACTAAGGTGGAATAGCCATGTCAGTTATGTATGTAAAAGAATTTCTAGAGTAATTTATCTCTTGAGAAGTATCATGTAGAAGATTCCCAAACATTATTTAAAACAAGTTTACTATGCACTATTTGAAAGTGTTATTAGATATGGATTACTTTTATATGGAAATAGTTCTGACCTTCCAAACATTCTGTTACTGCAGAAAAAGGCAGTTCGTATTATAACAATGTTACCACTCAGACTATCATGTAGATCTCTTTTCAGAAATGAAAAGGTTATGACAGTCTACAATCTATATATTTTTTAACTTTTAATGTACCTATATAAACAAGAATATTACTAATTATACAAGTATAGTAGATCTGCATCGCTATGAAACAAGAAATAATGATCAATTAAATGTACCACAAGTCAGGTTGCAAAAAACAAGGCACTTAACGAAACACAATTTAAATTTCAGATTAAGAGATGGCTACAAAATAATCCCTTTTATAATATGAATGAATTTTTTGAAAATGATGTAGTATTTTAGTTAAATTTTATTATTTTTTACTCTTTTAATATTTTAAATATTGACACATTGTTTTTTTATATTATCACATCGACGAGGCCTCTTGTATTCTTGTACCTTCAGGCAAATAAAGAATATGAATATTAACATTTCGTAACGTTCTTTTTTTTTTTTTTTTTTTGAGTACGCTCCGAAGAGATTTCTAATGTTCCCATTTCCAAGCTACACAAATTAAAAATAACAGGTGAACAAAAACATAATTAGGCTATATCTTGATGAAAATACAAATGTTCGTATCTTTCTTTCATTCTGATCCCGCTTTGCATACGTCACTTCAGATTTCTATGAGTTTTCACTCCCGAACTTGCGGCCAAGCTGCAAAGGCTAAAAATCGTAACTAATCAAACTACACACTGTAACAAAATTACATCTCGATATTAAAAATTTAAAGTTCGCAACTTTTTCCCCGTTTTGAGTATTCTGTGCTCATGCCACCGCGGGAAATAGAAATCAGAGCTAAATTATAATTATACTTGACGCTAAAAGTTGGTACCGTTCTCGCATTCAGTGAGCTTAACGTACGTCAGCGCAGATTTCTAAGCTTTCACTCAAAAGTTCGCAATCTAACTAAGAATCACAAGTGAACAAAAATGTAATTAAAACGGCGTAATAAAACTAAAATGTCTGTTCTTTTCTGTGTGATCTGAATATATTTTTTATTGGGTTATTTTACGACGCTGTATCAACATCTAGGTTATTTAGCGTCTGAATGATATGAAGGTGATAATGCCGGTGAAATAAATCCGGGGTCCAGCACCGAAAGTTACCCAGCATTTGCTCCTATTGGGTTGAGGGAAAACCCCGGAAAAAACCTCAACCAGATAACTTGCCCCAACCGGGATTCGAACCCGGGCCACCTGGTTTCGCAGCCAGACGCGCTGACCGTTACTCCACAGGTGTGGACCTGAATATGTTACTCTAGTTTTCTATCCATGATTTAACGGTTTCGTTCTCTAGATTTACTTTCTAGGTAAGGAAACTCTAGAAATGGTGATAGAAGATTTTTAAATCCCATTGCTTGCATGAATACGTCATTAATTATTTGGGTACATTTAATTACATTTACGTTTAATGAGAGAAATGCGAAGTTTAATAGTACATTATGTAACGAGCCTATAATAGTTTTAATTAAGACGCGAGTATGTTTGTTTATGAAACGAGCGCAAGCGAGTTTCATAATTTTCATACGAGCGTCTTAATTACCATTATAGCTAAGTTTCATACGACTTTTTATGCTCGACCATATTTCTAACTTGAAATTATTCATAAGTATTCATGTTATTGTTACGTGAGTGAAGAGCGGAACTGACCTTGTGTAATAGCCTACCTCATAAATTGTGAGATGTGCGCAGACGCGAAAGTATTGATTTTTTTCCGAGAAACAAATTTCGACGACCTTGATATAATCTAGAGAGTAATATAAACATTAATCTCGATATAACCTTGAAATTGAATTCGACATTGAAAAACGAGATGACAAATTGAATTTATTTGAATATTATTTACAATTAACGCTAATTATTATAGTAACAGAACTGACTTTATTTCAAATGTAGGCTATTTATTGTGCAATTGGTGAAATTGATACTTGCGCTTTCATATTGCTACCATGGTATTTTCTGATTGGTGGAACACCTGAACTTTAATGAATAGGTGTACTTTAATGAGGTCCATTAAAATGCTACTACAAGGTGTATAATTACTACATTTAGGCATGGTCGAGTATAAACTATTCTAATACAGAGATACGCAACGGGAAGTTACCGCACTATACAGGGGACATCGGGGAACAATGCCCGCAACCCACTGTTCGACTTACTGGTAAGCTGTAGCAGCGCGGCTGGGGATCAGTACTTGTTATTGAAAACTATATCAGTATGGTAACGTATAGTATTGCAAGTTTCAACGTCAGTTCCGTGACGTTGCAATGCCTTCGAGACAATACATAACCAAGTTATTCAGAAAATGGCGAGAAACAGGGTTTGTTTTAAACAAAACTAGAGAATTACAGAAGAGGATATTAACAGAAAAGACGGCTGGCACGTCTAGCCGCGAAACCAGGTGGCCCGGGTTCGATTCCGGTCGGAGCAAGTTACCTGGTTGAGGTTTTTTCCGGGGTTTTACCTCAACCCAGTATGAGCAAATGCTGGGTAACTTTCAGTGCTTGGATCCCGGACTCATTTCACCGGCATTATCACTTTCATCTCATTCAGACGCTAAATAACCTAAGATGTTGATAAAGCGTCGTAAAATAACCTTACTTAATTACTTAGTGGCTTTTAAGGAACCCGGAGGTTCATTGCCCGCCATTGGTCCTTATCCTGAGCAAGATTAATCCAGTCTCCATCATCATATCCCACCTCCCTCAAATCCATTTTAATATTATCCTCCAATCTACGTCTCGGCCTCCCCAAAGGTCTTTTTCCCTCCGGCCTCCCAACCAACACACTATATGCATTTCTGGATTCGCCCATACGTGCCACATGCCTTTATTTGAAGGTTTCGTAACAAGCTGTTTTTTACAGTGATGGATTGTTAGCCCTTCGCCCAACCCCCACGCTGGAGGACCACCCCTCATCGGCTGCAAAATAACCAACTAAAATAAAAAAAAAACAAAAGAGAAGCTTGCAAATATTCAAGCAAGAATTAAAACCCTAGGAAATCTTCACGCCTATTGGCGCAGGAATGTCGTGTTTCATAAAGATCGGCATTGCGGGGACTGAAAATGCTACGCTTTCATTCTTACAAAGTGTCAGTGGTTCATCAGTTAACACAGCGGGATCCAGCTGCCCGCGTAAATTTCTATCATTGGGAGACATTAAAACAGAAAGTGTACAAGAACTATCCACATACTCTTGAAGCCCTGGAGAACGAAATCAGACGTCGCCCTGAGTGGCGCAGCGTTGGCCTTCTGTGCCCGAGGTTGCGGATTCGATCCCGGCCCAGGTCGATGGCATTTAAATGTGCTTAAATGCGACAGGCTCATGTCAGTAGATTTACTGGCATGTAAAAGAATTCCTGCGGGACAAAATTCCGGCACACTGGCGACGCTGATATAACCTCGACAGTTGCAAGTGTCGTTAAATAAACCATAATTCAAATTTTTAAAAATGAAATTAGACGAATGGTATCTGAAATTTCAGAGGCGGAGATACGAGTGTTTCGAAATTTTTTAACACGATGCAACAACGTTTGTATCGAGAACGTTGGACATCATTTTCAACAGCTGCTTTGAGGAAAGGTAAGATCTACGTCAGTTTCCAACTTCATTCATTACTTAACTCTTAACTAATAATTTAGGCCTACCGTAATGAAACTCAACGCCGACTCGCGCTACTACAGCTGACCGGCGAGTCGAGCAATGGATTGCGGACAATCTGTCCCCCTGCATAGTGCGTTAACTTTTCTCTGCCTCTCTTTGTATAATACTCTGTTGTAGATTATTTAGTGGTCTACAAGGACAGTTGTATGTAAAGATTATATTTGAAGAATTCATGGACACGGAAAGATCAGTGGACAAGAGACGTTTTGAGAATGACCTCCTCAAATATTGTAGAGAAGAGACGCACAAATTAAAGAATGAATTTCATGAAAGCCGTATTAGATGCTAATGCCTTATATTTAAATATTCGTTGTAATGATACATTGTACATACATCCGCAGCTTCTAATACATGACAGAAATGGCAAGTTAACTTTCCTCAGGAGGATGTGAGGTCGACGCCCACATATTTTGGCTTCTTGGCCCTCCCGAATACGACGTATTCTAACGGTTCATTTCCGAAAGCACAGACTGGCATTCCGCTTCTATCTGAAGGAGAGGAAATGAAGCTCTGTAGGAGGGAAATACCACTCAACGCACCACGCTGGGTACCTGAGTCGAAAATCTTGCTGTACAGGATGTCCCAGAAGTTATGCAAATGGCTTATTTCAGAGCTTCATTTCTTTTACAGAGTATAGAAGAAAATTGAACAAAGTAATCAATCTGTAGGACCAAAAAATTAATCTTTACGAACAAAGTAATGAAGCACACAAATTGTCGTGTGATTCTGTCCATGTTTCTGCCCCCATGCAATGCCATACTCCATACAAAGCACTTCACCAGTATCTTCCTTAATGTATTAATTAATGTATTATTGTTGATATTGTAGTTGGAATCTCCTGGTAGAGGGGCAGAGAAGGCCTGACGGCCTTATCTCTACCAAATAAATACTAAATACTAATACTAATAACTATTCTTTTTCCAGAGGTCCGCAGAAGTTTTATTTATTTATTTATTTATTTATCTATATATCTATTTATTTATTTATCTATTTATTTATCTATTTACTTATCTATTTATTTATCTATTTATTTATTTATCTATTTATCTATCTATTTATATATTTATTTATCTATCTATTTATTTATTTATTTATTTATCTATTTATTTATTCATTCATTCTTTTATTTATTTATTTATTCATTCATTTATTCATTCATTCATTCATTTATTCATTAATTTATCTATTTATTAATTTATTAATTGATTGGTTGATTGATTGATTCATTCATTCATTCATTCATTCACTCCTCACTCATTTATTTATTCATTCATTCATTCATTCATTCATTCATTCACTCACTCATTTATTCATTTATTTACTTATTTATTTACTAGTTATTTATTTATTAGTTATTTATTTACTTATTTATTTATTTACTTAGTCATTTATTTACTTATTTATATATTTATTTACTTAGTTATTTATTTACTTATTTATTTATTTACTTACTTATTTACTTACTTATTTATTTACTTATTTATTTATTTACTTAGTTATTTACTTACTTATTTTTTATTTATTTATTTATTTACTTAGTCATTTATTTACTTATTTATATATTTATTTACTTAGTTATTTACTTACTTACTTATTTACTTATTTATTTACTTAGTTATTTACTTACTTATTTTTTATTTATTTATTTATTTACTTATTTATATATTTATTTACTTAGTTATTTACTTACTTATTTATTTATTTACTTATTTACTTATTTATTTACTTAGTTATTTACTTACTTATTTTTTATTTATTTATTTATTTACTTAGTCATTTATTTATTTATTTATATATTTATTTACTTAGTTATTTACTTATTTATTTATTTATTTACTTACTTATTTACTTACTTATTTATTTACTTAGTTATTTACTTACTTATTTTTTATTTATTTATTTATTTACTTATTTATTTATTTATTTATTTATTTATTTATTTATTTATTTATTTACTTTATTCATTATGGTAGAGTTGAGACCAATAAGGTCTCTCTTCTATACCGCCATAAATACAAATACAAGCAAACTACTGACAAAGAAAATTAAACTAAATTAAGAATTAATCTACAACAGTATGTGTAATGACAGAATTCAACAGTGACTCAATCTACAAATGAAGTAAAGACAGTTTAATTCCAAGTGAAGAAACGTATTAAGTCCACCGCTGGACGAAATTGAATTTGTTATTTGTCTTTTCTTTATCTTTAATCCTGTGAAGTCGTCGTATTTGTAAACCTTGAAGAAAATGCTTAAAATGGTTGTTCGTTGTGTAATGAAAACTTGTGCGGTTTACGAGTAATTCAGTTTTTCGTCATTCTTGTAAAAAATTGTTTTTCTTTGGACATAATATGTTATATTTGTATACTAGCATATTAGAGATAATGAAAGTGTTAATAAAGCGCAACACAATTTTAAATTACGATAAGTATATCGATTCACAAGAAAACTATTTCCTGCGCAGTTTCACTTACTTGCATTTAGTTCTGTGTACCAGCACCCTTTCCTGATTGTATAACCGAGCGATGGATTTCATGTTTTGGACCACTGCTTTTGCACATTTCGTGCTTCTGTGATAGGAATATGATATTATTCTACATTTTCCATAAATATTCCTAACCCTATTCCTATCCCTTGCTTTTGTAAATGATCTGCCAGTTAACATCTTGTCCAGGTTTCGATTATTCGCGGATGACTGTATCGTATAGAGGGAAATAAAAAGTCATGACGATACTACTCTTCTTCAGAATGATCTCAATAGAATAAACGATTGGGCGACGGCCAACAAAATTAAAATAAATTCTCTAAAGAGCAAAGCCATCAGGTTTACAAGAAAAAGAAATAAAATAATCGCATCGTATACGTTAGGGGGTGAAACCATTCCGGAAGATAACAAATGTAAATACCTAGGAATAACATTTAGCAGCGATCTCGGCTGGGAGGAACACGTTATAGACACAGCGGGAAAAGCATGGAGGGCGTTACACTTTGTGATGAGGGTACTAAGGAAAGGCTCTGATAAATTCAAAGAGATTGCATATAAATCACTAGTACATCCAGTAATGGAATATGGTGCTGCATGTTGGGATCCTTACAGATTAGAACATATTAAGACACTGGAAAAGATTAAAAAACGGGCTCTCAAGTGTTGTCGTAAAAATTCACCATTAAAATGGGACACACTCACGGACCGGAGAACGCGAATTCGATTATGCGCAATGTTCAAAACATACAGAGGTGAGCCTGCCTGGAGAGAAATAAAAAAATAGGTTGCAGCCGCCAAATTACTCTTCAAGGAACGACCACTCATATAAATTGAGGGAAAGAAGACAGAGGACGGACACTGGAAAGTTTTCTTTTCTCAATCGTACTATCAGGGATTGGAATGCTTTACCTGCAGACTTACTAAAGGCTTTACCAACAACCAAAAATGTATTTAAAAATAGGCTTAAGGACTTTACTAATAGACGGTAGTATATTATACACATTACTTAAAGGGTGTAATTGATATCTTATTATTTGAAGTGTTCTATCAGCGAGGAAGTGTGTTGTGTCAGTGAAGTGTGTAGTGTCAGTGAAGTCTATTGTGTAAATGAAGTGTGTTGGTGTCAGTGAAGTGGCTGTGCAATGTATTTGAACAGTGAAATGTTTAGAATGTTTAGTGAAATCAGGTAGAATCAGTGCAGTGAGTGAGTTGACAGCGAAATAAGTGTAGTGCCGAAAGGTACTTGGGCAGGTATGAACCTGTCAAACTCGTGGTTCTTAGTTCGAGCTTAGGGTTAAGATACAAATTAGATTTACTTTAAATGTTATTTTAAGTGATCATGCTTCATTTAATTTAGGATGCTCCTTGTTATTATTATTATTATTATTATTATTATTATTATTATTATTAATATTAATTATTGTTTTTTATTAGTTGTGTTTATTATTAATTGTCATTATGGAGTGTAATTAGTTACCACTGCCACCGGGTATATACCCATTTGCAGTGTGAATAAATACATACACAATATTGCCCAGTACTCGAGTAGCGTCATCCCCTTTCCAATTCAAAGTCTACGTTGCTTGCGTGCACCCCTGTAGCTCCGCACACAAAGCCTTATTGTTGCTGTATTCTGCGGTCGTACGATGTTGATGTTGAATGCTCTTGCCACTTCTTTCATATTCCACATTTCTATGTTGTGTGTTGTTGCATTGCACTGGTTGCTAGAGCAACTACTTCCCATCACTGTCAATTTGCTTAGGTAGGAAACGGCTTAGTCAGAGCTCAATCTAAGTTGAGATGTGAATGTCGAGGGCTTCCATCATCTGTTTATCTTCCAGTTTACCTGTGAATGTAACTCGCGTTCTATCAAAGTTTGTTTTACTTCATACAACTGAGGTAAATATTTGTTAACTATGGCAAGGCTACATAAATAGGAGCTTCGGATGATTCGTCATTGTTGCCAAATCTCTACAACTGAAGGTAAAAGTTACATACAGCGAGAGTTTTCAAAACAAGATCACAGAGTTGTGTTTCACAAAAGAAAGCAAATGACAGAACAATAACAAATGAACACACCACAGGCACTCCTAATATTTATCGAAGTCTCTCAGTCATAATTAATGAGAAACGGAACAGCAATATTGTCATCTGTCAGGACAAGAAATGTTTTTTAGTTCATATATAAGATAGTTATGTACTTAGCGTCTGTACGCCGTTTATTTGGTATTCCCAAGAAACTAGTTCGATTAATTAAAATGCGTCTCAGTGAAACGTACAGCAGAGTTCGTATAGGCCAGTTTCTATCTGATGCTTTTCCAATTCACTGTGGGCTAAAGCAAGGAGATGCACTATCACCTTTACTTTTTAACTTTTCTCTAGAATATGTCATTAGGAAAGTTCAGGATAACAGACAGGGTTTGGAATTGAACGGGTTACATCAGCTGCTTGTCTATGCGGATGACGTGAATATGTTAGGAGAAAATCCACAAACTATTAGGGAAAACACGGGGTTTCTACTTGAAGCAAGTAAAGAGATAGGTTTGGAAGTAAATCCCGAAAAGACAAAGTATATGATTATGTCTCGTGACCAGAATATTGTACGAAATGGAAATATAAAAACTGGAAATTTATTCTTTGAAGAGGTGGAAAAATTCAAATATCTGGGAGCAACAGTAACAAATATAAATGATACTCGGGAGGAAATTAAACGCAGAATAAATATGGGAAATGCCTGTTATTATTCGGTTGAGAAGCTTTTACCATCCAGTCTGATGTCAAAAAATCTGAAAGTTAGAATTTATGAAACAGTTATATTACCGGTTGTTCTATATGGGTGTTAAACTTGGACTCTCACTTTGAGAGAGGAACAGACGTTAAGGGTGTTTGAGAATAAGGTTCTTAGGAAACTATTTGGGAATAAGAGAGATGACGTTACAGGAGAATTGAGAAAGTTACACAACACAGAATTGCACGCATTGTATTCTTCACCTGACATAATTAGGAACATTAAATCCAGACGTTTGAGATGGGCAGGGCATGTAGCACGTACGAGTGAATCCAGAAATGCGTACCTATAGAGTGTTAGTTGGGAGACCTGAAGGGAAAAGACCTTTGGAGTGGCCGAGACGTAGATGGGGGGGGGGATAATTTGAGGGAAGTGGGATATGATGGTATAAAGATTAATCTTGCTGAGGATAGGGACCAATGGAGGACTTACGTGAGGGCGGCAATGAACCTCCGGGTTCCTTAAAAGCAATTTGTAAATAAGTAATAGTAGAAATAGCAATAGCAGTAGGAGCAGCAGAAGTGAGACTTCCAACTACTGGAAAGATTTTTCGTTTAAATTAATAACTGCACATCAAGTGTTATGATTATTATCTCACTTCACCGCAGCGTGCCAATCCAGTCTGATCACTGTGTGACAGCATGCAGTACAGAAGGTTTGTGCATCCAGTGCTCATCAGACGTCTGGCTCCTAGGCAGCATCCGAGATTTGAGGGAGCGGATCTCAGCGAAGAGCAACGAAGCGGAGAGCATGAACGAGCAGTCTGCATCTGCAACACCTCCTTCAACACCTCCGCCTCCGCCTCCCAGACATTACACTACAAGGGGAATTAAAAGGGGGAGCGGAGAAAATAATGAAAAGCCAACGCGACAATGTTCAGAAGCGTGAACACCCTGTGATCAAGACCGAGAGGAAGATGACTTGGGCCATTCGACAAAGTGTATCAGCTTCAATAATATTGCGAACGCATATATAGTTTTAGGGATACAATAGATGTTCAGGAATGGAAAATGAAGCAGTACTTTTACATCATCATCATCATCATCCTCGTCCACACCTGTGGAGTAACGGTCAGCGCGTCTGGTCGCGAAACCAGGTGGCCCGGGTTCGAATCCCGGTCGGGACAAGTTACCGGTTGAGGTTTTTTCCGGGGTTTTCCCTCAACCCAATACGAGCAAATGCTGGGTAACTTTCGGTGCTGGACCCCGGATTCATTTCACCGGCATTATCTCCTTCATTTCATTCAGATGCTAAATAACCTAGATGTTGATACAGCGTCGTAAAATAACCTACTACAATAAATAAAATCATCATCATCATCATCATCATCATCATCATCATCATCATCATCAAACTATGTTGGACTTGGGACATGACTTAGACCTACTCTGGCCTGTCATCCAGAAGTCTTTTCAAGGAAATTTTGTTCTGCTTTTAGCCTGTATTAAAAAATTAGCCGTGCATTCTCCGATAAATGTTGGACTCATTTAGTCCTGTATTTCTCTTCTTCTTCTTTTTAAATTTGGTTCAGTTTTGTTTCCTTGTGAATATCTTCACTATGCATGTGTTATTCTTAAATATTTCTGCTCCTGTGATTCTTGATGTATTAAAGTCCAGATTTCGTATCCATACAGAAAAATAAGTGTTCCTAATGTTGTACGATCTTTAAGTTATATAGTTTATTCTAATGGTGATATAGAGTATGAAAGTTATATTTATGATAAGTGTGACTTGCGAAAAATTATAGCCCTACACATTTGTTGTCGTTTTTTTGGTGGGTTATTTTACGATGAAGTATCAATATCTCAGGTTATTTAGCGTCTGAATGAAGTGAAGGTGATAATGCCGGTGAAATCATCCCGGGATCCAACATCGATAGTTATCCAGCATTTGATCATAATGGGTTGAGGGAAACCCCCGAAAAAACTTGAATCAGGTAACTTGCCCCGACCGGGATTTGAACCCGGGCCCCCTGGTTTCGCCGCCAGACGCGATTTGTTGTCATACCTTCTCTGTTGCATAAGATAATGTACACCCTAGGTAATTGAAAGTATTTATATTCTTTAACTATACACAATAATTCCATATCTAATAGTTGATTCAAAATATGCGAAGTATGTACTTTACATGTACTGAAATGAAATGCAATTTTTAAAAATCATAGAGTTCTGCCCAAGGACAGGTCTTTCACTGCACATTCAGCACTCTCCGATCTTTCCTATTTTCCGGCTTCCTCTTAGTCTCCGCATAAGATCCATGTTGTCTATCACCTGATATCTTCTTCTGCCCCGAACTTTCCTCTCATTCACTATTCTTTGCAGTGCATCCTTCAGTAGGCAATTTGTTACTAGCCAGTGGTCCAGTAAATTTCTTTTTTTTTATCTGCAGATATTTTTAAACTATATTTTTAAGGCTGATAAATATCCTTTTCTAATTTATATAGGGCATATTTTATGATAATACTGTAATTAATAAATTTAAAAAAGATAAATAACAGTTTACGTAAAAAAAGCTTTCATCTTCAATATTAAACTAGGCTACTAGTGAAGATTGTAAATAAAAATTTTCATCAAGTTCTGAGAGAAAGTTAATAGAAAAAAAAAGCGTATTTTCAGAAATGTTCACTTCAGTGTTACAAATTATTTTCAACTGGAAAAAAAAATAATAATAATTCTAGTTACTCATTGTATGTATCAATCAATTCAGCGGGATTTGTTTCATGATTTATGAAAATTTTATTCGTCTATCGATTATTTTGAAGAAAACTGAATAATTTTGAAGTAAGATAAAGCATTCTGAACAAGTGGCAATATCTACTAAGTGTGATATTAAATGAATTACCATTAACTTCCAAATACGAATGAACAGGAATTAAGATCCGTCCCTCTGCGCTGGGTATCAAACATGGACACGTTAGATCAAGGTTCCTGAACGCGACGGGCGTGTTCCGGGAGGGTAGGCGGGGAGAACCAGGCAGATGCTATCGTGGGTGCGTCCCGCATGCCCCGGCTGGCACGAGACGGACACCCACTTCCTTATTGGAAACAAGTGTCACGTGTTCGCTATCAATCCAGATCTCTGCGCGGCGTGTGCCAACTCGGCGACTTGGTTGCTCTGTTGAAATTAAGCGCAATCCACTGCGTAATTCGATAATCACCACGCAGGGTCGGTCTGTTACCTATCACCACGCAGGGTCGGTCTGTTACCTATCACCACGCAGGGTCGGTCTGTTACCTATCTCATGTACATGAATTCCTTATGCGAAATGGGATGGAAGATCGTTACTAAAGACGCTGTACTAGCGTACATATTGTGAATTTTATTAGTAACAACAATGTAATTTATTCGTCACAACAATAATTCCTTTCTACAATTCGCCTTAAACGCTCTCGTCAACAATTGGATTTTCACTCAACACAGTATTTGTTATAGCACTCCACCGACGACAATGACAACGTACTTGGACTAGTACGAACAACAATGAACTGTTAATCTTAACTAATATTTACAAAGCACTATTTACAAATCAGAACTATCAGTTCTCAGTTCACAGTTCTTCTATCTCAGTCACTCGAGTTCACAGTATCTCGAACCACAGACCTTCAGAGACAGTTCACTGTACTCGAACTCGGGTCCCTCCAACTGCGGCCACTGCACTCGAACTCAGGCCTTCGGATGCAGATGCAGATGCGGACGCACACTCGAGTCGAACTCCGGCTGGCTTGCTTGCTCTGGCTTACTCACTGACTGAATAACTGAAAAACTCTGCTCGAGTTCGCTGGCGCTTCTTCTTTTATAGCAAAATCATAGTTGCGAGAACATTCTACAGGTGTGTAGAGAATTATCTGGATATCTCCACTTCGACGCATTTCTGGAAGGGTCGGGAAGGTCCATTCCCCCTTACTCCGCATGCAGCAGTTGCGCGTGCACTCTCCCCTCGTCGCGTGGGCCTTTCCCTTTCCCCTCGTCGCGCCGTCCCTCATGCTTCATGAAGCCCGCGCGATATGCTCTCTCTCGCGGGACGCTGATCGTGAGTTCGAATCTCACGTCGCTGTCACAATATTATAACGTAATGTAGCTTCTCTTTTGAATCTTCCCTGTCATCTTCCTTTACTTACCTTTCCTTCCTCTTTGTCTTTTCTTTATCTACTCTCATTCTTCTGATTCGTATTTTCGCTTTCCTATTTTACTTCTTCTCTAATACGCATTTCCTAGTTGTTGAATACTTCTTTTTTCAGCATTTCGCTCGCCTTCTGCTACACCAGTGATGTCAACGAGAGCGCAGGCGTGCCTCGTCGTCCGTATGCGCTGTTCAGAGGACGTACGGCACGCAGGTACAAGTCACTGATGAACTCAAGGGTTGCACATTACACATTGAGGAAGAAGTCGTTCAGTAAGTTTCAGGCTGACTGAATTCCTGACTTCTTATGAGTGAAAGAGGCGAAAATGTTCTTTGTCTAATATATGAGGCGTCTAGAATCAAAACCCGCCAAGTCCATCGAAGAAAAAAAATGAGATAAAGTTATTTTTCTGTGTATCTTCGCATGGACAATCCGATACTGGCATTATTTTTCTGAAATATCCGCTGGATTCCTCTGAAAATACTGGACAAAAGTTAGGGTTAGTTTCAATATCCGCTAGATCCAACTGAATTTCGGCCATTGTTAGTTTCAAAAACCTCCAAGTCCCTTTCTGCCAATCAGGTTGTGGGACTGCTTTACCCAGCATTCCTCAGCCGTGCGATGTTGATTTGTTATTTGTGTGGTTAAGCTCTTGTTAAACCTTATTAAGTTTAATTTCTAC
Source organism: Periplaneta americana (assembly GCF_040183065.1). Classification (NCBI taxonomy): domain Eukaryota; kingdom Metazoa; phylum Arthropoda; class Insecta; order Blattodea; family Blattidae; genus Periplaneta; species Periplaneta americana. The sequence goes on from NC_091121.1 coordinate 2,972,520, forward strand.
TCTAATAATATTCAGTGAAATTGTGGATAGAGTGATTAGTGAGTTACAAAAATGTTCTTACCAATTAATAATTAATTACATAATTTTTTCGGTACTCCTCTTGTGCCCTCCTGCTAATACCAGCTTGTAATCATGCTGTTGGCAGTAATTGGAAATCCAACAGTTTAAGTTTGTTGGACATAAAGAAGTTCCATTCCGTTCCAGACATAATTTTAAGATCTCCTGCTATTTTAAGTTCAGTCCCTGTAAAATATTTATTTTAAGACGATCTGCATTGAAAGAACAGATAACAGTGCAAGATGAGTTTAACTATAGAACTGACACCGTTGTTGCAAAGGTAGTAACAAGAAAAAACAATAGAATTGAACGTGAAGAATAAGAAGACGAAGAAAAAACTGTTAATCTGGAGGAAGAGGAATGTGACAATATTGTGTAAAATTTGTATGAACTTAAAAAGTGCAACATATCTTCAAATGTATACTGCTGTTATGTTTAAAGCATGTGCATAATCATACTTCATGTCTGGGTTTCATTGCCTACATACTTTGTAAGGTTTAAGTTAAAATGTTTTCCTTTTTGACTCATTTTTATGCTTAGAACTAATTCTCTTACTTTCAAAAGCCTCCAAATACACTTTTCAGTTTCAAAATCAGTTAGGTGCTAATTTAACCTCACGAATTTGTTAGTTTCAATGAAGGGGCAATCCTGTAATTTGTTTGAACGTATCTAATGATAATAAAATACTTGATAAAAGCATTGTTTATATCCCAAGAATGTTTATTTATATGGAAACAGTTTTTTCCATTTTCCCACAAATTTTGTTTTATGGACTTGGAGGGTTTTGATTCTAGACGCCTCATATGGAAAGCATTTGGTTACGAAGAGGACCAATGTGAAACGCCTGAAATTATTAATTGATGTACAAAATGATGTATTGAAATGTTGTTGCTTTATTGACATTAAATAGCAATAAATATATGTTTAGATGTACTGTGAGGTTCTTCCTCGCTGCATTGCATTTAAGTTTACAGAATAAAGTACAAAAGTATGGATGTTAATAGCGTAGACTCGTTGTGAATTCTGTCTAAAAAAATTGTGAAGATATGTCGCCTATAGATTTTCAGTTTGACAATGGTCCCTACCGTTATGATGTCATTTGCTTAAGCCGAGGAAAATTTCTCTCCAGGTTCTTTGAATTGCGTGAACAGAGTCAAGTTGGAAGTTCGCTTTGCCTGAAAATATATCCAGGAACGAATATTTGCGGCGCAAATTATTTCTATATTCGGCAGTAAGCAATTTTCCTCACTTGTGAACCTCACAAAACCAAGACTAATACCAAGATTATCTAAGATAATAAGCGTGCTATGCTACGTCATGCTGCAGGAAACTTAATTTCGCCGGACATAAGAAAGTTGGTGTCGGGTAAAACAAGAAGAAACACTTCTGTATTAGACAAGAAGTCAGGAATTTAAATTTGTTTCTGGAAATGTGCTGTTCATATAATAAGTACATTATTAAGTGTGTTACAGTTAAATGGCATTTAATTAGATAGGCGTCATTACTAAAACTTCTAAGATAAGAAATATACTATATTTATTATTTGTAGCAATCCTATTATTTCATTTTTCCGTATGCACAATGTCCTGTAATGTCTTTCACTTTTGTATTGGTAAATTTAAACAGGAAAACAAAGTTTTTATACTAGTTGGATTATTAGATAATTATATAAAAATTAGTCATATTCTAGCTATTATCTGAAAATTTATAAGTAAAGGAGAAGCTATGCTTATTATTTATTGTAGCCTACTAGTTTATAATTCTTTTGCATTTATTAGAGAGGTACATTCTACAAAACACGTTCTGATTTCTTGTTGTCTTGTATGAATGTAACACGTTATCTATTATTTAAAAACAGTTTAATTAACATTTTAAACGACGTGAGTACTTTTAAATATCCAATCCGATTACAATTTACATTTGATAATCCCCATTTCTATTCGTATTTTATATATTTCAGATACATCGACCACTCATTGGACTGAACAAGTGTTCCACAGATTATGAAGTTTAGTTACTACATGATTTTTAACATTTTTAACATTATTTAAGTTTATTACCTGTAATATTACATTTTAATAATGGAGATATCCTATACACAATTAACTTTAAATAGTACTCACCACCAATAGCTATGTATACGACATTGAGATATTGTATAACTGCCTGAGGATGCCTGAATAGGCGAAAACGTTCGCAATTTTGCAATTCATGTATATAATCTTAATGACTATAAACTAAGTCATTATTTTACTTTGATTTGTCATTGACTGAGTAATAAAAATTATTATATTGTATTCATTCACAGTTTAATTCATCTTGCAGTGAGAGGCCAATAGACTTCACTTTGGTCACCCCTTGTTATTCTCTGTTGCTGCCTGCATTGCAACCAGGGAGCGCTTGATCGCACGCAGGACTGTCCACGTGCTCTTGACCTCGACATCGCTGTGCTACACCTTCATCGAGGCAAGCTTCTCGCGTTCTTCCATGTCATATCAATAATGGCTACTCAAGAATTTGTTTCTTCCACTCTTACTCTACTCCAGACTTACACTTTGTCTCCAATTTTCACTCCCAAATAATTTCACAAGTGCAACCACGTTATAAAATCTTTTCGGCATTTCTTCCCCATAAACTGATACAGTTTGTCTTGTCGGATATGTCTCCTTTGACAGTAGCTAATGTTAGTAGTGAAGCTATTATTTCCGTAATCTAAAACTGTTAATTTTTTTATTATCAGGTTTTACAGCGTCCTAGGACATCTTGCACCAATTTTCGGGATTCTGTAGCCTCTCTCCATTCTTCTCTATTCTCCCATGCCCGTCTTCCAATCCCATTTCTTTCATTATTCTAATTATTCCCTGTGTCCATGTCAATTTTGATCTTCTCTTTCTTTTTCCAGTCGGAATCCATCGTATACTTCCTTCGGCAATCTGCCTTCTGTCAACCTCTTCATATGACCAAATCATCAGAATTGTTTCATTTTAATAAAGTCTACAAGCGAAACTTCCTCTTTCATTCTTTCTCTTATAACATTATTTTGAAAACAAAAAAGGAGTATAAGCGTACAGTACATCAGTTATTCATAGATTTAAAAAAGGCGTATGACTCGGTTAAGAGAGAAGTTTTATATGATATTCTTATTGAATTTGGTATTCCCAAGAAACTAGTTCGATTAATTAAAATGTGTCTCAGTGAAACGTACAGCAGAGTTCGTATAGGTCAGTTTCTGTCAGATGCGTTTCCAATTCACTGTGGGCTAGAGTATGCCATTAGGAAAGTCCAGGATAACAGACAGGGTTTGGAATTGAACGGGTTACATCAGCTGCTTGTCTATGCGGATGACGTGAATATGTCAGGAGGAAATCCACAAACGATTAGGGAAAACACGGGAATTTTACTGGAAGCAAGTAAAGAGATAGGTTTGGAAGTAAATCCCGAAAAGACTAAGTATATGATTATGTCTCGTGACGAGAATATTGTACGAAATGTAAATACAAAAATTGGAAATTTAACTTTTGAAGAGGTGGAGAAATTCAAATATCTTGGAGCAACAATAACAAATATAAATGATACTCGGGAGGAAATTAAACACAGAATAAATATGGGAAATGCCTGTTATTAATCGGTTGAGAAGCTTTTATCATCCAGTCTGTTGTCAAAAAATCTGAAAGTTAGAATTTATAAAACAGTTATATTACCGGTTGTTCTTTATGGTTGTGAAACTTGGACTCTCACTTTGAGAGAGGAACATAGGTTAAGGGTGTTTGAGAATAAGGTGCTTAGGAAAATATTTGTGGCTAAGAGGGATGAAGTTACAGGAGAATGGAGAAAGTTACACAACACAGAACTGCACGCATTGTATTCTTCACCTGACATAATTAGGAACATTAAATCCAGACGTTTGAGATGGGCAGGGCATGTAGCACGTATGGGCGAATCCAGAAATGCATATAGAGTGTTAGTTGGGAGGCCGGAGGGAAAAAGACCTTTAGGGAGGCCGAGAAGTAGATGGGAAGATAATATTAAAATGGATTTGAGGGAGGTGGGATATGATGACAGAGAATGGATTAATCTTGCTCAGGATGGGGACCGATGGCGGGCTTGTGTGAGAGCGGCAATGAACCTCGGGGTTCCTTAAAAGCCAGTAAGTAAGTAAGTAAATAAATAAGCAAATAAATAAATAATTAATTAATTAATCTAACATGTCTAGCATTGGATCTTAAGAAACAGTACCTGCATCTTTTCATGGAAGTAGGAACCGATCTGACATTTGCGCTTTCAAATATAGATTTCTACTGTTTTGTGATTAAGGAAACTACTAAAATCTCCGATCGGATTGGCCTAACCTGAGACTTCGCAAATACGAGTGTGATTCTTATCACTGAGTCATCTCGCTCTATCAGTTTGATTTATTACTCTGCCTAATTATTATGTTCGGCATCCCTTTCGTTGTGATTATGGTTACCGTTACTGTAAAAGCCGAATATGTAGACAACTGCGTGAAAAAGAATATAATGTTATAAATGCACGAAGCAAGAGACGGCATGGTTGGTTGGACCGATGAGCTACGTAAAAAGTGGCTGAAATAAGAAGAAAGGTAGAAATTAAATGAAACTGAAAAGGGAGAGAATGACAGATATTCAGAAAATAAAAAGAATGTTGACAAAGAGGAAGCGGACAATGCAAATATTAACTAAATTAAAAATTAAAAGCTTGGAAGCAATTAATACAAAGGAAGTAATGAACAAAAAAACTGTAGAAAACAAATAACACGGTGCAGAAATGCTGAGAACGCAGGAAATGTCTGTGAGTCATACGGGGAGAAATTGAAGTAAAAAATCTTCAGGCGTAAGTTCAAATATACTGAAAATGAGCGAATAAAAATTAAGTCAGAAACAAAGACGGATTTTAAAATATACGAGGATATAACTTAGTCAAATGAAATGAAGTGTTTGTAGAAAGTCTGTGCATATTTACATGAAGTAGGGAGTTATATTACATTGCATTCCAAGTAACGTACACCGGCGTTCAAAGATACCTGACCCCTGTCCTGTGATCGATAGTGATCGATAATTTTTTCGACTAAGTGTGGCTTTTTTAGTTATTATTTCCATAAATAGATGGCGAACATAATAGTCAGTGTCGGCAACAGTACAAAAATAAACCGACCGACATAATACAATTTAAAATTTCATCCCTCTCTAATGATTGTAAAAAACGCTAGGTTTAGTGAGAAACCACTGATATTGTCAATTATGAAAATAAATTATACTTAATCTACATCATCATTAGGTTGAAGGTTTCAGTCGCCTCGAGTCTTCGTGACAGGTGGGCGGGGTTTCTAAACCGTGACAATGAACCTAACGAGATATTTAAATCGGGCACGCAATATATAGGCAACGCAATGTAACTGATCACATCTAATACAGCGGCGGGAGTGATTTTTGTGGCACGGGTGGGGTTGAGGTAAAGGAAAAACTAATCCAATTCTTTCTCAATAAATACTAGCGCAAACCAACAGTGTGTCTTATCGAAACTTCTATAGTTCAACTAACAGCGCAAATGCATGTCGATATCACAGATAGCCATCTTAGATATTATACTTGCACCAGTACAACAATCAACGCAGTAGTACCAACACTGTGTCTTAACGAAACTTCTACAGTTCCTCAACCTAACAGCGCAAATGCATGTCGATATCACAGATAGTTTTTGTTTTACACAACATTGCAAATGTCTATTTCTTTGCAGTCCTGTACATTAAATTGCAGAATCAAAGAGAACGCTAAAACATGATGCGAAAGAGAGGAATAAGACAGGAAGAGAGAAGTAGCTAGCACCAGAAGTCGTTGAAAAATAAGACGAAGCAGTGGATGGCTCTCGAGGGCGATGGGACCCACACTCTCGAGGTTGTACATTTTAATTACTGCAATTGAATATTTGCTTGGGAAGGCCGGAGCGGTATGCCTATGCATTGGTATGCACCTTCCTCCGTCTTTATTCGTCTTTCCTTGTGTTAAATGTCTTCCCCCATCACCGTCATTAATCCAGGAAGATAATTACGAGGGGACTTGTTAATCACAATCTTGACTGCAGTGGCTACCCATGCTGCATCCTCACTACAGTGTTTGGCAATCAGAGAATATCGCAACGCCCGTCCACTTAGCTGTGTGATTAACTGTGTTTTGTATGCTGACGCTCAAGCATTTTGAAATAAGTATTTACAACGCGCAAATTTGAAGGTCACAATATTAGTAAAGGGACACTATGCAGTTTAAACGGTATGTACGCTATAGATCTCAACGGCTTGAAATACCAGCGATGTATAAAGTCGCGATATATGATGTTTTAAATTATTTTACAAAAAACTGGAGTTTGATTAACTCCAATAACAATACCTATTCACAGTATTTGTTCTTTGATGCTATGAAACTATCAATTTTAATATGAATAATAAATTAAAGGAAAAAACGTCAAAATGCAGCAATTCACTAAAATGGACAAATCTCAATTTTTTTAAGATTAAGTCGAAGTCGTTATGACATTTTAATTCTGAAAGCACCTTCTTCAAAATGTCTGAAGCACAATTTTGATATTGCTTTCAAAATGTTAAGATAAATAATTCCATTTTAAGAATGAATTTTGCAAGTACTTTTATAAAATTATTGAGGCATAGTGTTCAAATACAACAACATAACAAATTTCTAATAAAGACAAAAGCTTCCTAATAACCTAAAGAAAGTGTGTTCCAAGTATCATTCATGTAATAATAGTTCAAAAGATGTATAACTTTTTGTATGATAATGAAGTTAAAAATTAAAGTAACGGGAAATTGCAATCAAACTTTAGTGTCATTTAAACACCTCGTGCGAGGACAGTTTTAAAAATGGCGTCATAACAGCTGACAAGGCATACATGAGCAATAAATTTTATGTAATGTATGTTCCATGTATGAAAGAATATTTTAATGGAAAGAAAAAACCAGAAGTAAGTAGAGCTCATCTGGATATTTTTAAGTTTATTGCTTTGTCTAATCAATGACAAATTTCGTAACTAGGGCTAGGGAAAGTATTCCTTGAAGTTAGTCCTGGATACGGTTGTGATATTAATTACTTTATATGCGCTCTTGAAAACATGGGAATTTTACTGGAAGCAAGTAAAGAGATAGGTTTGGAAGTAAATCGTGAAAAGACTAAGTATATGATTATGTCTCGTGACGAGAATATTGTACGAAATGGAAATATAAAAATTGGAAATTTATCTTTTGAAGAGGTGAAGAAGTTCAAATATCTTGGAGCAACAGTAACAAATATAAATGATACTCGGGAAGAAATTAAACACAGAATAAATATGGGAAATGCCTGTTATTATTCGGTTGAGAAGCTTTTATCATCCAGTCTGCTGTCAAAAAATCTGAAAGTTAGAATTTATAAAACAGTTATATTACCAGTTGTTCTTTATGGTTGTGAAACTTGGACTCTCACTTTGAGAGAGGAACATAGGTTAAGGGTGTTTGAGAATAAGGTGCTTAGGAAAATGTTTGGGACTAAGAGGGATGAAGTTACAGGGGAATGGAAAAAGTTATACAACACAGAACTGCACGCATTGTATTCTTCACCTGACATAATTAGGAACATTAAATCCAGACGTTTGAGATTGGCAGGGCATGTAGCACGTATGGGCGAATCCAGAAATGCATATAGAGTGTTAGTTGGGAGGCCGGACGTAAAAAGACCTTTAGGAAGGCAGAGACGTAGATGGGAAGATAATATTAAAATGGATTTGAGGGAGGTGGGATATGATGATAGAGAATGGAGTAATCTTGCTCAGGATAGGGACCAATGGCGGGCTTATGTGAGGGCGGCAATGAACCTCCGGGTTCCTTAAAACCAGTAAGTAAGTATGCTCTTGTTCTATGAGCAGATGTGGAACGTACTTTTTCTATGTATAAAATATTGCTGACATAACAGAAAAGTTTTCCTTTCACAAATTTGAGAATGGTTATCATTTACTTAAATATACTTTAAATAACACATATAGTTTACTCATAATTCGTTTTAATTCATCACTAGTTAGAAATATATAATCCAAATTTGTATAGCTAACCAACGCAAAACAAAAAGTTAATAATCTAACTCACGTAATGAGTCATTTCTCTTGAACCAAGTGTAGGCCACTACTGCTGCCAGCATCATACTGTGTATCGTTTTTATGCCGAAGTTCAAGGTTTCGTTCTGGTCTAGCTTCCAAAAGCAAAGCCAGCCATCGTTTTTTACCCAATCCTCAACCACACAGATTCTCGTATATCAACAGACTAATAGTGAGAGGATGGTAATACTTCATCCAGCCATAACCACAATATTCGATACTCATTTTATAAAACAGTACGTTATTCCTGCAACAATCAGTCTTGCACTATTATACCTCAAAGCTTATCACAATGAGACTTGTGATGTTTTTAGATAGGCCTAGGGCAAAGGGGAACAGTATGGAGAGAAATGTATAAAATGTTTGACGATTTAACAATAACGGTGGAACTAATGAGCGAGAGAAAGAAATGAGCGGGACGAATATCTTTGGATATAATCGTAGGTGGGGGGGGGGACCTACAAAGGGCTTGTTTTAGGTACAAAGGACGTACGGTCAGAAGACTCGTGCATTGGATTTTAGAGAAAATTATGATAACATAAAATCTGTATGTATAATACTACTCAATAAATCCATCTATCTACAGAACATAAAACGTTATTGCGAAAACTATTATTTTGGTATTATACATTAATATACATACGTCATCAATACGTCACTACTAACATGAATATAGCGTTAACTAATTAGGAACTGAGAGGTTTCTCACCCTCCTGGTCCGCTGGCTAAATGGTTAAAGGCTATGTTGACGTCAATAGTGACATAATGGTGACGTATGTTAACATTGCTAAGACTTCCGAAAGAATCGTAAAGGAACGGTACACATGTTCTTTTAACGTAAAACTCTATATTATACATATATATTATTTTAATGTACCGAAGTACATATGATATTTCCATGCAGATATTCTGCGTCATCATACGATGAAAGAGTAATGGAACGGAGAAAAATTCTCTCCGGCGCCGGGATTTGAACCCGGGTTTTCAGCATTAAAATAACATATGTATGATATGCGTAAATCACTTCGTGATTTAAGACGGCGCTTATTCCGTCGGATCCCGGCCAACTAGTCACTCATATCGAGTGCACCTCAGCACATGTGTGGACTTCGGTCCTGCGTTCATAGACATCTATGACGTAGTGCAGAGGGTGGCCACTAGAGGGAACCCAAGAGTTGGAGCTTAATCTGAGACGATTCTAACCGGCGTCGGAGTTGTATCCGGTGTGGCTTAGTGGATAAAGCATCAGCACGTAGAGCTGAAAACCCGGGTTCAAATCCCGGCGCCGGAGAGAATTTTTCTCCGTTCCATTACTCTTTCATCGTACTCTTTCATCTATATTATACGATATTTCTCACTCTGTTAAACATTTATCATGTCGCAGCTTCTATGATAGTCAAATAATTTTTAATTGATAGCTCAATGTCTAGGGAAAGCATAGGAAAAAGAAAAAATTAAAACGATTTTTTTACGTGACAAAAAAATACAAACTTCGATATATCTGTTAAGAATAGACATTTACACCTTCAAGTTGTAAGCACAAACCTTTTTATTTTTGATGTTATATCGGGATGGGGGTCAAAGCGAAAGAAATCTTGAGAAAAAAAATGTTGTTGTTTTCTAATGCCAGGGGTTTGACAATAAGGCCATTTGACCTCTTCTCTTACCTCCAATACTTTTCAAATATATTGAAAAAAAAAAACGAAAATTACTTTTAAAAGTGGTAGCTACTCAAAATCTTTACTGGTTTCCTAGTTACGACGAGTTAAAACAAAGGAACGTCTTTGCTCGGCGGAGTACTCACGACTCAACTTTTTATCTGTTGGAATCTCAACGAAAAATTCTTTCCTGAGCCTTCTTGTACTCCGGCCTGAGCAATTCTAAGTAGATGAATATCGTTCACAGCGGTAAATCTCAAACGAGATGCCATGTTTTAACACCGAATAGACCTACGGAAAATTTCGTTCTCGTTCACGTCCACGTTATTCACCTAGAGATAGCGGGTCCGCTATTGAAATAACGTGAGGTGAATGGCTCAGATTGGCTCTTTTATCAGTGACGTCAACATAGCATTAATCGTTTAGCGGACCAGTAGGGTGTGAAAACTCTCTATTAACGAGTTTTCCGTTGCTAACGTAGTACCCATCACACAGTAGGATTACGATGAATTATGAGGGATGTTAGACTGATGAGAGGGGAAACTGTAGCATTCTAAGAAAATGTAACCACATGTCGTCATTTTATACTAGAAATTCAATTTACATTCGCCATAATTTGAAGTTAAACCTTCATTGAATAACATCTGATATTTTACTCTTTTGACGTAGGTGCACGATTTAAAGTTCGTACGTTACCGAACTTGGCTCGACCCACTTCTGAAACTAGGGATTCACTTCTAGAAAAACATCGATAAAGACTGAAACGAAAGCATAGACAATGGAATGGCTGGAGGCACTTGTGAATGTAAGCAGCGTTGTCTGTTGGGAGGCTGAATCTCAGCTGCGATGATCAGCAGAAACGATCAGCCTGCAAGTGTTTGATCAACTCTGCACGTGCGAAATCTATAAAATGATGACATGAATAATCTTAAAGAATATTAGTAAACAAGATTACATCCATACATAGAACTGAGATTAGAGAAGCTGTAGCAAATTTCACAAGTCAGTAATAATAGTTAACACGTGAGAAATGTATAATTAGATATTGATGTAAGTCAGGAATGCAATTAACTGTGCAAATTTAAAGGAAATCCACGCAGACACAGTTGAGATGTACGAAACCACTTTTTCACAGAAGGAATAGCTACTCTGCGAAAACATAAGCCTAATAGGAAAGAAGGTAAAAAGTGTGTTGAAGGTCTTTTTTATTCTTCAACTATAAAATATCATTACCTAAGATTCTGAAGCACTCCAAGCTACACTTTCTCAAAAGTTCATCAACGAGAGGAGTTTATTTATTGGAATTCCAGACTGTACAGAATGGGTTAAAAGTCGTTGTCCTTGAACACTAGCAATTATTGCGTAGAGACGCAACCCAACACAATAAAACAAACAACGACAATAACAAGACATGACATCGGAAAAATAGTTGACGCACGAATATGGTTGTCAATCTACCACTTATTAGGCCTACACCAGCTATTCGTTTATTCAGTTATGACATCTGTATATGTGTACAAGTATCAAACCTAAGAACGAATATTGGGGAAAGTAACTTTTGAGCCACTTTGTATTTCCCCGTATCGGGGTATGGCTATGTCAGGGACACGGCCGTCGGTTTTACGTATGGCTTACAATCTTAAATCAACAACCTGTGACCCAACATGTTTGTTTTATCTTTAAATATGAAAAAAGCTAGTGAAGAAAAATTGGTCAATTTTTACTATGACGTAGTCTTAAAATAGAACTTTTAAATAAAAAAATTTGGTTTAATAAAACTTGCTTAAAAACCTAACAATAAGCCTCGGAATGGCACTGATTCTCTGGCACGACCACAGCAAAGGAGGAACTATAAAAGTTGGAGATTCATCCTTCGAAGAGGTGGAAAAATTCAAATATCTTGGAGCAACAGTAACAAATATATGGGGCTAAAAGATGAAGTTACAGGAGAATGGAGAAAGTTACACAACGCAGAGCTGCATGCATTGTATCCTTCACCTGACATAATTAGGAACATTAAATCCAGACATTTGAGATGGGCAGGGCATGTAGCACGTATGGGCGAATCCAGAAATGCATATAGAGTGTTAGTTGGGAGGCCAGAGGGGAAAAGACCTTTGGGGAGGCAGAGACGTAGATGGGAAGATAATATTAAAATGGATTTGAGGGAGGTGGGATATGATGATAGAGAATGGATTGATCTTGCTCAGGATAGGGACCAATGGCGGGCTTATGTGAGGGTGGCAATGAACCTCCGGGTTCCTTAAAAGCCAGTAAGTAAGTAAGTAAGCAAGTAAGTAAGTAAAACTAAGGTGGCCTTGATTCTCCTTTAAGCCAAGCAACAACGTGGTTCGATCATCTGAACCATCCGTTGTGGTAAATAGTCACTGAAGATGGAGAAGCATCTCCGAAACATGTCTGACTATTACTAATTTCTTTAATTATTATATTATATTTATTAGTATTCATATAACTGTAATATATAATCGAATGTTTCTTATTAAATCAACAAATCTAGACGAGTTTTTTGCTTTGGCACAAAAATCAGCGCGCTAGCACATCGGACTCGCGTGATATACTGCCCAGAAATTTTCGTCCACGCCCAAAATGGCCTCAGTCCCCAACCCGTACCTCACGCATGCGCGGCGTCAACTCAAGGTCATGCTCGCATCGTAGGCCTACTCATATACACGATAGAACGAGACCACACCTATTTCAATCGTGTTATTAATCACGAATGTTGCAATGGATCACCCTGTAAACGTTTCCGTCGTTTGTGTAGCTATTCGCGTCAAAAAGTGACAGAATTTCAAATGCAACACTGAGTAACAACTGAATGCTAATGTTATTAGTAATTAGCCCATGACTCGATGTAACTTGTGCCACCACGTCCAATGACGACACTTCCCCTCGTTACGAACATGAGGGCGCCGAAGTTGCTTATAAAATTGGCCGTGTCGCGCGGCCACTCTCAGTAATATCTCGGCATCGAGAACAGCTACAGACCTCTGCGACCTGTCGTTTGATTTGTAAGCGCGAGTTCTACAACACTGAGTGAACCATAGTGAAAGAGTTTTGAGTTCGGATTAGTTTCAGAATGTCGCCTCATAAGAAAGAAAATGTATTGCTCGTCCTTCATTAATTACTTCTCTTATCATAGCCCATACTATCATAGCTATATGGAAACAGAAGTAAAACATTCAAACAACACAACTGTGATTAAACTGGGTAACGTATTCTACGCGTAGGTATATCCGTGATAGAGCTCAGATTTATCAACAGTAATCTCACTAGAGGTTTTGATTTATCTAGAGAAAATCAAAACTCGAGTGGGATTTAATTGACTATTACACGATTAGAAGAAAGTATATAACGATTAGAAGTAACAAAGTACTCCAATACAATAAAATATTAATTGACTTACGAAAATACAACTGTCTTCAAATGTATTATTGTACCATCTCAACATTACAAATATTACGCTAGATGCATGCTAGATGGCAGTTTTCTTGTTATCAGGTTTGCCAACTATGGAATCTTCATTGAACTCTGTAGACGGTTAGACTACTAGTCAAGAAGGCTTTGTTGATTCAATTTCATTTTTATTAAAACAGTTTCATTCCACTTCAATTATCCGGATCCCAGTAATTAACACCACTTTACAGATGATTTTCAATAAATCTTAGTATTAAACAATCTCTGATACGTGACTAGTCATAATATCATATAGCACAAGCTATAACATAACCTAAATAATATAAACAAGTTTAGAAAAGTTTTAATTAATGATAATGACATAAAAAATAAACATGAATAATTTTAAAAGAAACAATTATTGAAAGTACAATTTTCAAATTTGAATGTTTTAGTGGTTGGTGTTAGTGTTTTATATTAGACGTGTGCGTAAAAGAAGTGGAACTCGTTGAAGTATATGGTGTATTCCTCAACTTATTCAGGATTTCCGAATGGTGCTCTTCATTTATTTGTAAATAGGATTTCAGGGAAGATGCTTAGGTATTATTAATTCTTGTTGTTGAATGCCAATGCGAGTCATGTTTGAAACTGCTGTGCATCGACGGAGTGGTTTGTAATATTCTGTTTTTCTTTTAGGTCCAGACCAGTGCAGTTTGAAATGTTGGCAAACAAAGATACAAATGCTAGGGACGCGATGAAATTAAACAAATGCTAGGGACGCGATAAAATTAAACAAATGCTAGGGACGCGATGAAATTGTGCGATAAGTAGCCATGATTGGTTGAAATACGTCCTTTCGTACCGTTTTATTGGTCAGAAGTAGTATGCCGTAGTAGAAGTGTAATAGTCTTTTTAATCTTGAAATATTATTTAAGATTCTCAAGCAGTCCAAGCTAAACTTCTTTTGAATAAGCCATTACTGTTTTTTCCTCACGTATACAACCAACAGATGATTTATTTGCTAGAGTTCCATTCCATTTTTGTTTCAAGAATCGAAAGTTTGAGAATCAAATAAAATTGTGATGTTCGTTTGGAAGCGGTTCTAAATGATCGCAATAAAAACTTATTTACAAGCTTTCAGAAATTATTTTATGATGCCTAATGGTAATCAATATATTGAAATCAATGTCATGAACCACATCTCCTTGGTTAATATCACGTTGGAAGAAACCTTTGTTACGAAGCACGCCCTGACATTTCTGAACGTATAGCTATCCCCAATAATTACGAGCACTCCTTCAGCAGATGGACATTTTACCTCTGCAATTTTTTCTCTCTAAACTTTTCAATTATGAACAAAGGCAGAGTGGCGCCATGCATGTGTGTGCGTTCCATATTTGAACAGCAACGGAGAGGCTCTTTGTACTGCACACAACTTTTATTAAATGGGACTGAAACCTTCGACACCGCCGGTGAAAACTGTGGAGCCTACAAGGAGGGGAGAGGGGAGGCACAGGAAGAGGAAGACCTTGTCTTTGAGGATCACTTTAGGTAATTTTGAAGAGAAGGTGAAATGTAAATATTAGGAGGTGTTCTAAGGAAAGATCAAAAGGTGCGTGCCAACTCCGAAGTGTGATGGGGAATTTAATTTTAACATCCCGAAGTTTTAATGTAATATTAAACTCTTCGGTAGGTTAGTCCGCAATTCTTACCTGATGAATGAGAAATACTTCATCTATCGAAAAGTTGAAATTGTATTGAAGAATGTGCACATTACACAATATTAATTATATTTCAATGAAGAAAAACAAAGTGAGGAATTTTTTGTATTCGTCGTAACATATTATGAAAGTTATTTTTATAGACACTGCTAAAAAGTCAAAATAATAATAATAATAATAATAATAATAATAATAATAATAATAATATTATTATTATTATTATTATTATTATTCATCTTGATTACACAACTATTAACACTGCATCACTTCGGAATATGTATGGTAAGACTTTCCTGTGTTAAATTTCAACGTACCTCGTTAACATGTTTCGACCTATTTATGGGTCATCTTCAGAACTGTTCGTTGTTGGTCTTGGCGCCACTCGTTGTGTTTCCTGTGAGGGTGTGTTCCTGTGGTATAGTGTAGAGTCAAAGAGTGTCTGTTTTGAAGTTGAGTTGTGTGTTGAGAATTTCGTTGGGGTGTGTTTTCGTGTGTCTGTATATTTCATATTGTTCTAGTGTGTTTAGTTTCTGGCTTTTTGGTTGGATGTGCAGTATTTCCATGTCTGTGTTGATGTCTCTGTGGGTGTGGTTAGCATTTATGATGTGTTCTGCATATGTGGAGGTGTTTTGTAATTTTGTTATGGCTGTGATGTGTTCTTTGTAACGTGTTTGAAACGATCTGCCTGTCTGTCCTATGTAGAAGTTGTTGCAGGTGTTACATTTGAGTTTGTATACGCCTGTGTGGTTGTATTTGTTTGTTTGTATTGTTTGTGTGTTGAGATGTTTTTGTAGAGTGTTATTTGTTCTGTATGCGATGTTGTAATTTAATTTCTTGAATGAGGTTGCAATTTTGTGTGTGTTTTTGTTTTCGTATGTTAGTGTGATGTATTTTTTTGTGTTCTTGTGTTTGTGTTGTATTCTTATGTTTTTTGTAATTTTGTTTTGTCTTACGTATTATGTTGTCTATTATGTTGGGGTTGTATCCGTTTTCTTGTGCTATGTATTTCATTGTGTTTAGTTCTTCGTTGTAATCCTGTTGGTTCATTGGTATGTTGAGTAGTCTGTGTACCATTGTTCGGAATGCAGCTTGTTTGTGTTGTGTGGGGTTGTTGGATGTGTTGTGTATGTGTGTTGTTGTTGTTGTTGTTGTGTGTTTGTTGTCTACTTTTGTTATTGTGATGTCTAGAGGATTTGTTGTTTTCAATTTCTAATGTGTAGTGTGTAGTGTATTATTATTATTATTATTATTATTATTATTATTATTATTACTATTATTATTATTTTGGAAAGGAAACAGGTTTACAACATTACGGTTGCACAATGCGAAATTAGACATCATACAGGCCTTCACTATGAAGACGACGATCGGAACGAAAAAAAATGAATAAAAAAACTTCTTGCAGCTTCCTCATCAGCAGCATGTCTTCTGCCCTATTGTCGGTTTTCTCCTGAGGCCAGCAGTTTAATAAGTGTTCTGGCAGATCAATATGCCCCCTCAACCCTTCCTTCCCCTCCTCCACGCGACGAATTCTTCATACAAAATCGTCAAGCTGGCTTCATCTACTTATCGCTGATTGAATGCGTTTAATACAGTCGCCGTGTGTTATGTCCAAAAGCCACACTTTCTGACGTTAATTCCTGTGGAATGTACAGTTATTCCCCACAGAGCAATACGACTTTATCAGATAAAACAATGAGAAATGCACTACCCTGGAAAATACTTCGAAATGTTGTACAGAGTGTTCCCAATCGGTGGTCCGCAGGCCGCAGAGTCCATGTAATCGTGGAATGGATCTAAGACACTATTCACAAGGAAAATCTCTATTCGCAAAGCACAGACTTTCTTACGGGTTGAATTTTTTCATATGATCTTTAAAAAGGAGACCTCTTGTGACATTACTACAGACTATTTCGTTTATATGACGTCATTCCTTTTCCGACCAATGAAGTGTAACGAAATTTTTAATTCCAACCAATCACAGTCACACTTTACGATAATATTTGCAGCTAGATTTATCGCTATCAATTTATCGCATGGTCATTCTTTTGTTTAGTCGTTGTTGCCAACTCTTTCCCCGTAAATTGATGACCATGAATACATTAAGATGCAACTACACGGTTAAACTTTTCTTTCAACTTTAAAGCAATGAATGCAAGGTTGATATTTAATATTAATTAATATATTTACGCAGTGAAGACGACGTTCAAAACAGCGCACCATGTAGACACAAAATCTTCATGCATCTTAATTGAACGTACCTTTTAAACTTGATTCTTTCAATATTCTTCCTAGATTGCACACATACGCGATTGGAATATTGAACTGTGTAGATGCAGCTTTAGTTCCGTTACACACTACAGCGAGAATGCGTTTGTCGAGCTATAAAAAATGCTTTCGTGTAGCACTGATTGTAACGGTCGAAATAAGACACAGCTGACATTGGTCCTGCTCCCACAGGTAACTTAACCTGTAATTCTAGCCTACAAAATTGGTATTTTGTGAATGAAATGAAACAATTAATAGAAAGTCAGATGTTCAAATTTATGTAACATCATCGCATATCAAACCCAAAGACCTTGCATAGTAATAATAAGGTCTTTGATAAAACTGCCTTCCGTATGGCGTAATAAAATTCGTGTTTTAATTAGGCCTATCTATACAGAGCTGGCTTCACTGTGTAGCAACATGTCTCGCTGTGAATACATAAGCATTGGTATATAGCTGTCCCCACTGTGACTGTTAAATTAAATTATGATTTCAGCAGATAATGAGAATGTATTTATGTTATAATAATAAGAGAAAAGTGCAGTACATGTAATTAACATTGTTCAACGTGTATTTCGCTTTTCGCAATTGGCATTACTGAATAATAACATCGAATTTCTTCATTGCAGTAATCGATATTCATCTACGAGTATTTCAACTTCACAATGTCTGAATAGGTTAAGCATTCGTTAATATACAATCATTAACATTTTGTGATCGAATTTTAGGGATATGTATTATTTACATTTTTATTTTATTCACGAAATAGTCCTAATAAATGTCACTCGACTTCAGACCTCTCGTGACATTACTACAGACAAATTATAGCACGCAGGAACCCTATTTCTTCGCCTTATTATCACAGTTGCAATGTTAAATTAGAACTGCAATTACTTTATAGAATTTCAGGAGCGTTTCGCTTCATCCTTAATTTAAACCTATAAATATGAGTTTGAAATTCCATATGTGTCTGAATATATTTATCTTGTCGTCAATATTTTAATATCTAGCCTATGTACGAAAATCCACATGCTGCTACATATAAAAAAAACTTACATGTTATTTTGTGCGAGATCGTGCGTATTTGCTTGGTTTCCGCACAAAACCAATCCGCGGAAAGTAAAAAATTCCACATTCAGTATTCCCAACCTAACACACATAACAATTCCCCTCTTCTTACCGCTTAAGTGACATATTCATTTTACTACTTTAGGCTTTTAACATATTATTTTCAGAGACGTTTAACATAGTAATAATTATAAATTGGAAACTTACCACTGCAATTTCACCCAAATTGCACTGTTAATTATTGTTTTTAAATATTTGCAAAAATTAAGTAAACACTACAACTCCACTAAAGTTACTGCATTCGTGATAAAGTAACATTAAGGAAGCCGTGAAAAAATCAAAAAGATTTCAGATGCCAATGTTATTACTGCAATATGTTATATAAATAATATTGTTAAAATATTGAAATGAAAAATAAATCATTACATAACCTTACCGTTTGTTTCAAGTTCGCATTTATAGACTGGGGGAAAAAAAAGACAGACGTATATCACGGCCTGCTGGAGTACCGTAAACACAGAAAACATTTTAAAGCAACAATGTTGAAGATAGATATTTTTGTTTTGCAAATTTGCCGTCATTGAACAGAAACCAAGATGGAAATTTCATTGCAACTAATTACAAATTCCTCTTTCAGGTATGTAATAAACGATCTTCGCACAAAATAATGTACGATACACGAGCGGTATATTTTCTTTCAATTCTCGGAAATTAAAAAGCTCAACTACGTTTCGCTTTTTCAAACTTATCCTCGAACATGAAAACTTCAACATACCGCTCTTGTAACACATATTACTATTGCAGTATTTTCTATTGCTATTTTTTATGTAATGGGTTCAATATCAATGCATGCATGCACTCACTAAGCTTTCCTTCGTGGACAATTTCATAAAGTTATACCTCTTTTTCTCTCAGATTTCATGAAACCAATCTCCGATTCGGATTTGGAAGTGAGAATCGGTGCTGTACAAATCAGTCTGACGATCTCTCTTCGCCCTGCACTACAGTCTGTCGGGTGCAATTTGCCCCCCCGTCCCGTCGTGTATTAAATCACTATAATTCCCCCGCAACACTTGGAGTTTGTATCGCACGCGTTGAGGTGTCGTTTGGCAGCAACTTTTCACCGCTTCAGTGACACGAAATAGAAGCGAGTCATGACCCCTCGCATAAAATACAGTAGGCCTGCTTTCCGTGAGTGTATTACCCTGCATTCATGAAATGCTTCGGGGTAAAGTGGGGGAAAAATTGTGAAATATATAATCTTGAATTCTCCCCCACTCGAGAATCTGCAAGTCCTAGCCTGGCTAAGCAGTAAGTCGGCGAGGCGGAAATATAATTCAGGAATAAGGGTTGGAACTCTAAGAGGTTAGAAAACAAGCAATCAAGATAACTGTGACGTGGGAAATCTGCAACAAGTGCAGAATTTAAATATTATTGCATTTATAAGCTACTTGCTACAGTGCTTCTGCATTTATGTAAGAAGGAAGTAACACGTATGTTGAATTGCTGTTCGGATGATCGTAATCACCACTATTAACAGCAATACCATCACCAAAGATCACCACGACCAACATCATCATCGTCAATGCTGCTAGTATACAGCTGTCCGATATTATTATAGTAAGGTATCTCGAAGAATAATGGACATTACTAATTACTAATTTAACACACACTGATTTATTAAACCCCATCGGACTGCAAAGAAAACAACTGAAGCAATGTGTATATTATATCGTATTTTTTTTACTCTGTAATTTTGCTTAAATTTAATTTTCCTGCCGGTTAATTCTCCGTTTTTTAAATTATAACATAAATTAAAACATACATCTCGATTACACAACTTTTAACACTGTATCACTTCGGAATATGTATGATAAGAACTTTCTTGTGTTAAATTTTAACGTACTTTGTTAACATGTTTCGACCTATTTTCGGTCATCTTCGGAACTGGTCGTTGTTGGTCTTGGCGCCTCTTGTTTCCTGTGTGGGTGCGTTCGTAGTGTAGAGTCAAAGAGTGTATGTGTTTTGAAATTGAGTTGTGTGTTGAGAATACCGTTGGGGTGTGTTTTCGTGTGTCTGTATATTTCATATTGTTCTTGTGTGTTGAGTTTCTGGCTTTTTGGTTGGATGTGTAGTATTTCCATGTTTGTGTTGATGTCTCTGTAGGTGTGGTTGGCATTTGTGATGTATTCTGCATATGTGGAGGTGTTTTGTAATTTTGTTATGGCTGTGATGTGTTCTTTGTAACGTGTTTGAAACGATCTGCCTGTCTGTCCTATGTAGAAGTTGTTGCAGGTGTTACATTTGAGTTTGTATACGCCTGTGTGGTTGTATTTGTTTGTTTGTGTTGTTTGTGTGTTCAGATGTTTTTGTAGAGTGTTATTTGTTCTGTATGCGATGTTGTAGTTTAATTGAATGAGGTTGCAATTTTATGTGTGTTTTTGTTTTCGTATGTTAGTGTGATGTATTTGTGTTCTTGTGTTTGTGTTGTATTCTTCTGTTTTTTGTGTTTAAAATATTGTATCCTATAAAATGCTTTATCAATTTAATGGCGATTAGTATTACCGCATTATGACATCATGAAGAATAAAAAGATGCAAAACGTCATCTTGACCAGAGGGATTCGCCTATAAGAGAGGCGATGAAAGAAATTTGCTTCTCGTGCCGAGAAATGGAAATACATTCCTCCTGACACATTCCTCATCCTTTTATGGTTATCTCACTGATTATGCATTAAAACACAGAAATAAACAGATAAAATCGCTGTTTGTGGGTAGGCGTGTCGCATAAAACTTCAGGGAGTGGTAAAACTTCACGTAAAAAGTATTTCGGCAACAGGAATCGAAAGCAGGTCTTCTGAATGCTAAGCATGTAGCGTCTGGCCGAGCTCCATCCACATGCAGAGGGATTCAGATTTGAGGATCCTCGCATGCACGACTGTAACCTCTAACTTGAAAAGAGATGCGGCGTTGGTGGGTGGACGGACAGACAGACAGACAGATGGACTGAGTTCTTACAAGCATATTATAAACATTTCAAAGATAAGATGGTCAAGTGTGAAGGACCACAATGCAAGACTGCAAAACTATTCTAGCAGACACAAAAATATAAGTGAATGAGAGAGAGGTTAGGTACGGCATCTGACCGACGTTTGGTAATCTCTCACTTTCCCTATACCGCTGTCGCTCTCTACCCACTCTCTCTTTTTATCGCGCAAATTTGTGTTCACAAAGGGAATGCCATAGCTCCCGCTAGGTGGCGCTAGTGTAACATTGAACTCTGCTAGGTCTACTGTAACCAGCATCCACCCTTTTGGAATGCAATTAAAATTTGATTGTAAAATCAGAGCCACTGTCAAAAAACAGAAAGAGAGAGTAGCACATTTTTATCTGCCCCCATTGTGTTCTCTTTGCACTTGGTCCTAACGTTTTAAAAAAAGATGTGGGAAGTATTTTAGAAGACTTTCGACATTTAAATTCCTGTACAGTTTTCTTCGTATGACGTTTAAATGAACAACTGTATAACAATCCCTTGTTTGACATCAAAGAGGCCTGGGAAGGGTGTGTATGACCTATATGTACACAACTGCATTGTAAACATCCGCCCCCGCGTGCTCACTTTTTTGTACGCTATTTAATTAAAATCCAGTCGTTTTAATAGTTGCCCGCAGTTTGGATCGCTTTAATCAATACAAGTCCCACCCCAGCTGACAGCTGGACAACCGTATTGGGGTGCGGTACTGCGAATTAAAACAAAATAAACAGAAGTACAACATGACTTCCTTACCCGTGAGACCAGGATGCTCTCAGATGTTCGGGTAGTCCATATCGACATGGTCTACGATGGCGAGAAAAATGCCACAAATCAATTACTCAATCAGCCCAAGTGACAGGAGTTGGAAAGTTATTCCTCTGAGTGCGAGAGAGACAGAGATATATGCATACGTACAAGGAATGCATGTGGGAAATTACAGAACTAATGCATGCCACGCGAGCAGGAAGAAATGCAAGAATGAAAGCGGTGTCTTAGCACAGACAGTGAAACGTGTTAAGGCTGGTTCACAATAAACCGGAAACGAGAATCGGAACGAAAACGAAAACGGTAAAATTGCTAAAATGTGTACATTTAAATGTGAGCATTCACAATTAACTAAAAGCTTGCAGGAGCCCAGGATCGGGAACGGAGAGTTGGCCAAGTTTCAACTTTGGCGTTCACGTTTCCGATCACAGCCCACTAGATTCATTCTATTGCCATCTAAAAGCTATTTTGTCGTCGTATATTTTGTAGCAAGAAGACCGTGACATAACCTATGCATTATTTTGTTCTGTGCTGTGCATCATGGAGCAAGTTTTATTTGATGAGATTCTAATATTGAGTGTAGAGGAAAATCCTCACGTTTACGATAAGCGGCGCGCCTCGTATAAAGATGAGAAAATGAAGGAGAATACGTGGCTTTCAATAGCTGCATCTTTGAACACCGATCGTAAGTGAATCATATTTTATAACTGTATTGGTTGTATTACACACTATATATTCATGTTTCAATTCAATAACTACTGTTGTGTTCATTTTTGTTCTATTACAAATGTTTCTTCTCTAATTATTTTACGTTATGGTAGACTTAAAATAGGTTGTGATAATAAAGATGCATGGGGATATTTATAGTACCGTACCTAATGAAATGTTTCAGTTGAAATTTCGAAGTTGGTTAACCTGTGTTTATGTTGGCTGCCTTGTACTCATGAGAGAGCGCCATTGGTCAATTATACACAAATAACATCAGAATGCGTAATATCGACCTTACATATCGTTATTGACATGCATATCGATATGCATAGTCGTCTACGTTCTCGGTTTATTGTTAATCAAACATTTTCATATTCACGTCCTCTGCTTCTCGTTTTCATTCTGGTTCTCGTTCCCGGTTTATTGTGAACCAGCCTTTAGCGAGCGGGACTCATGCTGAGGAAACACTCCAGCATAGGCTAGAATTCCGCCTCAGGTTTTCCTTAAATATTCAGAAACAATACTCTTTGAATAATTCATCGCAGTTCCTTAATTAAAACAAGAATAAAAATCACTATTAATTGTGATTTATTCGTTTATTTTCCCACTGACATTATATTCATATAAAATACTAACTGAAAGCACCCGGCGTTGCACGGGTTTTCCTTTCTGCTTCTATTTTTAATTAAACTGGTTATTACATTTTTGGAAATCTCAGAAACCTAACTATAGACAACCAAAACGAATTGCCTTTACTAAGCTAACATGAATCTTTACTTAACGTCACTTACATGAATTGATGAACTCCTTATCGAAATGCCTGCCAGCGTTAACTCAATTTAAAACAGTTGTAAATCAGGCACCGAAAAGAAAACATGTCTCATGTGCCTGACGTTCAACGGTTTTTTAAATTTATATATATTGTGACAGCGACGTGAGATTCGAACTCACGACCAGCGTCCCGCAAGAGAGAAGATCGCGCGGAGCACTTTGGAATGGCGCGCGGCTGAGAGGGGAGAGGGCCAACGCGGCGAGAGAGTGGAGAGAGTTTGCGCGCGCATCTTCTGCTTGCCTAGAGAGGCCGAGAAATCCGTCGAAATGGAAGACTCGCGAATTCGAACTTTCGAGGCTACGTCGCTGTGGTTATAAATTACGGACGCGAAAGAACGACAAGAGAGTTTCCAGTTTTCAGTTGATTAGTCAGCCAGTCAGTGAGAAAGCCAGAGCAAGCAAGCCAGTCTTGTGTACCGGAGTTCGACTCGAGTGTGCGTCCGCATCTGCGTCAGCATCCGAAGGCCTGAGTTCGAGTGCAGTGGACCGCAGTTGGAGGGACCTGAGTTCGAGTGCAGTGGACCGCAGTTGGAGGGACCCGAGTTCGAGTACAGTGAACTGTCTCTGAAGGTCTGTGGTTCGAGATACTGTGAACTCGAGTGACTGAGATAGAAGAACTGTGAACTGAGAACTGGTAGTTCTGATTTGTAAATAGTGCTTTGTAAATATTAGTTAAGATTAACAGTTCATTGTTGTGCGTAATAGTCCAAGTCAATTGTCATTGTCGTCGGTGGAGTGCTATAACGAATACTGTGTTGAGTGAAGATCCAATTGTTGACGAGAGCGTTTAAGGTGAATTGTAGAAAGGAATTATTGTTGTGAGGAATAAATTACATTGTTGTTACAATAAAATTCACAATATATATATATATATATATATTCATTTACTTATTTATTTATTTATTCTGGTGTAGTTAAGACCATTAGGCCTTCTCTTCCACACCGCCAGAAATACAAATAAAATAAGAGAAAAATTAAACTATGAACAAAATAAAACCCAAAGAAAATGCGATTCCTTTTCCTCTTTCTCATCAGTTTCAGCATCGAATCAATATGTAGGGCCTACTTATTGCACGAATTATCTAGTTTTAGCCTTCATGATGTGTCTCAGCAATGTTATTTTAATTTCGTGTTATAATTCCCATGGCCTCGTGAAAGTCGATGTTGAATACAACAGACAATAATAAAAACAATTGACTATAGAATATTGCATTTTAGTATCATACATGAATGTTTGATCGTATTTATTATTTTTTTAATTAATTTAACGTCCATTTGCACAATTTTAATATAGCCTATGTTTTTCTCCTGGTTATGAAGTTTAAATGTACAAACTTTGGCACATATCGGTCAAATCGTGTAGACTTGTATAGAGAATATACATACATACATACCCACATTCACTTTTATATATTAGATAGCATTTACTTTATTCTAAATTCCAATTGAAGGAGGGTTTCACACCAGATCTATACTAATAATAAATCTGTAGCCGAAATTTTTCCGGTAATTTTCGATTTTCCAAAAATAATTGGTCCTAACATATATAATTAACTACTCTGAAACCGAAAATCACTTTTTTGAAATTTTTGTTTGTATGTCTGTTTGTCTGTATGTTTGTTACCTTTTCACGCGATAATGGCTGAACGGATTTCGATGAAAATTGGAATATAAATTAAGTTCGTTGTAACTTAGATTTTAGGCTATATGGCATTCAATATACATTATTTAAAAGGGAGGTTATAAGGGGGCCTGAATTAAATAAATCGAAACATCTCGCTTATTATTGATTTTTGTGAAACAAGTTACATAACAAAAGTTTCTTTAAACATAATTTTCGATAAGTTTTATTCCTTGAAAAATTTTGATAGGACTGATATTTAATGAGATAAATGAGTTTTAAAATTAAAATAACAGCCATCTAAGGCCGTGTAATGAATTAAAAAACAAATGACTTCGTCTATAAGGGGCATTGAACAGCAACAATCGAAAGCTATGAGAGATAGTCTACAGAGCATGTGTCTGTGTTTGTATGAAGTAATATCGGAAGCTAAATTAACCGATTTGTATAATTAATTATTATTTCACCATTGGAAAGTGTAGTTTCTCTAGATGGACATAATGCTATAATGTTATTACAGTAACTTCTGATATAATATAATATATCATATATAATATAATATAATATGTAATATTATATAATATAATTTAAGTTATTTGAAGGGTTCGCAACCCTAGTGGGCCAAGCGCCATTTACTGAATAGTGTACGTAGAAAACAAGGGTTAAAATTAAGTTATTACCATAATTCAATAGAAACCTATAACAAGTAAAATAAAATATAAATATACACATTAAATCTAAATGATGTCAATGTTCATTAAACTATGGTTGCATGTAATGAAAATTAAGAAACATGTTAAAGGAATTGTCATTGCACCAAATGAGTGTCTGTGGACCAAAATGATCGCATTTTAATTATTTGGATGCAATTTAAATTAAGTAACATAATAAACGATTTATCCTTCTATCAAACACGAATGTTCCCTGGATCAAATGTCCTATTTTAATTATGTAATTACTTTATATTTATTTCTAACGGGTGCAGCGGAGCGCACGGGTACGGCTAGTGAGGGAATAACACAACAGAGCACCGCTTGCAGTCAATCACTTGTTTCAAGATGCATAATTTTATTACGCGTAGCAGCGTTCCAAGTTGAGGTCGCGATAAAACTGATTACAGCTCTCCATTATGTGGAAGTAATTAATACTGGATAAAGTGCGCTTCTGGCCGCGGTGCGGGATTTATATCCGGGCGGGGGCATGGAAGTCGCGGGGACTCATTATTGCGCCATTATTACCCCTAACTCCAATGCAGCCATAACGGATTTTTAGGTACTTTCGCACTCGAGCATGTCGTCTATTGTCTTATAGGCGTCCGATCCCTGAAGCACGGCCAACGCTGAATGGAATTTAATGGAACTTCGTGTTACGCAATTTTAAAAGCATTTACAATAAAATTCAAATTTCGCTCGCTAAGTGCGAACTAAAGTCCATTTCTAACAGCTTATTTGAAATCGATTTATTAAACATTATCGTCTTTCTGGCCGTTATCTTAATAATATTATCTTATTTATTGCATTGTGAGAGTGAAAGGTGTTATAGTGTCAGTGAAGTGAGATGAGAGTAAAATGAGTGTGGCGAATGAATATATGTAGGCATGTATGAATATATTATGTTGTAAATAGTTCTGGAGACAGTGATTTGATGTGTCAATTATTGTTGCTATATGATGATATATAATTATTAAATAGATGTATATCATTAAATTAATATATGATTAATTAAATAGACGTGTAATCAATTAAGTTGATACAATTAAGTTGATGTGTAATCAATTTAGTTAATATACAATTAATTAAGTAGATGCGTAATCAATTAAATGAATATGTAATTAATAGATGTGTAATAAAATAAATTAATATATAATTACATAGATGCGTAATTAATCAATTAATTAATATGTAATTAAGTCGATGCGTAATCAATTTAATTAATATGTGATTAATTAAATAGATGTGTAATCAATTAAATTGATATGCAATTAATTAAGTTGATGTGTAATCAATTAATTTATTGGATATAATCAATTAATTTGATATGTAATTAAGTATATATGTAATTAAGTTAATATGTAATTAATTAAGTAGACGTGCAATCAATTAAATGAATATGTAATTAATTAAATAGATGTGTAATCAATTAAGTTGATACGTAATTAATTACATTTATGTATAATCAAGTTAATATGTAATTAAGTAGATGTTTAATCAATTAGGTTAAATTATAACTAAATAAGTATATGTGTAATTTAATATGTAATTATTAAGTTTCAAATGTAAATAATTAAGTATATATGTTCTAAATTAGGTTGATATGAAATTAATTTAGTCGACATGAGTTGAAACGTACTAAACAACACTCATGTGGGTTTTGCTTCGAGCTATATTTTAGGTTGCACTGGCAGAGATAAGGTACAAATCAGATTTACTTTAATTAATTAGATTTTTTAAATAAGACTCCCTCTTCTTACAGGTCTAAAAGCACCTCTACTAAGCCCACAACCCTTTGCAGGGGTCTAGGACGGAGCCTCACATCATCTGCAAAACCGTTTTCTTGCTACTATCTACATTACGCCATCTCGTTTACAAGTTTCTTTTATGCAAAAATTCTTTCTTCATTGACGTTCTCTCATCTCAGGAAATAAATTAAAATAGCACTAGTTGAAGGTTGGCAAGAATGGTGGATGCCCAGCTAGTGCTCTTAACTCCAAGTCGATACTTCTCAAAGTCACTTTTCTGTCACTCTATCTCACCCCTACTATCGGATAGCACCACGCCCAGGTGACAAGTTGGGGCCGTTACATGTATTTAGTCTTCAGAACAAACGTGTGAGCAGGGCAGCATCTTGTTGAGGTCGTTACAAATGGTAGGTCACACGGTGGGAAGACTTGAGGTGTTTACAGATTACGTCACATGATTTAGCCTTCAGATGACCGAATGGGTGTTGAGATGGAACGACACACGAGTCTTCAACCATTTCTATCGCTCCGATGTTTAGGACAATTTCCGAAACGTTTTGATTATTTATAGGCTACGCATCTCCTCTGATTGGTGTGACTACAAAAATCTCATCGCTAATAATAATAATAATAATAATAATAATAATAATAATAATGATAATAATAATAATGATAATAATAATAATGATAATAATAATAATAATAATAATAATGATAATAATAATAATAATAATAATGATAATAATAATGATAATAATAATAATGATGATTATAATAATAATAATAATAATAATGATAATAATAATAATGATAATAATAATAATAATGATAATAATAATAATGATGATAATAATAATAATAATAATAATAATGATAATGATAATAATAATAATAATGATAATAATAATGATAATAATAATAATAATAATAATGATAATAATAATAATAATAATGATAATAATAATAATAACAATAATAATGATTTATTTTAGCTGGCAGAGTTAAGGCCCTAAGGCCTTCTCTTTCACTTAACCGGCAAAAAGTATACATACATATGTATCAACTTACAAAGAATTCAACAATTTGATTTAGATAAGAGTTACATGTAAGTTATACAAGAGTTATTTATGAATTGAACAACAAAATACTATGAACTATTAATTAAACACTGAAATACAAACTATGTAGCAGAATTAAGCTAAAATACATAGAATGTTAATATATTTCAAATAATGTTAAATAATAGAAAGAGATTATTATGAGACAATTTTGAAAATAAAGCACTATCAGGATGCATGTGTAAAGGAAGGAGTAATGTCAATAAGACAATTTGTTTAAGATCTAGTAAGTCTCGTAGACTGAAGTTTTTCATTTAATTCTAACAATGTCTTGATTCAATCTCAAGAGTGTGCTTGGTGTTTACATTGACTATTACACTCTTACTACGTCATATTACTTTTGACCAATAAAACGGTACGAAAGGACGTATTTCAACCAATCATGGCTGCTTATCGCACAATTTTATCGCGTCCCTAGCATTTGTTTAATTTTATCGCGTCCCTAGCATTTGTTTAGTTTTATCGCGTCCCTAGCATTTGTTTAATTTTATCGCGTCCCTAGCATTTGTTTCTTTGTTTGCCAACATTTGAAACTGCGCTGGTCTGGACGTCAAAAATATATATAAAATTACAAACCACTCCAGTCGATGCACAGCAGTTTCAAATATGACTCGCATTGGCATTCAAGAACAAGAATTAATAAAAATCACTGATCATACCTATGCATCTTCTCAAATCCGATTTACAAATAAATGAAGAGCACCATTCGGAAATCCTGAATAAGTTGAATACACCATGTAGGCCTAAATCAACGAGTTCCACTTCTATTACGCACACGTCCAATATAACATCAATTGAACCACCAACCACATTCAAATTTGAAAATTGTACATTCAATAATTATTCCTTTTAAAATTATTCATTCGGAAATCCTGAATAAGTTGAATACATCATGTAGGCCTAAATCAACGAGTTCCACTTCTATTACGCACACGTCCAATATAATATCAATTGAACCACCAACCACATTCAAATTTGAAAATTGTACATTCAATAATTATTCCCTTTAAAATTATTCAATCGGAAATCCTGAATAAGTTGAATACACCATGTAGGTCTAAATCAACGAGTTCCACTTCTATTACGCACACGTCCAATATAACATCAATTGAACCACCAACCACATTCAAATTTGAAAATTGTACATTCAATAATTATTCCTTTTAAAATTATTCATGTTTATTTTTTATGTCATCGTCGTTAATTAAAACTTTTCTAACACTTATGTATATTAGTTAGGTTATGTTACAGCTTCTGCTATATGATATTATGGATAGTCACGTATCAGAGATTGTTTAATATTAAGATTTATTGAAAATCATCTGTCAAGTGACGTTGATTACTGGGATTCGAATAATTGAAGTGGAATGCAATTGTAGTGGTTTTAATAAAAATGAAACTGAATCAACAAAGCCTTCTTGACTAGTAACATTGCCATCGTGTATAGATCGAGAACTTCTCGACGAGAAGGTATTGCTAGTAATCATTACAGTGTCTGTATAAAGACACTACTGCCATCTAGCATGCATCTAGCGTAATATTTGTAATGTTGAGATGTTACAATAATACATTTGAAGACAGTTGTATTTTCGTAAGTCAATTAATATTTTCTTGTATTGGAGTACTTCGTTACTTCTAATCTTTATATACTTTCTTCTAATCGTGTAATAGTCAATTAAATCCCACTCGAGTTTTGATTTTCTGTAGGTAAATCAAAACGTCTAGTGAGATTACTGTTGATAATATATTTAAGGGGAAAAAATATAGATTTCTTGCAGAATAAATTAAACTATTAAACTCCACTACCTTCTCTATTTTATAACTTAGATCAGTGTTCAAATAGAGAAGTTAAGAATACTCCTATTTGTCTTAAGACAATTTTTATGGGGTAACTCGGTTTATAGTAACAGAATTTTCTAACTTAAAAGGAAATCATCACATTCTTTTTCAGTCTTAAAAGCCATGGATCTTGCAAACCCATTCTTACAGAATATATCTTAACTGCATAATGTATTCATATCTTCAAGCGCCTTTTATTGTATAAAATTAATGACAGTGAGGTTTGTAAACACCAAAAATTCCATTACTAAATATGATTCTATATCTTCACAGTATATTAGAACAATTGTTTTAACAAATCGCCTAAAGAAATAGAAACATTACCCTATTTATATTTTAAAAATAAAGATAATATTCCTGGACAAGTGTTACTATTGCATATTTCATTATTTAAATTATAAATTTTAACTATTTATTAATGATGTTATTCAAGTAACACATAGGCCTATTACCAACCTTATATTATCTTAAAATATTCGGAGTAGAGGCAATATTTTTACATAGTTATTTTTTTTAGCAGCCATCCCTAAAACCGAATAATCTATTCATTTACGAAACGACAAATAGTGATTTAACTAGGAATTGAAAATTTGTGTAGATATGTCCTAGAGGTTTGATGTCTCAATATGAAAATATAAGGGAAAAAAATACACAAAAGTTTGAAATACTTCCACGTGCTCGAAACAAAAATCCAATCACCTCCTAGCGATTTTCAGGTATGCTATATTTTTCTTCAACGCTCATAATGCATTTTTTTTCACGATCTATTTCTTTGCTCAGTGCATCATATTTTTCAAAAGGTTGGAGTATTTTGTGTCGATAATAAGGCCAATGATCATATTTCTGTCGATTGAGTCAGCACATTCATTGGGACCTTAGGTTAAGATACACGATACTTCATAGATTTCAAAATATTCAAATTTTTTAAAGAATATTTTGTTATGCTCTGCCCAAGGAACAAGCTGTTGTATCACTTCCACCCTGTTGGTGTACCTCATTTACTTGTACAGAGACATCATTTCATTTTTACTAACATTTCTAATATTAACCTGGCTATACCTTTGCTACCCCCTTCCACGACTGAAGTTCGATGATACTGGCGTAAAATACAAACAAATCAATCTACTAGGTATACGAGGGAAGAAAAGTAGTTCATCCATTTACGTAAACTAGGAATTATCGCGATTTTGAGTTTAATAATTTTCATTGGGTTTTCCTTTAAACAAAGTACAGTACAGTATTAACAATAAGTGTTTTTACTCATGAACTGAGCTGTTCATACGGACGTATTCATTATGCAGTGTATATTATACTGTCTACAGCACATTAACGTACAATTCATAAAATGATCATAATATGGATATTTAAACACATTTTTGAAAATGGTGGCCGTTCATTTCGATACAGGCTTCAGTTCTTTTGTGCATATTATCGCACTATAGACTATTGTACCTAATTCCAATTACCAGTTTTGTCCTTCGTACTAGTAACTCATGTGGAAATAATTCTTTACTTAATCTATAAAAGATTACCTTACGTACTGTAAATTTAATCTTCATTTCTGCTCGATCCGAAAAGATAAAATTACTTAGACACGGTATCTACTTTCCATCCAAATAGTTACGTCGCAAGGTCGTAGAAAGAAAGGAGTCCTTTTGTTTAATTTAATTTTAAACAGTTGTATAATATTACGTAGACGCCCAATTCCTAACAGAAATCAATGTTTTCAGAAAAGAGCTAAGACAGCCCAGCCATTAGTCTTTACAGAGAGGCGAGCAGAAGTAGGTGGGGAAAATCGGGATGAGACGTAGGCAAACGGACGACAGTCCTGTACGAAAATATGATTCAATATTGAAAACTCTTTCGTCACTGAAAAACGCGAATATATTTATGGAACGTACTATACTCACTAACTCAGTACTGTTTAGTATCACCATAAGGCATTTTGACTGCATACGCGGCCTTGGTTCTGTGTGGGGGACGATTGGAAGTTTAGTAGTAGAAGGGGTGGCAGTGAAGTACATTAAAAAACTAAGGTACAATAAAAATTTAAGTAAAAATAAAATGATGTCCCTGTATTTCTGATAATGTCAATCTGTACTTACTGTGACAATAATTTAAAAATAAAAGTTTACGTTACATTAGTTCAGTTTTCGAATTTTTTTTCCATATTAAAATGTTTTGTTATTCATTTAGATATTTCCTAATATATTATGTATTTTATTCACGAATTGTATTACTACTACATATATTTATACGTTACTACAGTAACCTAAGGTTGTGTTTTTTATTTGATTATTATACAAATTTACTTATTACATTTTATTTCGTGAAAACTATATAAATATTTAACAGGTGCATGGCTGCAACTCAGTTCTTGAGAGAAACAGCCTTGATTGTTTTTACTGAAGTGATATTAGCATGTAAATACCTTGTTAGCGGTGATAATCTCTGTTACAAATTACATGCAGCAAAAACTTCAGACAAGCGGAGTGACGTGACAACAAGATGATCGGCACTACAAGTTTCCCGTCTGGTCCAGAGTTGTCTTCCCGATAAAGTGTGGATTAAGACTCACGAACATTAATTTCAGGCTGTCACAAAGACGCGAACGCCTCTATAAATTACAGAGCGACAAGAAGACGCGTTATTTAGTCTCCGCAGACGGAAGGGCAGAATAACTCAATTACCATTGACTTATGGACGGGGAAGCCCAGGGCGACGTGGAAAAAAGAATCCGAGGCTTTTGTTAACAAGGAGGATAATTGTTTAGAGTGCAGCGATCTCAAGTTTAAACGCTAACAAGATACGAAATAAAACCTTCCACTTGTAGTACGATTACATTTCAATTGATTAAATGCCAAGAGTTCTTCTCTGCATCAGAGCTTCGGGCTCGAGATACAAATCTAGATGTTGGGCACTGCTGGAGAAGTTCTTGGTGCTTAAAAACTGCGTGACTTATTTTAGTTTCACACCGCACCAAATATGTAGAAACATGCAACGTTCTGGAGCTTCTTATTGGAAACTATTGACGAATATGTGTAAGGAAGCAGCATAGGCCAATTTCTTTTTCTCTCGTTTGATTTATTGCATTCCGTATACAGCAGGGTGTGTATGAACTGTCAGAAAATAGCTACTGTGTTAGAGCATAAGTGACTGAAGAAGAAAATCAAATAATATTTTTTCTGTAACTGTCATGCTTTTTCCAGGAAAAGTGTGTTTTGTCAGTCTAACTTTTTTGAAAATGAGAATAGACAGTAATTATCTACATTGCCCAATATGTACAGTCTGTGAAAAAAGTTTTGTCGCACAAATACTTTATAATTCCCAGAAAGGAGGCACTGCGCATGTGTGATCACACATACAACGAAACAAAACTAATTTTATTATCTCAACTAGGTACTGCTTGTCTTGTGAACAAGATCGCTCGTCCTCTGATCATGCGCACTGCCTTCTTTCTGGGACTTGTACAGTATCTGTACGACAAACATTTTTTCTGAGACTGTAGGCTGAAGCATTATAAAATCTCTATGCGACAAAACTTTTTTCTAAAACTGTACGCTGAAGCAATATAAAATATCTATGCAACAAAACATTTTCTAAGGCTGTACGCTGAAGCAGTATAAAATATCTATGCAACAAAACATTTTCTAAGGCTATACGCTGAAGCAGTATAAAAAATCTATGCCACAAAACATTTTCTAAGGCTGTACGCTGAAGCAGTATAAAATATCTATGCAACAAAACATTTTCTAAGGCTGTACGCTGAAGCAGTATAAAAAATCTATGCCACAAAACATTTTCTAAGGCTGTACGCTGAAGCAGTATAAAATATCTATGCAACAAAACATTTTCTAAGGCTGTACGCTGAAGCAGTATAAAAAATCTATGCCACAAAACATTTTCTAAGGCTGTACGCTGAAGAAATATAAAATATCAATGCGACAAAACATTTTCTAAGACTGTACGCTGAAGCAGTATAAAATACCTATGCGACAAAACATTTTATAAGGCTGTACGCTGAAGAAATATAAAATATCAATGCGACAAAACATTTTCTAAGGCTGTACGGTGAAGAAATATAAAATATCTACGCCACAAAACTTTTTTCTAAGACTGTACGCTGAAGCAGTATAAAATATCTATGCGACACAATTTTTTTTCTAAGACTGTACTCTGAAACAGTCGTTTGTTACTCTGTTGGGCGCAATGTCATTGGCAATGGCATTGATATTCAGTCGAAATGTAAACAATTAATTAGACTACAATCGATCTTACAAACGTGGTATTTTACAAATTAAAAGTAGAATTATAAGAAATAATTAAATTCCACTAGACATTTTGTTCAGTAGATTGATATGTAGACTGATTTACAGTAACCTAATTTGCAATAGGTAAGAGACGGTTTTGTACTGTCCTACAGCGTCGCAAGTCCTAAGGACTGAACCCATATACCTTGGCAAGTACCGCTAGGCTACTCGGAGCAGCGGAAAAAAGTAAAATAAAATGAAAACTGTAAAGAAATGGCGGAAAGAAAGGAGAATAAGTAACGGCTTCTAATAATACGGAACATCCTGTAGCACGCAGCTTGAATTCTCTCCAGCCACTATTCTTTTAGTATTATTATTATTACTGCGACCATTTCGCCCATAACTGGGATGCTCGATCACTCAGAACAGCTGGAGTTCCTTTTACAGCTTCCTCCGATAGCGGAATTGTACTTATTAGCAAAGCTATGGAGGCGAAGAACGGAAAGCTGGGACAATATCGTTAATATTTTATGGTATTTTTGGATAATAAAAGTGGCACAATGTGTAGCATTGGAATAAAAGTGACCTAAACTGCACTAACACAAGCATTACGTTCATAGAAGACTGATTTAATTGTAGGAATAGCTACATCGCTGTCTGTATGTTCAGACTTCAAAGAGATCGGCTGTCGATGAACGCTTTCTCATAAAACGTAATATTTGCCAACTTTCGCTGTCGAAATTAAATTTTTATTGCTTTCCACTTCATTAACAATTCATCACATGAAAATAACTTGAGCATGGGAGAATGATAGCAATTAAATTTTGAATTAAAAGATTAAAACACTGAAACAGTAGGAAGAAAATAAGAAAAGAAAAATGAAATAAAATAGAAAATAAAGAGGATTAAGGTGAAGATTCAGAAGGCGATGGTGTGACAATGTAGAAGAATTCTGAGCTGGAGAGCACGGAGATTGTAATGATCCTGAAGAATATAATTATTATGAAGAAGGCGGAGATATCTAAAGGAGACAAGGAAGAAGATGAAAATGATGTTGACAATGAAGAATAATACTGAGCTGATGAAGATTATAATGATCCTGAAGAAGAATTCTGAGCTGTATAGCACGGAGATTGTAATGATCCTGAACAATAAAATTATTATGAAGAAGAGGGTGAAGACATCTAAAGGAGACAAGGAAGACAATGAAGATGATGTTGAAAATGAAGAATAATACTGAGCTGATGAAGATTATAATGATCCTGAAGAAGAATTCTGAGCTGTATAGCACGGAGATTGTAATGATCCTGAACAATAAAATTATTATGAAGAAGAGGGTGAAGACATCTAAAGGAGACAAGGAAGACAATGAAGATGATGTTGAAAATGAAGAATAATACTGAGCTGATGAAGATTATAATGATCCTGAAGAAGAATTCTGAGCTGTATAGCACGGAGATTGTAATGATCCTGAACAATAAAATTATTATGAAGAAGAGGGTGAAGACATATAAAGGAGACAAGGAAGACAATGAAGATGATGTTGAAAATGAAGAATAATACTGAGCTGGTGAAGATTATAATGATCCTGAAGAAGAATTCTGAGCTGTATAGCACGGAGATTGTAATGTTCCTGAACAATAAAATTATTATGAAGAGGGTGGAGATGTCTAAAGGAGGCAAGGAAGACAATTAAGATGGTATTGAAATGAAGAATAATACTGAGCTGATGAAGATTATAATGATCCTGAAGAAGAATTCTGAGCTGTATAGCACGGAGATTGTAATGATCCTGAACAATAAAATTATTATGAAGAAGAGGGTGAAGACATCTAAAGGAGACAAGGAAGACAATGAAGATGATGTTGAAAATGAAGAATAATACTGAGCTGGTGAAGATTATAATGATCCTGAAGAAGAATTCTGAGCTGTATAGCACGGAGATTGTAATGATCCTGAACAATAAAATTATTATGAAGAAGAGGGTGAAGACATCTAAAGGAGACAAGGAAGACAATTAAGATGGTATTGACAATGAAGAATAATACTGAGCTGATGAAGATTATAATGATCCTGAAGAAGAATTCTGAGCTGTATAGCACGGAGATTGTAATGATCCTGAACAATAAAATTATTATGAAGAAGAGGGTGAAGACATCTAAAGGAGACAAGGAAGACAATGAAGATGATGTTGAAAATGAAGAATAATACTGAGCTGGTGAAGAATATGGAGAGTACAATAATCCAGAAGAAAAATTCTGAGCTGAAGAGCATGAAGATTGTAATGATCCTGAAGAATATAATTATTATGAAGATGATGAAGATATCTAAAGAGACAAAGAAGACAATGAAAATTATGTTGAAAATGAAGAATAATACTGAGCTGGTGAAGAATATGGAGAGTACAATGATCCTGAAGAAGAATTCTGAGCTAAAGAGCATGAAGATTGTAATGATCCTGAAGAATATAATTATTATGAAGATGGTGAAGATGTTCAGAGTGAAGAAAGAAGATTATAAGAGGCAGAGAGGAAAATGAAGACGATGCATCATATTTGAAAGTTTCGTTAATTAAAGAAACACAGTGTACCCGTTTTGCATGTTTGGTGTGACAGTCAGTAGATACAACATACACTTTATTTTGTGGTGATCTTGTGATTGAAATGAATGTTTCTCGGCTTATTATACAAGAGCAAATGTTTACATTTCTCATCTACCCACTAACTTTGTCCGCCATATCGAGCGAGCCAATAAAATATGAACAACTTTAATAGTCATTAATAGCCTTGAACTAATTTTATACATGTCACTATTACTGCTGCAGGTTTAAAGACAAGATAAGGGGGATTCATGCACGAAGAATAACATTTTCAAAATGACCACTGCGAATGGCAATACAATGATTTCAACATTCCTTAAAATTGTCAATAGCTCTCTGGTACGTCATTAGATGCAGACTCAATAAAGTTCTCCACGTTTCTCTTCAGCTCACAGATGATTCTAAAACTGTTAAACCCATTTTAACATAAACTCCCAAGCTTTCTTTGTGTTCTCCAACAATACCATTACAACAAATGAGTAATAGCTTCTCAATATTAACAAAATAAAGTAGTTCTTATTTCATTTCTGTATGAAGGTATGTAGAGAATTTGTTTTGGGGCCTAAGTTCTTAATCGTCCTACAACGCGTAATCTTGCTACGAAATCTAGAGACAGGAAGAGTACAGCACAAACACAAGACCTTGTCAGATCAAGACGACGAACCTGGAGTTATCTACAAAGTTAAAAAAGGAGTCCTTTCCTACCTTATCATTTGTAGTCCAATAGTTAACGCGATTTAAAAATCATCACAACTTCTTGTAGATTTCATCAGTGTCGCTTACCTGCAAGAGAAAGAAAAGTCATTATTTTTTTAGGTTTATACATCATTCACTATCTTCACAATATCACCCACCACCTTGAAATGTCTACGGAAAGGTTAAGTGCAACACAGAGGTACAGATAAATCAATCACGCACCACTGCGTAATGCAAGAACAAATTTGCATCACAACTTTCAGGAATTATGTAATATTTAGTAGAAATTCTGGGATATGAAGCATAAAACTTTGAGCCTGTCAAGTATGCCGCTTTCCTAATATAGGCTGGAATTTCAAAGACATAAAATAGACAATAGAAACAGCTGCATTTCGCTTCCCAATTCTGTAGTACGACAAAGTAGATCATTGCAACTTTAATTACACTAAGTTAGGTCTGGATTATGGAACTTCAGTTATATTCATAGTTATGCATTCAGGTATGAGTGCACATACTCATATTTAGGTATGTATTTATATATGTAACTAAGAGTGTTAGTTGGGAGGCCGGAGGGAAAAAGACCTTTGGAGAGGCCGAGACGTAGGTGGGAAGATAATATTAAAATGGATTTGAGGGAGGTGGGATATGATGGTAGAGACTGGATTAATCTTGCTCAGGATAGGGACCAATAGCGAGCTTATGTGAGGGCGGCAATGAACCTCCGGGTTCCTTAAAAGCCAGTAAGTACTAAGAAACAGCGATAGTCATGTATAAGCTCGTATCTCCTTAATCTGACTTCTCAGACACCAAGTTTCCCTTTCTAAAAATGTTCTGTAGAACATCCCCTATTTCCTATTTAATTTCTGCACGTTTTTACTTTTTTCAAATTTCAAATTTATTCACAATTTACATTTGAAATGATACATATGAATAGATACCCGAAATGAGCATATGCTCGTGCTCGGGGACAGTCCAGTAGTCTACATAAATTTTACAGAGATCAATAATAATGATGATGATAGAAATAATAGTACCAATAATAATAATAATAATAATATAATAATAATAATAATAATAATAATAATAATAGAATTAATACAAGAGGGTGGAAGTGCATTATATAGCGAAATTTATAAACTTGTACTTGCTATTTGGGAAAAGGAAATTGTACCAGAACAATGGAAGGAGTCCATAATTGTACCTATTTTTAAAAAGGGGGACGAAACCAACTGTGGTAACTTTCGAGGAATATCACTTTTGTTGACGTCGTACAAAATTTTGTCCAATATTCTTTTGAGGGGATTAACTCCGTACGTAGATGAAATTATTGGGGATCATCAGTGCGGTTTTCGGCGTAATAGATCGACTATTGATCAGATTTTTTGTATTCGGCAGATAATGGAGAAAAAATGGGAGTTTAAGGGTACAGTACATCAGTTATTCATAGATTTCAAAAAGGCATATGACTCGGTTAAGAGGGAAGTATTATATGATATTCTTATTGAATTTGGTATTCCCAAGAAACTAGTTCGATTAATTAAAATGTGTCTCAGTGAAACATACAGCAGAGTCCGTATAGGTCAGTTTCTATCTGATCCTTTTCCAATTCACTGCGGGCTAAAGCAGGGAGATGCACTATCACCTTTACTTTTTAACTTCGCTTTAGAATATGCCATTAGGAAAGTTCAGGATAACAGGCAGGGTTTGGAATTGAACGGGCTACATCAGCTTCTTGTCTATGAAGATGACGTGAATATGTTAGGAGAAAATACACAAACGGTTAGGGAAAACACGGAAATTTTACTTGAAGCAAGTAAAGCGATCGGTTTGGAAGTAAATCCCGAAAAGACAAAGTATATGATTATGTCTCGTGACGGGAATATTGTACGAAATGGAAATATAAATATTGGAGATTTATCCTTCGAAGAGGTGGAAAAATTCAAATATCTTGGAGCAACACTAACAAATATAAATGACACTCGGGAGGAAATTAAATGCAGAATAAATATGGGAAATGCGTGTTATTATTCGGTTGAGAAGCTCTTATCATCCAGTCTGCTGTCCAAAAATCTGAAAGTTAGAATTTATAAAACAGTTATATTACCGGTTGTTCTTTATGGTTGTGAAACTTGGACTCTCACTTTGAGAGAGGAACATAGGTTAAGGATGTCTGAGAATAAGGTGCTTAGGAAAATATTTGGGGCTAAGAGGGATGAAGTTACAGGAGAATGGAGAAAATTACACAACACAGAACTGCACGCATTCTATTCTTCGCCTAACATAATTAGGAACATTAAATCCAGATGTTTGAGATGGGCAGGCATGTAGCACGTATGGGCGAATCCAGAAATGCATATAGAGTGTTAGTTGGGAGACCGGAGGGAAAAAGACCTTTAGGGAGGCCGAGACGTAGATGGGAGGATAATATTAAAATGGATTTGAGGGAGGTGGGGTATGATGATAGAGACTGGCTTAATCTTGCACAGGATAGGGACCGATGGCGGGCTTATGTGAGGGCGGCAATGAACCTTCGGGTTCCTTAAAAGCCATTTGTAAGTAAGTAATAATAATAATAATAATAATAATAATAATAATAATAATAATAATAATAATAATAATAATAGAATAACCGTGACGGGGATGATACAAAGATAGTAATACAAATAAATTCATTAAAAAAAATAATAATAATAATAATAATAATAATAATAATAATAATAATAATAATAATAATAATAGTAATAAAACAAAAACATTTCAAATAATAAAATAAATACTAAGACGGATAAAATAAAATATAAAACCACTTGGCGAGAGTTAACACAACTTAAATAAGCATATAATAGGGAGGAAAAAAATGACGAGCTCGAAAATCAACACAAAAGTTCGATGTATCGCAGACGACAGCAACCGCCGTATTGACATTGTGTTGTGCATTCGGGGAGCCGAAGGTCTACGTATCTGCCATTCTCTTCGAATCTTCTCATATAATCATGGGAAGTTAATCTGAAAAACGAAATGTCTACGAGTCAAACTGTTCATTATTACCAGGATAAATACAAATAATACCGAAATATATTAATCAAGTTTCAGTTATAGATCTCCCCTTTTGTGCAAGAGATATCATATCAAAATATTTTATGAATGGGGGGGAAAATATAAATTTCAAGAACTCTCTAGTGACAGAGATAGTGACAAGTACAATCAAGTGTATCTGTGGCGATGCTAAGAAATCATTTATTGGAGATATACACTGTTATTAATTAAGAAAATGATCTATTTATATTTATTACAATGTTTTATCTTATAGGCTACATGCATCAGATAAATACAATAAATATTAGTAAAATATAATGCTAGTAACGCTTTAAAAAATAATAAAATTTATCAAATATCATACAAACATTTTCACTTTATTTTTAAACTTAAGAATGTGTAAATTCCTTAGGTCTGGGTTATTTTTCAATGCTGAATTGTATAGTCTTGGTCCATAATTCCTACTTAATCACCCTATAGTTGTTCAGAGGGAAATGATGTGTCACATCTTCCGTTAAGGAATTTTTTTCGATGAACTGTAGCTATTTGTAGGAGTGTCTACGTATTTTGAAATGTATAAAACTCGCTTAATATCATGTGTAGATCTTCTTGCGACTTATGCGGCTGCTTGCAGACACAAAACACTGCATTGGAGACTTTCACTTGTTTTAATGGAAGAAATATTATAGGCTATAAATGGCTTCTCCGTCTAGAAGAGGACAAAAATTCGTAAAACAGCTCTTTATTGATCCTCTTTTATTTAAAGCATGTATTCGTTATCTTCCATTTTATCGCAATAACACAAAAATGAACGATCCTATTTTTGGAAGGGCAGAATAGATAGCTGTATCTACAATCGACTTTTTCCACGTGTCTATTTTCCAGGCTGTTCTTTCCCTTTCTCTCCGTCTTGTTTATTTTTCTGCGGCTTGCCACAATGTGGGAGAAGCGAGTGGAACTTCAAATTCACTGCCTATCAAGTACAGAGCAGTCGCCGGCTGAAAAGCCAATACAAATTCACTTGGCGTAGCGAAACTTGGCGCTAGGTTCGCCGCGAAGTCCACTCCGGGCGGCTCCGGCAGCCAGTTTCTAATCTCTGCCCGCCTGGCTCCGGTTCACACAGGGAACCCATTGTTGACTGCCTGACTACAAGCAAGCAGCCCATATGAAAAAGCAAGTGTTGTGAAAATATCCCTTATTCACTATAGTACATGATATATATATATATATATATATAGGGTGTTTAAAAAATACGGGGCATAATTTCAGGTATGTATTTCCCACATGTAGACCATCAAAATAGTTCATTACAACATGTGTCCGGAAATGCTTCATTTCCGAGTTATGGCCTTCACAACATTGAAATTCACCGGAACGTTTTTCTTTCCGCAGGTCGTTGTCATTACAGAAGATGTTCAAAATGTCCACCTCCTGCTTGAATACAGACCTCACATCGATGTCTCATTGACCTGCGAACACGATCCCAAACTCCAGGAGTATTGCGTATGTCCTCAGAACATGCCACAATTCGATTCCGAAGGGATTCCAAATCAGGCACCGGGGACAGTCGTATGAGGAACATTGACTTGCAACGCTACCCTTCGTGTGCTGATAGAAGGAGTCATGTTCACAGCCTCCAGAATCTCCTTCCGTACTTCTGGAGTTGTAGATCTTAGTCGTCCCCTTCCCAAACCAGGAGAGTTAAATTTTCCATACTCGCACAGACGGTAATGGAGACGTACAAATGTCTTCCGATCTGGACATTGTCGCTCTGGGTACCTCTCCTGGTACGAACGACGAGCCAGCGCAGCATTGCCGTCCGTCTTACCGTACATGAAGTGTATCTCTGCCAGCTCCTGATTTGAATACATGTCGCACTGTCTAACGCCTACACAACACTGAATGTAACCTTCGCCTCGGAATGAACTGTCAGAGTGCCCTCTTAATGTCTCCTTTGACGGCAACGACCTGCAGAAAGAAAAACGTTCCAGTGAATTTCAATGTTGTGAAGGCCATAACTCGGAAATAAAGCATTTCCGGACACATGCTGTAATGAACTATTTTGATTGTCTACATGTGGGAAATACATACCTGAAATTATGCCCCGTATTTTTTAAACACTCTGTATATATGTATATATATGTGTATATATACATATACATATATATACTAGTGGCTTGTGCAGCAAATGCTGCAAACTAAGTTCATTGGACGTTCAAATAAACATTTTTCATATTTATTTTCAATGAAGAATACCAGACATTCTGAAAGTTATTTGCTTCCATAATAATGAAAGATACTCTCTCTCTCTCTCGAGCCAATACTGAAGAGAACCACGCATATAAATATCTACACCACACCGCCATTAAATATATGAAAAAGACCCAACCCCACTTGATTAATAACTATAAAAATATTTGATTTTTAATAATATTATTATCTTACGTAAGTTTTATAGCTTTCAGTAACATATACTATATATACTCTATAGCTGCCACTCAGTAAAATATAGAAATCAAAATCTAATTTAAGGTATTCTCTACATCTACTTATATAACCCCAAAACATTTCACTTTCATATCATCAATATAGCATTAATATGTATAATTAATTAAAAATAGTCACATCATGGCATTAACTACAATAATATTCCATTTGTAATGGTAATAATGTCATCAAACCACCTCAAGTTTTGTAGTTTTTAATATCCAATACACAGCTGTACCCAGAAAATTACACACCACAGAATCGAACCTGTAAATTATTTTTAGTAAGTTAAGTTTTTAATAACCAATTTAATTTGAGCTCTAAATATGTCAGCATTCTTGCAGATCATAGCCTTCGTGTAATATTGTTTACTGTAGTGTGTGTTTTGTTTTATTCTGAAATGCAACACGGCCGACTTGATGCTCGCTTCGCTTCTCCTGAATGCAATTAGCTAGTTCTCAAAACTGACGACAGATGGATTTTGGAAAATAGGAAAATTATGTTGAAAAATTGACATTTCACTGAAAACTACTATTTTTCTGAAAAAAACTTTGAGTTCCAAGCTTCAAAATGAGGGGTCATTTATTAAAATTCGTTCAGCCGGTTTCCCATAATTTCCATTACCAGTTCATATTATATATATATATATATATATATATATATATATATATATATAGATTTGTTTTAATAAACTATTTCTTCTTCT
The DNA here is from genome assembly GCF_040183065.1 of Periplaneta americana. Taxonomy (NCBI): domain Eukaryota; kingdom Metazoa; phylum Arthropoda; class Insecta; order Blattodea; family Blattidae; genus Periplaneta; species Periplaneta americana. The sequence continues at coordinate 3,017,004 of NC_091121.1, forward strand.
ACTACTTATTCTTCTTTTCCTCCTCAGTTTGTCAAGAACTCATCATAATTTTGTATGCTCTTCCTTTAACTCCTGCAGTAAACCGATATTTCTAGAAAACATTAACTCATTCTTCTGAACTTTCGTTTTCACACTCATATCAAGGTTTCCATGAACATTAATCAAATATCCCTTTTGCAATCGTCTCCACGGCAAACCTTATATGAGCATCATTTTAATTTAATTATTACTTCTCTTCTACTTTACTCTTCATCATAATTATTTGCCTCCTATTTTTCCTAGCATACTGAGTTTTCTATTGATATTAAGCTCATCTTCCTCCCTTTCACCACTTTTGCCACGTCATTTAACCCATTTTGTTCTTACTGGTGCTTAAAAGCGAAAGTCATACGCCTGAATCAATTTTTTTTTACAAAATAATAAATAATTTATTATCAGAATTATTAGGCTATTACAAACAATAATCAACAGCAGCAAAAAAACAAAACAATAACATGGCAACCATGGCCTTCAATATTTCATTCTTAGCTTTAAAACTCTTCTCTCTTTCAAACGATCAATATGTTTCTGAAATACTATTCCATCAGATTTTATCACGTTGTGTCTGATAAACATTTCTTTCCACTGCGATAATTCCTGTAATATATCCTTCCTCCAACAATGAAATTCCTCACTTTCTCATTCGTCTCCTTCCTGTTGACTATTCCTTATTAATGCTATTAAGTATAGAGAAGCCTTAAATATTTCCAAATACTCTCCTCAAGAACCACTTTCAAACTCTATCACGCTTCCAATAATACTGTTTATTCTCCTCTTCAATAACAAATTATTCCTCAGAAAATAATAAGAGATTTATTACATCTGAATTAAGCTATCGAAAACAGTCATCAACACCAAAAAACAAAACAATAACAACGAAATCCATGGCCTTCAATAAGTATGAGAATGTAACATTAGCATCGATATTATTTTGTTCATTGTTCATGAAGTCGTCATTGATGGAGACTGACGACACGGAGTCTTGCTTACGTCACAGCACGTGAGTATAGCCATGTTTCTACTGCATTCGAATTGTCTAAAATAAATGATAAAGGGATCTTACGTAAATTACTTATACATGTGCACAAACTTTCACAAATGTGTTTCAGGATCTAACTACAAGTCTAAATAAAACAACATTCTTTGGAATATAGAAATGCATTGCAAAGGAACTGCAGCCAACACCACAAACTGAAAGGAATCTTTTTTTTTAAAAGACACAAATTACTGTTTCTACACTCGCAGATAGATAAGTGTTCTTAACCTAAGAGGTATTGCAACGCCACAGAATTCCTAGAAATCATTTCGAATTGTTTCGCACCATGTTCCTAGGCTGGAATTTCAAAGACAAAGACAAAGACATCACTAGAAAACGGAAGCAGCTAGATTACACTTTCGAATTCAACTGGAACAGGACTACAATAACAGACACTTGTAGGTATTCGGAATGATTTTAGCATAGTGTGTAGTTTACCCACAATTTCATACGATTCAGTTTGGTGACTGGGTTGGTCCATTTATATATTTGCTTATTTAATGACACTTATCGAGTACTAAGTTATTTAATGTAGATAGAATTTGAGATAACGAGATGGTATTTGGCGAATAAAGCCGAGAATCGCTACAGATTACCTGACTTTCGCCTTACAGTTGGAGAAAACTTAGTTCGAACTCAGGGTTAAGATACAGATTAGATTTACTTTAAATGTTATTTTAAGTGACCATGCTTCATTTAATTTAGGATGCTCCTTGTTATTATTATTATTATTATTATTATTATTATTATTATTATTATTATTATTATTATAGTCCACACCTGTGGAGTAACGGTCAGCGCATCTGGCCGAGTTCGAATCCCGGTCGGGACAAGTTAACTGGTTAAGGTTTTTTCCGGGGTTTTCCCTCAACCCAATACGAGCAAATGCTGGGTAACTTTCGGTGCTGGACCCCGGACTCATTTCACCGGCATTATCACCTTCACCTCATTCAGACGCTAAATAACCTAGATGTTGATACAGCGTCGTAAAATAACCCAATAAAATAAAATAAAAATATTATTTTATTATTATTGTTATTATTTATTTTTATTTATTTATTTATTTATTATTTTGCTAATAATTATAACATAACATATATTATATATAGAAAAACTTTAGCTCGCCCCTGAAACAGGAGAACTCGTGCTCAGTGGCGGATTCCTGATTATTACTACTACTACAGACGTGGACAAATTATTAACAAAATTGACGATTTTTATGATAATTCTGTTTACAAAATTTGATATTTCAATTTAGACTACAGTTGACAATTTTGCATATTTCTATAATTATAATAGACAGAAATATGCAAAAATGTCAACTGTAGTTTAAATTGAAGAGTTAAATTTTGTAAAAATATATAATAAAAATCTTCAATTTTGTTAATAATTTGTTAATTAGCAAAAATTTCAACTACAGTCTAAATTGAAGAGTCAAATTTTGTAAAACTATAAAATAAAAATCTTCAGGTTTGCTAATAATTTGGAAATATCCCAAATGTGAACTGTATTCCAAATTGAAGAATCGAATTTTGTAAAAATATATAGGCCTGATAAAAACCTTCAGTTTTGCTAATAATTTGTAAATATGCAAAAATATCAAATGTAGTCCAAATTGAAGAGTTAAATTTTATAAAAATATACAATACAAATCTTCAATTTTGCTAATAATTTGGAAATACGCAAAAATGTCAACTGTAGTCTAAATTGAAGAATCATATTTTGTAAAAATATATAATAAAAATCTTCAATTTTGCTAATAATTTGTCCACGTCTGTATTACTATTATTATTGTTATTATTATTAATTATTGTTTTTTATTAGTTGTGTTTATAATTAATTGTCATTATTCAGTGTAATTAGTTAACCACTGCCACCGGGTAAATACCTATTTGCAGTGTGAATAAATACATACATACACATCAAAATCTCGGAAAAAATCAAACTAGATAATGAAACCAAGCGAGAATCGACCTAAGGGCCGAGTGCAGCCTCCAATGCACTAACGTCTGAGCTACGTCGGCGAGTAGGGTTGCCCAAGCTTGTCCATTCGTTTGGAATACCAGTAAAGCATTCTCACTCAGAGAAATTAGCACAGGATATTTCGGCTCTCTTTCTGTATGGAACAAAATATCACACACAGTTCAATACAAAAATGTTCCCACAAAAACGTACCTACAGGGTTGTAGCTTTTCATTGGGTCGCTAGTATTTAATATTTTTTCCTCCTGTGCCATTTCAGCCGTGTATAGAGTAATAACTTACTAAATTATATGCTTATATGCCGGGAGGCATTCAGCAGTTTTGTTATGCCTCCTGTTGTTGCAATAACAAGTATGCAGATGAACAAATACCAACTTTATTTACGTAATAATCAACTCAATTAACTATGAAAATATCGGCGTAATTATAAATTAACAAACGTAACAAAAATTAAAGTATTACATTTAAAAACTAACCAACCCACACAGCTACATCTTTCACGCTAATGAAAACCACGAACTTGGATTCCAGTCTCGGGTTGGGATCGAACGGGTTACTACTTAGATTTCGTGAAGTCTCGTACAGAATGAGCATCACATCAAAACCTCACACTGTGTGTTCATTTGGTGCCAAGTCAAAGGGCAAAAACATTAGCAGATAGTAAGAGCTGTGGATATGGAGAAGAATGGAGATGTGAAATGGACAGACAGAATATCAAATGAAGCTGCACTATAGCGCTTTCATAATAAGAAGGCATATGGCCTACGCCAATCGAGTGCTAGCAGCAGTGCGGCGTTGTCACACGGTGCACGGTATACGAGACGTGGAAGACAGAGACAACAGATAAGGACAGAAACTATCAGTATCAGTCGCTGCTGGGTGCAGCGAGCGGACGGGTCGTGACTTCTGCCTTCATTGTGTGTAATATTTAAATATAATTACTCTTAATGAAGTAATTTTCATCCCAATTTTTATTATTCTCCGCTTCACAGATCAGTAGATCTTGGAGTCACTAACTTGCGAAATAAAGTGACAAATATGTAGAAATTTACTTTGCTAATGTCAGACGAAGAATGTCTTAATTTAAAAAAGGAATGCTGCATATTGTATTGCACTATCTGACATATGGAAATTCTCTTCTGAAAAAACTGAGGGCGAGAAACTTTACCCAAACGTTCAGACTTCCTTGTACAGCAGTGCTCAATTTATTATTGTTTATTTCTCCAGAGGAAAGATGAGATACAGTTTGTTTGTAGAGGCAGCCTACGAATCTAGCGATAACAAAACGTAAACATGTTTGTAGAAACGTAATTTAGTATTGATATTGAAGTTGAAAAGTAACTTATTTTTCCTCTGCTGAATGAAGCCTATATAATTTAATTTAATTTCCTAGCTTATACCTAACTTAGAGTCCAGGGTTCTATATTCTGATGACGAATCTGGCTATAATGCAATGTAAGCATAATAATTGTGTTCATACTTAATTCAGTATTCATACTGAAACTGTAGATTATTTTATTTTTCTCTGTAAAACTAAGTCTACCTAATTTAATTTTATTCTCTAACTTTTACTATCTAGAGGTCCAGGGTTCTATATTTTGGCTAAGAATCCGGCTATAAGAATATAAGCATATCTGCTCATATTTAGGTCTAATTCAGTACTCACATTGAAATTCAAGATTACTTTCTTTCACTTTGTTAAATCAAGCCTATCTAATTTAATTTAATCCTCAGGCTTATGCCTACCTAGAGGTCCAGGGTTCTATGTTCTATCACTTTGGCCTGTGGCATATCCTACGAGTGAAGATAGTTATATAGAAGTGAATGTGAAAACCGTAATCCAATAATATCGTTAATATATTGAAGGTAAATTTGTATATCAGAAAAACGTATAAAATGTAATATATTATATATAATGCGAGGTTTTTAAAATAGAAATTGAGTTTTGGAATTGTAAAATCTTCTCGTTTCTAGCATGCCCGTATTTATTTTAAAAGTGAAATGTAATTGAATTGCTTATCTTATAAAGTTTTTTTATGCTCTTAAAGAAGAACGTTGTTAATACTCTTCGTATAACTCGTCGAAAAAGAGGCAAGAGCGTTTATGTTTACAATATCAACCAAATATCTCGTATGTTTAAGCAATATTTCGTCTTATACCACGTATAATATTCCAATGAAAAGTGAAAATCGTATCCGTGGTTATTCTCAGCTTTCTTCTTGCTTTCCACGTACTACCACTACTACTACCACTACCACTACCACTACTACTACCACTACCACTACCACTACCACTACCACTACCACTACCACTACCACTACCACTACCACTACCACTACCACTACCACTACCACTACCACTACCACTACCACTACCACTACTACTACTACTACTACTACTACTACTACTACTACTACTACTATAGTATATTTGAAATATCATACGATGAAGTAATACACGATTCTGAAAATCGTCCAAATAATTAACACGTTTGTTTTGAGTTATTTTCCAGGAGAGGTAAATACTGCTATACCACCTATTTGAATTGTCTCTTTGCCCTATCCGAGAATACAAGATATCGTATGTACTTCTAAACCACACGCCTCTGCAGTCAGACTGTTTTATGTGAAAAATTGACACGCACTGCATCAGAAGCAGTATATACAGAAAATACAATACCCCTCGCCTGTGAGTGTAGAACTATCCTTTTGCGTATAACAGATGAAACACCAGAGCCACTTGCAGTACCTTCAAGAGACATTGTTACGGTAAGTTACACACTACACAAGAGAAAACAATCCACGTCTGAATTTGAAAATAAACAGAATCTATCTTCATTTACAGAGAGGGACTTCAGAGCAAAATATGCTGTATATTGTAGGTTGGATATCTCTGTTTAGTCTTAAAGCGATAACACGCGAACCAGTTGACATACAATTGTCATTCTTGTACTGTTGAGTTCAGAATTCGTAGCTCTATCGAATGGCAAAGCTTTAAATTATTCCTAGCCATAAATATTGTGCGCGCAAGAAAGAAATTAATATGCGACACTTCAGCGAGATTTAACTAGGCAACAGCGCTTCACTGTTATTGGCTAGTCGAGGTACACCGGCCTGAACTAGCTCCGCCTTATATGCCTTCTTATTCTGAAAGCGCTTTAGACAGAGTGGGTGAAGAAAGAATGATGCTGAAACTGATCAGGAAGAGGAAAAGGAATTGGTTTGGTCACTGGCTGAGAAGAAACTCTGTAGTGAAGGATGCACTGGAATGAATGGTGAACGGGAGAAGAGTTGAGGGCAGAAGAAGATATCAGATGATTGACAACATTAAGATATATGGATCATATGAGGAGACTAAGAGGAAAGTTGAAAATAGGAAAGACTGAAGAGGGCTGAGTTTGGAGTGAAAGACCTGCCTTTGGGCAGAAAATTATGAATGAATGAACCTAAAAGAGTTTTTACAGATCTGTTCACGCAGTCTCCTTATACGACAGATTTCCCCAGCTTGCTGGTATTTCAGTAAAAACTAGTAAAATAATATTATACATTGCAACTGAGACAATTTTGAACCTGCTTTCCTCTTCTCAAATTCAGGGGCGGCCGGTACTTACATGCTCATGTGCTACAGCACATAATAGGAGAGAGAAAAATATGTTTTGTCTTAAAAACCTCAAAAATAATAAATAATAAAAAAAAATTTCTCTCTTCTTAATTTTTACAATGAACTGTCGAGCTTTTATTAGTCTGTTAATCTTTTAGTAGGTACTTTGATTTGTATTGTATTTGTAAATTCAATATTAATTGTAATTATAATTGTAATTGTATTCTTAATATTGTAGTTGTAATCCCCTGGTAGAGGGAAAGAGAAGGCCTGATGGCCTTATCTCTACCAGGTTAAATAAATAACAAAATAAATAAATAAATAAAAATAATAAAATAAAAATATTTCTTTAATTTAAATAGTTACCGTATGTTTCTATTCCATATTATTAAGCATTTGAATCGTCCGCCTTGACACCCTCCACTGTAGTGCGATGCACAGGAAAGATGTAGACACGGAGAAATATAGTCGCTTCAGTTGCCCTTTTCACTTCCCCGCAAGCACCGAAAACCTCATCAAACTGCTGTCCCTTCTGTGCTCACCAAAGAGTAGCCAGAACAGAATAGCCAACTTATGTATTTAGTACCTAAAACTTCATTTATTAAAAATGTATTTAAATATGAAACATTTATTTTTCTATTAGAAATGTGGTTTTTACCCATCGTTTTCAATTCTTCTAGGTCATAAAATTAGACATATATCCAGGTCGATGGCATATACAGTAAGTGTGCTTAAATGCGACAGGCTCATGTCAGTAGATTTACTGGCATGTAAAAGAACTCCTGCGGGACAAAATTCCGGCACACCGGCGACGCTGATATAACCTCGGCAGTTGCAAGCGTCGTTAAATAACACAACATTTTTCAATACTAAGGTAATAGAAAAGTTCGCCAACAGGAAGGAAAATGGATTTTAATTTTGGTTATTAGGATAAGTGTTGTTGTTGTTGTTATTATTATTATTATTATTATTATTATTATTATTATTATTATTATCATCATCATTGTTGTTGTTGTAGCACATACGTTTAAAAAGTCACGAGCCGCCACTGCTCAAATTCTTTTGCTCGAATTCCTCCATTAGATCTTGAAATATTTATAACGTGTACTTAGATAGCGTGAAGGCCTATATTAGCTATATCATTCGCATTAATTTCTGTCAACACAGCTTTGCACTCCTTCCATTTTTTTCTTTCTTCAAGGATCAATCCGTTATCAATTCCGAATCTCTATTTACTTATTTTGTCCGCCCTCTTACTGTCTACTTCGTTTTCCCCCCTTATGTACGACAGTGGCTTACGTGATCTTACGAACGTAGCCCTTTCTATTTGATAGTCGGCGATTTCTAATGGTTACCTAGCAACACGTGTCCAAACACAGTATTACATACCCCCTCACAAAAAGTATTTTGAAGAAAAAGTTGATGCTGAAATTCCATCTCCATTTCGACGTCAGAATTACCATCAGATACGTCACCTCTTCTCAAATGCCTTCATTTGTTGATTACAACTTGTACATCAGGCTTCGACCACAGGGCAAGTTTCAACATTTCAATATGTATGTATATGTATTTATTTACACTGCAAGTGGGCAAGCACCCGGTGGCAGTGGTATACACAATATAAACAATACACAATAAAATTACAATAGACAATACAATTATACAATACACAATACAATTATACAATACACAATACAATTTAACACAATAATTACAATTAATAATAAAACATAAAATAACCTAATTTTACAATACAACCTACATATGTATAGGCCCTACATAAGTTTCAATAGTCTTTCACTTTACTCTCATCTCACTCACTGTAGTGGCACTATGACGCATTTCACTGACACTTTAGGACACATTTCATTGACGCTATAGAACACATTTCATTGACGCTATAAATTATCACTGATCGGAACTGTTCACTGCACTGTAAAACCATAACTTCACTGACTCACCTCGCTTCACTGATACAACAGTTCAAATAAGTCAAATAATTACACCCTTATGCATACTTATAAACAGAACTACATTTAAGCTAAACATTTCTAGTCTAAGACCCTCTTACATGCTATTTTTAAATAATTTACAATTCAAACCAAGGGAGTAACTCGTCAGGCAAAATAAATACACGTCACCTTAAAAAAATTAAATGTTAAATGTCACCTTAATTTTAATTTGCACTTCATACACAACTTTTTAAGTTATTCTTGGATCTCCTTAAGGAAGGACAGCCCTCAAAGAACGCTGCAAGTAGTTCATTCCAATCATTTATATGAGTGCGGGTTTCACTCAAGTTCGATACTAGCGACACAGCGGTCGAGTACCGTACTACAGAGACAAACAAGTGAGAGTGTCGAGATAAATTTCGCGGGCTACTGGCGCGGCGCTTTCTTACGACCGCAACGTCTCGGGGGAGGCGGGATCCGATCTCCTGCTCCGAGGAACCACAAACCCCGGCCAGACATGTCAAAGCACGCTTCAGTGCCCAGCGACGCTTCAATTAAATTTACTCGATTGCTTGAGTTGGATTGCTCGTTAAATCACTTGATTGGATATCAATGCGGTCTGATGTTTCCGTTCATTAGTGACAACAGAGCAGATGACAGCCTCACAGGACACGCTGCCGACCTTGGGCGGACAAGGCACTTTCTGTCCCCCCAGCTTACAAATACAGGGGCAAAGTCTGCCCCTCCAAAAAAAAAAAAAAATTCGAAGAGATATTTCTCATTTTGAAAAGCACAGGGTTATTCAAAAGTAAGTTAAATTTTGAAATAGATATATAGTACATTATGCAACGAGCCTATAATGGTAGCAGTGGCGGCTCGTGGGTATTGAATTAAGGGGGACTGCATACAAAAATAAACCAAGCAACTTAGTTTATTTAAAGATTAGTTCCATGCGCCTTATCAAGTTGTGTTTAAATGAGACAGGCTCATGTTAGTAGATTTACTGGCATTTAAAAGAATCCTGCGGACAAAATTCCGGGCGACACTGATATAACCCCTGCTGTTGCGAGTGTCGTTAAATAAACCATAATTTAATTTTTTATATGCAGATTTGGACCTTAGAAATATCTAACTGGCGATGTTCTAGTTGGTTGTATAATATATCTACATGATACATCAATAAATGAAAAAAATAACCGAGCCAGAAGTTGAATTCAGGATATTCAAGAGTACGCACCAGAGCGCTTGCCTCATTTATTGTGATGTTAGATGTTTTAGATTCCATTATGGTTTGAAAACATTCTAGCAATGTCTCCTTCTTCTCATGAACAACATTTACTTGTTGCCCCAGCTGATGGAATTGTCTTTGAAACACATTAATCTAATACAGACTGTGTGGAGATCGAGAGAAGAAAGCAGGGATACTGGATAAATTAGCAAAAAATATGCGAGCCTTTGTATTTTGTTTAGCGGCTCTTTCCATTATGAGATTCAACTGATGGGCACTTAATTTCACATTTCTCCTGAATTGTTAAGGTACTGACTGAATAGACTGTAAATATTGTACAGAATTAAACATTGTTCCACTTGTTATACTCACAACTTTAAAGAAAATGTATTTAAAACTGCGCGCTACTGACAAACTGCTGCAAATTTTGCAGCGCCTGGAAACTCTGGATTCACGGCAAGGGGCAGCAGGGTGGAGGGGTAAAACTAACGCGCAAAGCATCCGAGACGAGACTGGCAACTCCAGGGGAGGAAGTGGCTTCACCCTATAGTTCTTGTCTCTGGTTTCGCTCCGGCAGCACCAGGGGAGGAAGTGGCTTCACCCTATAGTCCTTGTCTCTGGTTTCGCTCTGGGAGCACCAGGGGAGGAAGTGTTTTCACTAACGACTGCGTGCATGTCATTGAGAGCGAAATGTTTTTAAAAATTCGATCTGCTAAATAGAGACTGTATAATAAATGTTTTTCATAACATAAAACGAGACAAGAGCCACAAATGTCTGGGGGTGCTGCAGCTCCGCAGCCCCCCTTCGAAAGCCGCCCCTGAATGGTAGTAATTAAGACGCGAGTATGTTTATTAAACGAGCGCAAGTGAGTTTCATAATTTTCATACGAGCGTCTTAATTACCATTATAGTCAAGTTTCATACGACTTTTTATGCTCGACCATATTTCTAACTTGAAATTATTCATAAGTATTCATGTTATTCTTATCTGACTGAGGAGCGCAACTGACCTTGTGCAATACCTCGTAAATTGTGAGATGTGCGCAGACGCGAAAGTAGTCTATTGATTTTTCCGAGAAACAAATGTCGACAGTGACCTTGATATAATCTACAGAGTAAAATAAACATTAATCTTGATATAACCTTGAAATTGAATTAGACATCGAAAAACGAGATGACAAATTGAATTTACTTCAATATTATTTACAATTAACGCTAATTGTTATAGTAACAGAACTAGTTGTCTTTCGACTGCATATCCGAGAATAATCGATACTTGCGCTTTCATATTGCTACGATGGTATTTTCTGATTGATGGAACACCTGAACTTTAATGAATAGGTGTACTCTAATGAGGTGCATTAAAGGGCTGCTACCAGGTGTATAATTACTACATTTCAGCATGGTCGAGCATTAACATTTTTTAAAATTAACGTACACACAAAATGGTAACATATTTGAAGTCGTTGAATCCCCACACATGATGCAATGTTCACCACTTCTTCGCCTATGATCCACAATTTCTTCAATTCAGTTGCGCTCGGCCGAGGGTTAGTTTCCCGCTTGGACTGAACACCTGGTTGGGTTTTCCCGAGGTTTTCTCCAACCTTAAGGAGAATGCCAGGTAATCTATGGCGAATCCTCGGCTTCTTCTCGCCAATTACCATCTCACCACCTCTTAGTACCTCCAATTCCATCGACTCTAAATAATCTAGTAGTTGATACAACGTCGCTAAATAACTAAGTAAAAATAAAGGTATTTACATGAGTATGTTTCAGATAATATATGGTATATGGCAATTATGGTATATGGTAATTTCATCATTATAGAATTTTGTTATTCTAGGTTTAATTTGTAATTCAGTAAATAAAAAAAATATTCTTTGTTCTTAACTTCTATGATAAATTGTCTAGCTTTCATTAATCAGGTAATCTTGTCGTACTTTAATTCTTATTGTAATTGTAATTGTAAATTTAATATTAATTGTAATTTTATTCTTCATATTAAAGTTGTAGTCTAGCTTTCATTAATCAGGTAATTTTGTCGTACTTTAATTCTTATTGTAATTATAATTGTAAATTTAATATTAATTGTAATTTTATTCTTCATATTAAAGTTGTAGTCTAGCTTTCATTAATCAGGTAATCTTGTCGTACTTTAATTCTTATTGTAATTGTAATTGTAAATTTAATATTAATTGTAATTTTATTCTTCATATTAAAGTTGTAGTCTAGCTTTCATTAATCAGGTAATTTTGTCGTACTTTAATTCTTATTGTAATTATAATTGTAAATTTAATATTAATTGTAATTTTATTCTTCATATTAAAGTTGTAGTCTAGCTTTCATTAATCAGGTAATTTTGTCGTACTTTAATTCTTATTGTAATTATAATTGTAAATTTAATATTAATTGTAATTTTATTCTTCATATTAAAGTTGTAGTCTAGCTTTCATTAATCAGGTAATCTTGTCGTACTTTAATTTTTATTGTAATTGTAATTGTAAATTTAATATTAATTGTAATTTTATTCTTCATATTAAAGTTGTAGTCTAGCTTTCATTAATCAGGTAATTTTGTCGTACTTTAATTCTTATTGTAATTATAATTGTAAATTTAATATTAATTGTAATTTTATTCTTCATATTAAAGTTGTAGTCTAGCTTTCATTAATCAGGTAATCTTGTCGTACTTTAATTCTTATTGTAATTGTAATTGTAAATTTAATATTAATTGTAATTTTATTCTTCATATTAAAGTTGTAGTCTAGCTTTCATTAATCAGGTAATTTTGTCGTACTTTAATTCTTATTGTAATTATAATTGTAAATTTAATATTAATTGTAATTTTATTCTTCATATTAAAGTTGTAGTCTAGCTTTCATTAATCAGGTAATTTTGTCGTACTTTAATTCTTATTGTAATTATAATTGTAAATTTAATATTAATTGTAATTTTATTCTTCATATTAAAGTTGTAGTCTAGCTTTCATTAATCAGGTAATCTTGTCGTACTTTAATTTTTATTGTAATTGTAATTGTAAATTTAATATTAATTGTAATTTTATTCTTCATATTATAGTTGTAGTCTAGCTTTCATTAATCAGGTAATCTTGTCGTACTTTAATTCTTATTGTAATTGTAATTGTAAATGTAATGTTAATTGTAATTTTATTCTTCATATTATAGTTGTAATCCCCTGGTAGCGGGGCAGAGAAGGCCTTATGGCCTTATATCTACCAGGTTAAATAAATAAATAAATACTAAATAAATACTACTAAATACGACAATACGATATATCCTCAAGAGATTTGAAATAACCGTAACCTAGCTGTTACCAAATGTAGATTAGCCACGACTTGTAAAATAATAAACCCAACTCAAAAGAAATAAAACCAGTAAAATAAGGAATTACAAATCAAACCAATAAAGACAAAAACAATCTAAAAATAGGAGCAAAATAATAACACAGATAATTAGACGATATTGGATCTTTATGACCACCTATAGGAATTTATTCTTTTTAATCCACTACAAATTTAATAGTCACTTTGTTGTGTGTGTGTGTGTGTGTGCGTGCGTGAAACTTTTTAGTAATATTCCTCCCAAGATTGAAAATATGAATAATATTATAGTTTTCGAAACTAAATTAAAAGGTATGTACTTTAGCAAAACATTTTATACAGTACAGAAAATATACTTATGTAAATTTAATTACTTTGGAAGTAAATAGTTTCAATTTTCACTAAACGTATTGTAATTTTGTAGTATTTAATGACTTCTTAAATAATCGAAACCAAATCACATATCCTTCAAAGAAATCACTTTCAGAAGAATTATTGTAAGGCGTTTACCTTCTTTTTACTGTTATGTTACATCCTAGATCATATATAACCATATTGATCGGCGTTATAGGCTTTGACGGTAACAACTTTTGTCATGTTTACTATGCTGCCATCTAGTAGTTACATATGGAGTCACGTAATAACTCCCATTTGAACTGCATTAGCGACTGTACTGCCATCTCGTGTTCGTTTACGGCGGACGGGAGGCGATCCTGGCTGTTGTTCTCTTCAAAGTGCAACCGATTTTAACATAGGAATGAGCAATCTATTATGTAATCTGGGGTTACACCCATCTACACTTTTACTTATGAATCACCCTGTATATAAAATTATAGTTTTATGTTGTTTTTAGCCTTTCATAGCAAGCGAGTAAGCGGAAAGGGGGGGACGCAGAGCGATTGAAGCTGAAATCGTGTAGAGATTAAAAAATAGCTTCCAGGCCATCTGACTTGGAGGAGGGAGCGCAGCCTCCTTCAAAGCGCGGAGCAGTCTGGCGTGGTAGGTTCATCTCCCAACACTTCCATTTTGGGGCTATTTCTCCCCTTTTTCTTGTATTCAAAAGGCTCCGATGTGCGTGCGGGTGATTGGATCGACGTGCAGGACGCAGGAACAAGGGCGAGAAAGAAGAGGGTGGGAAGACCAATTTAAATTTCCATTTGCGTCGCTGTATGCCTTGCCGAAAGAGTATGGACATGAAATTTTGAACAAACTCAAAATATATATACAAGAAGCGAAGTGGTGACCAGGAGGAGAATGTTTTTATAATCAACTTGTCCCTGTTGGTTTTTTTTGTTTCTAGACGTCCATTCAGCTACTACAGTCTGAAAGCAAGCGCCTCGAAGTTTGCTGTCGCCCGCTTGTGTGTACAGACCCGGTCAAAGCCCTCGTGACATTTTATCGCTGGCCAGTTCCTCAAGCCGTTTCACGTTGGAGATGTATTAAACTTCCATCAAAAGCGAATAATGGACTTAGTTGAGAACTACGCACTTGTACGAAAACGATTGGTTCACTTTGTACTCAGCACACTGAAGGCTGAATGTATTTTCATACAGGCCTAGTTTCTAGATTACGGTTTAGTTCTACAGGCACATCATTTTATTTTTACTTCAATTTTTATTGTACCTGAGTTTTTGAATGTACTTCACTCCCATCCCTTCTACTAATGAAGTTCCAACTGTCCTCCACACAGAATCAAGGCCGCATATACTAAAAAGTACTGAGTTAGTGAGTATAGTACGTTCCAGAAATATGTTCGCGTTTTCCAGTGACGAAAGAGCTTTCAATATTGAATCATATTTTCGCACAGGTACTGTCCGTTTGCCTACGTCGCATTCCGATTTCTCCCACCTGCTTTTGCACGCCCCTCTGTAAAAGCAGGGCTCTCTTAGCTCTTTTCTAAAAACATTAATTTCTGTTAGGAATTGGACGTTTACGTAATATTATACAACTGTTTAAAATAACTTAAATAAAAGGGCCTCGTTAAGTAATTAACTGTCACGTGATTTCCCCCCTTTCTGCGATCCTGCGGCATAACCACTTGGACGGACAGTAGATAGCATGTCTGAGTAATTTTATATTTTCGGTTCGGGCAGAAGTGAATATTGAATTTACAGTACGTAAGGTACTCTTTTATAGAGTAGGTACAGAATTATTTCAACATGAGTTACTAGTACGAAGGACGAAACTGGTAATTGGAATTAGATGCAAAAGTGTATAGTGTGATAATATGCACAAAAGAACTGAAGCCTGTATCGAAATGAACGGCCACCATTTTCAAAAATGTGTTTAAATATCCATATGATTATTTTTCAATTTAACTTCATTCTCTAAGTCGTGCGCTAATGTGCTGTAGACAGTATAATATACACTGCATAATGAATACGTTCGCATGGATAACTCAGTTCGTGAGTAAAAACACTTATTGTTAATACAGAACTTTATTTTGATTAAACAAAAACCTAATAAAAATTATCAAACTCAAAATCGCAATATTTCCTGGTTTACGTAAATGGATGAACTACTTTTCTTCCCTCCTATACCTAGTAAAGTGATTGTTTGTGTTTTACGCCAGTATCATCGAACTCCAGTCGTGGAAGGGGGTAGCGAATGGTGTTTCCGGTTCTCTAAAGGTATAGCCAGGTTAATATTAAAAATGTTAGTAAAAATAAAATGATGTCCTTGTAGTTCTTCGGTCTGTTCCGAACTTAAACTAGAATTGATTCCGCCATCTCTTGTACCATGTGGATTATAACTACTTAGCTGCAGTTTTTGTGATTGATGTGGCAGACTTCGTCTATTGTTCTCAGGATGTTCTGTATTTGTAATTCTGCCCTGATATAGTTGCTTCCTTTCCCATCCATCGAAGTGTGCCTCGTTACAATTTCTGAACAATTTCAATTCTGCAGTCGTGATTCTTCTCTCATCTCTTTTCCTCAATGTCCAACTGAATCGTTTACTTTAGAAAGGCCACAAGTCACATTTTTGTGGAAAAGGATGTTTTGTTAAAAATATACGCTAGTGGGGTAGACGAATTAAGTTTAGAAAGGGCATATTCCTAACTCGACTCCATTTGTTGCTATGGAGATTAGATAAATACATTTATTTGAAAAACGGCACGTAGCCTGGATAAATGATTCAAGCCGTTTCAAAGAATCATTTTAGGTATATTATTTAATATAATATCATCACAAAATTATACAATTACATAGAAAAAACCTCAACATTTTTATATATGCTAAAGTGCTCGATATGTGCTCCTCTAGTGACTGCGCACATCAACTCTGTAATCAAGTTCGTGGCACACTTGATATAGCATGTTTCTGTCAATTTGAGCGAAGGCATTAATGATACAAACCCGGAGTTATGACATATCAGCCGATAATGGCAGCACAAACACTGAATCCTTCACATGTCCCATACAAAAAAAAAAATTCACACGGGAATAAGTCGGGAGAACGTGAAGGCCATGACAGCAGTTTGTGATCGTTCTCGATACAGCCAGTCTATCGGTTTCGCAGTGTGGTGTCACGAACTTAGGCGCTCAACTGTTTCATCAGGCACAGAACGACGACCCGTCGATTTCCCTTTACACACAGAGGCATCCTGTAGATTTAAACTGTTGGGTAGAGTTTTGTGAAACTTCGTTTTGTAGTGTCGCTGAACTGTTGTGACAGTTTCACTAGAGCAAAGCACATGCTTTCTCACTTTTGTCGCCATGTTACAACTATAGCGCTCTGACGGATGCAGGTGGAAACATATTCTTGCCGGGTAATTCATAAAAAGTGTGCACTTACTTATTTGGACCGCAATTACTATAGGCTAGCTCCAATAATACCATCATTAATAAATCATGAAACCGTTTCAACCACATCTAGACACCCCTACAGCCTATCAGAAGCAGAAATAGTGACAGACAGCAAAGCAAACATCAGCGCTCTACGAAGACTTATTTTGAATGCTCTGTGTCCAATTGAACACAACGGAATTCGAGCTCTGACCTCTGATGTGGAAATCTGAAGCTTAGGCGTTTAAATTATACTGTTATTCATTCTTAACCCTCAAAGAGTGCTTTCGTAGTCTATTATACAAGATAAAGCATCAAACTTGCTGAATCGAAGTAGTCAAGGTTCCTGGACCAATTTAGGGCTGCAGCGGACCTTCGTGTGCGAGATGGGAGCTCAACAGGGCGCTTGGTTTGTGCAGGTATATCCTCTATTACGTCCAGCATCAACAGTGTTTGCAAAAATTAGATTCCCGCTCGTTTCACAGCTGCCATTACTCCCACAACGCCAAAAAAGCAAGAAAGAAGCCATTTAATCATAAACGCCCTCATATGAAAGGGCAATGAACACCTCGCAGAGGAAAAAGGTTAAAGGATCAAGTTCGGAATCTGGTTGTTTCCAGTTTTTTATTGCAAGACTACGAAATATGAATAATTAAGTTCGGTAATGAAGCGGTGAACATTCCAGTATGTACCACTAAATATTCACAGGCTTTCTAGTGTCACAGTCGAAGTTCGTATAGCCTATGAGCTTTCCATCTGGGCTTATTCTAGACCAGCACACCGTTGGGCTCCCTTTACTTGGGGTCGAATGTCTTAAAACAATATCATTCACAACGACAGCGAGCAAGCACTGATGTATTGTATTGTATTGTATTTATTAACATTCCATGGTATTCATACATGCTTACAGCTAGAATATGGAACAAGTCAAAAACTTAATACTATTATAAAGTCTTAATTTATAGTCACAGTCTAGATGAAATATATACAAACGAGATTTACAATATAGTCTACTAGTACAACACATAGTTTTAGTATCATTTCATGAAGCGTTATTGAATGTCATGAATTCACCTACAGAATAGAAGGCGTGAGAAATTAGGTACTTCTTTAATTTGGCCCTAAATAATTTTATGTTTTGAGTTTCATTTTTTATATACATAGGGAGGCTATTAAAAAATTTTACTGCCGTATAACACACTCCTTTTTGATAGCACGATAGACTTGCCGATGGAGTGTGGAAGTCATTTTTGACGTGTATTTATGCTATGAATTGTTGAATTAGTTACAAAGTTTTCAGGATTACATACGAGGAAGATTATTAATGAAAAGATATACTGACAAGCCATGGGCATTATTTGTAGTTTTTTTTTTTTAAATAGTCCTACACGATTCCCTAGATTTGGCACCTACTATTATTCTAATTGCTCTTTTTTGTAATAGAAATATACTGTTACTATCTGTGGAATTTTCCCAGAATATTAATACAAAACGCATTACTGAGTGGAAGTATGCAAAGTATATTGTTTTAAAAGTATTGATATTTACTATCTTTTGCATAGATCTAATAGCAAAACAAACAATTTAGTTTGGGGGTAATTTCTTTAATATGATTTTTCCAATTTAACACATTATCGATTTTTAAGCCAAGAAATTTGGTTGTTATAGTTTCTAATAGGAATCTATTGTTAATTATTGCGCTAGAAATTTGCGAGGTTGAATTTGGACAGGATTTAAATTGAATTATGTTAGTTTTGTTACAATTTAATACCAATTTATTGACTGAGAACCAGTCACATATTTGGAAGGGAATTTCCTCTGTTGAAGATTGGAATGTGTTGGAGTTATTGGCTGTAATTACTATACTTGTGTCATCTGCAAATAATATGGGATGACCTACATCTTTTATTAGGGGGCAAGATCATTTATAAATAGTAGAATGGATGTAATAAGTTAAAGCTGTTACTTGAAATACTAGGGCACTCGAAAAGTAATGGCAACATACCCAGAGCTACTGTTTCACACTAAATTAATTCTTGTTCCCTTTTTGCATTACATACTTCCCCTGCCATGTCAGCAATACGTTGGTAAATCCTTGCAAGACGGCGAACATCATCTGTAGCATCATTTCTGGACATCTCTCCCACTGATCGATCTAAAATTCACTGAATGTAAACTCGTGATGGCAAGCAAATACCTCGCTTCCACCTATCTTGCAATAGTTAGGTATGGTAGGAGTCAGAGTGCTGCATTGGAGTTAAATCGCTCGCTTGAACTCGGTCGAATGTCGCACGCTCGAGTGAGATACGATCGGTCGTGATACGCTCATAATAAATAGAAGCACAGTACAAGGTCATCTCACCGACATGTCTTATCTTGTATGGAAGGCGACAGATAAGATACACATATGTTTTGCTCACACGGTAAAAATAAGGCTTTATTTTCTGCGTTTATGACAAGCTTCTAATGGAACAGTCAATGGAACGTACCAAAACAGGAACATGAAGTTATAAATAAAATAGTATGAAAAACTTCGATATACAGTTATTATTGCTAATTAATTATTATTCAATATTTGATTTACCACATATATAATATGATAGGTCCATACATAGTGTTCCGCCTATATACTGGGACAATGTAGAAACGTTTTACAAAATATTATTGATAGGCTATAGCAGTAGATTAATAACAATATTAGTATAGAGATAACGTCACAGAAAATATAATAAAACGAATAATCATGCTGCACAACTGTTACAGACGCAAAGATTGATACACTAATTATTATTATTATTATTATTATTATTATTATTATTATTATTATTATTATTACTAGAAAACTTAATACAGTTCTTGCATTATCGTGACTGTGTTCTCCGTTTATAATAATTACATTTACATCCAATAACATCTATGAGATGTGGCAAAAACAAAATCATTCCTGTGTGGGGGGAACATATACCTACAACATTTATATTACATTTTAAAGCAAGTTTTGTATTTGTACTATGGAGAGGTTAGTTAAACACTGCAAAGTTTTGAAATGATAAACATCTATGATGTTACTACACAGTTCATCACTGTAACAAGAACGAATGTCTAACGCTTGGCTTATACCGTTCGAGGATTTATCGCTCGTGACAATTTTACCCATCATGCATGTGCGCTACCTATCGGATTATGCTATGAACTACTTGGCGCTCGAGGGAAAACGTCCGATGCAGACTTCTGCTAGGAGTTCCCTCTCACAGGGTTCTTGTAATGCCGTAAAGCACTGGGTTGCATTTTTTCCTCTTGCAACTTGTATTTTTTTAAGCGTCTTTGTTCATACCTACTGAACATTTTTAGGGAGGCATTATTTAATACAGTTCACAAACAGTCCCTGTATTTACAAAATATGGTTACTTAAAGACTTTTAATATTCCATATTTATGCAATAATCGCTCCTGTATTACGTACTAAAAAGATTCCGATGCTCACAGCTAGGAGCGCTGATGTACAGCACTGTTGTCATTACTCAATGAATGCCCTGGTAGCTTTAGTGTAAATATCGCACTAAACAATTTTAGTTTGATGAATTCATACTTAAAACAAAATTATAGATTTGTCGATTTTCGCAGAGAGATACAGGGTGATTCTGGAGGAATAGTAAATATTTTAGGGGTAGTAGTATGGACTATTCTGAGTAAAAAAAGTTCATACAAACATGTGTCTAATTCTCAATGGGTGTGGAGATATAGCTGCTTGAATGTTAGCGCATAACAAGGGTTAAAGCCGAGTGGCCTGTTACGGTCTCAAACTAGAATTTTAGTCCATCTCTTCTTCGGACGACCCAGAGATATTCTGCCATGCGGATGGTAATGAAACAGTGCTTTTGGAATTCTGTGGCCTGTTACGGTCTCTTACTAGAATTTTAGTCTATCTCTTCTTCGGACGACCCAGAGATCTTTTGCCATGCGGATGGTAATGAAACAGTGCTTTTGGAATTCTGCATCGATTCATTCGTTCGAGATGACCCTTCCACTGAAGTTGATTTTTGCTGATGAACTGCATAATGAGTTAGTTCTATTTGAAGTTCTTGCATTAGGTCCTCATTTTTTAATGATCCCAGCGAGTATATCCAGCTGTTGCTCTCATGAACCTCATCTCACTTGCTGTTATTCTACTGACATCTTTATTCTTCACAGTCCACGCTTCGCTACCATAGCTTAATACTGGCTGTGCTAAGGTTTTATACAAGCCTATGCTTGTGTATGTTTGTACTAGTGAAGGTTTCATGATTTTATTAATGATCCCCATTGTTTTATTATTTTTACATTTTTTTTTTCAGCAATATCTACTTCATCATAAGGTGATAGTGTATAGCCAAGGTAAGAGAAGGTATTTACTCTTTCTATTATTTTATTATTCAAACAGATTTTACTTGGTACAGAAATAATGATTTAATTATTATCATATTTTTTGCTTATTTTTATTTGAAATTTGAATTTATAGACATTACAAATTACATATAGGTATAGATATTTAATATATAATATAACTGACACCTAACCGACAACTAAGCCAGGAGATAATGGGGTAGTATGACAAGTTCCTTTCCTCCTCCATTGCTTACATCGCTGACTAGATACATATTACACTAAGCATACTTCAGATGTACATAAACAATAATTATTCTTCCTTTGACACGTATCAATTCAAATGTATCCTTTATTAATTCAATTTTCACAAAAAACGAAAATATGAGAAACGAATAAATAATACTTTCTTAGATTTTCTTTCGATATGGACAAAAATCATGATCCAACTCGCAACAGTTTTCGAATTAGAGGGTGTTAAACATTCGGCAAAAATATTTTTTTCTGAGAAAACTACGAACTTCCCACAAATATGGCATTAGACTTTTTTGTTATATATAACATAGGGAATTCCCTCTTAAATTTGCGTGGTTACTTCACTTCTACTCTGTATGGAAAGTGAAGATATTTAACTAGTTTATCCGTACATCAAAATAAAATAGGCATTTAGTCTAAAATCCTAGGTGTAGCCATGAGTGTCATCACCACGCTTCGAGACTTCGGACCCGATAGAGCAGTTCAAAGGGGAATCCGCATAACGGCGTACTGAGTATAGTGGTAAAGCGTACAGTGGGTGGGGGTACTGTAGAATGAATGCCAACAAATACGCAAAGGAAAACGCTCTGGATTTGAAGGTTCTGACGAATAATTTGGTTTTCATACAAACTGTGTCTGAAACTATCACACGGTTAGAAAAGTCAGAGCAAGTGATGCCGGAAGCCCTCAAATTAATTTAGAAAATTACACAGAGAATTAATGAGACACCAAGTACACCGGTTACTGAACGTGTAAAACAGAAATGGAAATCAATTTTATGTAAAAATAACGGATATGGAACACCAAATTAGTGGGCATAGACTCACCCGAGAATAAAGGACTGTCTCTTAGAGACTGCAATGATGTTGGGTTTTTTCGTTTCGCTCCTATCACGTCATGCGACGTAGAGCGCAGCTTTCCACAGTACAAACTTTGGCAAATAACCGAAAAAGATTTAGGGGGAAGTCTTCCAGCGCCAGTCAGCATACAGTACCGGTCAGTGTGTGTTTTTAAATACCGACAACAATTAGCAGGACGCGAAATGTAGTGTACGTTACTTCTAACAGTCAGTAATCACTGGGAAATAATTCAAACTTAAATCTACATTCATTCGTTAACAAAGTCCGTTGAAAGACTTTTCTGTCTGCTGTGGTGCGAATCGACTAAATCTAAATTGACTGACACCAAGGCAATTCGGTAAGTATCGTTATAAATCTTGTTTCATTCGATTCAGTCATGATTTATGAATTACTTTTGTGCATGATCCATGTTACATATCATAATGATGCTATAGAAGAAAATATTATATGTTTCACTGCGTGTCAGCCAGTACCGGTCACCTCTTGATCTTGCAGTACCGGTCATATTCTTCCATGTTTGTTATGTTCATTTAATATTTTTATAGGACGTTCATGATGCCTACAGTGATAAGCAGACCTTCCGAAGGAAAATGGTATCCAGATTCTATGAAACAAGCTGTAGAGAAAGTGTTAACAGGCCAACTTGCTATCCGCAAAGCTGCTGAAATATACAATATTCCCCAAAGTACGTTCATTGATCATATTTCTGCCGTAAAAAGAGGTAAGGAAATTACATTCACTCATGCACTTGGCCGTTTTAAACCCACGTTCAATGCCGAATTCGAAGATGTTCTATAGGATCATGTGAAAGATCTATCTGATAGATTATTACCACTCACAAGGAATGAGTTTTTGAATCTAGCTTTTCAACTTGCTGAGGCCTTAAAAATTCCTCATAAATTCAACCGTGACAAAAAACTGCTTGTAAGCAATTTTATTATGATTTCATGAAACGGCACCCGAATTTGACTCTCCGTACTCCTGAATCGACAAGCCTTAATAGATCAATTGGGTTTAACAAGCCACAAGTCAATCGATTCTTTGAGAGTCTTACATGTATTCACCCCTATAAAATTTATAACTCTGACGAAATTAGTGCCACTACTGTACAAAGACATATCTAGAAGAAAAAAATAATGAAAAGTTGAAGAGAGAAGTCAAGAGCCTAGTGCGTGGGAAACGCCCCCTATCAGGAAAATTCTACCCAAAAAGCTCAAGAAAGACAACTAAGAAAAATGACGAAAAGGAGGAAACTACATGCATTTTTTGCGGGAAATCTCATGACGAAGATTGGATCCAATGTTCTTCATGCCAAATGTAGGCTCATGAAGCCTGTGCCAGCATTCCTGAGACATCTGACACGTATGAATGTGATTTTTGTCAAAAGTAATATGTGACCGGCACTGCCTGCCAATTTTCTGATTGTATCGATTTTATGGACATTTAATTTGTTTATGTTTTGTATTAATATTAATTTCTGAATTTTTTTTTTTGTAATTACCATTGAGTTCAATAACATATGTACTTACATTATATAAAAAAGTGTGTCAAAAAGTTGAATGTTTTCTTATTTATATCCCAAAAACCTTAAGCGGTCGGTACTGCAAGACTTCCCCCGTTTGAGACACAGAGAATGTACAGGGTGCGTCAGAAAGAACGGGTGGATTTCACATGGCAAGAAAATTGTAAAGTTTCATCAAACGAAAAATTTATTGTTATCAACATATTCACCAATACATGCAGTTTATTTATGTAAAACAACATTATCCATATGATGTCCTTGCCTTTCAATACAGGCATCGAGGCGTTTTCTGATATTCGCCATCACTTTCACAGTCATAGCTGGTGCAATTGCCACGATTTCTTCACGAATCGCTGTCTTCAGTTCGTCCAGTGTATGTGATCGATGTTTACAAAATTACGCCTTCAAATGGTCCCAAAGAAAGAAGTCGCAGGGCGCGAGATCTTACCGTAGCCTCGGACAATCTCAGTGCAATAGAATTTCGTCCAGGTGATTTCTTCTTTAATGTTGAACCTGTGATACGAAATGAAGCCTCCCACCGCAAAATTGTATTCCGAGTTGGAATCCTAGCGTGACATCCGATGTCGAAATGAGTCCTGAGTGGCGATCACAGACTCTTCATTTTTCAAAAATGTCTCTACGATGAAAGCACGTTGTACACCAGACCAACACCATGTTCTCAACTGAAACTGCATTCTATGGCTGACCCAACAGTCGTGGTCCCCCTCACTATAGCTCTCTCCTCGTTGCGTATCGATAGTTTGAAATCCATCCGTTCTTTCTGACGCACCCTTTACCTTGTAGTACATTGCAATTCGGTACTGTAACTGCACTTCCTAAAGACGACCAATAGGATAAATGAAGAAATTAAAATTGCTACATGCTTATTTCCACCATTAACACTGTGTATAATTAAACACAAATGCTTGTAAAAGACAGGACAATAAATGCTTTTCAAATTCTTTTGACATTGTCATTGTGTAATGTATATTTACTTTCAGAATGTATATATGTGTGTTTCCCCATACTACCGTACTCTACTCTAAATAGCAACGTTGTTACCTCAACACATCTCTATCTACCTGCAGCGAGTCAACAACCTATAGTGCATGCAGCATGCACAGTAAACTTATTGTCCAAAGTCTCGAAGCCTGGTCATCACCATCATTGTATTCGTCATCAAGGTCTCCTTGCACAGAAGTCCGCAGGTATTAGAAACTAATAAAGTACCCCACGCGACGTGCAGTCAGAGTAAGATGAGTCGTACAACATCACCTGTGATTACATAATCGATCACCCAGCTCGGTCTGGTTGACCGTGTTCTCTGGGCTGTACTGTACAGGGAGCACATCAGCTTGAATGGGCCCCGGGAGATATCGAAAACCGAAAAGGAAATAGCGCGCTATCAAAATAGTCTCTCAAATGGAGCCTTCGGGACCATCAGCACGGCCAGTTTTTCACTTTTTTTTTTCCTCCTTTACCGGAAAGTCTCTGATATCAGATAGGAATACCAACCTTAAAACGTAACTTGTTTTGTGTGTTCAAGAATTTTTTGTAACTAAGCCGAAATCTTATACTTGTTTATTTTTGTGCAACAAGATGAAAGGTATGCAAGAAATACAAAATGGTTTAGTACAGTCTGCTTCTAATATAAATTCAGTTCGATCAAACACACAAACACAACTTTTTATCTACAATACAGAACATAATACTGGACTGTAAGTCTGTAAATATGATTAAATTCAACTACAAAATAAAGAGGCAATACAGGGACATCATTTTATTTTTATTTCAATTTTTATTGTACCTAAGTTTTTGAATGTACTTCACTATCAGTAAACTTCCAACAGTTCTCCACACAGAACCAAGGCCGCAAATGAGTTACTGAGTATAGTACGTTCCAGAAATATGTTCGCGTTTTCCAGTGACGAAAGAGCTTTCAATATTGAATCATATTTTCGCACAGGTACTGTCGTCCGTTTGCTTATGTCGCATTCCGGTTTCCCCCACCCACCTTTGCTCGCCCCTCTGTAAAGGCTAGTAGTTGGGCTGTCTTAGTTCTTTCTGACATTAATTTCTGTTAGGAATTGGACGTCTTCGTAATATTATACAATTGTTTAATATAACTTAAATAAAAGGACCTCGTTAAGTAATTAAATCTAACGTGATTTCCCCCTTTCTACGACCCTGCGACAAAACCATTTGGATTGACAGTAGATAGCATGTCTGAGTAATTTTATCTTTTCGGATCGGGCAGAAGTGAAGATTGAATTTACAGTAGGTAAAGTACGTACTTTTTTATAGAATATGTACAGAATTATTTCAACATGAGTTACTCGTACGAAGGACGAAACTGGTAATTGGAATTACATACATTAGAACTGAAGCCTGTATCGAAATGAACGGCCACCATTTTAAAAAATCCGTATTATGATTATTTTTCAATTTAACTTCATTCTCTATATTCTACGCTGATGTGCTGTAAACAATATAATATAGGCTACACTGCATAATGAATACGTCCGAATGGATAGCTCAATTCGTGAGTAAAAATACTTGTTGTTAATACTGTATTGTATTTTGATTAAACAAGAACTCGAAGAAAATTATCAAACACAAAATCGCGATATTTCCTTGTTTACGTAAATGGATGAACTACTTTTCTTCCCTCCTATACCTAATAAAGTGTGTTTGTTTTTTACGCCAGTATCATCGAACTCCAGTCGTGGAAGGAGGTACATTAATCCAGAGGTATAGCCAGGTTAATATTAGAAATGTTAGTAAAAATAAAATGATGTCCCTGTACTATTGACTACAGGAAACATGGCAGTCGGTGCTTACGCATGTTTTTATAGGAAGTCACGAAACCTCCAACTCGTCAATTCGGATTTAAGCATTAAGAAGGGATTTAGGGGAGGTCAACGAAACTCAATATTAAATCAATATCATAGCTAGCCACTGGATATAAATTGACACATGTCACATTTCTCTCAGTAAAAGATACAAGATTTGTGACCTAGGCTGAAATCTAATATCTCCTCTTTCGTACATAAATCTGTAGCAGTAATATAAGATATGGCGCGCTATAAATTTTATGGAGATGAATAAATACCCCCATTGCTGACAGTCTGATCTTCTGAAGTGCGAGACACGGGAATACTTCCAGCAGATGGCGAACAGGCCATAAAAGGGAGAGAACGATATCGCGTATTTCAGGGGTGAATGGGGGCGCCGTTTGGAGTTTCACAGCTTCGGGGGCAAAGTTAAGCGACACGCCGAAATTAACAATAGGCTTTGTCATAAGGGCAGCGGGGACCCATTGTTTTAGGATCCATATCAGTTCTGCGAATTAGCAAACATGTCCACGTAGAGCCCGACCTAAATTATTTAAAGACGCCTTATTCAAGGAGACTCCATAAATTTATCTGCTCTTTGTTCAGTTTCTTTTCCAGGCACCCGTGCCTACAGCCATTGTTTTCGTCCGTCCGCTCATACAAACGAAATAGTTCGACAATCAGTTTATGAACTAATATGTTCTAAAAGTATCGTCGAATTGTGAAAGAAACTAAACTGTTTGTAACACTTATGTTTGCATTTCTAAACTGCTGTTTTATTTACTATGCAGTGTCTTTTTCTGGTATGAAACATAGAGATTTAACATTGACATAAAAACCATGCATAAAAAATAAATAAATAACTTTTTGGCACATCTACATGGAAACTGCTGTTCTTCATAACACATTATTGGTTAGAAACTTTTCCTTTGCTGTACGCGTGCGGCAAAACATTGTTTCGCTCGTGGATTATCTGGGAAATCTCAGACCTGGAGTGGCATTTATTAGGACTATTTCGTGAATAAAATAAAAATGTAAATAATATATCCCTAAACTTCGATCACAAAATGTTAATAATTGTTTATTAACGAATACTTAACCTACTCAGACATTGTGAAGTTGAAATACTCGTAGACGAATATCGATTACTGCAATAAAGAAATTCGATGTTATTATTCAGTAATGTCAATTGCAAAATACAGGTTTAACAATGTTAATTACATGTACTGCACTTTTCTCTTATTATTATAACATAAATACATTTTCATTATCTGCTGAAATCATAATTTAATTTAACAGTAACAGTGGGGACAGCTATATACCAATGCTTATGTATTCACAGCGAGACATGTTGCTACACAGTGAAGCCATCTCTGTATAGATAGGCCTAATTAAAACACGAATTTTATTACGCCATACGGAAGGCATTTTGATGAAAAGACCTTATTATTACTATGCAAGGTCATTGGGTTTGATATGCGATGATGTTACATAAATTTGAACATCTGACTTTCTATTAATTGTTTCATTTCATTCACAAAATACAAATTTTATAGGCTACAATTATAGGTTATGTTACCTGTGGGAGCAGGACCAATGTCAGCTGTGTCTTATTTCGACCGTTACAATCAGTGCTACAGGAAAGCATTTTTTATAGCTCGACAAACGCATTCTCGCTGTAGTGTGTAACGGAACTAAAGCTGCATCTACACAGTTCAATATTCCAATCGCGTATGCGTACAATCTGGGAAGAATATTGAAAGAATCAAGTTTAAAAGGTACGTTCAATTAAGATGCATGAAGATTTTGTGTCTACATGGTGCGCCGTTTTGAACGTCGTCTTCACTGCGTAAATATATTAATTAATATTAAATATCAATCTTGCATTCATTGCTTTAAAGTTGAAATAAAAGTTTAACCGTGTAGTTGCATCTTAATGTATTCATAACCATCAATTTACGGGGAAACAGTTGGCGACAACGACTAAACAAAAGAAAGACCATGCGATAAATTGATAGCGATAAATCTAGCTGCAAAAATTATCACAAAGTGTGACTGTGATTGGTTGCAATTCAAAATTTCATAACACTTCATTGATCGAAAATGGAATGGCGTCATATAAACTAAATAGTCATAGTAATATAAACAGCTATGACGAAACATTATGAAAACTATCACGTCAACACATCGCCAACTATGAACACAGGAATTGTAGGCAATGCCTCCTAGTCTACTAAAATGCTAACGGATAATCTTATTTAATTTTATTTACAGAAACAGAAATAATATACAAGCAATTTCATAGTCACAGGTTAACACATCATATAAGCAGACATACCTTTTGATTGAAAAAAGCAAGCATTATGCCTACGTGTACCGCAAATCAAGCTTTCCCTGTAAAGTTGATTTGAATAATTTCGAGGGAAAAATTGTTCCGGCGCCGGATATCGAACCCGGAACCTTTGGTTAAACATACCAACGCTCTACCAGCTGAGCTACCCGGGAACTCTACCAGACACCGATCCAATTTTTCCCTTCTATATCCACAGACCTCAAAGTGTGCTGACAACCGTCAAGCAACCAACATTGAGTGCACACTAACTCTGTGTGACTTAAATTGTGGTTTTCTGTTAACGAACAGTGACGTGTATTATGCAAATCAAGATTTCAGGTGTAAGGCCCTGTAAAGTTGATTTGAATAATTTCTAGGGAAAAATTGTTCCAGGGCCGGTTATCGAACCCAGGACCTTTGGTTAAACGTACCAACGCTCTACCAGCTGAGCTACCCGGGAACTCTACCAGACACCGATCCAATTTTTCCCTCTATATCCACAGACCTCAAAATGGGCTGACAACCGTCAAGCAACCAACATTGAGTGCACATTAACTCTGTGTGACTTAAATTGTGGTTTTCTGTTAACGAACAGTGACGTGTATTATGCAAATCAAGATTTCAGGTATAACTCCCTGTAAAGTTGATTTGAATAATTTCGAGGGAAAAATTGTTCCGGAGCCGGGTATCGAACCCGGGACCTTTGGTTTAACGTACCAACGCTCTACCGCTGAGCTACTCGGGAACTCTAACCGACACCGATCCAATTTTTCCCTCTATATCCACAGACCTGAAAATGGGCTGACAACCGTCAAGCAACCAACATTGAGTGCACACTAATTCTGTGTGACTTAAATTGTGGTTTTCTGTTAACGAACAGTGACGTGTATTATGCAAATCAAGCTTTCAGGTGTAACTCCCTGTAAAGTTGATTTGAATAATTTCGAGGGAAAAATTGTTCCGGGGCCGGGTACCGAACCCGGGAACTTTGGTTAAACGTACCAACGCTCTATCGACTGAGCTTATAGGTAAGGTCAAAGAAAATTTCATAATATAGTAAAAATGTAACAAAATTAAAAGTTTATGCCCTATATAATTAGTTGAAATACATAAAACAAATTGAATTAGTTGAAATAAGTAGTCACATTAAGGTACGGAGTATATCCTGGAGTCCTGAAGAGGGAATCTGATACGAATTAAACCTTTATTCACAGTTACAAAATATCTGTAATTACCGCAGCGTTAGGCTATCATTGAAACAGCTCGCTATTGGACACCCTGTTGAAGTTCTCGAGGCTAGTTAAATTTAATATCACAGCTGACGCTGCTGTATGCATCAAACAAAAGGGTCCAGGAAACCGTCCAGTCCATGTTTTCGGGGAGGCTTTAATCACACTATGACCGCAAACAGTACACAACCCTGTTATCGAATTACAGCGCACAGAAAAACCAAAACCGCAACACGCCAGAAAATTACCCCGCTCGCTCCCTTAGCGAGAGAGGGGGGTGGAGAAGGTACAAATATTAAATCAAGCTGGTCTGACCTTTAAAACTGCACGCACGAGTAGATTTTCACTTGTTTTAAGGCGAGCCTGACAGTTCTTCGCCATGCGGCCAGTTTGCTCTTGAGTGTCTTCCGTACTTTATAAATTTTTCATTATCGCACGGCTTCAGTTTTCCGCCTACCAAAACAGTCCGGCCAATGCCATAATTGAATGCAATATAATTTAATAAAGGTCTAAACTGATGTCATAAAACTCTTTTAGACGAAGGGCTCCTTAAGAAGTGAAACATTACAGAACTGGGCAACACATCTCAGCTAGCTGCATTCCTGAATTCCATATGCAGGAGAAAAAAAATCCCACATAAATTTTGCGAAGCATATTAAAAAACACGAGAATAAAAAAAAAATTGTATTACTCAATCGTCCCTAAAGCCAAGATTCGATACGGAAAAAAAAAGGATAAATTCATGATATCAGCAGAAAAAAAACTTCTAGTAGAAAACTTAAATATACATAGCAGGATTAGAATGAAAATCAAAGTGTATTAAAATAATTTGCAATAAAACCAGTATTACGAAATTAACACATTACAAAGACAAGATGTTCGATCATTTACGATAAATAGAGAAAAATTATGACAAACATTCATTCATTCATCGATCCATCCATCCATCCACCCACTTATATATTTATTCATTATTTGTTTACTTATTTATCACCTTATTTATTTACTTATTTATTTATTTGCTTATTTATTTATTTATTGATTTATTTTCTCATTCACTCATTGACTCAGTAAGTCAGTTAGTCAGTCATCCATTTATTTATTTATTTAGTCACTCACTCATTTATGTATTTATGCTCGACCATGCCGAAATGTAGTAATTATACACCTGGTAGCAGTCCTTTAATGCATGTCATTAAAGCACACCTACTCATTAAAGGTCAGGTGTTTTCAGCCAATGACAACTCAGCTTACAGGTGTTCAGCCAATAACGAGTCAGCTTTGTACCGTTATAAAACCGCAAGTATCGATTATTCTCGGATATGCAATCGAAAGAGAATTAGCGAAAAGTCACGGAGGCTGGAAATCCAATACTGTCGCAGAAGGTTATGTTCTGTTACTATAATAATTAGCGTTAATTGCAAATAATATTCAAATAAATTCAATTTGTCATCTCGTTTTTCAATGTCTAATTCAATAATCAAAGTTATACTAAGTTTAACGGATTACACTAGGTCAGTGACATTATTGTTCCTCGGAAAAAATGAATACTTTCGCGTCTGCGCACATCTCACAATTCACGACCTAGAACAAGGTCACTTCCGATCTTGTCAGATACAAATAAAATGTATACATCTGAATACCGGTAATTTCAAGTTAGAAATATGGTCAAACATAAAAAGTCGTATGACACTCGCCTATAATGGTAATTAAGAAGCTCGTATGAAAATTATGAAACTCGCTTGCGCTCGTTTCATAAACATCCATACTCGCTTCTTAATTACTATCATTATAGGCTCGTTGCATAATGTGCTATTATTTACTTACTCACTCACTCATGTATTTATTTACTTACTTACTCATTCACTTATTTATTTTATTACTTATTTATTTATTGATTTATTTAGTCACTCACTCATTTATGTATTTATTTACTTACTCGTTCACTTATTTATTTATTTATTTACTTACTCATATATTTATTTACTCACTGACTCATTTATTTATTTACTTATTTATTTATTGATTTATTTACTTATTTATTTATTGATTGATTTATTCATGTATTTATTTATTCATTTAATTAATTAATTAATTAATTTTATTTATTTATTTATTTAATGTGATGAAGTTAAGGGCTTCAGGTCTTCTCTACCACACCACCACGAAGAAGAAAGTCGCGAAAAAAAATTACATACAAATGAATATAATAACTTTCATCATTATACGTAGGATCCTGTTTCAAGAACAAGTTACAGTTGCGGTATAACACAGCGCTGGGATTCAGCTGTCTCCCCGCATTAGACAACAACACGACACTTCTAACCGCGAACCTCCTTTGTGCAATACAATACAGCTTCTGACGTAAATGACACGTTTTATGGTAGATGAAACTATAATTAAACACTTTTTACTGCGTATAATTTTGTTTTGTTAATGTTTGAACACATCACACTAAAAATGCTTCCATGTGCAGCATCATATGCATTACGAATGTGAAATGGAATTATGTTACGCCAGGTACGGCAATAAGAAACTTTTTAACGACATCTTTCACAGTGCCATGCACTTCTTCATATCAGCTCAGTGGTTCCCTTTCATATTTCTACCACTGTACACCTGGAGATACAGGCACAACATTTTTGGCAACACCATCACGGAATGAACGAGCAGCTATAAACGTATTTCGTATACCGAGCGTCCCAGAGATGCTCTCCACTTACAGTTTTCTTCTCATATGTATTCGGATATTAATATTATAGGAACTGAGTAGTGGCAACATTATCCATTGTTCTATTAGGGCGGACACGGAAGAAAGTGTAGGGAAATTGTAGATTTTACACTGAGGATTGTTATATTAAGAATTACTCTGACATAATATAACACTTTGGCAATACGTAAACTATTATATGGATGTGCGACCTGAGCTATTAAAAAAAGATGAATTTCACATCTGCAGCAGAAAACAGATTCTTGAGATAGACAGAAAAAGGGACATGGCAGGATCACAAAACAAACACAAATATTAGAAATTAAAGTTGAACCAGTTCTTGACTAAACCCACCATTATAGGAATAAATGGAGACTACATGTCGAAAGGATGTCTAAAGAGAGGCTACTCAACTTAATTTTCAAATTCCATCCAACAGAAAAACGGAGCCAACTTTTCCCTTCTAGAAGAATATTGGGTGAACAAAGAGATCGGAACAGACCACTAGATCTAGATCCTTGACTGTTTGATGATGATGATGATGATGATGATGATGATGATGGTGGTTAAATTGGTTCACCGTATTTTATAATAATAATAATAATAATAATAATATTATTATTATTATTATTATCATCATCATCATCATCATCATCAGTATTGTTTTGAAAGCTATAATTGTCTTACTCTATTATTTGTTTTTATAATATATTGAGGTTCTGGGTGATATGTAACCTATATCTATTATCAGGCAGTACCTCAGCATCAGGGACTGTCGAAATAAAACTGAATTCAAACGCAAACTTACTAGGCACTTGGTCAGTAATTGATTTCTTGTAAATAGTTTCCTTAATCTATCACAAAATATTTCAATATCCAGTAATTTCATCACTATACAATTTTGTTATTCTAGGTTTAATTTGTAATTCAGTAAATATAATATATTCTTTGTTTTTCTATGATAAATTATCTAGCTCTTATCAGTCAGGTAATCTTTTCGTACTTCGATTTTTATTGTAGTTGTAATTGTGAATTTAATACAAATTGTAATTTTATTTGTAATAGTACTTACTTACAAATGGCTTTTAAGGAACCCGAAGGTTCATTGCCGCCCTCACATAAGCCCGCCATCGGTCCCTATCCTGTGCAAGATTAATCCAATCTCTATCATCATATCCCACCTCCCTCAAATCCATTTTAATATTATCCTCCCATCTACGTCTCGGCCTCCCTAAAGGTCTTTTTCCCTCCGGTCTCCCAACTAACCCTCTATATGCATTTCTGGAATCGCCCATACGTGCTACATGCCCTACCCATCTCAAACGTCTGGATTTAATGTTCCTAATTATGTCAGGTGAAGAATACAATGCGTGCAGTTCTGCGTTGTGTAACTTTCTCCATTCTCCTGTAATTTCATCCCGCTTAGCCCCAAATATTTTCCTAAGCACGTTAGTCTCAAACACCCTTAACCTATGTTCCTCTCTCAGAGTGAGAGTCCAATAGTAATTGTAAATATAAAATTTCTGATGCAACGACTGATGCCATAGGATCTCACGTGTTAAAATCATCCTTAGCTATAATTAGTAATCATTTGTACCCAACAAAATTTTTATTGTAAATGATTTCCTACGTTTTCTTATCTTAATGTTTTTTCTTTTTCTTTCCAAGTGTCACAAAATTGTTTTGTTTACTTATTATTCTTTATGAATTGATTAGTAGGCCGATCTATCGAACCCTTATTTAGGGCGGCTTTTGTTTCTACAAATTATCTAATACTAATTGTAATTTTATTTGTAATAGTAATTGTAAATTTAATATTATTGTAATTTTATTCTACACATTATAGTTGGAATCTCCTGGTAGAGGGGCAGAGAAGGCCTGACGGCCTTATCTCTACCAGGTTAAATAAATAAATACTAAATACTACTGACTTGACGATATGTGTAAGAGATAGAACAGTTGTTTGTATGCATCTGAAGTCTGATTAGTGTAATATGTAGCTAGTCGGCGATGTATGCAATGGAGGGGGAAAGGAACTTCCACCCTATCCCATTATCTCCAGGCCTCATAGGTGGTGCCTTCTTGGTATCACTTGTGTGATTCAGACCTGTCTTCCAACAGTTGACCAAACAACAACAAAAATGGAAAATCAACCTGAATTAAATTTTAAATCTACATGTTCCTGTTGTGAAATGAACCTCATCTGTTGCATTCGTAGCTGAAAAAGTTGTGGTAACGAAGCGGGGGCAGCTTACAGGGCTCTCCATTATCGCCAAGCACTTTTTTATAAGAGGGTGGCGGCAGTAGGGCACAATGTGCGTTGCTTGGTCCAGTTCCAGCGGCACGCCACTCGACGCCAGGCGTCTGGTCTGCACAAAAGTCACGTTCGAGCTGGGCGGGACCTTCTTCAACAAGCTCTGGTAAGAGGTCACCTTATTTTTATCAGCGCGATCATGGAACGGCAACAAATAACATTTTGAAATGGTTTTGCGTTTATAAATCAGGAGGCACGTTTACATGAAAACCAGAGCCCCAGGTTTTTACATCGGAGCCCTAGGATCAAGTCCCGGCGGAGTCAAGTGGAATTTGCGACAGAAATGTGATGCTACAGGCAGTTTTTTGTGAAGGAATTCCGCCTTTTCACCATTAAACCACAGTCTACTATATACAGTCACGAAGCTTTAGTTTTGAGGGTGCTAGAAACAATAGACTGTGACGGTTCTATTTTGCATTGCCTGTAATGAGGCGATATTAGCAATCCTAGAGGTGAGCAACTACCTAATGCCTAATGTTTGCATATTTAGTATGTATTGAGCTTCGCGACTGTATATACTAGACTGTGATTAAACCATACTCTTTATGTAAAATAAATGTTTCATGGTATATCGTGGAAAATAAATGAAAACAAAGTTATCTTCTGTTCTCGTGTATTATTATTATTATTATTATTATTATTATTATTATTATTATTATTATTATTATTAACTATGAAATCTCTGGGCTGCTGAATTCACAATATACAGTAGCCTATATCTGCCCTGACAAACAATTTTTCAGTTATCAAATATTTGTAAAAATTTTAAGTCCTCCTTCAGACTGTTCAAATATCTAAGCCTAGGTCTTCCCAGCGGCCTTTTTCCTGAAGAAGTTTCTGTGAACACCTTTTTTACTCTTCTTTCTTCTGGAGCTCTTAGCACGTCCAATCTATTGAAGTCTTTTTGCTTTAATACTAACCACAATATCATGCTCATATTAAAAATAGTAAATTTATTTTTTGTATAGTTTATTTCAATTCTAAATTATCAGCATGTCATATTGCTCCTAATATTTTTTTCTCAAAATTTTCTTTAAAATTTTTCAGTTTATTCTCATCTGTTTCTGGCAGTTCATGTCTCACGGACAACACTGTAAGACATGTGTGACCCAATAGTCCGACTAAGGACTACTCGACTGCAAGTGTAGGCCTAATTCCATTTTTCATTATATTATCCAATACATTTGACTTTTTTTTCAGAATCTTGTGTTTATAATTATAATCAGAATTTTGTTTATCACTGATGAACTCTTTTCATTAAAATTCGTTGTAAATATTAAGACGACATAGAAACATTGCAAAGCTGATTTATTTATTTATTCCGCTAATTATTGTAATATAAAATATAATATATACAGAAAAACATTAGCTCGCCCCTAAAAGAGTAGAACTCGTGCTCAGGGACGGATTCCTGAATTGAAATTAATAAGTATACAATACAATTTGTGTTATGTCTACTATGCAATTATAATATATAAATTTAAATTTACAATTTTTCAATTTTTATAAAACCCATACATAACTTTTTAAATTTAAAACTAGAACTATTAGAATTGACAAGATTAGGATATTTAAACATATATTTGTTATATATTCTTGGGCCTAAATTACTACTATGATTAAATACTGTAACAGTGTTGCATTTTGGTTCAAACAATCTTAAAGAATTCATACCTTTGTTTCATAACTATGAGAATACAATTCAAAATTATTTAGATTTTTATGTATGAATTTTATTAATACAATATAATACATTTGTTTTATGTTAATTACATTAAAGTCTAAAAACAATTTTTGAGATAGAAAATCAGTAGGTTTATGAAGACATATTTTAATTATTTTCTTCTGTAATAAATAAAGTGGATTAAAATTGGATTTAAATTAGCTACCCCATCCTATAATTCCATACATAATTACCGATTGAAATAAAGTTAAGTATATTGTGCGTAATAAACTTATTGACAAGTAATTCCTCAATAAAACAAGATAATATATTATTTTACGTAATTTATTACAAAGGTAATGATACTAGGCAAAATATGTTATCTCTTTTACTTGAACCGAAATACAGTAAAAAACCTGGGCGAATTCATTCTTCATATTATGTACCAAGATTATACAACCAGTTTATTCAAATAAATCCAGAATTAAGTCGCTTTAGTAATATTTTGAGTAAGAGAATCTTCTTCTTTTATCTTTTAGTATTCAATATCTTTATTTTATTGTACTTTATTGTTTATTTAATATTCTATTTGCGAAATAGTCTTATTAACTAATAATATCATAATATGATATACCGGTATTTGTCAACGATTTATTTTTTTACATGATGAACCTCACATATTCGTATGTGATGCCATCATTACCATATTTATTACATTTACACTTACTTAGAGTATTCTTCTAATAAGTACGTCATCATCTACATATTTTTAAGTGTAAAGAGAATCAATTCATTATTATTATTATTATTATTATTATTATTATTATTATTATTATTAAATTTAAATTTTTTATACAGATATTAGTTGTCATTATTTTTTCAAGTTGTACTTCAACTTTTAATTATATCACTTTAACTTCTAACTGGAACTACCCCAAACAGGAGCATTTGCTCTTTTCGGTGCAAACTATGTACTTCAAATATTGTAATATTTGTAATTTCAATAAACTCATAATAAATAGGCTATTAACGTCAAGTCAAAATCTGGATTGGGTGTAGAACGATAAGGATTTTAGAAATAAATAAATAAATTGTTTTTTATGAAGTATGGCGTAGCCACAACAAGTTCCATAAGTCACGAACGTCTTTTGTTCTGTCAGCTCAGATTTATGCATCTGAATACGAGCATTCGATGAGCTCTGAATCTAACCTAACAAACAAGGAATGCGAGCCTAATTCCGGAGCTGTGTCAGATCAAGTGGACTCAATCGCGTCAAAGGCATTAAGACCTGATTCATCGGCAGGCCATACATGGGCAGCAAAGGTCCGGATCTCATTGTCCATCCATCACACCCCGCTGGCTGCAAAGTCACGTAAGTATGCGGCTGATACGGTCGTGTCGACGACAGCGCTGCTTGCAGGAAGCGTCCGAACCATATATTACACCTGAAATCGGCTTGTCTGGTCGCCCTGGTTACAAATATCATGCTATCAGAGTTTGCAACTGTTTACCAGATAGAGCAGTGTTCGCAGGTGCAAATCCAAAGGCGTCGGAATTGTTTACAAGCAATAAAATAACATATTATCTCCTTTCCGTAGAAACTCTGAATAAGTCTTTTGTAGGTCGGTATTCTGTTAATGGAAGATGGTTGTTATGGAGTAATAAAAAAATAATAAAGTTTTCTCTCATCAGATTGCCACAGATTTGGTCCTAATAATGGTAGCTTCTTGAATTTTTTTTTTCTGTATAAAGAACTTTTGGCTACTAAATTAATCTGGAATGGTTATTACTAGGGCTAGGATTTTTATGACCTATAAATCATAAGAAATTGTCCTAAAACAATACATTTATGACCTAAAAATCTTTCAAAAATGCCCTTAAAATGCCCTAAAAGTTGATCTTACATTCTAAAATGGGCTCAGTAGGAAAAGGAGTTTTGTGCTACTTAATATTATTTAGACTAGTAATTAAATTAAATTCTAGTACCAACATTTAAGTTTATTTAATTTTACACATTTTTTTCTAAGTGGTACACTTTAATTAATTATTTTACCTGATGTAGTTTCCATGTAGTCCACCACAAGGCCACTCTTACGAAATTAACAAGTCTAGAGGAGTCTATATTGAAGGGTTGGTTGGACTGATCCATTATATGAGGTGTACTACGTTAAAAGGGCAATATTTGTGTAGAAAAACCATTAAAATATTATACAAAATAATGGGTATTAGCCACCGGCGTAGCTTGCTCGGTTAAGGCGCTTGCCTGCCGATCCGGAGTTGCGCTCGGGCGAGGGTTCGATTCCCGGTTGGGCTGATTATCTGGTTGGGTTTTTTCCGAGCTTTTTCCCAACTGTAAGACAAATGTCAGGTAATCTATGGCGAATCCTCGGTATCATCTCGTCAAATATCATATCACTATCACCAAGTCCATCGACGCTAAATAACCTCGTAGTTGGTACAGCGTCGTTAAATAACCAAGTAAAACATAAAGGGTATTAATGGACAAAATATGTAGACAAAATATCAAAGGAAATAAACATTATTTTATATTAATAATTGGAATTTGTGGCCAAAATTAAATGAAAATGCCTCAAAAATGTCCGATTAACACAAAAGATGCTCTTATGAGCTGAAACAGGCAAAAAATGCAAAAAAAGTGCCTCTAACAAATATGTCTTAAAAAACTCAGTTTATCACATAACATATAAATACTAAAGCAGCTATGTTTCTGGCTTACTAGAAAAAAGATGCAATTTCATCAAAATCCTAGCCCTAATTATTACCTATTGCATCGCAATTTAGAAATTTATCTTGATTCCAGTCCCCTCCAAAGTGACATTTTTCACTCTATTGGCACACTTTATCCACAAAATATTTCACTTAGGTCATACAATTTTTATGAAACGTTAATACATATATGAGGTGCTCAGTGCACAAGTAGCCCAACCCAAAAATTTATATTTCCATTTTACGGCTTTATTGCAGGCGCGAAATGCGTTGAAGAAACGAAAATTGTGCTCATATATCATGAGGAAACTGGAAATTACTTTTAGGCCGAGTTACACTTTGAAGAGAACGATATAAGAGCTTTTCAAAGCATTAAACTCAATATTCCAATTTTGTACTTTGGGCCATTTGTGCGCTGAGCGCCTCTTATGATAGTTTTAATATTACAGTTATTTTAAAATATCTCAAAAAGTTTCTGGCCTGTTCATTTTTCTAGACGGAGAAAAGTATTTTTTTTAACTACGAATATTCATTTCAGCCCTTGGAAAAAATAATGGACACATTAAAAAGAAAACGCACAGATTTACTTGAGTGTCCTCCTACAGCAAGTGGTTGAAATTTTATTTACGCTGCTACCTTTATTCAGGTTTTTATATTAGATTATGATTATAATGATGATGATGATGATGATGATAATAATTAATAATAATAATAATTATTATTATTATTATTATTACTATTATTATTATTATTATTATTATTATTATTATTACTACTATTATTATTATTATACCCAATTCCTCTGACTATAACTATGAGATTACCTGTAAATATTTTAACTGTTGTAGCCTTTATTCTAGACGTCAAAATCTTGATTATCAATTTCTTTGCAAAGTTATCAAGGGTGATATTGATTGTGAGTCTATCATAAACAATATCAGCCTTCGTATTCCTACAAAAGGTTTAAGATTTCAAAAAAAAATTTATAACAGAAATTCTAAATCACTTTCTCCAGTCTGTAGATGCATAAAATATGCCAATTTGCATGGGCACAATTTAGACCCTTTTAAGGTATAGTTTCGTTTTGATTATTAGTATTTACTGTTCTTGTTATCTATTTTATTTATGTATATTTTTGTTTATTTAAGATATTATTTGTTTGTTTTTGCACCTTTGTATCTTCTGTTTGTGTATTGTGCTGAACTATAATTGGCCTCTGGCTGTTGTTCAGCACACAAATATTAATAATAAATAAATAAATAAAATAAATAAATAAATAAATAAATTATTATTATTATTATTATTATTATTATTATTATTATTATTATTATTATTATTATTATTACACTTACGGCTTTTAAGAAATCCGGAGGTTCATTGCCGCCCTCACATAAGCCCGCCATTGGTCCCTATCCTGTGCGAGATTAATCCAGTCTCTATCATCATATCCCAGCTCCCTCAAATCCATTTTAATATTATCTTCCCATCTACGTCTCGGCCTCCTTAAAGGTCTTTTTTCCCTCCGGCCTCGCAACTGACACTCAATATGCATTTCTGGATTCCCACATACGTGCTACATGCCCTGCCCATCTCAAACGTCTGGATTTAATGTTCCTAATTATGTCAGGTGAAGAATACAATGCGTGCAGTTCTGTGTTGTGTAACTCTCTCCATTCTCCTGTAACTTCATCCCTCTTAACCCCAAATATTTTCATAAGGATCTTATTCCCAAACACCCTTAACCTCTGTTCCTCTCTCAAAGTGACAGCCCAAGTTTCACAACCATACAGAACAACGGCAATGTAATTGTTTTATAAATACTAACTTTCAGGTTTTTTCAGAGCAGACTGAATGACAAAAGCCCCTCAACCGAATAATAGCAGGCATTTTGCATATTCATTCTGTGTTTAATTTCCTCCCGATTGTCACTTATATATAAGAAAATGTTGAACTAGGCTATGATGTATAATTATAATAGCGAAAGTGTATCTCCTCCTCTAAATTCATTTTTTTAGTAGGTTATTTTACGACGCTTTATCAACAGCTTAGGTTATTTAGCGTCTGAATTAGATGAAGGTGATAATGCCGG
The DNA here is from genome assembly GCF_040183065.1 of Periplaneta americana. Classification (NCBI taxonomy): domain Eukaryota; kingdom Metazoa; phylum Arthropoda; class Insecta; order Blattodea; family Blattidae; genus Periplaneta; species Periplaneta americana. Next base: position 3,058,864 of record NC_091121.1, read on the forward strand.
TGAAATGAGTCCGGGTCCAACACCGAAAGTTACCCAGCATTTGCTCATATTGGGTTGAGGGAAAACCCCGGAAAAACCTCAACCAGGTAACTTGCCCCGACCGGGAATCGAACCCGGGCCACTTGGTTTCGCGGCTTGACGTGCTAACCGTTACTCCACAGGTGTGGACTCCTCTAAGTTCATGTGGAAGAAATTAAGTTTATGTAGGCCTAATAAAGTTCATAATTAAGTTCACATCTAAATAATTAAGGTAGCATATAGACTTAATTAGGTTTACAAGTTAGATTTTCTTTCAATTATGCTTATTTTATTTAGGCTGCTTGCCTTTATTGAGATTTTCATATTAGATTATTATTATTATTATTATTATTATTATTATTATTATTATTATTAGAATTATTATTAGAATTATTATTATTATTATTATTATTATTATTATTATTATTATTATTATTATTATTGTGAATTGTAATTATATTATTAGAGTAATTTGTTAGCATTGCTATCGGGTGTTTACCCATCTGCAGTGTGAATAAATACACACATACAGTTGTCACGTTGTTCGTTCTCCCTATATACAGAACATGATGTTGGTGACAAGAGTTTCGCCTGAGACGCCGCACCCTACAGTCACTGTATTTGTTGACTAGGAATGTATAAACTTAGGCGTTTAATTAGACACAACGCACAACGCAGAAATGGCGACTAGCAGTGTCCACGCTGCGTTGGCAATGCCCATTAATTTTCATCGCTGGCGTGGAAAAGTTGCTGATGCATTTTCCGTAATTTACGACCCTCACTCGTGGGCATTAATTTCATTATAACGAATTTATTAAAGAAATATTGTGAACATTCCCACACGATTCATTTACAATTTTTATGTTTCTGTTTACATTGGAAAATTTTAGTGGACATTTAATTTCAATTATTCGATTTACACATAACTGAAACTGGTGCAATTAATTCCGCACAAGTTGTCAAAATTACTTCGAGGCAATCCCTTTACTGTGCGTGACGTTATTGGTGAAATTATTACAACAAGAACTGTGTTCATAAAGTAATCTTTATATGAAACAACGAGTCAAAGTCAGGACAGGAAAAGCGGAAGATGTTAGAGGCCCGGGCATTGAGAGGCACAGCCGCTGTCCTCGCAGAGGAGGGTACCGAGACCTTGCACTGTGCGAGCGACACTAGTAAACCGCCCCAGTACAGAAGGCAATATACAAAAACCAAGGTTTCTAATTCAAAGCATTTAATTTGGAAAACAACAGAAACTTGTGTGAAGGGAAGATGTACGAAGTCCATGGCCCAGTTCACAGGCAGGATGAATTGTCTCAATTTAGGAGACTAGGCGTTTCTTTTGTTTCTGTTGTTTGTTTTGTTTTATTATGTATTTTGTGTATGTATCTATGTAAGCCACCTATAACTGGAAGCCTGCTTCTGTTGGTGGTGGATTTAAATAAATAAATAAATAAATAATTAAATAAATAAATAACTAAATATATATATATAAACAAATAACTAAATAAATAACTAAATAAATATATATATAAATAAACAAATAAATATATATATAAATAAACAAATATATAAATATATATATATATAAATAAACTAATACACTAATACACAAATAAACAAATAAATATATATATAATAAATAAACAATAAATAAATAAACAAATAAAGAAATATATATATAAAGTAATAAATATATGAATAAATAAATATATAAACAAATATATAAATAAACATATATATAAATAAACAAATATATAAATAAATAAACATATAAATAAACTAATACACAAATAAACAAATAAAGAAACAAATTAACAAATAAATATATATAATAAATAAACAATAAATAAACAAATAAAGAAATATATATATATATATAAAGTAATAAATATATAAATAAACAAATATATAAATATATATAAAAAATATATAAATAAACAAATAAATAAACATATAAATAAACTAATACACAAATAAACAAATAAATAAACAAATTAACAAATAAATATATATATATAAATAAACAATAAATAAATAAGTATATAAATAAACAAAACAAATATATAAATAAATAAACAAATAAATAAACATATAAATAAACTAACACACAAATAAACAAATAAATAAACAAATTAACAAATAAATATATATATATATAATAAATAAACAAAGGAAGAAATATATATAAAGTAATAAATATATAAATAAATAAATATATAAATAAATAAACAAATAAATAAATAGTCTAAATTTAGGAGACTAGGCGTTTCTTTCACTTGCTCTTTTATGCAGAAGCGATGGTAAAATATTCCCGAAAAGCTGAATTTTTTCCTTAGTTTACCATCACTGTTGTGTCGCCAAAAGTGGCAACAGTGCATCTCGTAACTCCATCTTTTTCCTTAAGCCACCTGTTTTCTAGTAGCTAAATATTTCATTTCATGGCCATTCATTCAGATGTGTTAGGCAGATAACAGATAGACGCAGATACATGAGTCGGAGTTAATGGACGATCTACGTGCAAGCTGCCTCACTTCCTAGCCTGAGGGAGCGTTACTGAAATGACGGCAGTCTTGCAGGTGCCATATCCGAATACTAAGAAACAGAAGCAAGGTGGCAAGTCGATCACGTATGTATACGCAGCCCTTTTACGAGGCAGTGAGGTGACACATGGGTTTGCAGCAGGGATATATCAGAAATGGCTACAACAGCTCCCCTAACCGTCACCAGATCTTAAGTAACAATCTCTGTGTACCAGCTGAGCTCGGCGACGGATCTTGCAAACTGATTTCTCGAGTTGACACTATCAGTTCTCTAGTGCTCGGGAAAAGTGACACAAGTCAGTTTCCACAAACCTTTTTTGATAATTTATTGACAACTTACGGAACATCTGTTCGTTTGGAAAAAAAAATACATAGGTATTCCTCCCATTACAATAATTCATACAGAAAAAAATCAAATCGACATAAACCAGTGTAAGTTGTCAATAAATTATCAAAAAAGGTTTGTGGAAACTGACTTGTGTCACTTTTCCCAAGGACTGCAGAATTCATGGTCGTGAGCATATCCCTATACAAGGGCTGCCGAACATTGAAATTTTTCAAATCCAAGTTAGAAAATTATCTTATGACGAGTTGCCAAACTAACTTACTATTATGACAAGTGCATGTTTCCACGTATTCACATTTTTTTTACGTTCTAGTGATATTTAACTTATTTTATATTTTTGTTTTCATATTTTCCGATAACGGTATATCTATAATGTGATAAGTTGAGCTATATATAATCATAATTTTCCTTACTGTGTGTACTTAAAAATATTGTATTCATTGTATACTTTGTACTGCACCATTTTATTACTACTATTAGTATTATTATTATCATTATTATTATTATTATTATTATTATTATTATTATTATTATCATCATCATCATCATCATCATCAATAATTGTCTTATTTTTTATATTTTGTATGTCTCATTTATTTTGACCTGCTGTTCACATTTTATTATGCTTTTTCCTTTCTTTCTGTATGTTATATATTATGTCTGATTTCTACTTACTTGTTGTTTACATTTTATTATTATTATCTTATTCAGTTTTGTGTGTAAAATTGTAGTGTACTTTGTAAATTTGTAGTGTTTTTTGTAACGCAGTTTTACTCCTGGTTGAGTGTTAGAGAAGGCCGTATGGCCTTAACTCTGCCAGGTTAAATAAATCATTATTATTATTATTATTATTATTATTATTATTATTATTATTATTATTATTATTATTATATCTCCGTACCTACCTACATATCTGCCTTGCTATCTACCTCAGCCCCTCGCATGTTTGTCGACGTATTGCCTACCATCCAGAACTGCAAAGTCAGAATATTAAATCCCATTTTGTCGTGTTTAATATTTACATAAATGCCTCACACAGATTGGCTTCACTTTAGAATTAATTTCTTCCGTGTTCCAGTGTTTTATAATGCTCACGACTGTAATTGTCCTCTCAGTGTACCGTAAGAAATTCCACTAGGATGGTCTCCTTCCCTCTCTCGTGTTCTCGGATTTGATACTAAAACTGATTTTAATTTAATTTAGCGTTTATATAATTGAAAGGTTCCAACCCTATTTGCATTCTATATCGCTTGATGTGTTTTAAAATTAATCTATTATAAATATTATAGCCTACTTTGCCCTTTAAAGTAATGCACTTTAGTTTCGTTCCTTAACTTAACTGCAGATCTCTGGATAAAATAATTAAGAAAGATAGTAGTGAAGTGCTTTGTGTGGAGTGTGGCATCGTATAGGAGCGGAAACCTGGGAATTATGACGAAGTGAAGAAAAACCACAGAAAGCATTTTAAATGTGGATATGGAGAAGAATGCGGCATGTGAAATGGACAGACAGAATAAGAAATGAAGCTGTGTTGAAAAGAATGGAAGAAGAAAGAATGATCATGAAACTGATCAGGGTGAGAAAAAGGAATTGGCTGGGTCACTGGCTGAGAATAAACTGCCTACTGGAGAATGCACTGGAAGGAATGGTGAACGAGAGAAGAGTTCGGGGAAAAGAAAATATCCTATATATATATATATATATAGGATATTTTATTTTATTTTATATTCTCTTATAGGCCTATTAATATTATATCTCAACTGCGACCGAACACGAGCGCTGCTCATTCGGTCTCAAATTTTGTTAATCTACTGTATCTCATTTTTTATATCGAATGTATTATTTTATTTCTATTTCTCTTGTTTTTTCGTAATTATATTCTTTATTCTGTATATTTAAATTTAAATAAATAAATAAAATTAGATGATAGACGACATTAAGATATGTGGATCATAAGCGGAGACTAAGAGGAAGGCGAAAGACAAGGAAGATTGGAGAATGATGGGTTTGCAGTGAAAGACCTGTCCTTTGAGAAAAAAAGTATGAATGAAATGTTGAAATGTTATGTTTTATTTAACGACGCTCGCAACTGCAGAGGTTTATCAGCGTCGCCAATGTGCCGGAATTTTGTCCCGCAGGAGTTCTTTTACATGCCAGTAAACCTACTGACATGAGCCTGTCGCATTTAAGCATACTTAAATGCCATCGACCTGGCCCGGGATCGAACCCGCAACCTTGGGCATAGAAGGCTAGCGCTATACCAACTCGTAAACCAGGCCGACTGAATGAATGAATGAATGAATGAATGAATGAATGAATGAATGAATGAATGTGACATAAAATGATAGCGACCTGTTTTGTTATTTAGAACATAGAAGGAACCAGGATGCACGCCATTATAAACACATAAGTCTGAACCTAATGGAAGAAGAGATTTTAAAACGCGCTGAAGTAACCAAATTTATGAAAAGCAATATAGCCTACCAATAGTCTAATTTGTGAAATATTAATTACGATGATAGTACTTGTGATGATGACATAAAAAGTATAATTGTGATTACACTCTTCATAGCAAATTCTGTTGTTTTCTTACTTCTTAGAGCAACTACTTCATCTTTAAACAGAGAAGCTCAGCATGTCGAAACAATTTTTGGAAGTTTGTACAAAAAAAAAAAAAAAAGCAAACAAAACTTTATTTTCTCCCCCCCCCTTTAAAGATTAGTTTCAAAGGGAAATATCGCAGAAAACAAAATTGGAGCATTCGGAAGAAAAGAAAGAAGTAGTCGGGCGTGATGCTCTCCTCGGCCAAGTTTCTAACAGTGGCTGCAGACAAGTTCAACAATAAGCACTCAAGAAAAAGAGAAAGGAAACAAAGCACCAGACAATAAATTACAGGGCTAAATCGCCAAAACTTTATCTAGACAATGGCAAGCCTAGCGCTCCACTTCACGGAATCTTGCACAAAGAATATTAGTTACAGGTCAGCTCAAGCACTGCATGATTGAGTTTGACTTGCTACAAGCTCTAAGCTTCCCCGACGTGTCAGTCTCCGTCTGAGGTAACAGGGGATTCCGATCGCTGTGGACAGACATCCATACTCTAGGAAGTTCGAGCGCGCAAGGATTCAACCCGCGAGTCTCGGATCCAGTATCCGCTAGACCACCGTGTGTGACTGTTTGTGGTCACGATGTAGAGACTCACGCAAAATTGCAGAGTTTGAAAAGTGTCTTGTAAAACATCTTTGTAAGTTAAAGACATGGAAGGTTAGTCAATTATATAAACAATATTGGTAGATTTCATTGTTAGGACTTGCTTTTAGTTACAGCTTCTTTTCCACAAGTCAGTGTAGGCTGACGGACTATGAAGTCCATTCAAGAGGGGGAGCCAGGATTAGAATCTTCATACAGTGCTTCCATATTTCGTTCTACAGAGTGGGAATGAAGTCTGGACACACAGAGAAGAGAAAAAATGGAAAATATGATTAAGCCTACAAGGAAGGGAATAAAGAGGAGGCGAGGGGGGAAAAGAAGAAAAAACGGAAGAAACGAAAGACGATGAGAAAAGAACTGCAAAGGAAATATAACAACACGAGGGGGAAAAGAAGGGAAAACGGAAGAAACGAAAGACGATGAGAAAAGAACTGCAAAGGAAATATAACAACACGAGGGGGAAAGGAAGGGAAAACGGAAGAAACGAAAGACGATGAGAAAAGAACTGCAAAGGAAATATAAGAACACGAGGGGGAAAAGAAGGGAAAACGGAAGAAACGAAAGACGATGAGAAAAGAACTGCAAAGGAAATATAACAACACGAGGGGGAAAAGAAGGGAAAACGGAAGAAACGAAAGACGATGAGAAAAGAACTGCAAAGGAAATATAAGAACACGAGGAGGAAAAGAAGGGAAAACGGAAGAAACGAAAGACGATGAGAAAAGAACGGCAAAGGAAATATAACAACACGAGGGGGAAAAGAAGGGAAAACGGAAGAAACGAAAGACGATGAGAAAAGAACTGCAAAGGAAATATAACAATACGAGGGGGAAAAGAAGGGAAAACAGAAGAAACGAAAGACGATGAGAAAAGAACTGCAAAGGAAATATAAGAATACGAGGGGGAAAAGAAGGGAAAACAGAAGAAACGAAAGACGATGAGAAAAGAACTGCAAAGGAAATATAAGAACACGAGGGGGAAAAGAAGGGAAAACGGAAGAAACGAAAGACGATGAGAAAAGAACTGCAAAGGAAATATAACAATACGAGGGGGAAAAGAAGGGAAAACGGAAGAAACGAAAGACGATGAGAAAAGAACTGCAAAGGAAATATAAGAACACGAGGGGGAAAAGAAGGGAAAACAGAAGAAACGAAAGACGATGAGAAAAGAACTGCAAAGGAAATATAAGAACACGAGGGGGAAAAGGACAAACGGAAGAAACGAAAGACGATGAGAAAAGAACTGCAAAGGAAATATAAGAACACGAGGGGGAAAACAAGGGAAAACGGAAGAAACGAAAGACGATGAGAAAAGAACTGCAAAGGAAATATAACAACACGAGGGGGAAAAGAAGGGAAAACGGAAGAAACGAAAGACGATGAGAAAAGAACTGCAAAGGAAATATAACAACACGAGGGGGAAAGGAAGGGAAAACGGAAGAAACGAAAGACGATGAGAAAAGAACTGCAAAGGAAATAGAAGAACACGAGGGGGAAAAGAAGGAAAACGGAAGAAACGGAAGACGATGAGAAAAGAACTGCAAAGGAAATAAAAGTTCACGAAAGGGAAAAGAAGGAAGAACGGAAGAAAAGAAAGGCAGAGGAAATATAAGGACACGAGTTGAAGACTAAAGAATGGAATAGAACAAGATGAGAAATCTAAGGGAAAGAGAAGAGAATAATAAAAAGCCGAGAAAAGGATTGGATGCCTTTCTCTGAGATTCGAAACTTTGCCATCCTGTAAAATAACAATGAATAGTTTTGACGTAACTGTGATGATAATATTTAATTATTTCTACAAATTCACTGCATGTACAAAACTACGAGTCTCGAATCAGTCAGATGAAATAACGTGCGGTCCTCTGTTGTCAGATATCACCTACGAAATTACTAGGTGCAGTTGGATCCAGCCGTGAAAGATTGCTCAGATCCCAAGAAGGCAGGCTACCTCCCTGTAGAGCTGCAGGTACGTAGATGCACACGTCACTAGCGTTGTAGCAACTTTTCATTATCATAGAGATTTATTAGGTTTGAATCGGTCCCTTGTCGCTAAGTGTGTTATTATCTGGAATACAAGGAGGACTCTGTCCCAAAGAGGCTTATGTTCACATAAACCCGTGTCTGTCCGTCATAGCGGACCACGACCGCTAATGTTGATGATAATACTTATTGGATAGCGACTAACAAGGAGCTGGCTGGACATTGAACGATGACCAAAATGTCGATAAAGGAAGTCCATTAGCGTCTACATATTAGGTAACACTCCTCTCTCCAGAGCGATCCAATAAGCTGCTAATGGGAGAACTACAGTCAGTTCGACAAATACTCTCACCACAGAATATTGTCAAAATATTATTACGAACAGCAAACCAAATTTAAATCAGCATCTGATAGTCTTAAAATCTCTTAGACTGTGATCAGCGGTGATGGTTCATCTGTTTCTTATATTGTATGCATAAGATCGATAGGCCTGTACCCAGATTTATATGAAGAGATTATACTTACTTACTTAGTGGCTTTTAAGGAACCCGGAGGTTCATTGCCGCCCTCACATAAGCCCGCCATTGGTCCCTATCCTGAGCAAGATGAATCCAGTCTCTACCATCATATCCCACCTCCCTCAAATCCATTTTAATATTATCTTCCCATCCATGTCTCGGCCTCCCCAAAGGTATTTTCCCCTCTGGCCTCCCAATTAACACTCTATATGCATTTCTGGTTTCGCCCATACGTGCTACATGCCCTGCCCATCTCAAACGTCTGGATTTAATGTCCCTAATTATATCAGGTGAAGAATACAATGCGTGCAGTTCTGTGTTGTGTAACTTTCTCCATTCTCCTGTAACTTCATCCCTCTTAGCCCCAAATATTTTCCTAAGAACCTTATTCTCAAAAACCCTCAATCTCTGTTCCTTTCTCAAAGTGAGAGTCCACGTTTCACAACCATACAGAACAACCGGTAATATAACTGTTTTATAAATTCTAACTTTAAGATTTTTTGGCAGCAGACTAGATGACAAAAGCTTCTCAACCGAATAATAACAGGCATTTACCATATTTATTCTGCGTTTAATTTCCTCCCGAGTATAATTTATATTTGTTACTGTTGCTCCAAGATAATACTGCATGATAATAGATGTTTTAAATTCAAGTCTAGTATAATAAAATTTTTATTTGAAGAAATATCTTTAATATTTATGCGATTTGTATTTTTTATTTCATTCCTAAAAAGTTGATTCATTAATTATAAGTTAAAATCGATCTTCAATATATTAAGCACGTACAAGTTATGTTAATTGTAACTTTTTTAAGGTTGTGGAGATGATTTAACAACCTAACCAACAAGGCCAAAATCTTTAAATAAAGAAGTAAAAAAATTAATAAAAAATTAATTTACAACATACAGAAAAACAACAAATTAATTTTAAGTTAAATAATAACATAAAAAAATTTGAGGTCAGCAGAGCGTAGGAGGTCTGCACTGAGACACGCAGGACGGGGCATAGCGAAGAACACCGATCCATGCCCGGGGCAGAATTCGAACCCACGAACCTTGGGATCGCGCCGTCTAAAAGGAGCGCATCTTAGCCACTGAACACGGCTTGAATTTAATTTAATAAATATAAATATTTCTTTCACAGTGTCACAATTACTTGTCTGAGATTAAATAAAGGACACAATAAATTAATAGATCAGAGTGTTGCAGAAATGTTCTCACTGATTAATTAATTGTATCTCAGATATTACAATATAAATAATACCATGCATAACTTGTTAATAAAATATTTTCGGAATATGTATGATAAGACTTTCCTGTGTTAAATTTCAACGCACCTCGTTTACATGTTTCGACCTATTTATGGGTCATCTTCAGAACTGGTCGTTATTGGTCTTGGCGCCTCTTGTTCTGTTTCCTGTGAGGGTGCATTCGTGTGGTATAGTGTAGAGTCTAAGAGTGTGTGTGTTTTGAAGTTGAGTTGTGTGCTGAGAAATGCGTTGGGGTGTGTTTTCGTGTGTCTGTATATTTCATATTGTTCTAGTGTGTTTAGTTTCTGGCTTTTTGGTTGGATGTGCAGTATTTCCATGTCTGTGTTGATGTCTCTGTGGGTGTGGTTAGCATTTGTGATGTGTTCTGGATATGTGAAGGTGTTTTGTAATTTTGTTATGGCTGTGATGTGTTCTTTGTAACGTGTTTGAAACGATCTGCCTGTCTGTCCTATGTAGAAGTTGTTGCAGGTGTTACATTTGAGTTTGTATACGCCTGTGTGGTTGTATTTGTTTGTTTGTGTTGTTTGTGTGTAGAGATGTTTTTGTAGAGTGTTATTTCTTCTGTACGTTGTAATTTAATTTCTTGAATGAGGTTGCAATTTTGTGCGTGTTTTTGTTTTCGTATGTTAGTGTGATGTATTTTTTTTCTGCTCTTGTGTTTGTGTTGTATTCTTATGTTTTTTTGTGATTATGTGCAACCAAAAAGCCAGAAACTAAACATACTAGAACAATATGAAATATACAGACACACGAAAACACCCCAACGAAATTCTCAACACAGAACTCAACTTCAAAACACACACACTCTTTGACTCTACACTATACCACACGAACGCACTCTCACAGGAAACAGAACAAGAGGCGCTAAGACTAACAACGACGAGTTCTGAAGATGGCCCATAAATAGGTCGAAACATGTAAACGAGGTACGTTGAAGTTTAACACAGGAAAGTCTCATCATACATATTCCGAAGTGATACAGTGTTAAAAGTTGTGTAATCAAGATGTATAAAACATTTTCAAGTATAAAACTTCAATTATGTGAGATGGAGGGTCCCAACACCACAACATTCCAGCAGAGCCATTCCGATTTAATTAAAATATCTCCTACGGGGATAGAAGCGATTGTTTTGGGACTCCCTGTAGGAGGGTAAGTCGCTATTAATGTCACGTCTCCGGCGTTATCCTACACACAATCTTCGTCAGGGCACAAACACATCTTCCAGCAATTCCAAGTGACGTCCCCGCAACCGGATTAGCGGCCGGTTCAATTAATTACGAGTGACGCTGTATAAACAAATGCAACGCAATCGAATGCAGGCCGAGAAATCTTCAAATCTCCTATCGGAATGAATGTTCATGCCACTTATGCGACAAATCCCCCGGCTCTCACGAACTGTGATTGATTTGTTTCTGGATGTCCCGACTTCATTCCTATGCTAATGGTCTACGATAAATATCTGGATTAAATGAGCGTGTTATGGCATGTAATGGAGGGTAAGAGGAGGGAGTGGGGGAAGTTAAGTAACTCGAATGCGACAAAGAGGTTAATTACATAATGGAGACAAGGAAAATAATGATAATGAGGTGATAATGATGACGACGACAGAACTGAAAGAGGAAGGAAACGAAGAGTGATAAATGAGAGACTAAATAAAGGGAATGAAAGTAAATAAATATGTGGAAAGAGAAAGTAAAGCAGATATTAAGGAAATAAGGAAACAAAGGAACAACGGAGAAAGAAGGAAAGAAACAAACAAGCGAAGAATAAATAAGTAAATAAATAAATAAGCCTAAATAAATAAATACGGCTTTTAAGGAACCCGGAGGTTCATTGCCGCCCTCACATAAGCCCGCCATTGATCCCTATCCTGAGCAAGATTAATCCATTCTCTATTATCATATCCCACCTCCCTCAAATCCATTTTAATATTATCTTCCCATCTACGTCTCGGCCTCCCTAAAGGTCTTTTTCCCTCCTGCCTCCCAACTAATACTCTATATGCATTTCTGGATTCGCCCATACGTGCCACATGCCCTGCCCATCTCAAACGTCTGGATTTAATGTTCCTAATTATGTCAGGTGAAGAATGCAATGCGTGCAGCTCCATTCTCCTGTAACTTCATCCCTCTTAGCCCCAAATATTTTCCTAAGCAACTTATTCTCAAACACCCTTAATTTCTGTTCCTCTCTCAAAGTGAAAATCTAAGTTTCACAACTATAAAGAACAACCGGTACTATAACTTTTTTATAAATTTTAACTTTCAGAGTTTTTGACAGCAGACTGAATGATAAAAGCTTCCCAACCGAATAATAACACACATTTCTCATATTTATTCTGTGTTTAATTCATTTCGAGTATCATTTGTATTTGTTACTGTTGCTCCAAGATATTTGAACTTCTTCACCTCTTCAAAAGATAAATTTCCAATTTTTGTATTTGCATTTCGTACAATATTCCCGTCACGAGACATAATCATATACTTTGTCTTTTCGGGATTTACTTCCAAGCCTATCTCTTTACTTGCTTCAAGTAAAATTCCCCTGTTTTCCCTAATCGTTTGTGGATTTTCTCCTAACATATTCACGTCATCCGTATAGACGAACAATAGAAAATAAAGGTAGTTAATTTACTGGCGTGCGCTATTAATATTGCAGGATATCTTGTGAACGACTGATTAAGCAAGACAACTGACATGCGTGCTTATGGGATGAGTTTGGAATACGTCCTGTTGCAGCATAAATTTATTGTTAACTGAACTGTACTTGTGCTTAATTTGATGTGAATACATTTGTTGAAACTTTTATTTTTGTTATTTGTGGCTTTTATTTATTTACTTATTTATTTATTTATTATATATCGCCACAGAAATAGACTTGTCTGAGAATAACAAGATTACTATAAAAGAAACAACATTTACATACATAAAACATTTAAAAATAATAATATGTTTTGTGTAATAAAAATGACATATGCTTTCTCATGTTTTACACATTATATAATTTAGTTCTTCACAATATTACATATGACATCACTATTTGCAGTTTTTCTTCATCTTCATTCAAAACACCAATTTATTTATTTATTTATTTATTTATTTACTTATTTATTTATGTATTTATTTACTTATTTATTTATTTACCTATTTACTTATTTATTTATTTATTTACTTATTTACTTACTTATTTACCTATTTACTTATTTACTTATTTATTTATTAATTTATTTACATATTTACTTATTTATTTATTTACTTATTTACTTATTTATTTATTTACTTATTTATTTATTAATTTATTTACCTATTTGCTTATTTATTTATTTACTTATTTATTTATTTATTTATTTACCTATTTACTTATTTATTTATTTACTTATTTATTTATTTATTTATTTACTTATTTACTTATTTATTAATTAATTTATTTACCTATTTACTTATTTATTTATTTATTTACGTATTTACTTATTTATTTATGTATTTACTTACTTATTTATTTATTTACCTATTTACTTATTTATTTATTTACTTATTTACTTACTTATTTACCTATTTACTTATTTACTTATTTATTTATTAATTTATTTACATATTTACTTATTTATTTATTTACTTATTTACTTATTTACTTATTTATTTATTTACTTATTTATTTATTAATTTATTTACCTATTTGCTTATTTATTTATTTACTTATTTATTTATTTATTTATTTACCTATTTACTTATTTATTTATTTACTTATTTATTTATTTATTTATTTATTTACTTATTTACTTATTTATTTATTAATTTATTTACCTATTTACTTATTTATTTATTTACTTATATACTTATTTATTTATTTATTTACTTACTTATTTACTTATTTATTTATTTACTTATTTATTTATTTACTTAATTACTTATTTATTTATTTACTTATTTACTTATTTATTTATTTATTTACTTATTTATTTATTAATTTATTTACCTATTTGCTTATTTATTTATTTATTTACTTATTTACTTATTTATTTATTTATTATTTACTTATTTGCTTATTTATTTATTAATTTATTTACCTATTTACTTATTTATTTATTTATTTACTTATTTATTTATTTACTAATTTACTTATTTACTTATTTATTTATTAATTTATTTACCTATTTACTTATTTATTTATTTACTTATTTATTTATTTACTAATTTACTTATTTATTTATTAATTTATTTACCTATTTACTTATTTATTTATTTATTTATTTATTACCTTTGAAAAGTGAGGTACGTGGGTTATTCCAGGGCGCGGGACATTAAGTTGACAGACAGACAGGCAGGCAGGCAGGCAGGCAGGCAGGCAGATGGATGGATGGATGGATGGATGGATGGATGGATGGATGGATAGATAGATAGATAGATAGATAGATAGATAGATAGATAGATAGATAGATAGATAGATAGATAGATAGATAGATAGATAGATAGACAGACAGACAGACAGACAGACAGACAGACAGACAGACAGACAGACAGACAGACAGACAGATAGATAGATAGATAGATAGATAGATAGACAGATAGATAGATAGAACTTTATTGTCGATGGCATAATGTATGCATAGACATGGTCAAATATATACAATTACAATTTAATGTAAAATAAGTCAAATATATATTAAAAAAAAAAAAAAAACATTATTCATTTCAACGGCCCATGCGTGCATCCTCAAGACTGTAGGGACACAATTTTATTAATTTCGTTTTTATATAATTCTTAAATTTCAGAGAATTTTTTGTATATTTGATGTCATCAGGCAAACTGTTGTATATTTTAATACCAAAGACCATATATGTTCTACTAGTGTTTGTAAGGTGGTGAACTGGAATAGTTAAACTATTTTTGTTACGAGTGTCGTAGGTATGGAAATCACAATTTTGATGAAAATCAGACAGATTTTTATAAATTATTAGTAAAACATTAAAAATGTATAAACCATAAACAGTAAGAATATTATATTGTAAAAAATGTTCCCTACAAGAGGTCCTACTGTCAACGCCCGCTATGCATCTGACAATACGCTTTTGAGCAATAAATATATCATTCAGCAAGGTTCCAGATCCCCAAAAACAAATACCATATGAAAGCCTTGACTCGACGTGTGCGAAATAATAAGACATTAATACATCGTGATTTATTATCGTCCTCAAAATTCTGATTTGATAACAAATGCTATTGACTAATGTATATGTTCATTTTATTAATATTAATTATTTGTTATTATTCGCGAAATAGTCTTATTTAAATGCCACACGAGTTCTCATCTTTATGAATAATTTAGTCGCGAATTATCGACCTATGGTAGCTAATGTTGCTGTGATAAAAGACTGCATTTGGTTGGAATTCTAAGCATTCTTTTACACTGTTGAATAGGTACATCAGTCTATGTAGAGGTACTATGTATCGTGGTAATGTTCCAAGATATAGGAATTGATCCTAAAATACGTATTATACACATGAATGTGAAATTGCCCGAGACTGAAAACACTAAGAATAGATTCCTCCTATTTTAATAGCAAAGCGTTCTTTAGAGCCGGATTTTCAGCCCACTTGACACGTCACTGTCGTACCTCCAATTAATTTACAAAACGCACCGCCGCTCTAACGAATAAAAGAACGCAAATCACGTACTTGAGCAGTTTCTCTGCCTTCGATTTCTTTTGAGACGGACTTCACTGGTTCGTTTTTCAATGACGAGTTTCAGTTACGCAATGGCCCATCTGAATAATGCTCGGCAGCTAAGTCCTTCCCTGTATCTGAATGCTTACTTGTAAATCTGAGGGGCGGGGGAGTTTGTTTCCATGGTTACAAACCCTTGGTAACTAACGTGACTGGAATGGAACCCCTCGCAAAGTGTAGTTGTAGTTCGCACGTGTTTCCAGGCGGACTTTCTTATTTTATTTTTTTTTTTTTTGGAAACGCTTCTTCTTACCCCCACCACAGTCCTCCGCAGCCCCCCTTCATAGAATCGAGACTCGTCACATAAAGAAAAGAGTTTGGAGCAGTAGAGGCTGTTAGGAAGCGTTGTTCGATATTCGTGATTTTTCGTCATATTCAAACAGCTTGGTCCTTCATGTTTTTATGTGCCATAAGGAGGTTATGGTTATTTCACTCCTTTACCATGAATCGCGTACAATTCTCTGGTGGCTTCAGCCAAAGTACAGTCCAGTTCAAAATCGAGTTCGTCTTTTCGTAGTTCTGTTTTTTGTATTCCAAACAAAACCTGGCGCTTTTCTTGTTTAAGGCTGGTTTAATTATTGCAGCGCGCGGCAGCGTCATGGTTAAGGCGTAACCTGCAAGCCGGGAGGTCGCGGGTTCGATTTGATCATGGATTTTTTTTCATTGATTCAATTCTCCCAGCCCAGTATGGCCCTGGTGTTTACTCACCCTACAACAAAAATGAGTATCAGGGGTATTTCGGGAGCTCCTAAAAATATTTCAACCCTGGACTGTTAATATATATTTTTAATATTTTACGACGCTTTATCAACATCTTAGGTTATTTAGCGTCTGAATGAGAAGAAGGTGATAATCCCGGTGAAATGAGTCCGGGGTCCAGCGCCAACAGTCACCCAGCATTTGCTCATATTGGGTTGAGGGAAAACCCCGGAAAAAAACCTCAACTAGGTAACTTGTCCCGACCGGGAATCTAACCCGGGCCACCTGGTTTCACGGCCAGACGCGCTAGCCGTTACTCCACAGGTGTGGACGACTGTTTATATATAAATACAATAATTAAAGCAAAGGCTGGGCAGCAAAGATCACAAAGAGAAATTTCAATGTATCAAGAGTCAGACAAGGGGCTTATCGCCCACGCCTTTTAATTTATATGCTGGCGTCATACAGAAATGGCAACAAATATTAACAATACTCAAAATATGAAGATACTGCTCCTGTTTGCCGATGATCAGGCAATTACAACTTCTTCATAGAATGTATAGCAAAGAGCTATGTTTATGAACTTGGTACGATTGCTTCAGAATATGACTCAGAAATTTCTCTATTAAAAACAAAGGAGTTAGTTTATCAAGGGAAAAATCCACTGGAAGCTAACACTGTGCCAAAAAATAATATAGCCTATAGAAACAAGTCATGAATTTGAATTATTAACTTTATAGACGACAACATAAATAAAGATGTAAGTAGGAGAAAATCCACAAACGGTTAGGGAAAATACGGGAATTTTATTGGAAGCAAGTAAAGAGATAGGTTTGGAAGTAAATCCCGAAAAGACAAAGTATATGATTATGTCTCGTGACGAGAATATTGTACGAAATAGAATTATAAAAATTTGAATTTATCTTTTGAAAAGGTGGATAAGTTCAAATACCTTGGAGCAACAGTAACGAATATAAATGATACTCGGGAGGAAATTAAACACAGAATAAATATGGAAAATGCCTGTTATTATTCGGTTGAAAAGCTTTTATCATCCAGTCTGCTGTCAAAAAATCTGAAAGTTAGAATTTATAAAACAGTTATATTACCGGTTGTTCTGTACGGCTGTGAAAATTGGACTCTCACTTTGAGAGAGGAACATAGGTTAAGGGTGTTTGAGAATAAGGTGCTTAAGAAAATATTTGGGGCTAAGAGAGATGAAGTCATATGAGAATGGAGAAAGTTACACAACACAGAACTGCACGCATTGTATTCTTCATCTGACATAATTAGGAACATTAAATCCAGACGTTTGAGATGGGCAGGGTATGTAGCACGTATGGGCGAATCCAGAAATGCATATAGAGTGTTAGTTGGGATGCCGGAGGGAAAAAGACCTTTGGGGAGGCCGAGACGTAGATGGGAGAATAATATTAAGATGGATTTGAGGAAGGTGGGATATGATGGTAGAAACTGGATTAATCTTGCTCGGGATAGGGACCAATGGCGGGCTTATGTGAGGGCGGCAATGAGCCTCCGGGTTCCTTAAAAGCCAGTAAGTAAGTAAGTCAGTGTGTTAATAGGTGAATTGCAAACGTTCCAATATTATGTAGGACTCTATATATAAAAAAAAACAACACTGGACAAGAAAGTGACAAAGGGAAAAATCCTGAAATTTTACCAAGTATTGCCGGTACCTGCAATTTTATACGGATCGGAATCATGGACTACAAACAAGTGATTAGAAGAACCACAGTGGCCGCGGATATTAAGTTTTTTTAGATCTATGGGTGGCTATACCATTATGGACAAGTGTGAAGACCAATCCGCAAATAATAAAATTACAAATCTTCCGCTTGGTTGATAAAATAGAAGAATATAGGGGACATTCCCTAACGATGATGATGATAATAGTAGTAATAATAATAATAATAATAATAATAATAATAATAATTTTTGTATGTATGTATGTATTTATTAACACTACAATTTGGTATACACCAGGTGGCAGTGATATATAATATACAATAATACCATTACAATTATACAATAATTACAGCAATAAAAATAAATAAAATAAAATAAAATAAACCTAAATTTATTTCTAACTATAAATAAATAGATGCAATAAACCTAGGACTATAAATAAAAACTATTCTATAATAACGCCTAATAAGTAAAACTAACTTATAAGTACTTCTATATCACACAACTATTACCAATTTAAGTAATTACCTTAATTAATTACAAATCAACTTAATTATTTATCATCTTAATTAATTATATATCAACTTAATTAATTACGTGACACAACTTAAATAATTACACTGCACCTACAATTACATTTTCAGTCTAATCTTCTCAACCTTTCCTTAAATGTATTGATTTTAAGAGGGCCACCCTGAAAGATTGCCGCAGGTAAGCTGTTCCAGTCTACTATTGTGCGGTTAACAAAGGAAAATTTTGCCACGTCCGTTCTTTGTTTTCTACATTTAAACTTCCTAATATGATCAGCCCTTCCTAAGTATGATGGTGTTGCTAATCTAGCATTGATATCGGTCCATGCTTTGTGTCCCATTTGTGCCTTAAACAATGCGGTGAGTCTGGTTTTTCGTCGCCTTGATTTGAGAAGTTCCCACCCTAAGTCTTTCACTTTCTCATCACCATGTCCCTTCCCATTTTGACATATTTTGCTGCTTTGCGTTGGACCTTTTCTATTGAATCGATTTGGTTTTGTCTGTACGGATCCCAACCTAGTGCTCCATATTCCATAATTGGGCGAACAAGGGTTTTGTACGCTAATTCTTTTTACCTTCGGTTAGATTTCTTCAGAATACGCATAGAGAAATGTAGTGCTTTCCAGGCTTTCCTTGTGGTATTAGTGACTTGTTCCTCCCAACCCAGTTTGTTACTTAAATATATACCTAGATATTTACAAGTGTTCACTTGTGGCACCGATGTACCATTCAGCTGATATAATATCATGAGCTGTGTTCTGTGTTACTGGAAAGATACAATACAGGCATTAGGATATACTGTATATACAAAATAAAAATTTAACAAAGCTCTTATTTAAGGACTTCGATAATTGGAACAGATTTTTTTTAATGTTGTCTGTGTCATTCTAATTCCGCTCTTGCCGGGTTATGAACACCCTGGATACAAAATTATGTACGATCACTGCACAAGAAAAATAAAAGAAAGTTAAGCTCTTGGAATAATATTCAAGTACACGCACGCGCACTCTGAAGATGACTCAGACAACGCAGGGACCGTGGATCGACGTCAACTGCAAGAATGGAATCGCTATCAGGCGATCTCTGTGTGGACGACATCTACAGTAGTTCAGATCAATTTTGTAATAACACCGTGGGAAGAACAGAAGTTGTGGGTATTGGAGATTAGTGCAAGGGGAGAAGAGAGATTGGGGAAAATTGCATTCGTGGAGATTCGTAATCTGTCAGTGGTCCTCATTGTCATATGAGGGAGGGTAATATTTCAATCATGTCAGAGGAATAAGTTGTGACGTCGTGGGATCCCACCACAAACTGCCTCAACCACAACGAAGGCCGTAACCACCCTCCATTTTGTTTCATGAAATTGGTAGTTATAACCAACGTAAGCACACACGCGGACATATCGCTATCAAATAATGAGCGGGTTAAACGCTGACTAATGAATAGTGGAACATTAACCACGTGATTGACAACTGAGTGCTTTTAAATCAAAAATATTTCAATAAGGGACAAATAAACACGCAAATAAATTCTGTCCGAGCCAGAGAGACTGCGTAGGCTTCCCTCCTGGCGTTCTACAGTCTCTACACTGTTGCCTTTTCTTCGTACTGACCTCGGACCAGAGAATCGCCTTGCTTGTGTATGTGAGCTGTTGATTAAAAGTTCTTACAAGGTTGGGAATAGAATTAACTAAAATACTTATTGCCTGAATTTCAAAGGTGATAATCATGATGATGTTAAAAAATGAGTAAGAAAGCAGTAGTGTCTTTGCAATAACATGGGATAATTTAGTTTATAATATTACTATTACCTCTCATTGGGTTCTGACTGATAAGGACCTCTATTATATATATATATATATATATATATATATATATATATATATATATATATATATAGTGCTCATTAAGAGTTTTTCAAAAAGTACCCACAGTGGATACTTCTGAACAAATTCAGTGTTACTAAATAAAAACAAGTGTGGGTACTTTTTGAAAAGCATTATTCAAAAATAAAAACATATATTGTGTGTTCCATTTAAAATGAGAGAGTTGGAGTTACTTCCAGTTAAACCGGAAGGAGAAAAAACTCGGTAATACCATTATTGAGTTCTTAGTATATGGTTAACCCCACATACTGTTTCATGTCACTGAACCACATGTTTCAAAAGTTATTTAAGTGGTGCGGGACTTTTAACTAACCCTGTATAGACCTACATGAGGAAATTCCTACTTTTTTGCACCTAAAGTTACTCATATTTAAATAATGAATGAATAAATTATTCTAATAATTATTGTAATGGGACACTATTTTGAGTGTGTGTGTTTTTTTTTTCTATTTTTTTCAATTATCAGAAAACACTTTGAAACACCCTTGAAATAAAGGGAAATTATTATTGCATCAAATGTTAATTATTATGTTTGTGTTACTCATTATGATTAAACAATGAATGGATGAATTATTGTAATTATTGCAACGGCATACTATTTATTTTTTGTCTTTGTTTCTATTTTTTCAATTATCAGAAAACACTTTAAAATACCCTCAAATAAAAGGAAACTCTTATTGCATCAAATGTTAATTATTATGCTTGTACCATTAATTAATTTAATTATTTATTCTCATCACCTGCTGCAATAGGAAGTACAAGAACCTTATTTTACAAATACGAGCAATTACTCTTGAACCTACAAACTTTCACCCATAGCCCACGTGGCAGACAATTTATGCTGTAGTTGAGTTTATTTCTATCAGTAACTGTTATAAGTAAAAATTTAAATGCAAAATAAATCTAATTAAAAAAATAAACACGTGTTCTACAGCTGGAGCCATCCATAACCTCAAGAAATAAATAGGAAAATAGACTAATAATTAATATTGTGACAGCGACGTGAGATTCGAACTCACGACCAGTGTCCCGCGAGAGAGCATATCGCGCGGGCTTCACGGGGAAAGGGGAAAGGGGCCTACACGCGAGGGGAGGCTGCGCGCGCAGCTGCTACTTAACGCAGTGAATGTGGAACGACCTTCCCGACTATTCCAGAAGTCCGTCGAAGTGGAGATATCGAGATAATTCTCTACACACCTGTAGAAATTTCTCGCAACTATGATTTTGCTATAAAAGAAGAAGCGCCAGCGAACTCGAGCAGAGTTTTCAGTTATTCAGTCAGTGAGTAAGCCAGAGCAAGCAAGCCAGACTTGTGTGCCGGAGTTCGACTCGAGTGTGCGTCCGCATCTGCGTCAGCATCCGAAGGCCTGAGTTCGAGTGCAGTGGACCGCAGTTGGAGGGACCCGAGTTCGAGTACAGTGAACTGTCTCTGAAGGTCTGTGGTTCGAGATACTGTGAACTCGAGTGACTGAGATAGAAGAACTGTGAACTGAGAACTGATCGTTCTGATTTGTAAATAGTGCTTTGTAAATATTAGTTAAGATTAACAGTTCATTGTTGTGCGTAATAGTCCAAGTAAATTGTCATTGTCGTCGGTGGAGTGCTATAACGAATACTGTGTTGAGTGAAGATCCAATTGTTGACGAGAGCGTTTAAGGTGAATTGTAGAAAGGAATTATTGTTGTGACGAATAAATTACATTGTTGTTACTAATAAAATTCACAATATATAATTATGAAATAATAATTTTAATTATAAAGGAAATTAAAATAACCAAGGGTGGCTGCATCAATCTTACTAGAACGTTTCGAAGTATATGGATGTAGATATTAACAATAAAATAGGATTCGAAGTCACAAAATACCCTAGGTTAAGTGTCGAGAGTTATATAACCTACAGTAAATGTCTATTTTCATAGTTTTTAAATGCCTTTTTGCTTATTTCACTGCCTATTTCCTGATTTTAAGTGCCTTTTGCCTGCCTATTTTAACCAAAATAAACATAATAGACAACATAATACGTAAGACAAAGCATAATCACAAAAAAACATAAGAATACAACACAAATACAAGAACACAAAAAATACATCACACTAACATACGAAAACAAAAACACAACACAAAATTGCAACCTCATTCAAGAAATTAAATTACAACATCGCATACAGAACAAAAATAACACTCTACAAAAACATCTCAACTCACAAACAACAGAAACAAACAAATACAGCCACACAGGCGTATACAAACCCAAATGTAACACCTGCAACAACTTCTACATAGGACAGACAGGCAGATCGTTTCAAACACGTTACAAAGAACACATCACAGCCATAACATACTTACAAAACACCTCCACATAAGTAGAACACATCATAAATACTAACCACACCCACAGAGACATCAACACAGACATGGAAATACTGCACATCCAACCAAAAAGCCAGAAACTAAACACACTAGAACAATATGAAATATACAGACACACAAAAACACACCCCAACGAAATTCTCAACACACAACTCAATTTCAGAACACACACACTCTTTGACTCTACACTATACCACAGGAACACACCCTCACAGGAAACAGAACAAGTGGCGCCAAGACCAACAACGACCAGTTCTGAAGATGACCCATAAATAGGTCGAAACATGTAAACGAGGTACGTTGAAGTTTAACACAGGAAAGTCTTACCATACATATTCCGAAAATAAATTCCTGAAATTTCGGATTCTACTAATAAGGTAAGCTGTTAAAGAATTCAATTCTCATTAATGTAAACCAATTCTTGGTTTTCGATAGTCTCACTTTAGGTACAACTAAACAATGGTTAAATCTTGTTTAATACGCCTAACTGTGTATGGCTAACTATCTGGGTTGATGATAATTACATGTAAATTATGTAGGAAAGTAATGGAACTTTACATAAATACATAATTTCGGGGCAAGTTAATAAATGATAAATAAATGAATAACCAATGTTTCATTGCCTACGTATCGCTTTCTATTTTCACTTATAAAGTTAAAAGCGAATTTCTTGTGTAAACGTAACTTCTCACGGCACTGATGTGAAATTCAGTGTTTTACACATTTCAGAATAGCAGTTACGTCGAATATTTCCCAAAAGTCATATACAACTGAAGGCTTCCAGTAATTCTGGGCTAAGATGACTGCAAAATAACACCTGGGAAAACAATTTTTTCCTAGAAACGAGTTACAAAGTTCAAATACGTAGCCTGGATCTGCACCATGCGCCAGGATTTCTATAACTTCATCGGATAAGTTGAGCAACTCAATTTTACCGAAACGGTCTATTTAGTTTAGGTTAGGAACGCTCGCCATCAACAGCAGCAGTGGAAGAAAAAGAGGGGGGTGGAGTAGGGAAGTTTACGGAATCGTTCTTGAACTTTCTTTCGGCTTCAACAACTTTTAATACAGTTGAAGATCCAGCCTCTTGCTACAGCTTTTAACTGTAACACGTAGACCCAGCCGTACACACTTCCTTGTTGCCTAGCGATGCAAGATCTACATCGGATGTAACGCTTTCTGTTCCTATCGATTAAATAGTCATAATATCAAGATATCATCGTTGACACGTTCATTTCCATCTCTCTTTCTAGGGGTTATAACTAAAATCTAATACATTATCCACAGTAACCATGGCAACTAGGCTATCTACCAATTTTAACTTCATTAACATAGAATTACGTTATCAATGTTATTTGCATGTAATGACATTTCTTAAAAATAAATCATATTTTCAACATAATGTTAAAATCTGTACGACATATCAACGTATACACACAGTCTAGTATATACAGTCACGAAGCTCAATACTTAGTAAATATGCATACATAGACAGTTGAAATACGCATCCATATTAGTTGCTAGCCACCAGGATCGCTACTATCGCCTCATCACAGACCCTTTCCCCAGCAGACGATAAAAATGTATTGTACTTTCGATATCGTATTCTTTTGAAAAAATTAACACCTTCCTTCCACTATTGAAATGTGAAATATATAAGGTTTATATATTACTTTCATAAAGTATATATTATATTTTATAAACTCACCTTCCTGGATCTTTCGGAAGAAGGATAACTCTGACCTCTTTTTCATACAATATTTATAATACCACAAACGTCTCCTTGTCCCATATTATTGTTCAAATTATTGTACGCTAGCGTCGATGGGATTGGTGTTAACGAGATGGCATTTAACGACATGAGGCTCAGGATTCGCTATAGAATACCTGACATGTGCCTTATGGTTGGGGAAAAAGTCGAAAAAAAAAAACAACCAGGTAATCAGCCCAAGTGAGAAACGAACCCGCGACCGAGCGCAACTCTAGATCGGCAGGCAAGACCAATTACTATAGATGTACTTTTTCAGTATTCCTACTAATGAAAAAATCACTACGTTGATTTTTTTATATTTCACATGTTATTATTCAGTGCATGGTATGTTAATGATTGAATAATAGGCTATTAGTAAATTTTAATGGCTGTTATATTTTAAAATTAACTTGTCATAATTATTTATTATTTATTATAAGCGTCCTTCAAAAACAATGGCATCCAAAGATAATACGTTTACGGAAAAAGTTGAGAAACTGACTGATCGATCCTCTGATTGAGGTTCTGACTGATATGTACTGTACATCTATTATCAGGCAGTACATCTCACTTGACGATGTGTCAGAGGAAGAACAATAAAATTGTAGTATGACTTGAGGCTTTCCCGGCGTTTGATGTAGAATAACTCTTCTCGGGTTCTCAGCCAGGTGAGTTGGAGATTTGCTTCCAAGCTTTCGACGGCTAGCTCTGCCATCTTCTTCAGGGAACGATCGGCAGGCACTTCATTCCCTGAAGAAGATGGCAGAGCTAGCCGTCAAAAGCTTGGAAGCTAATCTCCAACTCACCTGGCTGAGAACCCGAGAAGAGTTATTCTAATAAAATTGTTTGTATGCATCTGAAGTCTGATTAGTGTAGGATGCTTGGTGATGTATGCAATGGAGGGGAAAAGGAACTGACCACACTACCCCATTATCTCCTGGTCCAGTTGCCTCATAAGTGGTGCGTTCTTGGTATCACTTGTGACGTTTTTTTTTATTTTAGTAGGTTATTTTACGACGCTTTATCAACATCTTAGGTTATTTAGCGTCTGAATGAGATGAAGGTGATAATGCCGGTGAAATGAGTCCGGGGTCCAGCACCGAAAGTTACCTCAGCATTTGCTCATATTGAGTTGAGGGAAAACCCCGGAAAAAACCTCAACCAGGTAACTTGCCCCGACCGGGAATCGAACCCGGGCCACCTGGTTTCGCGGCTAGACGCGCTGTTACTCCACAGGTGTGGACACTTGTGAGGTTCGGACCTGTCTTCGGACAGTTGACTCAAGAACAAGGTCTGCATTATACTGTTACGTCTAAAGAAAGTAAATACTGATTAAGAGGTTAAAAATGAAATTAGCAGAAGGAAATGATGCTAGGTAGAACTGTCAACAGTGTTCATACACAGAACTCCTTTTTTTTTGCCTGCCTTTCAACCCTCCTCTTTCACAGACTTTCTCACGTTCACTGATCCTACACGGGTGTGTGTTGACCAATTGGCAAGCATCTTGTGTGTCTGCTATCTCTGAAATTCGTGAGATCGCTTGTTCAAATATATTTAGTGCACAAAAAAGTTTAGTTACCTTCGTACTAACTGTGAGTGACTTTACAGTTATTATTGAATAAAACGTACGCGTTAATATTATACCATTACAAGTGATAGATTTTATTTTATTTTATTGGGTTATTTTACGACGCTGTATCAACATCTAAGTTATTTAGCGTCTGAATGAAATGAAGGTGATAATGCCGGTGAAATGAGTCCGGGGTCCAGCATCTAAAGTTACCCAGCATTTGCTCGTATTGGGTTGAGGGAAAACCCCGGAAAAAACCTCAACCAGATAACTTGCTCCGACCGGGATTCGAACCCGGGCCACCTGGTTTCGCGGCCAGACGCGCTGACCGTTACTCCACAGGTGTGGACACAAGTGATAGAAAATAAGTGAATTCTCAAGGGTGACATAGACGAAATTTTAATCTGAAAGTGTAGAAATTGTCGTCGAATTGATAGGTTGTATCTCGTATATCGTACGTTGCTTTTAATAATAATAATAATAATAATAATAATAATAATAATAATAATAATCATCATCATCATCATCATCCTTGCATGTATTGGACCTAGTGGCCCGTTACGGTCTCTTGCCAACGCTTGAACGGTCTGCCCAAGGATCTCTTGCCCACAGGATGGTAATTTAAAATTTGGCGTGGAAGTCTAGAACGAGGCATTCTGATGACATGTGATCTCCAGATTTGTCTGTATTTCTGTAGGTATTCCGTAATCGGTTCAATCTGCAGTTCTTTCATACTGTCAAAATTTGTAATGTGATCCATTCTCGTGTATCTCGCTGTACGACGCATAAATCACATTTCTGCCGCCGTTAATCTTTGTGAATCAATAATAATAATAATAATAATAATAATAATAATAATAATAATAATAATAATAATAATAATAATAATCATCATCATCATCTTCAGAAGCAACACCACCACCGTCAACATAAAACTCAATTGTAACTCACTTACTTACTTACTTACTTACTGGCTTTTAAGGAACCCGGAGGTTCATTGCCGCCCTCACGTAAGCCCGCCATTGGTCCCTATCCTGAGCAAGATTAATCCAGTCTCTATCATCATATCCCACCTCCTCAAATCCATTTTAATATTATCTTCCCACCTACGTCTCGGCCTCCCCAAAGCTCTTTTTCCCTCCGGCCTCCCAACTAACATTCTATATGCATTTCTGGATTCGCTCATACGTGCTACATGTCCTGCCCATCTCAAACGTCTGGATTTTATGTTCCTAATTATGTCAGGTGAAGAATACAATGCGTGCAGCTCTGCGTTGTGTAACTTTCTCCATTCTCCTGTAACTTCATCCCTCTTAGTCCCAAATATTTTCCTAAGAACCTTATTCTCAAACACCCTTAATCTCTGTTCCTCTCTCAAAGTGAGAGTCCAAGTTTCACAACCATACAGAACAACCGGTAATATAACTGTTTTATAAATTCTAACTTTCACATTTTTTTACAGAAGACTAGATAACAAAAGCTTTTCAACCGAATAATAACACGCATTTCCCATATTTATTCTGCGTTTAATTTCCTCCCGAGTGTCATTTATATTTGTTACTGTTGCTCCAAGATATTTGAATTTTTCCACCTCTTCGAAAGATAAATCTCCAATTTGTATATTTCGATTTCGTACAATGTTCTGGTCACGAGACATAATCATATACTTAGTCTTTTCGGGATTTACTTCCAACCCTATCGCTTTACTTGCTTCAATTAGAATTTCCGCGTTTTCCCTAACCCAATTGTAACTCGTCTTTAAATTGAAGGAATCCTCGGTTCGACCTTCGCAAAATCATAGAGAACTGTGACAACGAAAGCAACTAAAAGAGAAGTTTCAGCCGAGTTCGTTGTTCTCCGTTGCCACAGTGACAAGTCACGCCAACAACTATGGATAACGTTTGTAAGTTAAAAGCACTGTTAGAATCTTCGATGTCGCTACACACCACACATGGGAATGACGTCTGATTTGCGTTGCTTTATTTCATGATAAAATGAAAGAGAGATGGTATACCTCTTCAAATACACGTAAGTCTAAAATCTATCTGGAAAAGTAAATGAGGAGTTTTCGTAAGATCGAAAGTCAGTGACAGGTTAGGTTTCGTTTGTTCAGGCTTTTGGTATGCCTTGCATATACACATTTTTGTAGATAGGTATACAAATAGATTTACCCAGGACCGAAAATAGGAGTGCTTTCCCGCGCAGTGCGACATAATGGTGATACTCTAGGTTACGTGATTAATCTGTGTGAAAATATTTGAGAAAATCATCGGTCGCGTATAGAGTATAAGAAAGGAGGGTGCCTGGGGGGACCTTGGTGCGTTTATAGTTGTTACAATAACCACATCGTATCTTTAGAGCGATATGCTACAATTTTGCGGTTATTTTCAATGATTTAGTACGTTTTTCCTCCCTATGTTGTGCGTCACGGAATCTAAGATTAATCAAAATTACAATAAGAATAAAAAATAAGTTCACACGTCTTTTTCCAGTACCAAGTTTAATTTAAACAAAGAAATTGTTTATAAAAAATGCGGAAAAAAGATCGTTGAGGTAGTCCCGATGATTTTGGAAGTGAAAAAGTGATTTGTAAGGGATTTCTTGCGGAGATGGATTTCAAAAGTTAGGAATTTATAGATAAATATTTCAAAAAAGGAAAATTTTCGGAAATGTAGTAAATTACGTGTGAAATGAGAGGTGCGTGGTAATGGAAGTGCTAGCGCTGTGGTTTATAATGAGCAGTGTTGCCAACAGTTGTTCATATAAATATAATCCCGCTAGATGACTTCCGAAAACCCGCGATTTTCTAGCAAATATCTCTAGATTTTAATGTATACTTATTATTCAATAATAATAATAATAATAATAATAATAATAATAATCAAGACAGAGCAACCGCCCACCAATGTAACGAATATTTCATACTTTTTTCATTGCCAATGTGGCGCTATAAAGCAATTTTGAACACTTTTATCACAGACACAATCTATTTAAATTCTTATTGCACTATATACCGTTAAAACCAAAAATCCGACAAAACCAGTTTCAACTAGTAAAAAGCAATTTTAAAATACAGATAGATAGAAAGCGAAATTTCGTAAGATCTAGAATCAGTGACAGGTTAGGTTTGGTTTGTGTAGGGTTTTACCAAACAAAAACCTAAAGAAACCAAACCTAACCTGACATTGACTCTAGATTATACGGAAACTCAGTTTCTATCTTTATTTGATTAATCTAGTTTTTACTAGCTGAAACTGGTTTTGATGGATTTCGGGTTTTAACGGTAACATATATCATATGGAATTATCACTACATTAACACATCCATTATTTCACAGAACACACACTGAACGAATTAAACGTAATTATGAAAGCCGCTTATAATGCTAATATGAATTTCATTTCAGAAACTTTAAAGATTAAAAACCGCTAGTATTC
Source organism: Periplaneta americana (assembly GCF_040183065.1). Taxonomy (NCBI): domain Eukaryota; kingdom Metazoa; phylum Arthropoda; class Insecta; order Blattodea; family Blattidae; genus Periplaneta; species Periplaneta americana. The sequence continues at coordinate 3,088,419 of NC_091121.1, forward strand.
CCGCTAAGCGGGATAATATAATTTTACCCGCGAGACGGTTATCCAAAAAAGCTAGATTTAGCGGGAAAACCGCTGAATTGGCAACACTGATGAGGGAAAGGAACGTAGGAACATAAAACACACGACACGATGTACTGTCAAGAACGCAAAACTTGTATTAATTCAATAACCACTGAAATAAAGTGAAGCACAACAAATAATAAGGAAATAAACACAAAATTCCTACATAGCAACTTCGTGTTCACGTCGCCCATTACGCTGACATTAGTAAAAAAAAATAACTAGACTTTGAAAATTCTGCAGAGATTCATATATTTAAGGCATAATAAAAGCCTAAACAACCTAACCTAACCTGCCATGGATTCATATTACAAGACATAACAAAAGGCTCAATGAATCTAATCTAGTCTGTCTCAGATTCGTATATGCAAGTGTTTATAAGCGTGAAACTTTCGTATTGTCACCAAACTTATGTTGGTATTGCAGAGAAAACAGCTGATTGTGTGGAAGAGAAGCGGGAAGGGAACTCGTTTAACCGAAAATGTCAACAATCAATAATTGCTCCAATAAGTAAAGAAGAATCACATTATAGACAACTTCGATCATGAGATTATATAGCAAAGGAAGTAATTAATATGCAATACCTAAATAAACTTTCATTTAGAAAAAAAATAATGTAATATAATTTGTATTGGACCTGTTTTTTACATTTAACAATATTTGTATAATTCCATTAGAATGCTTCTAAACCCTTTCTCAATGGCGTTAACGTTAGACTAAAAATCGCTATTTGTTAAATATAACTGTACTTGTAACAATGTATAACAATGTATCAATCCGCGAGGCAATTACAGAGTAATCCGTTATAGCAAATAGTTTCAAAGTAAACCGCTCTTGTATTTAATAATTACAAATATATAATTATTTTGATTGTTGTTTGGTTTGCGCAGAATCGTTTAGGATATCTTCGTAACACGGAAGTTGTATTAACTAAACTGGTAAGGAATTCTATTTTTAAGGTCTCCATTTTCGCGGCCATTCCGTTGTAGTTTCAGTGCAGTGTGGTTGTGAGTTCAGGCCTGAATGTCTTCGATCATTTAGATAAGGTAAATATTTACAAAATGTTGTGCATTGTCTTTATTAATTAGCTATAAATTCTTTTTGATATAATTATACCTAATAATCACATTACCAGAAGCATTATTTTCTTAATTTAAGTACGTTGAATTCGATCGCACCAAACTGAGCAGTTCATCCATTGTAATATAAAGTGCATCTCTAAATTCCTGTTACAGTTTTAAAAATACGTACGTAACGCTAATTCTTATTGTTTTGTAATTGAATTTTCGGAAACTGTGATTTCAGTATGAAAATATTATTGGTTAGGAATTGATTTTAAAAAATAATATTTTCGGAGTCACCTTGTGAACCCCGTAGCGCTACTAGATAATTCCATATTTTTGTATAATTTCATTGGTAACAGGGTCATTTTCGAGAATTATTCCTGTTGCATATGTTTGTGTCTTCTCTCCACAGGAACAGGTTAAGTACATTAGTGTTAAGACTTGTGTTTATTGTGTTGCATAATTATGTTTGTCATTTTCTCCACAGGAACAGGATAAGTACATTAGTGTTAAGACATGTGTTTATTGTGTTGCATAATTATGTTTGTCATTTTCTCCACAGGAACAGGATAAGTACATTAGTGTTAAGACATGTGTTTATTGTGTTGCATAATTATGTTTGTCATTTTCTCCACAGGAACAGGATAAGTACATTAGTGTTAAGACATGTGTTTATTGTGTTGCATAATTATGTTTGTCTTTTTCTCCACAGGAACAGGATAAGTACATTAGTGTTAAGACATGTGTATATTGTGTTGCATAATTATGTTTGTTTTTTTCTCCACAGGAACAGGATAAGTACATTAGTGTTAAGACATGTGTTTATTGTGTTGCATAATTATGTTTGTCATTTTCTCCACAGGAACAGGATAAGTACATTAGTGTTAAGACATGTGTTTATTGTGTTGCATAATTATGTTTGTCATTTTCTCCACAGGAACAGGATAAGTACATTAGTGTTAAGACATGTGTTTATTGTGTTGCATAATTATGTTTGTCATTTTCTCCACAGGAACAGGATAAGTACATTAGTGTTAAGACATGTGTTTATTGTGTTGCATAATTATGTTTGTCTTTTTCTCCACAGGAACAGGATAAGTACATTAGTGTTAAGACATGTGTTTATTGTGTTGCATAATTATGTTTGTCTTTTTCTCCACAGGAACAGGATAAGTACATTAGTGTTAAGACATGTGTTTATTGTGATGCATAATTATGTTTGTCTTTTTCTCCACAGGAACAGGATAAGTACATTAGTGTTAAGACATGTGTTTATTGTGATGCATAATTATGTTTGTCATTTTCTCCACAGGAACAGGATAAGTACATTAGTGTTAAGACATGTGTTTATTGTGTTGCATAATTATGTTTGTCTTTTTCTCCACAGGAACAGGATAAGTACATTAGTGTTAAGACATGTGTTTATTGTGTTGCATAATTATGTTTGTCTTTTTCTCCACAGGAACAGGATAAGTACATTAGTGTTAAGACATGTGTTTATTGTGATGCATAATTATGTTTGTCTTTTTCTCCACAGGAACACGATAAGTACATTAGTGTTAAGACATGTGTTTATTGTGATGCATAATTATGTTTGTCTTTTTCTCCACTGGAACAGGATAAGTACATTAGTGTTAAGACATGTGTTTATTGTGTTGCATAATTATGTTTGTCTTTTTCTCCACAGGAACAGGATAAGTACATTAGTGTTAAGACATGTGTTTATTGTGTTGCATAATTATGTTTGTATTTTTCTCCACAGGAACAGGATAAGTACATTAGTGTTAAGACATGTGTTTATTGTGTTGCATAATTATGTTTGTCTTTTTCTCCACAGGAACAGGATAAGTACATTAGTGTTAAAACATGTGTTTATTGTGTTGCATAATTATGTTTGTCTTTTTCTCCACAGGAACAGGATAAGTACATTAGTGTTAAGACATATGTTTATTGTGTTGCATAATTATGTTTGTCTTTTTCTCCACAGGAACAGGATAAGTACATTAGTGTTAAGACATGTGTTTATTGTGTTGCATAATTATGTTTGTCTTTTTCTCCACAGGAACAGGATAAGTACATTAGTGTTAAGACATGTGTTTATTGTGTTGCATAATTATGTTTGTCTTTTTCTCCACAGGAACAGGATAAGTACATTAGTGTTAAGACATGTGTTTATTGTGTTGCATAATTAAGTTTGTCTTTTTCTCCACTGGAACAGGATAAGTACATTAGTGTTAAGACATGTGTTCATTGTGTTGCATAATTATGTTTGTCTTTTTCTCCACAGGAACAGGATAACTACATTAGTGTTAAGACATGTGTTTATTGTTTTGCAAATGTTTGTGTTTTTTCTCCATAGGAACAGGTTAAGTGTGAAGTTCATGTGATTATAGTGTTTCATATTTTGTATTTTTTCTCCAGTGTAAAAGTGTACAGCCAATGGGCAATGGAGGGTGCATTACGTTCCAAAAATCCTTTTTGGCAAGCTCTCTCAGGAACATCGTTAGAAAATAGAGGTCATATGCATGTCACATTGGGACAAGACATTGGGTATAATATCACGCAAACTGTATTATAGAGGTTGTTCATTTATTTTAGAAACTGATTGGCTTTATAGAGATTTAACTCCTTTCTACTAGTGACGTTCTGTATTTTATGCCATCGGAGTTTAACTTTTACTTCCTTTCATATTGGACTTATACTTATTTATATTTTATTGTTTCGTGTAAATGTTTAATGAAAAACCATTTTTAAGATAAGGATCCTATTAATGATATTACTTAAATATATCTAAAGGCTGGTTCACAATAAACCGGATACGAGAATCGGAACGAAAACGAAAACGGTAAAATTGTTAAAATGTGTACATTTAAATGTGAGCATTCACAATTCACGAAAAGCTTGCCGGAGCCCGAGATCGGGAACGGAGAGTTGGCCAAGTTTCAACTTTGGCGTTCACGTTTTCGATCACAGCCCCCTAGATTCATTCTATTGCCATTTAAAAGCTATTTTGTCGTCGTATATTTTGTAGCAAGAAGACCGTGACATAACCTATGCATTATTTTGTTCTGTGCTGTGCATCATGAAGCAAGTTTTATTGATGAGATTGTAATATTGAAATCCTCACGTTTACGATAAGCGGCGCGCCTCGTATAAAGATGAGAAAATGAAGGAGAATACGTGGCTTTCAATAGCTGCATCTTTGAACACCGATCGTAAGTGAATCATATTTTATTACTGTATTGTTGTATGACACACTACATATTCATGCTTCAATTCAATAACTACTGTTGTGTTCATTTTTGTTCTATTACAAAGTTTCTTCTCTAATTATTTTACGTTATGGTAGACTTAAAATAGGCCTAGGTTGTGATAATAAAGATGCATGGGCATATTTATAGTACTGTACCTAATGAAATGTTTCAGTTCAAATTTAGAAGTTGGTTAACCTGTGTTTATGTTGGCTGCCTTGTACTCATGAGAGAACGCCATTGGTCAATTATATACAAATAACATCAGAATGCGTAATATCGACTTTACATATCGTTATCGACATACATATCGATATGCATAGTCGTCTACGTTCTCGGTTTATTGTGAATCAAAAATTTTCATATTCACGTCTTCTGCTTCTCGTTTTCATTCTGGTTTTCGTTCCCGGTTTATTGTGAACCAGCCTTAATACTTACATATTCTGTCATTTCCACTTTTGTCTAGTTTTGTATACCATCACTGTAAATTTTACTGTCTGCAATGTTGTCCAATACAGTACATGTTGTAATGTAATACACACTCTGGAAATAGCGAACTGCATTGTAAATGTTGGTGTTTCTATAATACAAGACAGGACTCTATGTGTGTAACGGAAATAAATAAACTACTGTATTATACTATAATATTTTTCCCTTTCTTAAATAAATTCTTATAATTTCAGGGCATCAACTTCATTTTCGAAATGAATAACGGCGGCTTCACGATTACATTTGCAAGTCTGAGCCAGAGGGGCGAAGCCCACTTGGAATCAGATCGGGAGACAGGAGCTTCCTTATCGCGCGCACTCCCCGCTAGGTGGCACGGTGTGACTGACAGAGCCGTCACATGTCCATCAGCGACACACGCGTCGGCGCTTGGAGCAAGAATGGCCTATCTGCCGCAATAACAGAAAGTGCCCGAAAGCCTGTAATCTCACGGCAAGTACAGCTACTGTTGTTTGTCTCTTCTGACACGGCAAACCAGTCCCTGCTTATATCTAAATTAGAGTGTATGGAACTAAGTTACTTTGGATTCACAGTAGCACCTCGATTTTCCGTCCCCCGGTTATCCGTTTTGCAGATTAAAGGCTGGTTCACAATAAACCGGGTACGAGAACCAGAATGAAAACGAGAAACAGAGGACGTGAATATGAAAATTTTTGATTCACAATAAACCGAGAACGTAGACGACTATGCATATCGATATGTATGTCAATAACGATATGTAAAGTCGATATTACGCATTCTGATGTTATTTGTGTATAATTGACCAATGGCGTTCTCTCATGAGTACAAGGCAGCCAACATAAACACAGGTTAACCAACTTCGAAATTTCAACTGAAACATTTCATTAGGTACGGTACTATAAATATGACCATGCATCTTTATTATCACAACCTATTTTAAGTCTACCATAACGTAAAATAATTAGAGAAGAAACATTTGTAATACAACAAAAATGAACACAACAGTAGTTATTGAATATGTAGTGTGTAATGCAACCAATACAGTAAAAAAATATGATTCACTTACGATCGGTGTTGAAAGATGCAGCTATTGAAAGCTACGTATTCTCCTTCATTTTCTCATCTTTATACGAGGCGTGCCGCTTATCGTAAACGTGAGGATTTTCCTCAACACTCAATATTAGAATCTCATCAAATAAAACTTGCTCCATGATGCACAGCACGGAACAAAATAATGCATAGGTTATGTCACGGTCTTCTTGCTACAAAATATATGACGACAAAATAGCTTTTAGGTGGCAACAGAATGAATCTAGTGGGCTGTGATCGGAAACGTGAACGTCAAAGTTGAAACTTGGCCAACTCTCCGTTCCCGATCCCGGGCTCCGGCAAACTTTTCGTTAATTGTGAATGCTCACATTTAAATGTACACATTTTAACAATTTTACCGTTTTCGTTCCGATTCTCGTTTCCGGTTTATTGTGAACCAGCCTTAACTGTTGTTTTTTAATAAGCGGACAGTATATAAAAACCATAACCCACAGAAGGAAAAAACTGATGTCAACAAACACGGCAATACAAATGTATTAGTCCGCTGAAATATTGAACGCGGTTTGCTATTATAGCACGCAAATTAGTAAGTGTGTCTAAGCACAATAGGGTTAATAACACGGTATGTTAAGAACCTAGATCAGGTATCGCGCCGTAGGGCATATCAATCCAGTACTACCAATATAGTCATATAGTTCATGAAGCCGTATGTTCTCAAATCGACCGAAATATAGAGAAAATTGACCTTGCAATTTTTAAATACAATGAAACTTTTTCTGTCCGTTGACAACTGTGATACAATGCTTTGTGCAAAGTTTGAGGCATCAGAACTTCATAGTGTTTAAATTAAAAATATTTAAATTTATCGTATTTTTCATAAAATTAGCAACTTTAAACTGTTGTGGCTCCGAAACCCTTTCACCCAATGATCAAAATCATGGTTTATTTTGATGCTGAGAAATTAAAGTTTATATTGACATGTAAACAGATTTTCTTACTTTTTATGGAAATGGAGAAATTTAGATTCTTCCTCATTAAGACACCTTTGCCTAGGAGAAAATATTTTAAAAATATATAGTTAGATTCCGCATTGAAAGTACAAATAAACACATATTTTTTACTGGTGCACCGTTGATAAGAAAGTATTGAAATTATCAAATAAAGAAAATAAATAGCACGCGCGTGAACTAACCAGCTGACTGTGAGGCGGGAGCTAGCCGAGGTAAGCAAGGCCAGGAGACATAAACACGTGATGTTTCGTCTAGTAGCGCATAGCTGGGGTAGCTTTATCACAAGTTTTCATAAACACAGGAGTAAAATGACGCCCAACGCTCGCTTATCTTCAGCTCTCGGCCAGTGTGTGGGGTACTGCGTTGTTCAAGTCTAGGCGTGTGAATATAATCTATTTAATACCCTCGAAACTTATTGCCGTACCACTAAGCAAACAATGCCGAATCCCTCTCAATAATGCAAGGTTTTTTCTCAATATTTTTTTTACATTTTTACAAATTGGCAAAAAGCCTAAAAGTAAGTAAAATCAGATTATCTGTCTCTCTGTGTACAATAAAAATAAGGATTAGGCCTACTTCTTAACATAACCTACCAAATGTCAGCTTCAAAATGAGCTCCCGTTCAATGTTCTGCAGTAAATGGTTCCAGAGTTCTGAGCGCTGAAAGAGGCTTGTTTTTATAAAATACGCTAAATTTGTCGCTCAATAGTACGAAAACCGTTTGACTTTCGATAGTATATTTTTGAAAATGAACTCTCCTCAGCATCTTGTACAAATAGGGAAGAAATTAGAGTATTAAAAAAATGCGAGGTTTTTTACTGATCCGTTTCATATGGAATAGCCCATACATATCACGATTAATGCATTTTTCATATTACAGAAAGCAATTTCGGAGTACGAGTTAATAATTTATGAAAATAATGAAATGCATTCTCTATTCTAAACTAATCACAATCTGTTTCATTGCAAAGCAGCCAGTCATAGTCGGCAATGGCGAGAATTTTACTACGATTTGTTTGGCTCTTCGTGTCACGGATGGAAGATCTGCTCCTTCATGCTCTGTCCGATAATGGTTCATTGTTCGTTTTGTTGTACATGTAGGCCCTATGTTATTTCAATATTTCTTTGTTTATGATTATATAATTCCACAGCGTAATCAGTTTACAAAGCAGGACAAAATTATTTCACAGTTTTATAGGAAGCGACAGTGCTGTTCACAGGAAGACGTATTTCTAGACATTAGACATTCTATAAAAGCAGTTCGAAATAAATAAATAAATAAATAAATAAATAGACAAATAAATAAATACAATTAAAATAAATATCTCTTTAAAGTCATTTCAGTATATATCATTAATAAAATAAACGTTACAAGAATAGAAAATAACGTATTTACAAACAATATATAAACGTTAACAATGGCATAACTTTAAACAATACTAATGTAGAATATATTTCAACCACCATAGAAATATATGACCGTAGTTTCTTAATATTAATATTTCGTTAAAAACGAACACAACGCTGTTAAATTACCAGAAGCGATAAACTATGTAAAAATGTATAGCATACATACGTTTTCTAATCTTCTATGTATTTATCATTTCTTCACAAAATGATAGGATAATTAATTAAAAATGTCATGTTTCTTTTTTTTTTTAATTATATTTCCTTCGTTATTCTAGTCATAAATGGATACAAAAATGTAGGCCTATCTTAAAATACTGAACTACAAAAAAAAAAAAAAAAAAAAAAAAAAAACACAAAATAAACCCGCGGTGCAACGGCCCATTAAGGGAGGAGATGGGTGAAATTGCTAAATTCTGTAGTTTTGAGCTAGTTGCTTCATTTTTGGCACACACATTCCACATATGATATATATATATATATATATATATATATATATATATATATATATATATATATATATACATACATGCTACAAATTGTCATGCATGTCGCCCAGATATTTCCTGAGTTATGTTCTTTTTCTAAAAAAAAATTGGGACATATTTTCAAAATCTATCTCCTCGTACAAATTTTAAGTACATGATCTAGAATGGTACATTATGCAACGAGCCTATAATTGGTAGTAATTAAGACGCGAGTATGTTTATGAAACTCACTTGCGCTCGTTTCATAATTTTCATACGAGCTTCTTAATTACCATTATAGGCGAGTTTCATACAACTTTTTATGCTCGACCATATTTCTAACTTGAAATTATTCATAAGTATTCATGTTATTCTTATCTGACTGGGGAGCGGTACTAACCTTGTGCAATCTCGTAAATTGTGAGATGTGCGCAGACGCGAAAGTATTGATTTTTTCCGAGAAACGAATGTCATTGACCTTGATATAAAGTTTGTATAAGCAAGATAAATAATTATATTAACAAGATATTCTATTGTCATAATAATTATAATATTATCAATTATTATTATAGTAATAGCAACAATATTATAAAAAAAAACAAATTCAAGACCTGATAAATAGATTTGACAAAAATATATATTTATATAAGTAATATATATTCTAATAATTTAGATTTATATTAATATAAATCATATATATATATTTTTTTTTCAACAGTAATGCTGTATATTCATAGATAATCTGCATTAGATATAAATTAATTATTATAACATAAATAACCCTATTTTTGGGAAGAATGTTATATTTACTCCTACAAATATAATTGCAAATTGTGCTTTTAATCATTTTGGATTTATAGTTAAACCTGTAAACAGTGGATATCACTGGATAAATCCTGCTATAATAGCAAATACTAGAGAATAAAATAAACATTAATCTTGATATAACCTGGAAATTGTTTTAGACATTGAAAAATGAGATGACAAATTGAATTTATGTGAATATATTTTCAATTAACGCTAATTATTATAGTAACAGAACATAACCTTCTACGACAGTATTGGATTTCCAGCCTCCGTGACGTTTCACTAGTTGTCTTTCGATTGCATATCCGAGAATAATCGATACTTGCGCTTTCACATTGCTTTTCTGATTGGTGGAAAACCTGAACTTTAATGAATAGGTGTATTTCAATGAGGTGCATTAAAGGGCTGCTACCAGGTGTATAATTACTACATTTCGGCATGGTCGAGCATACAAAAAATTTACAGTATCTTTGATGTACCTAGAAAAGCACTAAGATCCATAATTTAGAAATATAGACTTAGATTAGACAAAAAATTATTTGGTCAAGTTATTTATTTTTTTTTATTTTCTAGTACTTATTGTTATACAAATTATTTTTTAATTTAAAAAGTACTTAACATATCAAAAATCTGATATTCAAATCTGTTAACCATACCCTGTAGAACACGCAATAAAAATTTCATATTCCTAGCACCAAAATTATAAGAACCTTTACACTTCGAACCTGACGAAATGTGTTAAAAGTGCGAGAAACAGCCTGTAAAATTTGCATGGAATTGAAGTTCAAGGGTGCAGCCATTTATATATTGCGTAATGTTTAATCTTTCCAGCGTCACAGAGCATTCAAACTTGCTCAACATAGGCTATAAATAAGAAATTGCAGATTAATTTTTACAAGAACAACGAAAATGCGACTCTTGACTGAAAATGGCCCAATTTTCACCGTCACTCCCTTTAAGAGCCAGAACCGATCACCCTACTCCTGGCCTCATGTCTAAGTACTCATGCAGAGGTGAACGATCATCCAACCAGAACGGAGGTCTCATGTGAATAGAACGATGATCCCCCAGCCGTTTAGCAGGATTTCGTAACCGGATTTCGCTACTTATTGTATCTCCTCAAATTCATCACGATGCTGGATGGGCACCGCTCCCATACTTACTACTTACTTACTGGCTTTTAAGGAACCCGGAGGTTCATTGCCGCCCTCACATAAGCCCGCCATTGGTCCCTATCCCGAGCAAGATTAATCCAGTCTCTACCATCATATCCCACCTGCCTCAAATCCATTTTAATATTATCTTCCCATCTACGTCTCGGCCTCCCTAAAGGTCTTTTTCCCTCCGGCCTTCCAACTAACATTCTATATGCATTTCTGGATTCGCCCATTGTGCTACTTGCCCTGCCCATCTCAAACGTCTGGATTTAATGTTCCTAATTATGTCAGGTGAAGAATACAATGCGTGCAGTTCTGCGTTGTGTAACTTTCTCCATTCTCCTGTAACTTCATCCCTCTTAGCCCCAAATATTTTCCTAAGCACCTTATTCTCAAACACCCTTAACCTATGTTCCTCTCTCAAAGTGAGAGTCCAAGTCTCACAACCATAAAGAACAACCGGTAATATAACTGTTTTATAAATTCTAACTTTCAGTTTTTTTGACAGCAGACTGGATGACAAAAGCTTCTCAGCCGAATAATAACAGGCATTTCCCATATTTATTCTGCGTTTAATTTCCTCCCGAGTATCATTTATATTTGTTACTGTTGCTCCCAGATATTTGAACTTCTCCACCTCTTCAAAAGATAAATTTACTGGCCGAAATGCCATAATGCCTTAGACCTCGAGGTCGTGATGCAGAAAAATATACGTGGCCGTATTGTGACAATGTGGCGTTTCCCCTCAGGCTTCAGTGGGGTAACAACGTCAACAATACCAAATTTACTTCCTTGGAATTGCTTTCAATTTATATCAATTGGGGGAGACGGGAATTGAACCAATGTACTCTATGATTACTACATTGATAAGCAAACCGCTAGATGACGGTTATGCTGGAGGCAAAAGCAGGCCTTTGTATCTGTTTTAATCGAACTAGCTTCCGTCCCCCTTTGGAAAGGGACAAAAAATGGAAATCTGATCCCATTTTTGTTGGTGACAGATAAACCCCCGCCCCTGTCCTTTAGAATGTGATCGATTGTAAATGTCCGTATGGGCATATGGACAGCTACAATTATAGCGCTGTGACAAGGGGGGCTGGTCTGTTCTCCGGGGAGCGTACCCTTCCCTATTTCTTGCCATTCTGCTCGAATTTGATACACGCTGCAATAGCGCACAATTCCACCCGCTATTCAGATGCGAGGCGTGACGCTGGGGCTCTGGGGAGGCTCTATCTACAGCCAAGTGTCCGGGACAGACCTCCTCCATTGTCAACTAAATATTTATGTTCCGTTGACGTGATACGAGAATATGTAACAATATTAAGAGCAATAAAACGAATTATAACTAATACCATCACACCAGCAGATGGCTTCCATTCCTGACGACATTTACGTTACTGATTGCAAAATTCCCTTTCAACTTCATAAGATTTTTCCTTTCATGTTCTAATTTTCCTCTACTTCAAGCCCTGGACTGGTGAATTGTCATAAGGCTGGTTCACAATAAACCGGAAACGAGAATCGGAACGAAAACGAAATCGGTAAAATTGTTAAAATGTGTACATTTAACTGTCAGCATTCACAATTAACGAAAAGCTTGCCGGAACCCGGGATCGGGAACGGAGAGTTGGCGAAGTTTCAACTTTGGCGTTCACGTTTCCGATCACAGCCCACTAGATTCATTCTATTGCCATCTAAAAGCTATTTTGTCGTCGTATATTTTGTAGCAAGAAGACCGTGACATAACCTATGCATTATTTTGTTCTGTGCTGTGCATCATGGAGCAAGTTTTATTTGATGAGATTCTAATATTGAGTGTTGAGGAAAATCCTCACGTTTACGATAAGCGGCGCGCCTCGTATAAAGATGAGAAAATGAAGGAAAATACGTGGCTTTCAATAGCTGCATCTTTGAACACCGATCGTAAGTGAATCATATTTTATTACTGTATTGGTTGTATTACACACTACATATTCAATAACTACTGTTGTGTTCATTTTTGTTGTATTACAAATGTTTCTTCTCTAATTATTTTACGTTATGGTAGACTTAAAATAGGTTGTGATAATAAAGATGCACGGGAATATTTATAGCCCCGTACCTAATGAAATGTTTCAGTTGAAATTTCGAAGTTGGTTAACCTGTGTTTATGTTGGCTGCCTTGTACTCATAAGAGAACGCCATTGGTAAATTTTACACAAATATCATCAGAATGCGTAATATCGACTTTACATATCGTTATTGACATGCATGTCGATATGGATAGTCGTCTACGTTCTCGGTTTATTGTGAATAAAAATTTTCATATTCACGTCCTCTGCTTCTCGTTTTCATTCTGGTTCTCGTTCCCGGTTTATTGTGAACCAGCCTTTACATGGAAAACATGCTTAAAAGTTTTGAAGACGTTTGATCTTATTTTAATATCCAGTATCTGATCTTGTTCATTGAACCACAAAAATCTGTTATGTTTACTTACAAAACTGTATCAATCGAAGATCTATTTGGAATTCACCAGGTCCACTCACCTGCAACAATAAGAAAAACTAAGATTAGACTCTCTTACTCTTGAACAATTATTAGCAGAATCCATTCATGTGTGGTAAACATGTCATTTGGCAAGGCCAGGCACTATACAGGGTGTTAATTAATGGTATACTGTGAACATAAAGGGGTTAGATCTATACAAGGCGAGATCAACACTTTTCATTCAGCAACCAATGACCGGAAATAAGAAATGACACAGCTACAGTCCTGTGAAATGTTTGATACCCTACCTGTGTAACTGAGAACACAACCACCTCATTGTTGCTACCGTGTAATTTTCTTCAATATCGTCCTTATTCATTTCTTAATTATTTTGAATCTATTAAATTATACGCAAAGAAAGGTACATTTCCAGAGACATTCAAATTACAATAGATTCTCGAAATAAGAGTCAATCACGGCCAAAAAATATATATCAGTGTTTCTCACAGTTTGAGGAGTGATCAGTTCCAACTCAGTTCTAATTTCAATGACTTGAGTGAAATTTGTATGTATCGGTATGTAAAATTCAATAGCGTTTTAAAATATTATACAACATTTGTCAAGTCCTTACATCTAGCTTTCATTTTACATCACATTGTAAGTCTGCGAGTTCAAATTGACGGTCAGCGCTTCTGGCCGCGAAACCAGGTGGCCCGGGTTCGAATCCCGGTCGGGGTAAGTTACCTGGTTGAGGTTTTCCCGGGGTTTTCCTTCAACCCAATACGAGCAAATGCTGGGTAACTTTCGGTGCTGGACCCCGGACTCATTTCACCGGCATTATCACCTTAATATCATTCAGACGCTAAATAACCTAGATGTTGATACAGCGTCGTAAAATAACCCAATAAAAAAAGTTCAAATTGAAGAGCCAACCGCATTATTCGTACATATGCTGAAAAAGGGTCGACGTACAGAGATGATGATGATGATGATGATGACGATAATGATGATGATGATGATGATGATGACAACAACAACAATAACACTTAACCTTTTAATGTTTCATCAGTGACATGTAGTATAATGCCGTTTTATGTTATACAACCGTTTTCCTCGTAATACTTGTGAACAAATCATACATTTAATATTCTCATCATATTGACAGGAAAAAAATGCGTCCTCCCATCCTACTTGGAACTTTCGTACATTGGTTTCGAGGGAGACATATGCCATTGGCAGGTCAGAGACAAATACAAATGGAACGGAGTTTGACTCCAGTGAGTGAGAGGGTGGGGGTTGACGGAGGTTAGAAGCAAGCGAAATGCACAGCTATCACTGCGAGCCACAATGTCTCGCGAGTCACGTTCTCGCCACGGCTGGCCTACAGCTATCTGCTGTTATCATCTTTATAGCAGAATTGTAGCTTAACACAGCAGTTGATTAAACCACCTTTTGCTGGTAGCCATGTGCTCGGAAGTGCAAGGTGCAAGGAATGGACCTATGCAAGTCCGACTTCACGTCCAGACCGGACAGCAAACTGCCGCAGCATGAATTGTTCCAGTATGAACACCAAGTTTAATCCAATCAGACAGTTTTGTTTGAGGTGGCCGCGGTTTTGTGACGTCATGATACGCTGCGTGCGGGCGATCGTGTCCCTTCTGGGCAATGACAACCATGCTCATGCCGGCGTTTGAATCTGTTCAGCGGGTCGGATAGCAACAGGCGCGTGCATTCCCAGGAACGAGGGCGAGGAGAATGAGGCTATGGCAGTGAGGAAGATCATGGATTGCGCTCGGGCTCGGGTTCGATTCCCGCCGGGAAAATTATCTGGTAGGGTTTTTTCCGCGGTTTTCCTCAACCGTAAGGCGAATGTCAGGTAATCTATGGCGGATCTTCGGTCTCACCCGGCCAAATACCATTTCGCTATCACCAATCCCATCGACACTAAATAACCTCCTAATTGATACAGTGTCGTTAAATAACCAACTAAAAAAAGAGCAATGAGGAGAAAGACGTAGAAACAGAATGGAAGGAGAACAAGTAATGAATAATAATTGAATTAATCAGTGCATGAATGAATTAGATAACGAATTTAAAAAAAGATTCAGTACATAAATGAAATACAATGACATAATAAAATGAAAATGAATGAGTTAATTAATAAATTAATTAATTAGGGAAATGATTGATTGACTGAATGCAGGAATTCAGTCGTTCAGAGCAGAAGTGGTGTAAGTCAAAAATGGGTAATGAGGGTTAAAGTAAACATTCTGTAAAATACAGCGCAAAGTAGCAATTAATATTCAATTTATTTAAACTATTAGTAGTCAGTGGATACCAAGAAGGCCATAGTAATTGCTACTTTGCGCTGTATTTTACATTACCCAATTTTGACTTACATCACTTTTGCTCTGAACGGCTCAATTAAGGCAATGAGTGAATGATTGATGGATTTAGGTTAATGAATGATTACCTAATTTTTTAGGGGAATGATTGATTGATTGAAACGAATGATCGATGAATTGAGTGAGAGGAATGAATGATTGATTGATGTATGGAGGTAAATGACTGAGGTGATTGAATGATTGATTAATTAAGGGCAAAGAATGATCGATTGAGTGAGAGGAATGAATGAATGAATGAATGAATGATTGGATGCGGCAGGTATAAATAACTCGTGGATGAATGAGGCAGGTATAGATGAGTGTATCGTATTACTGAATGAATGAAACATTTATGAAAGAATACAGAACATGAATGTCATAAGAATGGATGAATTCGTGAATAATAGGTGAATGGATTGATGAAAAAGAGGGAAATCAATACAGAAATTAGTCCACACCTGTGGAGTAACGGCTAGAGCGTCTGGCCGCGAAACCAGGTGGCCCGGGTTCGATTCCCGGTCGGGGAAAGTTACCTGGTTGAGGTTTTTTCCGGGGTTTTCCCTCAACCCAATATGAGCAAATGCTGGGTAACTTTCGGTGCTGGACCCCGGACTCATTTCACCGGCATTATTACCTTCATCTCATTCAGACGCTAAGCAACCTAAGCTGTTGATAAAGCGTCGTAAAATAGCCTACTAAAAATACAGAAATTGATGTATTAATGAACAAAGTGAGAGCATGAACCTATAAATGAGACGAAAATGAAAACATGAATGAATGAGATAAGAAAGGATGGATGTAAGAAAAATGCACAGAAACGAATTAATAAGTAAAAGGACAAAATTAATTAATGAAATAAAGGTTAAAGATTAGGGAAGATTAATGGATTAATTAAGAAAACGGTGGTTAGATAAAGTAAAGATTGAATGAATGAATGAATTAATTAATTAAAAATTGAAAGGACAAAAAATATAAAATCAAAGGATGAATCAATGATTAAAACGAAAATTGGATAAATGAGCGAAAAAGTTTTAATAAATATGTGAATAATACAAGCTAAAGAAAATTAAAGAATAAAAGAGATATCGTAGTGATGAAAACTCTTGTCTGTAGGGCTACTTTCCCAGAGGGCACAGGTCTCTTGATCCTAGCGTTTTTACGTACCATGCTTGCGTGTCACATGATCACGAAGAGTCGTCCAACACGAAACAAATGCAAACGAGTACAGAGCGCAGCACGTGCATCTTTCACACGTCGTCTACAAACAATGAAAACGCAGGATTCGCATCGCTGAATGATGGTAAAATCGACTGATCGAATTCTCATATGAATTGCATTCGGAAATGTATCAATTGTACATACAGGATACAGGAAAATAAACAATATTTATTAAACAAGCGCACTGATGAAGACATTGTTATGGCGCCGTGTAGGGCTGTCCACATAAATTGTGACGGTTTCCACTCCGCAATTATTGCCCCCCCCCAACAGCCAATGATCAATCAATTGCTGGTGACGCGTACTGCCCGCGTGTGCCATGTTCCGTGTTTTTACACAACAAGCAGTGTTGCCAACATGGAGTTACTGCGCCATGAACTATTTGTATTGTTGTCGACGGCTACTTCGGTTGCCATAGCAACGCGATTTATTTCTTCAATAACGATTCGGAATGGGGAGAATTCCACATAGGGCGCGTGAAAATGATAATATTTGAAATTGTGAGCTAAATTTCAGTAGGCCTGAAAATAAAACCTTTAATTCCCTGAAAACATGCGTTATACAACATATGTATACTTGCAGAATAAGTAAATCTGTGACTAGGAAATTATGAGAGGAATTAAGAAATGCAGAATTCGAATCATGGAAAGTAATGCCTGGAAGAAGCAGAGGTGTAGAATTGTACAGCCAAGTACCTAAAGCCAACGCCTGGATTTTTAATAAGTCTGGACTATCTACATCTGAATGGGTAACCTGACTCAAAATGAATGCCAATTTAGCAGCAGTTAGAGGAGTACCTGGTCGCTCTTTGGACGGATCCCCGTGCAGACATGGCTGCCCGGAGACTGAAACCCTTGCCCACGTCCTAGGTCAGTGTAACAGAGGTTTACTCCTCCGAAATGCCAGACACCATCATGTTCGATCCTTAATTGCAACTGCTTTAAGAAAAAAGTCTTGGACAGTAGAAGAGGAAGTTTTTTGCCTTGCTACTAATGGCTCCTCTAGACGTATTGACATCATAGCGTATTCCCAGACTACCAAGAAAGGATATATAATTGATCCTACCATAAGGATTGAAACGGGGAGTAGCCAGCCGGAGGATGTCAATAAAGAAAAGATCAACATTTATCTGCCAACAGTTGATTACTTCAAAGCAAAATACCAGCTTGAAGACATTGAGGTGATTGGTCTTCTTATTGGAGCTCGTGGTGTGATTCCCAAGTTCTTTGAAAGCTTCAGGAAGACTTTTGAACTACCACAGACACTTACTGATGACATCATAACTTCAGTTTTGAAACGCTCTTGCCAAATTCTGAGTCATCATATTCACTCTGTTTAATTTGTTTTTCTTTTCTTCACTTTATAATTCATATAGGGTAAACTAGGGTCTGTTGGACAGTCGGGCATGTTGGACACTCTGTACTCTAACGTGTTACCTCCCATTGGAGGTAGCCCAGAAGGATTCAGTATACTTGCCACTTGTGGGCACCACATTCTGCTAGAAGTCAATGACGGAAGTAGCCCCACAAGTGACGTTGATTACTGGGATCCGGGTAATTGAAGTGGAATCCAACTGTTATTATCTTATCTCTCTAGACTTTGTTGATTCAGTTTCATTTTTATTAAAACATTTTTATTAAACGAGTGGCTACTTCCGTCATTGACTTCTAGCAGAATGTGGTGCCCACAAGTGGCGAGGTAACACGTTAAAGTACAGAGTGTCCAATATGCCCGACTGTCCAACAGACCCCCAGTTTACCCTATGTTTATTTTAATTTTCTTTCTACAAAATTTATGTAAACATTTAATATTGTAAAATTCATGTAGAAGAGTATACTGAGTCGTCCTGGGCTACCTCCAATGGGAGGCTATTATTATTATTATTATTATTATTATTATTATTATTATTATTATTATTATTATTATTGTTATAAAACTACATATAGCCTATTTTTCTGAACTGTCTGAACCTTACTCTTAAAAATAATATAACTTTCATTAAAAAATAGTTTCCAGACCAAGGGAAAACTCAGCATTCTGCAAACGTACCTCTTTTCCGCCTTTCTCTCTCTATGTCTCAGCATTTCCAGTAATCCATATAACCCTTCATGTTGTCTTATCATGGGATTTCCTCTTCTGTCCCAAACTTTCCTCACGTTCACAGTTTCTTGTAGTCTAGTGCATCCTTCAGTAGGCAGTTTCTTCTTAGCCAGTGATCTAGCCATTTATTTTTCAGTTTCTCATCAGCTTCAGCATTGTTTCTTATTTCATCTGCACTTTATATGGTAGTTGCGTTTCTTATTCTGTCTCTCCATTTCACAGGCTCCATTATTCTCTATATCCACATTTCAAATGCTTCTACTGGCTTCTCTTCACTTCGTCGTAATATCCATGTTTCTGACCCATACAATGCCACACTCCACACAAAGCACTTCACTAGTCTCTTCCTTAGTTCTTTTTCCAGAGGTCCGCAAAAGATGCTCCTTTTCCTGTTAAAATCTTTCTCTGCCATTGGTATCCTCCTTTTGACTTCCTGGCAGCAGCTCATGTTACTGCTTATAGTACACCCCAAGTATTTGAAGCTGTCCACTTGCTCTACTGCCTCATTTACAATTCGCACGTTTACCTTCTTTATTTTTCTTCTTATAACCATGGCCTTCGTCTTGTTTGCAGTTATCTTCATCCCATACTGCTCGCAGCTATCATTTAGCTCCAGTAGCATATCCTTAGTATCGTAGAGAAAAGGGCTTATAACTGAAAGGAATCTAATTCAAAAAGTGCAATTTTAATTTATTTTTAAAACTAGACAATGTCCGACAGTCTCTGACATGTTGTGATAGAGAGTTCCAGAGATGAACTGCAGAGACGGTGAAAGATGAAGAGTAGAAGGATGTTCTGTGTTTAGGAATGGAGAGTGTGATATGGTGTTGTGAGCGAGTATCTATTTCGTGATATGAGGACAAATGTTGAAAACGAGAAGCTAGGTAGCTAGGGTTAGAGATTTGAAGAATATTGAAGAGTAAATTGAGAGAGTATAAAACTTTTTTTTAAATAACAAACGTATAAACTAGTAGAAATTATTGACCTTGTTGCGTATTGTATCCAGATATTGGAAGTGTTATTAAATATCACAGATAACGTAAATCGATAACAAAATAGCTGTTGGATTAGAATATAATCGCATTCATTGCAACCAGAAAATCTCGGTGTGCCCAAACCACGATGGCTGACAGCTACAACGACGTGTCACGGGTGTCACTTGTGTGTCACCCCCCCCCCCTCTATCGCAGCAAAATCACGGCCTGCTGAATCCTAACAGCTTCACCAGAAACACAAACACGCGCTTCCTCTGCTAAAACAACACGGGGCAAGGTCTGTCTCGCGAACACACCTCTCCTTTGTCTAATCGCTGTATCCGCGTCTACTCAGCTGATAATGACAATTCGTACAGTTTCACTTCGAGCTTTACCTGTAGAATCCAATAAACTGAAGTTTAAAAGCCATCACTAATGCTATGAACATGGATGTCTGATATAAATAGGTGAGCGAGAGAACGGGTAAAACATTTCAACTACCATTAACACGCTTCTACGACAGAGAATATCGACACAAATACAGAGTGTTTCAAAAGTAACGCATAATTGGAATTAAGGGGACTTACTGGCTTTTAAGGAACCCGGAGGTTCACTGCCGCCCTCACATAAGCCCGCCATTGGTCCCTATCCTGAGCAAGATTAATCCAGTCTCTATCATCATATCCCACCTCCTTCAAATCCATTTTAATATTATCTTCCCATCTACGTCTCGGCCTCCCTAAAGGCTTTTTCCCTCCGGCCTCCCAACTAACACTCTATATGCATTTCTGGATTCGCCCATATGTGCTACATGTCCTGCCCATCTCAAACGTCTGGATTTAATGTTCCTAATTATGTCAGGTGAAGAATACAATGCGTGCAGTTCTGCGTTGTGTAAATTTCTCCATTCTCCTGTAACTTCATCCCTAAGCACCTTATTCTCAAACACTCTTAACTTATGTTCCTCTCTCAAAGTTCCAAGTTTCACAACCATAAAGAACAACCGATAATATAACTGCTTTATAAATTCTAACTTTCAGATTTTTTGACAGCAGACTGGATGATAAAAGCTTCTCAACCGAATAATAACAGGCATTTCCCATATTTATTCTGTGTTTAATTTCCTCCCCAGTATCATTTATATTTGTTACTGTTGCTCCAAGATATCTGAACTTCTCTTTTTTTGGTCGTGCCAGAAAATCAGTCCCATTCCGAGGCTTATTTGAAGGATTCTTAACAAGCTGTTTTTTTTTTACGGTGATGTGTTGTTAGCCCTTCGCCCAACCCCCAAGTTGGAGGACCACGTCTCATCAGCTGTCCGCGACTGCTTATTCAATATACTCACAGCTACCCTCCATATCTGGAGGCCGTCTTCTCGATCCGCAACCATAATCTCGGTGTGCAACACATTTAAAGAGAAGAATGAAGATGTGCTTGGAAGAAGCCTGAGTTTGTACCTAAACTGGAAGATGAAATTAAATAAAAGCACTGGTATGGCTATCGCCAGAATAAACCAACTAGTCTCTCCTCGTCATACTGAAAAGAAAGAGAACTAGTGACATTGCGAAAGCAAAGTGAGGGTCTACAAGAGGCCTTCGTGCTGTTTTGGGGGAGGACGGAGGTCTTTGTTAACACAGTCATCTGTTCTGTGGATCAGATTTTGAAACATGGAGGCATGCAAACTGTAACTCGTGCTCTGCAACCATCCATTAACATCATCATAATTCAGCAGGACGACTGACGCTGACTTTATCGCGTGTCGCAGCAAATCCGTGCTGGGGGCGCAGACCACATGACCCACGCACATTGCACCCTGCGGTTTGTTTAAATGCGTACCCCAATCCCAAATTCATTTTGTGCAATAGTGATTGCATTTATTCGCTAGTATGATACATTCGACCTTGTCATCAACATGGCGTTCATATTTATCATCTCAACAACCATAGTCTTCTCAAAAAATTCTGAAATTCACACCTGTGAGCACTTCGACCTAACCTCTTGGCCTTGTGGCCAGGATATCGATTAAGAAAGAGCTAGGAAAACATTCATAATTATATCCACAGAAGGGAGACGAATCTCCTCTTTCCTAATCATTTAATTAACGATGCTGTGTTATCTAGCGTCGTTGAAATTGGTGATACCTAGAGCCAGGGTTTATATGCAAAATGTATATTTGCGTGCAAACTAATTTAACATATTATCCAAACATGCTTTCCTTCGACCTATTTATTTATTTATTTACTTATTCATTCATTTATTTATTAGTTATTTATTTCTTTATTATTTATTTATTTATTATTTATTTATTAGTTATTTATTTATTAGTAATTTATTTATTTATTATTTATTTATTTATTAGTTATTTGCTTGTTAATTAGTTAGTCAGTTATTTATTTATTTATCTATTTATTATTTATTTATGTAATTATTTATTTATTATTTATTTATTTATTAGTTATTTATTTATTTATTAGTTATTTGTTTATTTATTAGTTATTTGTTTGTTTGTTAGTTAATTAATCAGTTATTTATTTATTTAATTATTTATTTATTTATTTATTTATCTATTTATTATTTATTTATGTACTTATTTACTTATTCATTTATTTATTTATTTATTAGTTATTTATTTATTGAGTTAATTATTTATTTATTTATGTATTTATTTATTTATTTATTATTTATTTATTATTTATTTATTTATTTACTTATTTATTTATTTATTAGTTATTTATTGATTATTTATTTATTTATTTACTTATTTATTTATTAGTAATTTATTTATTTTGGTGTAGTTAAGGCCATCAGGCATTCTCTTCCACAACATCAGGAATACAAATACAATAATAGAAATAAACAGAAAAAATACACTATATACAAAGTAAAGCTACACAAGAAATAAAGAGAGAGAGAAAAAAACACTATAAACAAGGTAAAGCCACACAAACTCTAAATGAGTGATTAAGTATCATAATTAATTGTATCCTAACTAATTAATTAGCATAAACAAGAAACTTGGAATTTTAATTTAGATTAAAAAGAAAAAGAAAAAAAAAAGCACAAATCAATACTTCTAGTAATACCTAAAAAACATTAATTAAGACAAAATTTTGCAATTTAATTTTGAATTGTGATAAAGTCCGGCAGTCCGTGACATCATTAGGTAACGCATTCCAGAGGCGAGGTATTTCTACAGTGTAGGAGGATGAGTATAGAGACGTTCTATGATAAGGGATAGAAAGAAGTGCTTGATGTCGGTTTCGAAGAGTTGTAAGAAATTGAAAGCGCGATAACAGATAATTCGGAGTAGAAGTATGCATGATTCTAAACAGAAGAGACAGTGAATGTATTGTTCTTCGTTCCTTCAGACGCACCCATGAAAGTAACTGGAGGGAAGGTGTTATATGGTCAAATTTACGAGTATTGCAGATGAATCGTATGCACACATTATGAACACGTTGTAGTCTCTCAGCTAAGAGTGAACTTACATTAGTTTGTAAGGAATCGCAATAATCAAAATGGGGCATTACAAGCGTCTGAATAAGATTCTTTTTTAGACTAAGTGGTAGAAATTCTTTCATATGGAACAAGGAGTAAAGGTGAGAAAATATTTTTTTGCAGATGTGTGTTACTTGAGTGTTCCAATTTAGATCGCTATCCATAAAAATGCCAAGATTTTTAACTGTTTCGATTATCGTGACAGAAATAATCACCGAACAAATATCCAGTCCAAAAGATGGCCTGAGTGACATTCTTGAATCCGATGCGGAGAGGAAGGCCATCCTGACAGCCCTGAAAGTGATAAGTCTCATTGTCAGGCGAGAGTCTTATAAACCCTCGGAGCAAAGGGCCCCAAGACCTTAAGGGAAGAGGATGGTATTTTTTAAAACTTTTTCCCTATTTGGTGTAAAATATTAATTTTTTGTATGTAGAGAGCTCACAGCTGTGGCAACTCTACCAAAGAAAAATATAAAAAAAATATATATTTGTGGGCCCAAATTAGGAAAAAAATAAACCCAATGCAGGACCGTACTAAAACCGAATAATCTAAACCGTTTTTAAAGATAGATTCAAACAGTTTTTTTTTTTATGTATTTGCTAAAGCATGTTCTACAAACTATCTATAACAGAATTTTGATATTAGTCCCTACGTTTGTAAAATAAACAATTAAAATTTAATAACAATTTTCTGATTTCCGTCTTTATTTTTAAAATGAAATGAATTAACAAAATTCTGTTACAGAGAAAAGTTTCCTAATAGTCTAAAGAATGTGTGTTCTAAATTTCATGCATGTATCTTTAATAATTCAGAAATTATATCCATTTTTGTCTGGCAATGTAACAAAAAAATGAAGTTACTGGAAACCGATAAAAGCGGGCGTGTGATTTAAAAATCCATAGCGCAGGAAGTTTAAAAATGACGTCTCAACATCCGATAAGGGCACAAATACCCACAAAACGTTATGCAATGCATTCTACACATATCAAAGGGTATTTTAAAGAAAAAAAAATCCTTTTTGAAAATTTAACTTACCGGAAACAACAATAAAAGTGGGCGAGTGATTTAAAAATCCATAACGCAGAAGTTTAAAAATGGCGACTCAACATCCGATAAGGGCACAAATACCCACGAAATGTTATGCAATGCATTCCACACATATCAAAGGGTATTTTAAAGAAAAAAATTATTTTTTGAAAATTTAATTTACCGGAAACAACAATAAAAGTGGGCGAGTGATTTAAAAATGGCGACTCAACATCCGATAAGGGCACAAACACCCACAAAATGTTATGCAATGCATTCCACACATATCAAAGGGTATTTTAAAGAAAAAATTATTTTTTGAAAATTTAATTTACCGGAAACAACAATAAAAGTGGGTGAGTGATTTAAAAATCCATACCGCAGGAAGTTTAAAAATGGCGACTCAATATCCGATAAGGGCACAAATACCCACAAAATATTATTCAATGCATTCCACACATATCAAAGAGTATTTTAAAGAATTTTTTTTGAAAATTCACTCATTTTTCACCAAAAAATACCATCCTCTCCCCTTAAATCCTACATCAAAGTTGGAAAACCTTAGGCTACTACTCCAAGATTCCACTCCAGCCTGTTTTTAACTATTTAAGATGATATAGATGAGATGAGGGAAATGGAGTGTGTTGGTGGAATTATAGAAGGAAACGGGAGTACCCCGAAAAAAAACCCTCTGTAACATTTGTTTTTCTTCAACCACAAATTAAGGAAAACTGGTTCAATTACGGACAAAGAAACGAAGTGCACCGAGAAAATCGATCAAAATACTGTCTTTGTTCACTTCGCGCTGGAATTCTAACGTGAATCTTTCTCAGCATTGAAAGTCGAATATCTAATCTTTCGTCTGTCAAACAGAGGGTGAGTGTGTGCGTGTTTATATATAAAGGAAATAAAATGAATAGCCCCAACGCATATTGAAGCTACGTTAAAGAATTTGATCCTGTTGACAATTTAACTCAATTTCCTGAAAGCGAAATAAAGGCCACAGAAAAAAGAAGACGCGAAGTAGAGCATAAATAAAGCAAAGGCACATTCTAATATCGGCAGGCGCATCACGGACTGGAACTCTAACCCTCGTAGTATCATCAACTTTAATATCTTTAAAATCGAAACGTACTGAAAAAAAAAGTTTTGTTTACCGTGCCAAAAGACGTTTCTTTCACTTCCAAAGTGCTGCTATTTCTGCCTTTCTTTTTGTTGTGAATAATTTTGATACGTCTTCATCTAGCATTCCATCATATTTCCAACTTCCAACTACTTCCCCGTTTTCTCTCTCTTTCTCAGCTGAACATCTTTAAAAGATATAAGTTCCTTTCAGAGTGTATTCAACCTTCCTTTGTGTATATTTTTATTCACCGTCCTCCGACATCTAATCTGTTGAGTGGGTAGAAACACAGCAGTGCGTTGTGCATTCCAGACAGCTACCAATCAGCGTAACAGACCCCACTGTGCAGATTACATTATGTTAAATTAAAATATATATATATATATATATATATATATATATATATATATATATATATATAATTTAAAATTACCTTTCGATTGGAATTTTCACTACAGTAAAATCTCTTAGGTTTTCAATAAAATGTATTATTAATAAGAAAACATTCGGTTAGGGAAAACACGGGAATTTTACTGGAAGCAAGTAAAGAGATAGGTTTGGAAGTAAATCCCGAAAAGACTAAGTATATGATTATGTCTCGTGACGGGAATATTGTACGAAATGGAAATATAAAAATTGGAAATTTATCTTTTGAAGAGGTGGAGAAGTTCTAATATCTGGGAGCAACAGTAACAGATATAAATGACACTTCGGAGGAAATTAAACACAGAATAAATATGGGAAATGCCTGTAATTATTCGGTTGAGAAGCTTTTATCATCCAGTCTGCTGTCAAAAAATCTGAAAGTTGGAATTTATAAAACACTTATATTACCGGTTGTCCTTTATGGTTGTGAAACTTGGACTCTCACTTTGAGAGAGGAACAGAGATTAAGGGTGTTTGAGAATAAGGTGCTTAGGAAAATATTTGGGGCTAAGAGGGATGAAGTTACAGGAGAATGGAGAAAGTTACACAACACAGAACTGCACGCATTGTATTCTTCACCTGACATAATTAGGAACATTAAATCCTGTCGTTTGAGATAGGCAGGGCATGTAGCACGTATGGACTAATCCAGAAATGCATATAGTTGGGAGGCTGGAGGGAAAAAGACCTTTAGGGAGACCGAGACGTAGATGGGAAGATAATATTAAAATGGATTTGAGGGAGGTGGGATGTGGTGATAGAGAATGGATTAATCTTGCTCAGGATAGGGACCGGTGAAGGGCTTATGTGAGGGCGGCAATGAATCTCCGGGTTCCTTAAAAGCCAGTAAGTAAGTAAGTAAGTAAGTAAAGTAAGTAATAAGAAAACAATACTTATTGTCGCTTACTTATTAACATTTTATCCAACAAATCTAACAGATCTAACACGATGTAACAAAGAAGGTAATTATTATGAAAAAATTTGATCGTATCTCTGTTACCAAAAAATTTGATCCCTAGTGATTAATTACAATTTATGAACCTTGAAACACCTAATATTATCAATAAATCCTTCCATAACTTTATTATCAGCCACCGGTGTAGCTCAGTCGGTTAAGGCGCTTGCCTGCCGGTCTGAAGTTGCGTTCGGGCGCGGGTTCGATCCCCGCTTGGGCTGATTACCTGGTTGAGTTTTTTCCGAGGCTTTCCCCAATCGTAAGGTGAATGCCAGGTAATCTATGGCGAATCCTCGGCCTCATGTCGTTAAATATCATCTCGCTATCACCAACCTCATCGACGCTAAATAACCTAGTAGTTGATGCAGTATCGTTAAAAACTTTATTATCTGTATCAAGAATATTAAAAACTTGTACTGTTTACGTATGAATTAAAAATCTGTTTCATTTAAATATCACAGAATTTCCTTTTTAATTTCGTTTAACGATGAAGTGAAAGTGAACCGTTTTCTGTTAATGTGTCGAACTCAGTGTAAAGGCACTACGAAAGGGCACAGTATAAGAAGAATCAGTAGGGACAACTCTTGTCGGCAACTTTGATGTTGTTGGTACTAAATTCAAGCTCAGTAAGGTCTAGTTCTCAATGAATCGAACTATGTCGCTAGTATCAAACCATTATCAAAATATTAGTAAAATATTTATTTATTTTATTGGTCAGTAATACGAATAATATTGCATGTATATTATCTATCATTAATATTATGTCGCTAGGAAGTCAAAATACTTATATCCATTGTTGACGTTCATGTTCGCACTTCACCGCAACGGACGCCATGATGTATTATGCTGTACTTGGATCAGTTTTACCAACATAAGCCTCAAACAGCGACTTGAACGTTAGCGTCAATTAGTGAATATTTTCATGATGATTGCATACGGAAGTAATTATTATTCTGGTTATATTGCCATTCCTTTGCCTCATGTCTTTAAAATTATTAAAAGATGAGTAATGAATGTTTTCAGTTAATATTAAATGATGCCAGCCCTGTCGTAGATGGAGATCCATCTGGTGGAGGTTCCACCCGGTTTCGTTACATGCGCACTCAGAATTTGTTCTCACGAAATGGCTTAGGTGTATTTACTGTATGTTCTCTACTGGGTGTTCATTTCAAAGTGTGTCATGACGTCACTGTTGATGAGTCAGCGATTTGAAGCGAGTTTCAGCTTTTGTGTCAGAGAAATTGCCTATTAATCAAGGCGTTCTTCAATCTGAACTTGAGAACGTGTACGGTATAACTTCAACGTCGTAGCAACAGATGGTGGTCTGTACGGTCTGTGTGCTACCATGACCTCTTTCGAACTGTGTTTTGCGCGGGCAAGTCGTACGCAGGGTATTTGTTATCATCAGTTGCGTACGGCAACATTCCCCAATAAAAATCAAATGCTCCGTGTCCATGTTGACCGTCCAAGTTAATGTCAACAGATACGTAAGTAATCGTCTTAACCCTCTCCCCATATCCCAACAGTAAGAAAAAACTCACCTCAGTACGTGTTTCCAAACAGTTCACATTTCTGCCACTACCGGCGTTACCGTACGTATCGGTAAGTACTCTTCTGAATGAACGCCGTACTTGCTAGGCAACTTCTCTGACAGATAAGTAATACACCTCTGCGGAAGTGTAGGAAGATTAAATTCTCTAGGCTCATCGACTAGTCACGTGACGGCATACAGCGAGCCATGACACTTTGAACTGAACACCCAGTATACTGTGGAGAGGGGATTTAAGCGTGTAAAACACTAGTCTACCAGTTCCGTATTAAACAGCTCGTGCTGAACTCTTGGCAGGAATTAAACCCGGCACTCTGGTAAACAGTGCAGCTCTGCTGTACGTTATCACGACACTAAACCTCACAACACCCGCCTGCGCTGTCATGAAAACTAGCTCGGCGTAATAGGATCGCGCCACTTGTTTCCAGCGTATCCCCCCCCCCCCACTTCTACACTCTGTTTATAGCATCGTGTAATGAGAGAAGCGTGATCAACCAGAAACATAAAATTATAATAATAAAAATAAAACCAAGAGCGCAGAATTTGTGACTGAAATATCTGCCTAATGCCACTCCTGCTCCCCAGCTTTCCCGGCTCCATCTCAATAGGATTTGCCAAGCCGTAACTACTCAGAGAGCACAATGTTCAGCGGCGTCTCCATCTCAATATTATCTTTGCCAAGGACGCTCCGGGACGAGACGTTGATAGAGTGAAGCCTGATGAGAAATATTCGCCCGCTTCACTATCTGCTCTAATTAAATCGCTACTTGGTCCCTGTTTCGCGTCATAATTCATCCTCAAAGAATGTGAATACACAATCAGGTAACAAGCAGCGACAACGATCTTATACGAGCGATGCTTCAGCCAAGTGCATGGAAAGTTTTTACACGCTAGTTCCCAACAACTTCGGTTCAATATTCGCAGAACTTTTGATGCTAAATAACAAATCTATTTCGCGGTGTTGCAATTAGAACGGTTCAAACTCAGCCGGGTGCAATATAGTTACATGCAGGGTGGTTCAGAAGGAGTTGTAAATTGTTATGGGGTCGTAGCATGCACTATCCTCGGTAAAAACGTTAATAGGGTAAACTAGGTAGTTATTGACCAGTATACGGTGATTGACCGGTACCTTTTTTCAAGTATATTGTGAATAAACCACGATCGTGATTTCACTTTCTGCTGCATATACCTCTAGTAACAACCCTTATTTGTGGTTAGTTGTCGCTGTTCATCCCACTGAGTTAGTGTCTGTTGTGTGAGAGGACTGAAATCGATTGGAAATGCAACTGAACCTAAACAAGTGTAAGTAACTAGAGAAATTGCTAAGAATAATGCACGCAATAATTTATTTATTCTGCAAAGGATACATAAATTCTGGTGCTCGTTTTTACACTCACAGTGTGAGAAAAGGTATAAGGTTTCCGTCCACAGAATATTATTTTGTAAAAGTTTTTATATGACATAAAAATGCCCCGTGGTCAATCACTATAAAGTGTATGTCCGCAAACTACAGTGATTGGTCGTTCATAAATTATTTGTTAGAATAATGCCCAATGTGCTTCAATTCTATATATGTTATCGGTTAAATGATGGGGATTTTTACAGACTGATACTATATTATAATGCCTAAGCCAGGTAAAGTGCATTATACAGGGGAAGCTTTACGAAACGCTACAGAACCTGTCCGCAGTGGATTTGATTTAAATGAAGCTGCCAAGAAGTTTGGTGTCCTGAAAGCAACCTTAGCGTCCAGAAACAAATATCCCGTTGAAGGAAAAGTGTTCTTTGGTCCTCGTCCAGTGCTGGGTGAAGCCATTTGTAATAACATCAGAGAAATGACACACACTTGCTTCTGATAAGGCACAAAAGAGAAAAATGGAAGAAGAGGCAAGAGAAGAAAGGAAGCGAATAAGAAATGAAAGAAAAGGCAGCGAGAAGAGTTTTCTTATTTTTTTTAACTTGGTTATTTAACGACACTGTATCAACTACGAGGTTATTTAGCGTCGATGGGATTGATGATAGCGAGATGGTATTTGGCGAGATGAGGCCGAGGATTCGTCATAGATTACCTGAAATTTGCCTTACGGTTGGGCAAAACCTCGGAAAAACCCAACCAGGTAATCAGCCTAAGCGGGAATTGACCCGCGCCCGAACGAAACTTCGGATCGGCAGGCAAACACCTTTGCCGACAGAGCTACGCCGGTGGCGAATAGTTCTTAATGAAAAAGATCAGAAGAAGAGAAACGAAACAGACAAGAAAAAAGTGAAAATTGTGAAAATGTGTTGTTCAATCACTAATAAATGAGTATTCAATAACTGTGTAGTAGACGGTCAATAACTATAAAAGTGGACTTGTTGTGTTTATTTAATTTATCTTTGCATTAAAATTTTCTTTTTTCTTTTGTTTATTGATTTTGATTTGTTTCTGAATCTTCACTTGACCCAATGCCTTTAAATTCTCTCAATAAGTTACCACTGTTTTCCGCTATTTCATTGTTTTATTATTCATTAGCTTAAGTGGTCAATCACTATACAGTTTACCCTACTACAATATTATATCTACAAACATTTCTTTGGCAGCTACAGCTAGAAGAATTCAATTTATGTTATTTACATTACAAGAATTAAAATTTTTCTTGAAGAAGAAGAATTCCCTGGGTGTCAAGAGTCTGGAAATTTGTATGAATGTGAGTGTGATTGTGAGTGTGCCGGGTTAATATTAATTAACCAATCATCACAAATATAAAAATACATCAGGACTGTCGCTGGGCAGTAACCTGAACACACTTTCAGCGTCACATTGTTGACAAGTAACTCCATCTGTTAGCACAACCATAAAGCATCTAATAGATGCTATAGAGTTACCAACAACGAAAAAAAAAAAAAGAAAAGAATTAAAAGTGAGGTTTTACGGATAAATTGAGATATCTACGCTGAGATCGGATTTTCGAAACTAATATTTACAGTATCAACGAATTCCTACTCAATCCATTGTGTTTTTTTTACAATCATTAGAGGGGTGTGAAATTTTGAATTCTACAGGGACATCATTTTATTTTTACTTCAATTTTTATTGTACCTGAGTTTTTAAATGTACTTCACTCCCACCCCTTCTACTAATGAAGTTCAACCGCCCTCCGCACAGATCCAAGACCGCATATACAGTCATAGTAGCCTTACGGTCATAGTAAACGGTACGTTCCAAAAATATGTTCGCGTTTTCCAGTGACGAAAGAGCTTTCAATATTGAATCATTTTCTCGCAGGTACTGTCGTCCATTTGCCTACGTCGCATCCCGATTTCCCCCACCAGCTTTTATTCGCCAGCTAGTGGCTGGGCTGTCTTAGCTCTTTTCTGAGAACATTAATTTCTGTTGGGAATTGGACGTCTACGTAATATTATATGACTGTTTAAAACAACTTAAATACAAGGGCATCGTTAAGTAATTAACTGTCACGTGATTTCCTCCCTTTGTACGACCCTGTGATATAACCACTTGGACGGACAGTAGATAGCATGTCTGAGTAATTTTATCTTTTCGGATCGGGCGGAAGTGAAAATTGAATTTACAGTACGTAAGGTACTCTTTTATAGAGTAGGCACAGAATTGTTTCAACATGAGTTACTAAGTATGAAGGATGGAACTGGTAGTTGGGGTTAGGTACAATAGTCTATAGGACGATAATATGCACATTAGAACTGAAGCCTGTATCGAAATGAACGGCCAACATTTTAAAAAATGTGTTTAAATATCCATATTACGATTATTTTTCAATTTAACTTCATTCTCTATATTGTACGCTAATGTGCTGTAGACAGTATAATATACACTGCATAATGAATACGGCCACACGTACAGCTCAGTTCGTGAGTAAAAACACTCATTGTTAATACTGTACTGTATTTTGATTAAACAAAAATCTAATGAAAATGATCAAACTCAAAAGCGCGATATTTCCTAGTTTACGTAAATGGATGAACTACTTTTCTTCCCTCCTATATCTAGTAAAGTGATTTGTACGTATATTACGCCAGTACCATCGAACTCCTGTCGTGGACGGGGGTAGCAAACGGCGTTGATCCAGAGGTATAGGCGAGTTATTATTAAAAATGTTAGTAAAAATAAAATGATGTCCCTGTATAAGTAATGTTGGTATACTTATGTGCTATACAGGCGACACTGAATGTTATCTTTGCTATCTATTCATATAAAATATAATAACTAAAGAACATTTTAAGGAACTCGGAGTTTCACTGCCGCTCTGACATAAGCCCGCCATTGGTCCCTATCCTGAGCAAGATTAATCCAGTCTCTACAATCATATCCCACTTCCCTCAAATCCATTTTAATATTATCCTCCCATCTACGTCTCGGCCTCCCCAAAAGTCTTTTTCCGTCCAGCCTCCCAACTAACACCCTATATGCATTTCTGGATTCGCTCATAAGTGCTACATGCCCTGTCCATCTCAAACGTCTGCATTTAATGTTCCTAATTATGTCAGGTGAAGAATACAATGCGTGCAGTTCTGCGTTGTGTAACTTTCTCCATTCTCCTGTAACTTCAGCCCTCTTAGCCCTAAATATTTTCCTAAGAACCTTATTCTCAAATACCCTTAACCTTCTTCTGCACTTCTTTCTATCCCTCATCATAGAACGTCTTTATACTCATTTCCTATACTGTAGAATTACGTCGCCTCTGGAATTCGTTACCTAATGACGTCAGGGACTGCCGGACTTTATCACAATTCAAAATTAAATTGGAAAATTTTGTCTTGAGCTAATGTTTTTTAGGTATTGCTAGAAGTATTGATTTGTGTTTTTTTTCCTTTTTCTTTTTTTAATCTACATTAAAATTGCAAGTTTCTTGTTTTTGCTAGTTAATTAGTTAGGATACAATTAATTATGATACTTAATCACTCATTTAAAGTTTGTGACTACAACTTGTGTCTATTTTTGTGTGGCTTGCTTTGTTTATAGTGTTCTCTCTCTCTCTCTCTCTTTATTTCTTGTGTAGCTTTACTTTGTATATAGTGTATTTTTTCTGTTTATTTCTATTATTGTATTTGTATTCCTGGTGTTGTGGAAGAGAAGACCTGATGGCCTTAACTACACCAGAATAGATAGATAGATAGATAGATAGATAGATAGATAGATAGATAGATAGATAGATAGATAGATAGATAGATAGATAGATAGATAGATAGATAGATAGATAGATAGATAGACAGACAGACAGACAGACAGACAGACAGACAGACAGACAGACAGACAGACAGACAGACAGACAGACAGACAGACAGACAGACAGACAGACAGACAGACAGATAGATAGATAGATAGATAGATAGATAGATAGATAGATAGATAGATAGATAGATAGATAGATAGATAGATAGATAGATAGATAGATAGATAGATAACCTCTGATCCTCTCTCAAAGTGACAGTCCACGTTTTACAAACATTCAGAACAACCGGTAATATAAGTTATCTGTTTTATAAATTCTTTCATCTTTTTTGATAGCAACTCGATGACAAAAGCTTCTCAGCCGAATAACGACAGGAATTTCGAAGCCACATTTACATGAACAAATTATCGATAGCATTATCAACGCCAGTGTACCTGCGTTTGTACTTTAAACTCCTTTGAATAAATAAGTACTGTAAAAAATGCGCACAATGCAGAAAAGAACAAAAAATCGTGAACAAGCAAGGCAGGTCCTGCTAGCAACTGTTTATTGTACAGCGGCGACATCTCTCATGGTGCTGCACAATATTACTTGGCCGGTCGAGCGGGCAAATAGGGAAGACCCCCACAACAGAGTTAGTTAATTAGTTAGTGATAATTCCGGGCGCGGCGCTGGTGTGCCTTGCAGTGGTTTCAGTTTAGTTTAGCTTCACTTGTTTGTTTACTCACTCGCAGCTGTAGCGATGTTTTAGGGTATCATACAGTAACAAATAAATCAGTTTAAACCTGAACTGAGGAAGGCGTATTACATTTTTTACCGGTAAATCTAATTATTGCCATAATATTACCCTGGCTTCATGTAATTTTACACATTATTTCGTTTTATTGTACAAATGCAATTTTAAGCTATGCAACTGATTGTAACAAGTTCACTATCCTGCCACGAAAATTAAACGACAGATTATAGTTCGATAGATAAGGCTCCGTTTTTTTTTTTCATAATATTGTATTAACTCTACTCACTCATTTCATGGCAATTGCTGGAAATGCTTTATATCTGCATCTTGGTATAATTGACACCACCTCAGAATAGTTGATAAGAGTGTACATAACTCTATTTTAATACACGCTTTATAATATTAAAACACATTGCATGAGTCTATACTGTAGGCTAACATCTATAGCTATATACGAGTATAATTTGAACTGGTAATGGAAATTACGGGAAAACGGGTGAACGGATTTTAATAAATGACCCCACATTTTGAAGCTTGGAACCCAAAGTTTTTCAGAAAAATAGTAGTTTTCAGTGAAATGTCAATTTTACTACTTCATTTTCGTATTTTCCAAAATCCTTCTGTCGTCAGTTTTGAGAACTAATTGCATTTCAGCACGGCCGTGATTTCAGAGTAAAACAAAAGACACACTACAATCACTATAATAAACAACAGCTATTACACGAAGGTCATGACCTGCAGGATTGCTGACATATTTAGAGCTCAAATTCAATTGGTTATAATAATTTCAAGACTTACTAAAAGTAATTTACAGGTCTGATTCTACGGTGTGTAATTTTCTGAGTACAGCTGTGTATTGGATATTGAAATGTACAAAACTTGAGGTGGTTTGATGACATCATTACCATTAGAAATGAAAAATTTCATTATAGTTAATGCCATGATGTGACTATTTTTCTTCAATTATACATATTAATGCTATACTGATGATATGAAAGTGAAACGTTTTGGGGTTATATAAGTAGATATAGAAAATGTGTTAAATTAGACCTTCATTTCTATAATTTAATGAGTGGCGGCTATTTTATATATAACTACAAAACTTACGTAAGATAATAATATTGCTATTAAAAATCAAATATTTTTATAGTTATTAATCAAATGGGGTTGGGTCTTTCTCTTCGGCATTGGCTTGAAAGGGCGCAAAACTTACAGTTCCTAAGGAAAGACGGTATTACTTACTGATAAAATAAGAGGCCTACAAAATTTTGTAGTCTCTCTATCATATCAGCAAGATCTCTTAGCAGGATAAAATAATTTTACCCTCTACATTTCAAGCTCTACATGCAGCAGCTATACCAAAATGCTATGTCTATTGTTCAAAAGCATAGCAAACCTGACTTTTACAATCCACAATGACCTGATATAGCTATTGCTTTACTCCCACATGAAAATCCCACTGATCGCCCTGACATTGTTACTTACGTTTTCGCGTTGAAACTCAAGATACATAGGATACATAGGTTCAAGAAAAACTATTTGTCATAAAAACCATTCAGAGGGAGTATCTTTCATTATTATGGAAGCAAATAACTTTCAAAATGTTTGGTATTTTTCATTGAAAATAAATCTGAAAAATTTTTATTTGAACGTCTAATGAACTTAGTCTGCAGCATTTGCTGCATAAGCCACTAGTATCATTATATTCAGTACTTAGAAATCTGGATTTAAAGTAGAAGTACTTCTTCCATAAAAACAAGGCAGGCTAAATACAGTGAACTATATGCTTGAAGAAGTAGGCAGTATTGCGGAATTAAATAATATTTTCGATTGTTTTTAGGATGGTTTCCATTGTATCCTCTAGCAGCAATTATACAAAATATGTTGTGTTTTGAATGTAACCAAGAAGTGTAAATGTTGTACAGCTAACAAGCAAACGTTCTAATGGGGGCAGATAACGTTAATTTTTTCCTTCCACCATGTTAATAATGTCAAAACAGGGCTTATACAAATTTTGGCCACTCGAGCGCAATTATAAGGGCAGTCCAGGAAGCAAGTTTCCCTTGGGCCGCTTACAGAAGGAAAACAATTTTATTTTGTGGAAAGATTTATTGGAACAGACACTGCAATTGTTGAGCTATTTTTAAACATTATACCCCACCGGAATGGAGACTTTGCCAACATTGTATTTTCAATAATTGTATATTTTAAAATGATCTATCATTTATCTTGTTTATTTTATTTAGATTATGTCACAGCTTCTGCTGTATGAGATTATGGATAGTTACGTATCAGACACTGTTTAATAGAAATTGATAATTGAAGTGAAATGCAAACCTTTTAATAGAAATGAAACTGAATCAACAATGCATTCTTGACTAGTAATCGTCCATAGAGTTCAATGAGGACTGTATAGTTGGCACAACTGGTAACAAGAGTACTGCCATCTAGCGGAATATTTGTAATGTTGAGATGGTACAATAATACATTTTGAAGACAGTTCAGTATTTCAGTAAGTCAATTAATATTTTATTGCACTGGAGTATTTTATTTCTTCTAATCTTTATATACTTTCTTATAATCGTGTAATAGTCAATTAAATCCCACTCGAGTTTTGATTTTCTCTAGATAAATTAAAACTTTTAATGAGATTACTGCTGAAAAAATTGTTCTCTATGATGAATGTCTCACTTATGATTAGGAAAAAAATAATTGTTGTGTAACTTTCAAGAAAATGATTTAAAAAATGTAACGTAAGTTACAAAAAGGTCAGAACATTTGTCGTAGGAGCTTTTTCAGCCTTAAGAAATATTACAATACTTAAATTTTATGCAACAAATGGTGTCCCTCTCAATCACGCCTTAAAAGGAAAGTTATGGATTGTCTTTTGCCCTGCATAACGATGTATATGGACGGGGAGGGGGGCACATTTTTTATTAGTTGCACAAAACTGTTCCTAAATGTAGATTATTCTTCAAGATTTGTAATAGCCATTTTGTTGTGGGTGTGAAACTTTTTAATATAATTCTTCTTAACTTCAGAAACATTTAGAGTTTTTAAAACTAAATTAAGAGACACCCTCTTCAGCAAAATCTTTACACACAGTGCAGAAATATATTGAATTTAATTTTAAATTTATTTATTTATTTATTTATTTATTTATTTATTTATTTATTTATTTATTTATTTATTTATTTTTATTGCTAGTAAGTTTGAAATGAATACAAGTTAATAAATACAATTAAAGATAAACTAGCCCACTGCTGAATGAGTAAGACTCGTGCTCAGGAGGGGATTCCAATACAGACAAAAATAAAATTAAAATGGAGAGTTAACACAGATTAAATAGTGTTTAATATGTTTAAACCCAAACTATAAATCCAATACAATTTTTTTATTTTATTATTAATTTGGAGAGGATTCGTGGTTAAAATAATACTGGAATAAAATTTGTTTAATAATCTGGGACCTTGACTCATGCTATGATAAAAAGCTGCATTCGTTTTACATTTTGGTTCAGACAAACGCAGAGAATTCTTATTTTTAGTTCTATATTTATGTATATACCTTTCAAAGTTATTACAATTTCTATGAAAATATTTTAATAAAATAAAATAATACATTTGTTAATGTTGAAAACTTTGAAATGTTTAAACAACAAATTCAGTTGGCTAATTTTTCTGCTTTTTTAAACAAATGTTTAATAATTTAATTTAATTTAAATTTTAATAATTTGTATGTAAATATATTCAATTCTGATTAAGCTTATTGCAGTTTTATATTACTTAATGACTTTTAAATAAACTAAAATAAAATAAACTAACGCCACAGATTAGGCAGTACAGTATGTCAAATCTCAGGCACTCTGAACATGATGACCCAACCTAAATGCAGTTAAGGAACTTCCCAAAACAGTTACAAACATAAAGTTCTTCTATTAATAAAACACAGCGGCATTCTGGCATATCACATTTCTACAAACAAATTATAACTCAATTCTTTTTCTGAGATTGTGTAAGTGTACTTTTTCATTGTTAAAGAAGTTGGACAGCCCTGCTGTAAACAATAACCATTAGGAAACAATACGCACCCCTGTCTCATCATAATGCAATGCTTTTATAAATACAGGCACGTTCTGGGCATTGGAAACATCGTTCCCACATGTTGTACGAAAACCGAGTCCCACAATCCCAGTGAAATAAATTTATTCTAGTTTTTTTTTTTTTTTTAACAGTCGCATTGAATTCGTGGTTCTGTGTCTGCGCACATTAATAATTGAGGAAAACCTATTACGATTTTTTTTTGCCTTTGTTTAAAGTAAACATTTGTAGTGAGTGCCATAACAATAAAATTCAAGTATATGGGTGAAGTGGTAGGCAATTATGTTCGCAGAAGTTGCATAACGATCATCCAATACCCGATATTCCCCGTAAACAGGGACATTTTTAACTGCAAAATATATTAATGTAATAGAAAATGTCTTGAATTCGTTTCAATTATCGATATGGTGTTATAATGTATGTATGTATTTATTCAAACTGCAAATGGGTATATACCCGGTGGCAGTGGTAACTAATTACACTCAATAATGACAATAATAAACACAATTAATAAATTAATAATACTAATAATTAATACTAACAATAATTAATAATAATAATAATAATAATAATAATAACAGGGAACATCCTAAATTAAATGAAGCACGATCAGTTAAAATAACATTTAAAGTAAATCCAATTTGTATCTTAAACCTAAGTTCGAACTAAAACCCACGAGTATGATATGTTCATATCTGCACAAGTACCTTTCAACATTATACTCATTTCGCTGTCAACTCACTCACTGCACTGGAACTACGACACATTTCACTGATTCTATCCTGATTTCACTAACACTTCAAAACATTTCACAGTTCAAATACTTTGCACTGCCACTATAAACTATAAAGCTTCACTGACAGGAACACGTTTCACTTACACAACACACTTCACTGACACAACATAATTCTTCACTGATACAACACTTCAATAACAAAATATCATTTACACCCTTTAAATACTGTGTATAATTATCGTCTATTAGTAAAGTCCTTAAGCCTATTTTTAAATACATTTTTGGTTATTGGTAAAGTCTTTAGTAAGTCTGCAGGTAAAGCATTCCAGTCCCTGATAGTACGATTGAGAAAAGAAAACTTTCCAGTGTCCGTCCTCTGTCTTCTTTCCCTCAATTTATATGAGTGGTCGTTCCTTGAAGAGTAATTTGGCGGCTGCAACCTATTTTTTATTTCTCTCCAGGCAGGCTCACCTCTGTATGTTTTGAACAGTGCGCATAATCGAATTCGCGTTCTCCTGTCCGTGAGTGTGTCCCATTTTAATGGTGAATTTTTCCGACAATACTTGAGAGCCCGTTTTTGAATCTTTTCCAGTGTCTTAATATGTTCTAATCTGTAAGGATCCCAACATGCAGCACCATATTCCATTACTGGACGTACTAGTCATTTATATGCAATCTCTTTGGATTTATCAGAGCCTTTTCTTAGTACCCTCATCACAAAGTGTAACGCTCTCCATGCTTTTCCCGCTGTGTCTGTAACGTGATTTATAACATAAGTTAAAATAAAAAAATGGTACAACTGCTTCATATAAATGCACAGAAATGCGTATTTAAAATAGTATGATGCACTCACGTTTATGAAAAAATATATAAAAATAACACATTTATAAAAAAAATATTAAAATCATGTCAGAAGGCATTAAAACCATACGTTTAGGAAAGACTATCGCAATCACATCACAAGAATGCATACAAGTCGTATTCAGAAAAAAAAAAGAGAGACTACTGAAATCAGGTTATGAGCGTAAATAAAAATGGCATGTTGAACAAATGACTACTATAAACACCGCGAAATTAAAATACATAAAAATCCAATGTTAAAAAAAGGATTACTGTAAACACGTTACGGGCGTGCATAAAAACTGCATATTTCGAAAAAAAAAGACTGCTGTAATCATGTTATGAAACTGCATAATAGTACATTATGCAACGAGCCTATAATGATAGTAATTAAGACGCAAGTATGGATATTTATGAAACGAGCGCAAGCGAGTTTCATAATATTCATACGAGCGTCTTAATTACCATTATAGACAAGTTTCATACGACTTTCATTGCTGGATCATATTTCTAACTTGAAATTATTCAGATGTATACATTTTATTTGTGTCTGAGAAGATCGGAAGTGACCTTGTTATAGGTCGTGAATTGTGAGATATGCGCAGACGCGAAAGTATTGATTTTTTCCGAGGAACAATAATGTCATTGACCTTGATGTAATCCCGTTAAACTTGATACAACTATGATTATTGAATTCGACATTGAAAAACGAGATGACAAATTGAATTTATTTGAATATTATTTACAATTAAGGCTAATTATTATAGTAACAGAACATAACCTTCTGCGACAGTATTGGATTTGCAGCCTCCGTGACTTTTCGCTAATTCTCTTTCGATTGCATATCCGAGGATAATCGATACTTGCGGTTTTATAACGGTACAAAGCTGACTTGTCATTGGCTGAACACCTGTAAGCTGAGTTGTCATTGGCTGAACACCTGTACTTTAATGAGTAGGTGTACTTTAATGACATGCATTACCAGGCGTATAATTACTACATTTCGGCATGGTCGAGCATAAAAAATATTATGCAACTTTGATATTAGTTTTGCAGGTAATTATTAGCTATTTTAATATTGTGAATAGTGTTAGGAACTGAACATTTCTAATTAAGTGAAAATATAGAGTGATTTATATAGAACTGACACATTTCTTTCATTAATTGTTTCAAAACGAATTGTGCTAGCGACAACTTATTATGCCTAAAATGTAGAGGTATTTTGGGAGATTATTTACCTCTATAGCAAATGTTTAAAATGTCCTCCATCCTGCATAAGGCACAACTCAACACGTCGTTCCATGTTACTGGCCACTCGTTGGAGGACTCTGTTGTCAATAGCTTGAATCTCCTGTGTGATGTTGTGCTTCAGATCGTCCAGTGTCTGGGGACGTGTGGCGTAAACCCTGTCTTTTAAGTAACCCCATAGAAAGAAGTCCGGCGTTGTCAAATCCGGAGATCTCGGTGGCCACAGGTTCCTGGAAATTATTCGGTCGTCAAATAAATTTGCAATTAGTTCCATGGCTTCATTTGATGTATGGCATGTAGCGCCATCTTGCTGAAAATATCCTTGACTCAGCTCTACATCGTCCGGTTGCTCAACAAACTCAAAGACAAACGTCTTAATGATTTTTTGGGTGACTGCTCCAGTCGTGCTCTTACGTCAACAACAACCGTGGGAAGCCTAGATGAACGATGCTTGCCCTTTTCACTCACCAGAGATCCAGTTGTTTCCAATTTGTTTACCAGTCCCAGTATTGTGTTTCTTTTGGGAGGATTGCGAACACCAAATTCTCTCTGGTATGCCCTTTGAGTAGCTATAATTGAATTCGTAATCCAGTATTGCTTCACAAGGAAGAGTCGTTGATTTAATGTGTACTGCATTTTCACGTTGACACAAAATGTCGAAAACAGCTGCCAACAATAGGAATAAAACATAAACATCTGCACATCTAGTGCTTCCAACAATAGGAATAAAACATAAACATCTGCACATCTAGTGCTGCCAACAATAGGAATAAAACATAAACATCTGCACATCTAGTGCTGCCAACAATAGGAATAAAACATAAACATCTCCGCATCTAGTGACAAGGAATCGAAACTCCAGAACATTCTGCTTAATTTGGTGCTAAAATTGGGTCATTGAATGAATTTTCAACGGAATAATTAAAGAAAGAAATGTGTCAGTTCTATATAAATCACTTTGTATATTAGAATATACTATTATTATTATTATTATTATTATTATTATTATTATTACTACTACTACTACTACTACTACTACTACTACTACTACTATGGTCGTGAGCGTACAATTCTGTTACTAAATGAAATCAATTATGTAGCGCAGGGACTTTGAAAAATACCCGTATCACTGTTTCTAAAAGCTGCAATAAAGGAGTGAAAATAAAATCCTGTGTTCCCATAGAGGAGTACTGTATGCTGCTCTTTGTGAAAGAACAACAAATGCGGAGAGCCACTATCGCCGCTTATAAATCTCTACACATGTGTGTAGGAAAGGTAATCCAATGCTTTCCAGGAATCAACTTAACTTTCCGTCTTTGCTCATTGCGGAATTACGCGCCATTTCGCGAGGAATTGCACTGTTGCCAGTGTGTACCGTATACCGTCAAATGCAAACACACACCACGATTCAAAGGACAGGAATGTGTGAATTGCTACATCACAAAAGGCGTTCAGATTGGACCCAAAGCGCATGCGCGGAGGCGAGGTGAGGGGAACTCAGAATCAATGGATATCGTCTAGGATATGTCAAATTTAAATATCAAACATACGGGGACAATTTTAACTGCGAGCTGTTAAATGAAGAGAAGTCTCCCCCCCTCCCTCCCATGGGCACCTCATTCCATTCGTCTGGTTCAATTGATCAATGCCAATTTATTATAACTGCGAGCGGGGGGACATTTTTATACCCCTATACAGTTCTGTTGCGGTGAATTAAATTGGTCCCCTCTTTTTTATTTCCCTCGCATGGGTCTGTTAAAACTTCTGCTTCACATTCGAGGCTTTGTCCTTCGATCCATTTTATTTTCAGTCCAATAACTTGATGATATATTGTGTCATTGCTGTCCAAAATGACGTCCGGGTAATATGCGACTGAATCACATAGATTGGACCCAGTCATTGAAAGAAAACTGGCAATTGTTTTATACACTATGGCAGATAATATTTGTTAGTACGAGATTATCTCTATTAGGTTATATTTCAGAGATATCTATCCCAAAAGTTTCAACACGTAAATGCGTGTATCTTTGAGGTTTAGTTGCTGTTATGTTGATTGCATGCGGTGTTACCCATATGTTGAAATACAATATTTCAAACGTTTTATAACTTCTTACTAATTCTGTCTTTATACGTAACTTAAGTAACTTAAGGTAACCTGAACTTCACTAAATATAATATTTCTGTATTTGATAGGAGTCCGCGCCGTGGCGTCGTGGTCTAAGGCATCCCGCCTAGGACTCACGTTACGGAATGCGCGCTGGTTCGAGTCCTCATGGGGGAAGAAATTTTCTCATGAAATTTCGGCTAGTGTATGGGATCGGTGCCCACCCAGCATCGTGATGCACTTGGGGAGCTACGATAGGTAGCGAAATCCGGTTGCGAATACCAGCTATAACGGCTGGGAGGATCATCGTGCTAACCACACGGTACCTCCATTCTGGTTGAATGATCGTCCACCTCTGCTTCGGTATGTGGGCGTGAGGCCAGCAGCCGGCTGGTCGGTCTAGGCCCTTCACGGGCTGTAGCGCCACGGATTATTATTATTATTATTATTATTATTATTATTATTATTATTATTATTATTATTATTATTATTAAGTAACTTAAGTGAGTTACTTGCACTGCAATCGTCACGAAGGCTACCCCTATTACTTTCACTTCATTTACAGCTTTCTGCCCAGTAGCAGGTCATTCACTGCAAACCCAACATTCTCCAATCTTCACTCTTTTCCCCCTTCCTCTTAGTCTCCGCATACGATGCATATATTTTAATGTTGTCTATCATCTGATACGTTTTCTTGCCCCGAACTTTTCTTCCTTCCAGTGCATCCTTCAGTAGGCAGTTTCTTCTCAGCCAGAGATCCAGCCAATTCCTCCTTCTCTCTCTGATCAGTTTCAGCAGTATTCTTCCTTCACCCACTCTTTCTTGCAAAGTTTCATTTCTTATTTTATCTGTCAATTTCACACGTTCCATTCTTCTCCATATCCACATTTCAAATGCTTCCAGTCGTTTCTTTTCACTTCGTCGTAATGTCCCTGTTTCAGCCCCATACAATGTCACACTCCATATAGAGTTTATTTGTTTTTCCAAAGGTACGCAGAAAATGCTCCTTTTCTATTAAAAGCTCCCTTCGCCATTATATATATATATATATATATATATATATACAGTGTGTCCCAAATTGACGTATACACATTTTGAAGAACTATTTCTCAGCAACGAGATGAGACAGAAATACGATTTTTGCGGTTTTGTATACCTTAAGTCCGTACATGTTCAAAATGGCTCCCTTCTTGT
The DNA here is from genome assembly GCF_040183065.1 of Periplaneta americana. Classification (NCBI taxonomy): domain Eukaryota; kingdom Metazoa; phylum Arthropoda; class Insecta; order Blattodea; family Blattidae; genus Periplaneta; species Periplaneta americana. The sequence continues at coordinate 3,133,027 of NC_091121.1, forward strand.
ATAATAAATGAGAATAAAATGGATCGATTAAATTTCTGCACATTTAAAGGACAAAACTAAAATTCTTTCAATCATTTATTATCATAATACTTGGATTGACGGGGCATATTGGGAATTAAAACAACGGGCTGCCCAATACACGCTATGAAATGCTTCCTATAAAAAATGTTTATCTCGAAAAGGAAGTAAAAAAACGAGCAAAATTGTATTAAACTCCTAATTAACTCTTTTCTCTCTGGAATGCTGCTGATAGTACTGGCCATTCTGGTGACTTGCCGCAGATCCTGAGTGATGATTATGAAAATGATATTTTGAATTCCTGAAGAAAGTTCACCATGTTTTGCTTGAGGTCGAAGTCATCAATGGAGAATTAGTCTGCCCAGAATCGGGAAGAAAATTTCCCATAAATAAAAGGATACCAAACATTCTTCTTAATGAAGATAAACTCTAATTAAGTAAATTAAATTTGTACTGTGCTGCTATATTGTTTGTGCACAAACTTGTATTGCCACTGTCCTGCCATTTAATGTATTTTATGCTCGACCATGCCGAAATGTAGTAATTATACACCTGGTAGCAGACCTTTAATGCATGTCATTAAAGTACACCTACTCATTAAAGGTCAGGTCTTTCAGCCAATGACGACTCAGGTTACAACTGTTCAGCCAATGACAGGTCAGCTTTCTACCGTTATGAAACCGCAAGTATCGATTATTCTCGGATATGGAATCGAAAGAGAATTAGCGAAAAGTCACGGAGGCTGGAAATCCAATACTGTCGCAGAAGGTTATGTTCTGTTACTATAATAATTAGCGTTAATTGTAAATAATATTCAAATAAATTCAATTTGTCATCTCGTTTTTCAATGTCTAATTTAATTTCAATGTTATCTCTGTAGGTTCTTATGGCCTAGCAAGGTCAATGTGGGCATCTGTTCCTCGGAAAAAATCAATACTTTCGTGTCTGCGCACATCTCACAACATACGGGACATTGCTCCAGGTCAGATACAATAAAATTAATAATATCAAGTTAGAAATATGGTCGAGCATAAAAAGTCGTATGAAACTCGCCTATAATGGTAATTAAGAAGCTCGTATGAAAATTATGAAACTCGCTTGCGCTCGTTTCATAAATATCCATACTCACTTCTTAATTACCTTCATTATAGGCTCGTTGCATAATGTACTATTAAATTAAGTTGTTTCATACAGTGTAATATGTGACTTAGGATTGTGAAAGTTATGTAGCCTGTTACATTGAAATACAGGGATTTCAGTAGTAAAAAAAATTAAACGCTTTAGTTTGAAATATATCAAGGAATAACCCCCTAAAATTAATGATACTACTTACTGTTCAATCTGTTTATATATGTGTAATAGAGTATTTGCAAAAAGCTTCATTGTCGGGTCGTGTGCCAATGTATTCACACTGTGCAGATTATAAATATAAGGACAATCAATCACATTTACATGCGAACGTATGAACTGCTCGAGATGTCTTGTTTCTGGGGCGCAATGCGGGTCGCAGCATATGGCGTAGCTGCTGCACAGGGCTTAATATTACCCATTGAGAATGAATTCGAATTTTTAAATTCACCCCTATGGCAATAACAAGACCGCACCCCAGCCCGCCCCTTCCGAAGCTAATATTGTGGTTATTCAGGATGGGGTGTGGCGGTGGTATATATTATGACGTAGGACCTCGGTTTAAACATGGCGCGTGCCGCGGGATACGTACCACCGTATTGTTCCTTGTTCGCAAATATACAAGTACATTACGCTGCGTTATTGCGTGGAAGGAGGGGGGGGCATGTTTGAATCTTAATATCGGCGGAGAGCGCCGCCATGAATCTTTCCACTAATGGACGCCACTTTCTATTGTTACTGACTGCAGTTAAAACAATGTAGCATTCAAGTCCATTACGAAAGTGCCAAGCGTATTGTATGTTTAGATGAGACACCTGGCGTTTTAACAAAAGAAAGAAATTTCATTTATAAGGCGCACAGATGATTACGTTTAGAAAATTAAACTCCAAACATAAGGCGGTACAAAAGTACTATATTAGTGATCGGAGGAGCAAGAAGAAGAATAAAGTGCGTAAGATTTCTTGATAAGGTATAACATAGGGCTGGGCACATTACGTGATTCTGAGAAATGAGCGCTGTGTGCTTTAAAGAGAGAGTCTTGCGAGCGCTCTGACGTATGCATACTGTACGTCATTCAGTGTCGGTGCAGTGGTGACTCTGCAGTATGATGGCGAACTTTGAAGACGGAGCTTCCGCTCATACACTAAAGCGTCCCGCTACTCCCAATGCTTTTAATGTATCATGGGAGGAGGAGTTCGTTTTGGTAGAGAGCAGTGGATTAGCGAAGTGTTTAATTTGGCATAAAACACTCCAACTGATTAAGAGGTTCAATATCCAACGACATTATTCTTTACAACATGCTACTGAATATGACAAATATGTTGGTAATGAACGCCATAAATTAATACAACTTAAAGAAAATGTTTCTCACGTACCTTATATAAGAGTATCTATTTGATATTTACATTGCATTATAAGTTATTATACATTTAGTAATATATAATTTTAAATTATACAAGTATTATGATATATCATAGCATAGTAATATACGTTACAAGAGCGGTATGTTGACGTTTTCATGTTCGAGGAAAATATTGAAAAAGCGAAACGTAGCTCAGCTTTTTTAATTTCCGAGAACATGAAAACAAACATACCGCTCGTGTATCGTATATTATTTTGTGCGAAGATCGTTTATTACATACCTGAAAGAGGAATTTCTAATTAGTTGCAATGAAATCTCCATCTTGGTTTCTGTTTAATGACGGCAACTTCGGAAAACCAAAATATCTTTCTTCAACACTGTTGCTATAAAATGTTTTCTGTGTTTACTATACTCCAGCAGGCCGTGATATACGTCTGTCTTTTTTTCCCCCAGTCTATAAATGCGAACTTAAAACAAACGGTAAGGTTATGTAATGATTTATTTTTCATTTTAATAATTTAACAATATTATTTATATAACATATTGCAGTAATAACATCCGCATCTGGAATCTTGTTTATTTTTTCAAGGCTTCCTTAATGTTACTTGTATCAGGAATGCAATAAGTTTCGTGGAGTAGTAGACTTTACTTAATTTTTGCAAATATTTAAAAACAATAATTAACATTGCAATTTAGGTGAAATTGCAGTGGTAAGTTTTCAATTTATAATTATTACTATGTTAAACGTCTCTAAAAATAAAAGCCTAAAGCAGTAAAATGAATGTCGCGCTTAAGCGGTAAGAAGAGGGAAATTGTTGTGTGTGTTACGTTGGGAATACTGAATGTGGTATTTCACACTAACCGCGTATTGGTTCTGTGCGGAAAACAAGCAAATACGCACGATCTCGCACAAAAGTACTATATTAGTGATCGTAGGAGCAAGAAGAAGAATAAAGTGCGTAAGATTTCTTGATAAGGTATAACATAACGTTGCTAGCAGAAGAGATGATACTAAGGGATATGCTACGGAAGATAAATGACAGCTGTGAGGAGTATGGGATGAAGATAAATACAAAAAGATATAGAGCATGGTTAACGAAAGAGAAATAAAGAAGGTAAACGTTCAAATTCGGAATGAGGCGTTAGAGCGTCAAATACTTGGGGTGTTCAAAGAAATAACCCCCAAACTTAGCTCAGCATGCTTCGCAATTAGGTCGTTACAACAATTTCTAAACAGCAGTATCTTAAAGACAATATATTTTGCCTATTTTCATTCCATTATGTCCTAGGGAATAATATTTTGGGGAAATTCTGTAGATACTAAAATATATTCTTATTACAAAAAAGAGCCATTAGAATAGGCCTAATAGTTGGAGCAAAGGCTAGAGAATCATGTAGATTATTTTAAAAAAAATTAAGAGATTCTAACCTTAACAAATCAATACATGTACTCTATAATAAATTTCCTCTTATGTAATAAAGAAAATTTTCCAACTAACTCAGCCATACATAGTATAAATACCCGCAGAAGGAATGATTTTCATACGCCATCATCAAATTTATCATGCTTTCCAAGGGGAGTACGTTACATGGCGATAAAAATGTTCAATAGTCTTCCTGAAGACATTAAGAATCATAGCCAAAACCCTGCATTATTTAAGGTAAAACCCTAGATCATGGTAAAACTAAAAAATTACTTAATATCTCACACTTTCTATTCTGTAGATGAATTCTTGACATTTCACAGTACTGTGTAAATATTATAATACTATTAAATGGTAAACATATTACACTGTATAAAATATTATTGTTATTAAGGTATTAATTCTGTACATATTTCATATTTTCATTTTATATGTATTGCATTTTATTGTTAAACGTAAGAATTGGACATGTTCTTTATTCTATGCTATAAAGCAAATGTAAGAATATTATGGAACGAAAAAAAAAAATAAGTAACTGCTGCCAGGAAGTCAAAATGATGATAGCAATGACAAAGAAAGCTTTTAAGAGAAAAGGAAGCATTTTTTTCTGCACCTCTGGAAAATGAACTGAAGAAGGAAAGAAATTTGTGGGGATATATAAATTTAGCAAAATTACGGAATAATATACAACATTGTATCAGTTGTTTTCTCTGCAGTCCGTCACAGTTTAAGAAATATCATAGAGTTCATTCTATTTATTTTGAATTTTATTCAGCTTCCTCCAAGTGAAGGCTGCCTAGAAGACGAAGCTTACCAAAAATTGTTGTTGTTTTTTTTAGTAAATGGTGGGTACACAATTATAATGAAAAAAAAAACAATGGAGAAGGAAAAGAAAAAGAAATAACACAATTATAAATAATTGAAGACGACTAAACAAAAGATCATTAATTCCAGAATTAATTCGTGGTTCTGATATGGATAGAATGTTATAGCAGTTCCGTTAAAGTTAATTAACATCGCTAATTAAAGTTGTTTATCATATTTAAGTGTTAAAAGAGACGTTGCATTACGAATCACAATGCTGTATTATATAAGGGATCACAGCATAAATCTTCACTGCTGATAATTCGATAACTCCGCTGGGATTCGAAATCTATTATGAACTTTCAAACGATTTACCCCAGTGTCTGCGGAAACAAAGAAGCGAGACGTGAGGTGAATAGACGCGGGGGAAAAAAGAGAATTGCTGCAATCGACAGTCAATCTGTAATAAAATGAAGCTGTGATACATATGAAAAATGGAAGCGAATGATTGAATGGAAATGGAAGAATTGAATATCGGAGTTAAAAATACAAACGTATTTATGAGGAAGCATTTTTTGGTGGTGTTAACGCACGAGTACGCATGTGTGTAACGCAAAAAGGGTGGGGGGACGAGAAGGTGGAATTTATAGTAGAGGACAGGTTGATTTGTGTAGTATGTAAAAAGGAGAAATTAAGGAAAACGTGAGCCGATGAGCAACCATATTTTAAATTTAAAATTACGATTCTTAATTTTAAAAAAACTTCCATCGTGTATTCATTATACAGTATTTAGGATGAATTTCAGTCTTTGACCTGTCATAGGTTAATGAGACGTCACGCCTCTTGTACATACGAGGCGCGTTTTTGAATTAAGTACCGACAATTTTTTTTAAATAAACGCAACATTATTTTCAAAATACTTTATTTTCATTGGATTCGACACACCTTAAACTACTGTACTTATCCACATACGTGGTGCAGTCATTAAGTTCTAATACTGAGCGCATAGTGGCGTTGTGGTGCACTATAGCGCATAGGTGGCGCCATGGTATGATACCTTGTCAGTTAGTCTCTCGACCCAACAAGAGACAGTTGAGTGCATGCACTGTAAGCAGAACTACGGTCTTTGTTGTGACGGTGATTTGAATGCGCGCGTCGGAACTCGAGTATGTTGCAGTTTGAGCAACGGGCAAACGTCACGTTAGGCGAAACTGCTATAACCGATCATAACTGGAGACGAAACATGGTGTTTCCTTTACGATCCGCAACTGAAGCGACAATCCGCCACCTGGAAAACGCCATTATTTCCACGACAGAAAAATCCGCAACAAGACAGGTCAAAAGGCAAGGTGATGCTTTAACAGTTTTTTTTTTATACAAATGGAATTGTTCACATATAATTCATCCCACAAGGTGCAACTGTAGACAAGGTCCTCTACAAAGAGATTCTTGGCCGTTTAAGCAATTCAATTCGTCGTAAGCGTCCTGAGCTTTGGCATAGGAAGAATTGGCTGTTGCTACACGACAACGCCCCTGCACATCGCTCCATCCTTGTCCAAGAGGAACTTGCAAGGCAACAGGTCGCTGTTTTGCCACACCCTCCGTACTCACCTGATCTCGGACCATGCGATTTTTTTTCTCTTTCCCCTCATGAAATCAATCCTAGGAGGGCGTAATTTTTATGCGGCCGAAAAGGTCATGACTGCCACAAGAGAAGCCGTACGGCATCTTCCTGCCAACATCTTTCAGCAGTGCTTCCAGCAGCTACACCAACGTTGGCAGACGTGCATAGCGGCCAACGGCGACTATATTGAGGCAGGATGTCGATCTGTTTAAGTGTACGCCGTATCACGCGGCATCTTCTGAGACATCCAGATTCTTGTGGGTGCCTACTCTTCAGGCGTCAGTGTCAGAACTTAATGACTGTACCACGTACTATAGTTGTCATGAAAGCCATGTTTACACTGCTTCTTTCACATCATCATCGCCGTTCAAATGTTTTCCTTCAAGGAATTTTTTCAGATAAAGAAACAGATGAAAATCACTTGGTGCCAAGTCAGAGCTATAGAGAGCGAAGCCAAATTGTTCCCAATCAAATGACCTATGAGGTCTTGTTTTTTTTTGTTTTTTTTTTTTGGCTGTGTGTGGCCTGGGATTGTCATGAATCAAGAGTATTCCACGCCTTTTGTTCTGTATCGCACGACGAAGATTTCGTATCGTCGTACAGTACACGCCTTTCTTCAATGCTGCATTCCTGGGTAAGAATTCAACTAGCAAAACGCCTTGTCTCTCCCAGTCAAACAAACGCAAGACTTCATTGCGTAATTTGATTGGGAACAATTTGACCAAGCTCCCTCCAGCCCTGACTTGCCATCAAATGATTTTCACCTGTTTTTCTTTATCTCAATTCAACGAGCAAAACGCCTTGTCTATCCCAGCCAATCAAACTCAAGAATTCATCGCGTCATTTGGTAGGGAACAATCTAACCACCCTCTCTTTAACCCTGACTTGATAGAAAAGATTTTCTCCCGTTTCTTCATCTGAAGAAATTCCTTAGTGGCAAACATTTCAATTAACAATTAAAGTTTTTTCGTATACCGTCAATGCTTATCCATTTAACAAATTTATTGGTTTTACAATAATTAGTTAGCCTACATTTATTTCACTTTAAACGTTTTAGACTTTATTAAGCCATCTTCAGAAAAGTTTATGCCCATATGTATGGGATTGGAACATGTGTATGCAATACAAATAAATAAACCAATTAACATGACACTCTATGAAGTAATTAAACATGTGGCAAGGTTAAAACATCACTGTGTTAAAACTGGCAATATGAGCCATAATCAAGGTTATTAAAATTATTACATGCTAAATTAAAATTATGATACAATTGTAATTAAAACAGGCCGATATCTGTGTTGAATTCCAGATCTGACAGAAACTTGATGAGACAAAATCATGAGTATCCCAGTCCCATACATATGTGCATAAACTTTTCTGAAGATGGCTTAATAAAGCCGAAAACGTTTAAAATCAAATAAATGTAACAAATTATTGTAAAACCAATAAATTTGTTAAATGGATAAGCATTGACGGTATACGAAAAAAACTTTAATTGCTAATGTGTTAGCTTATCGGCCCCATCATGCCATTTAAATTTTGAAACATTTAAATGGTTTCCCGTTATGACACATGCTTCGTAATGGGGGAAACTATGTCGAGAAGTAGTTTAAGGTGTGTAGAATCCAATGGAAATAAAGTATTCCGATAATAATGTTGTGTTTATTAAAAAAATATATCGGTACTGACTTTAAAAACGTTCCTCGTATATCATTTCCATTCAGAGGACACGACGGATTCCTTTCTAATGTGTTTCGGTTCTTCGGACAGTAAATGTGGCAACACAGCTAGCTTCATCCAACAACCCCTGTGGCACTAAAATATCATCATCAACAATCTTGTTGGTTTTTAATGGTAGAATGGACTGTAATATTTATCAGTAACTTAACCGTTAAACTTCGTATGTATTATATAAACTTCATGTTGCAGGAAAACAATGCATCAAATTACTAACATTCAATTTAACTAAAATAGGAACACTGTTTGGTTTCTTTGTCGGTGTCTAAAAAAAAAATAAAAATATCGTGTGACACATTTGAATCAATACTTTTATATCTACTCGCCAAACATTCCACTAGTTGATAAAATACGTATTGATGTAGGCTACTAATACCATAAATAATTGAATGGCATTGAGAATGATTGCAATATAGGGTTGTTAATTATATAAATCTGTTAAAAGCTAACTACATAACTTTTGTAATTCATAAATGAATTAAAATATATTAATTTTTGGGTATCTTTTGTTTCTTCCAGAAAACTAAACAATAACTGTATTGCATGCATATTAAAGTACATTATTTAATATATGTAATACTAAATAAATTTTGTATTTAATTGATTGGCCATTCACATATTCACTACCTCTATATATATATATATATATATATATATATATATATATATATATATATATATTCCACATAAAACCCTATTTTACATGAGTATATTAGGGTTAAAGTTTTCAATCAACTTGAGATAATATAATATAAATACATCAAATATATATTAAAAGGAGTAGATGACACTCATAAAGAGATAGGTTTGGAAGTAAATCCCGAAAAGACAAAGTATATGATTATGTCTCGTGACCAGAAAATTGTACGAAATGGAAATATAATAAAAATTGGAAATTTATCTTTTGAAGAGGTGAAGAAGTTCAAATATCTTGGAGCAACAGTAACAAATATAAATGACACGCGGGAGGAAATAAAACGCAGAATAAATATGGGAAATGCCTGTTATTATTCGGTTGAGAAGCTTTTATCATCCAGTCTGCTGCCAAAAAATCTGAAAGTTAGAATTTATAAAACAGTTATATTACCGGTTGTTCTGTATGGTTGTGAAACTTGGACTCTTACTTTGAGAGAGGAACGTAGGTTAAGGGTGTTTGAGAATAAGATTCTTAGGAAAATATTTGGGGCTAAGAGGGATGAAGTTACAGGAGAATGAAGAAAGTTACACAACACAGAACTGCACGCATTGAATTCTTCACCTGACATAATTAGGAACATTAAATCCAGACGTTTGAGATGGGTAGGGCATGTAGCACGTATGGGCGAATCCAGAAATGCATATAGAGTGTTAGTTGGGAGGCCGGAGGGAAAAAGACCTTTAGGGAGGCCGAGACGTAGATGGGAAGATAATATTAAAATGGATTTGAGGGAGGTGGGATATGATGATAGAGACTGGATTAATCTTGCTCAGGATAGGGACCAATGGCGGGTTTATGTGAGGGCGGCAATGAACCTCCGGGTTCCTTAAAAGCCAGTAAGTAAGTAAGTAAGTACATGACACTGATTCCCAACAAGATAAGTAACTAAGCTGTTGCAATACTCGTAAAACCTTTAATAGTAACATTTTTAATAAGACGTGGATGAAATATAACATATTTATCTAACACCTTAATTTGATAAAGTGTCTGTGCCAACTTATTTTGCTGCCTTATAATTGCAATCTGGTTTTCTCATATCCTTTTTCTTTTCCACGAAACAACATGTTTATGACTGTCTTAAAATCCGTCACAGAACTAAACAGTTTTCTTAGTAAAGCACGTGAAGACAGTTTATGGTTGTGCATAAACTAGACTTAGATTTCTAACGTGGCGAACACGATTCGTTACGTTATTTGCTGAGAGATGTCGCCATTACAGTTAGAAGATCAGAGACAGAACCTATGCCAAGAACTAACTTATGTAGTGTTTAATGATCCTCTCATAATTTATGCTGTCTGCGTCCCGAGTCCAACTTCGGCTCTGTCAAACACTACACAGATTCCTTCAGACTTATGATCATATTAACATTAGTTTACCGCGAACGCTTGTGTCGTTGAAGTGCATATATTATGCTACTTTTATGGTTGTTACTGGTGTGCAAAAATAGCCACGTCTTGGCAGGGTTTCTTTTCTACTATACGTAACAGAAATAAAAACATTTTGACATGTTTTTTCATATGCATAGAGCAGTATATTGAAGATTTGAACACCCAACCCAGCAGGAAAGACTACAACTGGCATGCACGTTTAAGAATATAGTAAATCCATTTTATTCATAACATGTTATTAAATCGTCCTTATACATACAGTTTAAGGGAACCACGTAGTGATTAGGGGTCAAAAATCCGATTTTTTATTTTGTGTTTTAAAATAAAGTACAAAACTACTCTTTAAAATAATATAAATATTGTGGGGGGTATTTCTGTAGGTAAGCCTTTTAAATGACCTCTTTAAACTTGGCGGTGCATGTAATTCATACATACTTTTCTTTCTTAAATGTAGTTTTCCATAAGTTGATACTTTTCAAACTTAAGTGCATTTTTCTCTGAAACTTCTGAATCGATTTACACGAAATTTTTACGCTGTTTTCTTCAGCCTGTGGTTTACATAGTAGACCTACGGGTTTAGGAATATCACACACATAACACAAGAAAAAAAATATATGTATTGAAAAAAAATTGTAAAATATGTTAAACAAAGTTCAATATTTTTTTCTGTTTCACTAGGGGTGAAATATTTAACTGAATTTTGCTTTAGAATTTACAATATACAATACTCGATAACTTAAAAAAATACAATGGATATGAGTGAAGATTGTAGTAAGTAATGTGCACCTGAAGAATGAGGTACAGTTAGCAAAGTGGGGAAAACAGGTTGTCTATTAGGACCTTTCTTTTGCACTTGGATACGAAACAAATTAGTTGTGTTTTATACCACTGAATTCAAAATGGTTGACTGTATAAGCCTGGAAACTTTTATTCAATTCTGAACACTAGAAGCCTATAAATATTCAACTAAACTTTTGTATTAGAATTTTTTAACGGCACAGACATCACTACCCACTCCCCTTAAACGGACATAAATGAATTATTAGATTATTATTATTATTATTATTATTATTATTATTATTATTATTATTATTATTACCGTCACACTTTATAAAGTATTTTGGCTTTTCACTTACCCTATATAAGTTACTGCACGTGGGATACCTCATGCGCATTATTGAATTATTGTTGTTTAGTGAACTGTCCGAAGACAGGTCTGAACCTCACCAACAAGGCACCACTTATAAGGCAACTAGGTCAGGAAGTAATAATAATAATAATAATAATAATAATAATAATAATAATAATAATAATAGAACTTTCATTTTTATTGTATTTGAAAATTTAATATTAATTGTAATTATAATTGTATTCTTAATATTGTAGTTGTAATCCCCTGTTAGATGGGAAGAGAAGGCCTGATGGCCTTATCTCTACCAGCTTAAATAAATAAATAAATAAATAAATAAATAAATAATAACACAATTTTATTCAAAAGTGGATAGGACGGATTTTGGAATCTGATGTCTCATACTCATAAACTTTTCTAACAATTTTCTTTGGGAAATTAAGGTGTCTGTACCAGAAATTAAAACAAGAATTAAGAGACGGAAAAAAAATAAAACCGAAAAATTGAACACAGTTTTAAGTCCATAAGTATCTATGAGAGAGATACTTTACCCACCCCTGGATTATGACCCCCTCGGGGTTTAAACTGTGCGACCGCAACGAGATCACACGGGGCAGCATTGTGATGAAAATGAGGCCGTCGCCCACCAGATCGGCCGATTAGGCGCGAAGGAGCGCCTGGATATGCAAATATTTAAAAACATCCAACTGATTACAATGGACCCACGTTATGCAACCTGCGCTACGTCTAATACGAGCAGCGCGCGCTTCACACTGCGACGTGCTCCCCATGCAACCGATACTATGTAAGACAGCAATGCCAACTGACACACAATAATAATAATAATAATAATAATAATAATAATAATAATAATAATACTTATGGTTTCTAAGGAACCCGCAGGTTCATTGCCTCCCTCACATAAGCTCGCCATGAGTCCCTATCCTGACCAAGATTAATGCAGTCTCTACCATCACATCCCACCTCCTTCAAATCCATTTTAACATTATCTTCCCATCTACGTCTCGGCTTCCCCAAAGGTCTTTTTCCCTCTGGCCTCCCAACTAATACTGTTTTTTTATTATCAATCTATTTTTGTGTTCATTTTATTCAATTGTCGGTTTCTGGTTTAATTATGTAAATCCTACTTAATTGTAATCTAATACTAATATGTATACTAATGCGTTTATTATTATTTTTACATTTTTTATTGAATTATCGGCTTCTGTTTTTATGTGATTCCTATTTGATTCTAACAACATTAATATGTATTCCACTATGTTTATTTTTATTTTATGAGGTAAATTTTATGTAACTACCTCTTTTGATCTCATTATGTACCTAAATTGTATCAGTATGTAATTCCTTAATTCCGATCCAGTTTTATGTTCAACTATGTAAGCAAGTTTTAATCCTGGTTGAGTGTAAGAGAAGACCTTACGGCCTTAACTCTGCCAGGTTAAACAAAGCCATTATTATTATTATTATTATTATTATTATTATTATTATTATTATATTCTGAATTCGCTCATACGTGCTACATGCCCTGCCCATCTCAAACGTCTGGATTTAATGTTCCTAATTATGTCAGGTGAAGAATACAATGCGTGCAGCTCTGCGTTGTGTAACTTTCTCCATTCTCCTGTAATTTCATTCCTCTTAGCCCCAAATATTTTCCTAAGCACCTTATTCTCAAACATCCTTAACCTATGTTCCTCTCTAATAATAATAATAATAATAATAATAATAATAATAATAATAATAATAATAATAATAATAATAATATAAATGTAGGTCACTTAGGAATATAGTTATAATAATCACATTCATGTGTCACTGTGTTAAAATGAAACTAAGTTGCAAATATTTTACTTGATTATTTAATGACACTGTATCAACTACTACGTTATTTAAAGTCGATGGGATTGGTAACAGCGAGATGATATTTGGCGAGATGAGGCAGAGAATTAGCCATAGATTACTTAACATTCGCCTTACGGTTGGGGAAAACATCGGAAAAAACCCAACCGGGTAATCAGCCGAAGCATGGATCGAACCCGCGCCCGAGCGCAATTCCGCATCGGCAGGTAGGCGCATTAGCCGACTGAGCTACGCCGGTGGCTAAGTTATAAATTACCAAGTTGACTAGTTTCAATTATGTGTAAGCCATCATCAGAAGTGGTGAGGTCCTTACTTGTTGTGGTTTCTTTAATTTTATTTTAACACGTGAAAGTGGTTATTATAACCATAGGCCTATTACTAAGTGATATAAAGTGTTAAAAGTGTGTAATCAAGAGAGAAAAGAGGACTGATAGAAAACCGAAGCAAAACGTTGAGATTCCAGATAATTTGTTCCACAATAAACTAAACAAAGACGCCTTCATGATTAAGGCAATAAAACGTGGAAAATTCTGTATGAAGATTAAAATAAAATCAGTAATAATAATAGAAAGTCGACAGTCGCTACTTTCAGGATGATCACAGATCACGATTGTTTGGCCAAACATATGAACAGATTCAACATCCTACCGTCACCATCTTGTGTTCTGTAAATGAGCGAACAGTCGATATTCTGCACTGATGTTGCTTCACAAAGTAGCTTAGTTTCAAAATACTAGAAAGCTTGTCTGCTAGTGGCTTTATCGCTAAATGCAGTGAATTAGAAACTAACGAATCAACCACGAAGAAAGAAAATGTAATAAATGAAGAGATATACGTAAGAAAAAGAGAGAAAAGGAAAAATAAGGACACAAGGGGCTGTGTAACGACAGGAACAGGTAAGGAAGAAATCAAGAAGGAGGGAGGAAAGTGAGAAACAAAGAAAGAAAGAAAGAACAGAAAGAAAGAAAAATAGCAAAAGAAATTAGGAAAGTAAGATAGGAAAAGGAAGAAAGGACAAAATAACACAGTAAAGAATGAATAAGAAAATTAATAAATAAATAAAAAACGAGAAAGAATGAAGAAACGAATGAAAAAGGAAGAAACAATAAAAAAAGTATTAACAATTTGTTTAAAAAAAGCTGAAAGATTACCCAACTAAATTGTTGTTTAAACACTTCAAAGTTTTCAACATTGAACAAATGTATTATTTTATTTTATTAAAATATTTTCATAGAAATTTTAATAACTTTGAAAGGTATATACATAAATATAGAACTAAAAATAAGAATTCTCTGCGTTTGACTGAACCAAAATGTAAAACCAATGCAGCTTTTTTTCATAGCATGAGTCAAGGTCCCAGCTTATTAAACAAATTCTATTCCAATAATATTTCAACCACGAATCCTCTCCAAATTAATAAAAAAAAATAAAAAAAAATTTGTTGGATTTATAGTTTGGGTTTAAATATATTAAACACTATTTAATCTGTATTCACTCTCAATTTTAATTTTATTTTTGTCTGTATTGGAATCCCCTCCTGAGCACGAGTCTTACTCATTAAGGAGTGGGCTAGTTTATCTTTCATTGTATTCATTAACTTGTATTCATTTCTAACTTACTAGAAATAATAGTACATTATGCAACGACCCTATAATCGTAGTAATTAAGACGCGAGTATGTTTATGAAACGAGCGCAAGTGAGTTTCATAATTTTCATACGAGCGTCTTAATTACCATTATAGTCAAGTTTCATACGACTTTTTATGCTCGACCATATTTCTAACTTGAAATTATTCATAAGTATTCATGTTATTCTTATCTGACTGAGGAGCGGAACTGACCTTGTGCAATACCTCGTAAATTGTGAGATGTGCGCAGACGCGAAAATATTGATTCTTTCCGAGAAACAAATGTCGACATTGGCCTTGACATTGAAAAAAGAGATGACAAATTGAATTTATTTCAATATTATTTACAATTAACGCTAATTATTATAGCAACAGAACTAACTTTTTTCAAATATAGGTGATTTATTGATTTATTATTGTCTTTCGATTGCATATCCGAGAATAATCGATACTTGCGCTTTCATATTGCTACAACGGTATTTTCTGATTGGTGGAACACCTGAACTTTAATGAATAGGTGTACTTTAATGAGGTCCATTAAAGGGCTGCCTACCAGGTGTATAATTACTACATTTCGGCGTGGTCGAGCATAAAATAAATAAATAAAGAAAAGAAATGAAAGGGATAATGAATAAAGGGAGAACATAAGGTGAGAAGAGAAGAATAATAATTGAAGTAAATAAACAAATAAATAATGATTTAAAACACAGTATTCCATCATAAATCTCCAACAGCACTTTTGCCATTGGGTACACACCTTGCTACCGGGTACAGTCCTTCGAAATATCGAACAGAGCGTTAATCCTCTGTCTCTATGCACCTCGGCCAATTTCCACTCTCATCTAGCGTCGGAAACGTGGCAGTGTGAACCCCGCTTAATCGTGTTGTAAGCGCCCGGATCTGGTATGCAGGTTGCGCCCCCATAACTCACGAATCGCTTTGTTAATAGGTTTGTGGCTGCAACTCAACGAATCAACATTATGGCCACATAATCATCTTTAATATAATCACCATCGCCATTGTTGTTATTAATGCCGACCCTTTGCCGGGTCTCACACCACGTAGCATAGCAACCGCAGCTGCTCATTTCAAGATGAGCATCGGGATGGCGACGCCAAGGATATAGGCCCTATACATTACAGTGCTTATACATTCGTATGGTAACAAAACAGCACAACCGAAACAAACTCAAAGGTGTAAAAATGTAAAATGAGACACGAGGGGGGTACATCCACTTTTAAAGACAAAACGAAACAGTTTTTTTCTCAGAAACCGGGCAGTGTATTAAACTCAGAATATATTTGTGTGATTATTACACTTTTACTACGTCACACTACTTTTGACCAATAAAACGGTACGAAAGGACGTATTTCAACCAATCATGGCTGCTTATCGCACAATTTTATCGCGTCCCTAGCATTTGTTTAATTTTATCGCGTCCCTAGCATTTGTTTAATTTTATCGCGTCCCTAGCATTTGTTTAATTTTATCGCGTCCCTAGCATTTGTTTCTTTGTTTGCCATCATTTCAAACTGCACTGGTCTGAACGTCAAAAAACAGAAAATTACAAACCACTCCAGTCGATGCACAGCACTTTCAAATATGACTCGCATTGGCATTCAAGAACAAGAATTAATTAAGATCACTGGCCATAGCTATGCATCTTCCCTGAAATCCTATTTACAAATAAATGAAGAGCACCATTCGGAAATCCTGAATAAGTTGAGGGATACACCATGTACATCAACGAGTTCCACTTTTACGCACACGTCCAATATAACATCAACTGAACCACCAACCACTAAAACATTCAAATTTTAAAATTGTACTTTCACTAATTGTTTCTTTTAAAATTATTCATGTTTATTTTTTATTTCACCATCGTTAATTAAAACGTTTCTTGTTTATTTCATCACCCCTAATTAAAACTTTTCTAACACTTGTTTATATTATTTAGGATATATTTGTTATAGCTTCTGCTATATGATATTATGGATAGTCACGTATCAGAGATTGTTTAATACCTAAGATTTATTGAAAATCATCTGTCAAGTGACGTTGATTACTAGGATCCGGCTGATTGAAGTGGAATGCAACTGTTTTAATAAAAATGAAACTGAATCAACAAAGCCTTCTTGACTAGTAATCTCCACAGAGTTCAATGAAGATTCTATAGTTGGCACAACTGATAACAAGAAACAGCTATTCATAACACACTATTGCCATCTAGTGTAATGTTGAGGTGGTACAATAATACATTTGAAGACAGTTGTATTTTATTGTATTGGAGTACTTTGTTACTTCTAATCTTTATATACTTTCTTGTAATCGTGTAATAGTCAATTAAATCTCACTCGAGTTTTGATTTTCTCTAGATAAATCAAAACCTCTAGTGAGATTACTGTTGATAAATATCCACTATCTCTAATTTAGGAAATAATAATCAGATATTAAAAATAATTTGCAGTTATCGGCAACTAAATATTCAAAATGGCGTCTATGAAAATGCAGTTGAAATGTGTTTTCAACATAATATTATATCTAGAAAATGCACTAGAATCTTTTATATATCCATGTGATAAATCGATGGCTAAGAGGACAAACGCTGTATATCCAAAAAATTAAAAAACAAAAAAAAAAAAAAAAACAAATAGTTTTTGGTACTGATTGCTTTGTCTCGGTGTAATCTTCATTCTGGACAAGGTAGTACCTATGTCCTTCCCTGAAGGAAATTACATAAAAGATAAAATCCCATGATTGACCACACATTTAGTATTTCAAACAAATATAAAGGAATGAAAGCTCTATTTCTTTGATTCCAATTTTCTATATTCCCTTTTACATACACTACCTCTATTGTTTTTTATTCGGTTATTTTACGACGCTTTTTAAACATCTGGGTTATTTAGCGTCTGAATGAGATCAAGCGATAATGCCGGTGAAATGAGTCCGGTGTCCAGCACCGAAAGTTACCCAGCATTTGCTCGTATTGGGTTGAGGGAAAACCCCGGAAAAAACCTCAACCAAGTAACTTGCCCCGACCGGGATTCGAACCCGGGCCACCTGGTTTCGCGGCCAGACGCGCTGACCGTTACTCCACAGGTGTGGACTTGTTGTTGTTAAGTGGGATATTACCAATAATAATAACAGTGATAATAATATGATAATACGAGTATTAATAATAAATCCTTTGAGATGAAACACAACTTAATCTCATATTTCATAAACTGGAGAAAGTGCAGTTTGATTCTAGGTGACTCACTTAACGCAGCCTTGTGAGACAATTTTATACCAAAAAAAAAAAAAAAAACAAACAAACAAAAAAAAAACAAAACAAAAAAAGGATAGTTCATATTCATCAAGTTTTAAATAAAAATATTAATATGTTTAAGTTAATGCCTATATTTACATTTAATATTTCAAACAAAATAATATAAACGAATGAAAGCTCTATTTCTTTGATTCCAATTTTCTATGATCCCTTTTACATACACTACTCTGTTGTTGTTAGATAAGATATTAATTTTCTTTTGCTGCCGGTTCCACCTCCGCTCCACCCTCCTATAGTTTGTTGTTTTGTCAACTGTCCAAAGACAGGTCTGAACTTCACAAGTGACAACAACAAGAAGGCACCACCCATGAGGCAACTAAGCCAAGAGATAATGAGTTGAGGAGGCTAGTTCCTTTCCCCTTCCATTGCACACATCGCCGATTAGCTACATATTACACTAGTCAGACTTCAGATGCATACCAACAATTGAATGGCTGCCTAGAATAACGTTGTAAGTCCGTATTTGGCCAAACTGAGTTTTCGGCTGAAAAATGTTGTATCGCATATCTTGCATCATGTGCCGTCATCGTCTTGCTGATATTCACACTACTTCCAGAGCTGTAGTATTTTGATTGTGTTGCTGAGCTGAATAACGTTGTAACGCAAATAAAATGGCGGACAATCATACTTGTAGCGTGTCACATGGTCTCATATAAACGTAAATAGAAAGAGAAAACGTAAGATTAATATCATGCAATGGAAGGACAATGTACGTAAGAAACTAAAGGATCAGGGGAAAGAATATACTTCGAAGAAAGGTGACATTAAACCAGATGTGAAACGACCTGAACTAGTGAGTAGAATAATGTTGTAAGTCAATGTAGCCTATAGTGTGCTGAAGGAGAATAGTTAAAGGTAATTAGATTATGGTTACTCTGAATTCTACCATGGCCTAATAACAGAATAAAGAAAATGTATTTAAAAATAGGCTTAAGGACTTTACTAATAGACGGTAATTATACATAGTATTTAAAGGGTGTAAATGATATTTTTTTATTGAAGTGTTGTATCAGTGAAGAATTATGTTGTGTCAGTGAAGTGTGTTGTGTAAGTGAAACGTGTTCCTGTCAGGGAAGCTTTATAGTTTATAGTGGCAGTGCAAAGTATTTGAACAGTGAAATGTTTTTGAAGTGTTAGTGAAATCAGGATAGAATCAGTGAAATGTGTCGTAGTTCCAGTGCAGTGAGTGAGTTGACAGCGAAATGAGTGTAATTTGAAAGGTACTTGTGCAGATATGAACATATCATACTCGTGGGTTTTAGTTCGAACTTAGGTTTAAGATATAAATTAGATTTATTTCAAATGTTATTTTAAGTGATCGTTTCATTTAATTTAGGATGTTCCCTGTTGTTGTTATTATTATTATTATTATTATTATTATTATTATATATTATATCCTTATGTTCATTCAGATTTTTGTCCATTAATTCCGGGTATAGTTATGAGAGAAAATGTGAATATTTTAATTGTCAAAATCTATATGCTAGACGCCATGAGCTAGATTATAGTTATTTTGTAAAGTCCTCAAAGGTGATATATCCTGTGACTCTTTCTTAAACAATATTACCTTACGTATTCCAACAAAAGATATGAGAGCCCACAAACTTTTCTATATTAGAAATTCGAAATTTCTTTCACCAGTCTCCAGATGCATTAAAAATGCCAACATGCATGGCTGCGAATTCGATCCCTTCAATGTATAGACTTTGTTTGCTCTTGGCAACGATTTATCATTTATGTATTATTTTAGGCATTATACTCAATTAACATTGTCTCATAGTATTCTTAGTTATCCATTCATCGTCATTACTGTAATTAATTGTAATTATATTTATGTGTAATAATTATTTTTGTTTTATGTTTTTTGTTATATTTGTGCTGAACTGTAATTGGCCCCTGGCTGTTGTACAGCACATTAAATAAATAAATAAATAAATAAAATAAATAAAATTATTATTATTATTATTATTAATATTAATTATTAGTATTATTATTAATAATTGTATTTTTAATTTTAAGTTTATTATTGTCATTATTGAGTGTAATTAGTTACCACTGCCACCGGGTATATACCCATTGCAGTGTGAATAAATACATACATACAAAAAAAGGATTCTTGTCTGTGTAATACTGATATTGTATGCCTAAACATATGATTTAAGTTCTGTAATTTGTTTCAAGTTCTTATGATATAAATTTGTCTATGAAGTTATTATTATTATTATTATTAATATTAATATTATTTAATGTACTCAAATGTAACAACTATAAAGAATCTACCAGGAAATATGGACAGTATTTGAGTTTCTTTGCCTCACAACGTTATTCTTCTGGATTGACATACAACGTTTTTCTACTGTAAATGTTCAAAAAGTTGTGTTATTTGGAAGATGAAGACAATATATATATATATATATATATATATATATATATATATATATATATATATATATATATATATATATAAATGGTGTGAATACTTACTGAAGTATTAATACAGACCTCACACTGTCATATTTTGTAATATTTAACAACGTTAGTATAGAATAAACATATTTCTAAATTTCTGTAAAAACTGACTTACAACGTTATTCTAGGCAGCCATTCAATTGTTCTTCCTCTGACACATATCGTCAAGTGATAATAGATGTACTGCCTGATAATAGATGTACATATCAGCCAGAACCTCAATCAGAGGTATCCGGTATAGTATATAGGCCTAAATCCCCCCTCCCCGGGGTAAAAATCTGACTTCAACACTGCCTACGATTAATATAAGAAGTTATGGGATGTAATTCTTCAGTTACTGACTGGTAAATAACGCCACAGATGCCTAAGGCGAGATCCCATTTCTAATCTCGGGTCAGGCGACTTCCAGCCTTTCTTTGGAGCGACAGATCTCAGATCTCTCCCAAGGCGGCCAGCAGTACACCAGACCTGAAAGTCACAGCACGTGCCATAGAAACTCTGTTAGTTCCATCCCAGAAAGAAGAAATGGAAAACCTTCGATATGGGAACGGAATGAACTTTAATATCCGCTTGTCGCACCAGAGTGCGTTGCCTCCACAAATCAATGTTGCTCTAGATGACGCGGAGTAGGCGGTTTTATTATTACAAAAATATGTGCATGAGTTTTCAATAGCAGACATCGATTTGGGTTCCGACAGACTTGTCGCGCGGAATCCGGTATCAACTACAGTTCGGTATTTATTACAAACATTCCAGCCTCTGTAATACATAACACGGATAAATTCCACGCCGCGTTCTATCGGATGAGAAATTTACCAATCATGTTGATTTTGGTATGCAACTGTGAACTGGATCAACGAGGAATGCGTCGTGTAAAAACTAGATAAACATATTGTGCAAAACATTCTGTGGACAATGCAAGTGTTGGCCCTTCGACATGATACATGCTTTCTACCGAGTGCTTCACTGTATTAAAGGCAAGGTGCAAAGCAAACATTAACAGACTGGCAACAATGTCTACACAGTGAAACTGTGGTTGGTATCACCGCAACATGAAAAAAGAAGAACTAATATACAGGGTGAACCGTAAGAAATGTCATTAATTCAGGGTGTTATTCTTTGAGATATTTTAAATAAAAAAGTTTAATACAATTTTCTACGTTTTTGCTTCGTTTTTGAGAAAAAAAATATTTCATATAAAACATTTCGCAGGTATTTTGGGAAAGCTATTGAATCAATTTCTAATATATTCAGTCATTTAAGAGAGCAGTGTATTGTGATGATAGATGATTGAAAGAATTTCAGTTTTGTCTTTTAAATGTGCAAAAATTTAATCCGGACAAATGTAACTTTTCGGAATATGTATGATAACTTTGTGTTAAATTTTAACGTACCTTGTTAACATGTTTCGACCTATTTTCGGTCATCTTCGGAACTGGTCGTTGTTGGTCTTGGCGCCTCTTGTTTCCTGTGTGGGTGCGTTCGTAGTGTAGTCAAAGAGTGTATGTGTTTTGAAATTGAGTTGTGTGTTGAGAATATCGTTGGGGTGTGTTTTCATGTGTCTACTTTTTTCTTTAGACATCATCCTGATT
Source organism: Periplaneta americana (assembly GCF_040183065.1). Classification (NCBI taxonomy): domain Eukaryota; kingdom Metazoa; phylum Arthropoda; class Insecta; order Blattodea; family Blattidae; genus Periplaneta; species Periplaneta americana. The sequence goes on from NC_091121.1 coordinate 3,155,240, forward strand.
GTGCTGTATTTTAATTGTCTCGTAATAATCTCTTTCTATTACCTAATATTATTTGAAATATATTAACATTCTATGTATTTTAGTTTAATTCTGCTACACAGTTTATTTCAGTGTTTAATTAATAGTTCATAGTATTTTGTTGTTTAATTTGTAAATAACTTTTGTATACATGTAACTCTCATCTAAATCAAATTGTTGGATTCTTTGTAAGTTCATGCATATGTATATACACTTTTTGCTGGTTGAGTGGAAGAGAAGGCCTTACGGCCTTAACTCTGCCAGCTAAAATAAATCATTATTATTATTATTATTATTATTATTATTATTATTATTATTATATTTCATATTATTCTAGTGTGTTTAGTTTCTGGCTTTTTGGTTGGATGTGCAGTATTTCCATGTCTGTGTTGATGTCTCTGTGGGTGTGGTTGGCATTTGTGATGTGTTCTGCATATGTGGAGGTGTTTTGTAATTTTGTTATGGCTGTGATGTGTTCTTTGTAACGTGTTTGAAATGATCTGCCTGTCTGTCCTATGTAGAAGTTGTTGCAGGTGTTACATTTGAGTTTGTATACGCCTGTGTGGTTGTATTTGTTTGTGTGTTGAGATGTTTTTGTAGAGTGTTATTTGATCTGTATGCGATGTTGTAGTTTAATTTCTTGAATGAGGTTGCAATTTTATGTGTGTTTTTGTTTTCGTATGTTAGTGTGATGTATTTTTTGTGTTCTTGTGTTTGTGTTGTATTCTTCTGTTTTTTGTGGTTTTGTTTTGTCTTACGTATTATGTTGTCTATTATGTTGGGGTTGTATCCGTTTTCTCATGCTATGTATCTGACTGTGTTTAGTTCTTCGTTGTAATCCTGTTGGTTCATTGGTTCATACCAACATTCTCAACACACAACTCAATTTCAAAACACATATACTCTTTTACTCTACACTACGAACGCACCCACACAGGAAACAAGATGCGCCAGGACCAACAACGACCAGTTCCGAAAATAACCGAAAAAATAGGTCGAAACATGTTAACAAGGTATGTTAAAATTTAACACAAGAAAGTTGTTATCATACATATTCCGAAGTGATACAGTTGTGTAATCAAGATGTGTAACTTTTCGTTCTGAAAAAGAATTTTAAAATTTACATTTCTTCGCGTCAAATTTCTGCACATTTAAAATTCAATCGTTTATTATCATAATACACTGCTCTCTTAAATTGACTGAGCATATTGGGAATTAAATCAATAAATCCCAAAAAAATACTATGAAATGTTTCACAAAAACAATTTCTATCTCGAAAAGGAAGCAAAAACGAGCGAAATTGTATTCAACTTTTTTGTTTGAAATATCTCAAAGAATAACTCTCTGAAATTAATGGCATTACTTAACGGTTCATCCTATTTGTACCTTAAGATCATCTATCATGTGACATCTCCTTCAACCACAAACTTTTCTTCCGTTCACCATTATTTCCAGTGCATCCTTCAGTAGGCAGTTTCTTCTCAGCCAGTGATCCAACCAACTCCTTTTTCTCTTCCTGATCAGTTTCAGCATCATTCTTTCTTCACCCACTCTTTCCAACACAGCTTCATTTCTCATTCTGTCTGTTCATTTTTCACACTCCATTCTTCTCCTTATCCACATTTGAAATGCTTCTCTTCACTTCGTCGTAATGCCCATGTTTCTGCCCCATACAATGCCTTGGAAGTGTATAAGACAGCGCGGTGAGAATGCAAAATAGGCTAAGAAACTAACCCTTTTTATTTTTAACTTCCTTTTTTTCTGGCAAACAACATATCTCGAAAGAAATAAATTAATCATTTCCACAGTGATGTTTCCGTATTTTCTCGAATCCTCAGATATCGGTCTATCAAGGCCAACATGCCCGACAAATACATGAGCATGTTATTACGTCATATATTTCCTCAACTTTCAAGTAATATTTAATTTCAACTTTCTTATGTTCCAGTCTTGGAGAACAGCTCTTGATAAGGGATGCTACATTAGTTAATTCCACAACGGGTCACAAAAAACCTGCTTGAGCTGCGTATGATGCCTAAAAGTTTCTGTTGGACAGTACGACATTCTTGATAGTTATCTATGAGACAAGTTTCAAAAGATTCTCTTTTTGGCACGAGTGTGTATCATACAATATTTTATCTGCGATAGCACACATTTATATTAAATAAATATTTCAAGCTGGAGAGGTTATAACATCACGATGTTATGGCCGTCTAAACTCACAGCCATTAAGAAATAAGTATCCATGGAATGACAGTCAGTTTTATTCATGATCACGATTTCATGGCCGTCTAAACTCACAGCCATTAAGAAATAAGTATCCATGGAATGACAGCCTGTTTTATTCATGATCACGATTTCATGGCCGTCTAAACTCACAGCCATTAAGAAACAAGTATCCATGGAATGACAGCCTGTTTTATTCATGATCACGATTTCATGGTCGTCTAAACTCACAGCCATTAAGAAATAAGTATCCATGGAATGACAGCCTGTTTTATTCATGATCACGATTTCATGGCCGTCTAAACTCACAGCCATTAAGAAATAAGTATCCATGGAATGACAGCCTGTTTTATTCATGGTCACGATTTCATGGCCGTCTAAACTCACAGCCATTAAGAAATAAGTATCCATGGAATGACAGCCTGTTTTATTCATGATCACGATTTCATGGCCGTCTAAACTCACAGCCATTAAGAAATAAGTATCCATGGAATGACAGCCTGTTTTATTCATGATCACGATATCATGGCCGTCTAAACTCACAGCCATTAAGAAATAAGTATCCATGGAATGACAGCCTGCTTTATTCATGATCACGATTTCATGGCCGTCTAAACTCACAGCCATTAAGAAAGAAGTATCCATGGAATGACAGCCTGTTTTATTCATGATCACGATTTCATGGCCGTCTAAACTCACAGCCATTAAGAAATAAGTATCCATGGAATGACAGCCTGCTTTATTCATGATCACGATTTCATGGCCGTCTAAACTCACAGCCATTAAGAAATAAGTATCCATGGAATGACAGCCTGTTTTATTCATGATCACGATTTCATGGCCGTCTAAACTCACAGCCATTAAGAAATAAGTGTCCATGGAATGACAGCCTGCTTTATTCATGATCACGATTTCATGGCCGTCTAAACTCACAGACATTAAGAAATAAGTATCCATGGATTGACAGCCAGTTTTATTCATGATCACGATTTCATGACCGTCTAAACTCACAGCCATTAAGAAATAAGTATCCATGGAATGACAGCCTGTTTTATTCATGATCACGATTTCATGGCCGTCTAAACTAACAACCATTAAGAAATAAATATCCATGGAATGACAGCATGTTTTATTCATGATCACGATTTCATGGCCGTCTAAACTAACAGCCATTAAGAAATAATTATCCATGGAATGACAGCATGTTTTATTCATGGTCACGATTTCATGGCCGTCTAAACTAACAACCATTAAGAAATAATTATCCATGGAATGACAGCCTGTTTTATTCATGATCACGATTTCATGGCCGTCCAAACTAACAACCATTAAGAAATAAATATCCATGGAATGACAGCCTGTTTTATTCATGGTCACGATTTCATGGCCGTCTAAACTCACAGCCATTAAGAAAGAAGTATCCTTGGAATGACAGCCTGTTTTATTCATGATCACGATTTCATGGCCGTCCAAACTAACAACCATTAAGAAATAAATATCCATGGAATGACAGCCTGTTTTATTCATGATCACGATTTCATGGCCGTCTAAACTCACAGCCATTAAGAAAGAAGGATCCATGGAATGACAGCCTGTTTTATTCATGATCACGATTTCATGGCCGTCTAAACTCACAGCCATTAAGAAATAAGTATCCATGGAATGACAGCCTGCTTTATTCATGATCACGATTTCATGGCCGTCTAAACTCACAGCCATTAAGAAATAATTATCCATGGAATGACAGCCTGTTTTATTCATGATCACGATTTCATGGCCGTCTAAACTCACAGCCATTAAGAAATAAGTAGCCATGGAATGACAGCCTGTTTTATTCATGATCACGATTTCATGGCCGTCTAAATTCACAGCCATTAAGAAATAAGTATCCATGGAATGACAGCCTGTTTTATTCATGATCACGATTTCATGGCCGTCTAAACTAACAACCATTAAGAAATAAGTATCCATGGAATGACAGCCTGTTTTATTCATGATCACGATTTCATGGCCGTCTAAATTCACAGCCATTAAGAAATAAGTATCCATGGAATGACAGCCAGTTTTATTCATGATCACGATTTCATGGCCGTCTAAACTCACAGCCATTAAGAAATAAGTATCCATGGAATGACAGCCTGTTTTATTCATGATCACGATTTCATGGCCGTCTAAACTCACAGCCATTAAGAAATAAGTATCCATGGAATGACAGCCTGCTTTATTCATGATCACGATTTCATGGCCGTGTAAACTCACAGCCATTAAGAAATAAGTATCCATGGAATGACAGCCTGTTTTATTCATGATCACGATTTCATGGCCGTCTAAACTCATAGCCATTAAGAAATAAGTATCCATGGAATGACAGCCAGTTTTATTCATGATCACGATTTCATGGCCGTCTAAACTCACAGCCATTAAGAAATAAATATCCATGGAATGACAGCCAGTTTTATTCATGATCACGATTTCATGGCCGTCTAAACTCACAGCCATTAAGAAATAAGTATCCATGGAATGACAGCCTGTTTTATTCATGATCACGATTTCATGGCCGTCTAGACCGGCCATAATAAACAAAGCGGTTAGACAAAGTCGAGTGCTGCTTCTTACTGCAGTGAGTGCTACATGTAACTTCAGAATAATACGGGCTAAATATAAATAGGAATGTTACATTTGTTAGTTATTTGTGTTACGTGTAATATTTACATCATAAAAGATTGAGGTAATGCATGAATTTCTTACTGAATGATGTTTGTAGACTACATTGGGCTGCAAAAGAAATGCCGATACGAAATTACATCGTTTTCCAAGGACTTTAGCAAACATGGCGAGGTGCAAAACTATTTTCCTGAGATTAGCGTTTCAAAAACATGTAAATACGATTTTTACAACATGTTCATGTTATTATTTAATATGAATTGATTTTAAATTATTTATATTATATACGCTTACGTTTATTTTATAACATTATTAAGAATAGTGAAACTGCAGTTTATATGGTATTCCACAGCCTCCTGATTACCCATGAATACTGTCATTGTTGCAATCAATATATAGCCTACGGCCAGTTAAGTTTCATATTGTATTAACAAAAAATTTATCAATTTTATTGTATTACAGATGTAAAATTTTATTATAAATACGTGCAGAAACAGAACTGAAAATTGAATCTAATAATTGAAACATTTAACTACATATTTCTCCTTTGCATGGAATAAAAACTCTTTAGAAAATGCAGGCCAGTTCAGATGTGTTTGTATAATAATTATTTCATACATATAGCGATATTCCAATTCGATAGCAACTTCGACTCGGCATTTCTTACGCAGTCCAGTGTACATTGAATACTGCATTATCCGTGGCAGTGCGTGAAGTGATTACTTTTTTTACGCACTGATAACAGCGGGTAAAATGCAACTTAAGACACTGTCGAGTCTATTATAACCAGGCTACGCGGTGTCTTCATGTCCAGCGGATGTGTAGCACGTGCTAGGTGGCAATGATCAAGAAATTGTCGAGTTCAGACTTCGTTTCTTGGAATGTTTAAAGCAGCTTAATTAGCAACCTCGGCGAGGTTTGCTTAATGGTATTTCGTGTACGTTTACTTATCCATTTTCTTAGAAAGCAGTGTTTGTTCTGCCGCCGAACTCAACCCACGTTCTTTCCTTTTAATTAAGATGATCTTCACCGCTAAACGCACAACGTGTTTATCTAAACGGAACTATTCCATGCAGTTGGCAAGAGTAGACCAACAAGAAATAGAAATGTCAACAATGAGCAATACTGAGCAATCCAAGTGCAGTTTTCCGGCCCAATGTAAAGCAGTGAAAAATTGAGTTACTGGAATAGTTTCATCTCCAATTTTCCAATTCAATGACAGTTTTTAATTAATTACGTTTAATTAGAAATGTAATGTCATTCCTTTCATGTTCATTACTTGCTTCATACACATAAGTATGCCTATGTGAAAGCATTTCCTTTATAAAATTAGCCGTTTAACTCTGTAATAATAATAATAATAATAATAATAATAATAATAATAATAATAATAAATACAAATAACAATAATGATAATAAATAAATAAGTGAATAAAAACTAATAATACGACACAGTAATAATAATAATAATAATAATAATAATAATAATAATAATAATAATAATAATAAATACAAATAACAATAATGATAATAAATAAATAAGTGAATAAAAACTAATAATACGACACAGTAATAATAATAGTAATAATAATAATAATAATAATAATAATAATAATAATAATAATAATAATAACAAAAGGTAAAAAGGTAAAGGTATCCCCGTAACATGCCATGAAGGCACTTGGGGGGCATGGAGGTAGAGCCCCATGCTTTCCATGACCTCGGCACTAGAATGAGGTGGTGTGGTCGGCACCACGCTCTGACCGCCTTTTACCCCCGGGAAAGACCCGGTACTCAATTTTATAGGAGGCTGAGTGAACCTCGGGGCCGTTCTGAAAGTTTGGCAACGAGAAAAAATCCTGTCACCATCTGGGATCGAACCCCGGACCTTCCAGTCCGTAGCCAGCTGCTCTACCAACTGAGCTACCCGGCCGCCAATAATAATAATAATAATAATAATAATAATAATAATAATAACCGGCTCAAAATTGTCCAGAAATAATTTACTATAACATGACTCAATTCAAAAGCGCCTTTTTTCACAATAGCTGCTAAGACACGAGTACAAAGTAATCTGCACCGCGAGCCTTGGCGATCATCGTAAAGTTCGTCAGAGTGTATTGTTGTTTAGAGAACTATCCGAAAACAGGTCTGAACCTCACAAGTGATACCAAGAAGGCACCACTTATAAGGCAACTAGACCAGAAGATAATAGGGTAGGGTGGTCAGTTCCTTTCCCCCTCCATTGCATACATCGCCGACTAGCTACATATTCCACTAGTCAGACTTCAGATGCGTACAAACAATTGTTCTTTCTCTGACACATATCGTCAAGTGAGATGTACTGCCTCATAATAATTGTACATATCAGCCAGAACCTCAATAGAGTGTATTAATAGTCATTATAACAGGAGAGTTGCATACGCTATTTTTACGACCAGTAACAGAGGTTAAGGGTCTTTGAGAATAAGGTGCTTAGGAAAATATTTGGGGCTAAGAGGAATGACGTTACAGGAGAATGGAGAAAGTTACACAACACAGAACTGCACGCGTTGTATTCTTCGCCTAACATAATTAGGAACATTAAATCCAGATGTTTCAAATGGGCAGGCAGAAATTCGAATAGAGTGTTAGTTGGGAGACCTGAGGGAAAAAGACGTTTGGGGAGATCGAGACGTATATGGGAGAATAATATTAAAATGGATTTGAGAGAGGCGGGATATGATGCTAGGGACTGGAAATGTTATGTTTTATTTAACGACGCTCGCAACTGCAGAGGTTATATCAGCGTCGCCGGATGTGCCGGAATTTTGTCCAGCAGGAGTTCTTTTACATGCCAGTAAATCTACTGACATGAGCCTGTGGCATTTAAGCACATTTAAATGCCATCGACCGTAGGGACTGGATTAATCTTTCTCTGGATAGGGACCGATGAGGGGTATGTGAAGACGGCAATGAAACTCAGGGTTCTCTAAAAGTCATTTGTAAGTAAGTATCGAAATGAACCTGATTTAGATATAGATGAATAGCAAATAAGTGAATTTTAGTATGAGGCTAGTAAAACATTATTCTGTATGTCAGATTCGGAAATCAACTAAATTAATTACAATTTATGGACTTATCCTCCAATAACGTTACTAATTAAAACGAATGGCCCCGTAATTGTGAAATATTTCAACACTTTACGAGGACATGTTGTTACCAACAAGTACGAACGATTAAGTCTCGATGTCCGTTTAACAGACAACTGACAACGCCATTATTGCAGTGAGAGAGCAGTGCCACTGCTATCCCCGAGCACCAGAGTAGCATCCCGGACGGGGTGAAGAATGTAGCGCGTCTAATTGCAATTCTCCAAGACGAAAATCGCATTTCATAGCGAACAGCGCTCCATTGAATGTAGTATGAAGGAGGCAATTGGATTTTCACGTTCATGTGTTACACAAGAAACGTATCCTAGTCCGAGTTCGATTACTGGTAGTAAATTATTGTTGAAGCAAGTAGAGCGATAGGGTTGGAAGTAAATCCCGAAAAGACTAAGTATATGATTATGTCTCGTGACCAGAATATTGTACGAAATGGAACTATAAAAATTGGAGATTTAACCTTCGAAGAGGTGGAAAAATTCAAATATCTTGGAGCAACAGTAACAAATCTAAATGACACTCGGGAGGAAATTAAACGCAGAATAAATATGGGAAATGCCTGTTATTATTCGGTTGAGAAGCTTTTGTCATCTAGTCTTCTGTCAAAAAGTCTGAAAGTTAGAATTTATAAAACAGTTATATTACCGGTTCTTCTGTATGGTTGTGAAACTTGGACTCTCACTTTGAGAGAGGAACAGAGATTAAGGGTGTTTGAGAATAAGGTTCTTAGGAAAATATTTGGGGCTAAGAGGGATGAAGTTACAGGAGAATGGAGAAAGTTACACAACGCAGAGCTGCACGCATTGTATACTTCACCTGACATAATTAGGAACATAAAATCCAGACGTTTGAGATGGGCAGGACATGTAGCACGTATGGGCGAATCCAGAAATGCATATAGAGTGTTAGTTGGGAGGCCGGAGGGAAAAAGACCTTTGGGGAGGCCGAGACGTAGATGGGAAGATAATATTAAAATGGATTTGAGGGAGGTGGGATATGATGGTAGAGACTGGATTAACCTTGCTCAGGATAGGGACCAATGGCGGGCTTATGTGAGGGCGGCAATGAGCCTACGGGTTCCTTAAAAGCCAGTAAGTAAGTAAGTAAGTAAATTTAACACTAAATTCGTTCAGTTATCGCATGTTTTTCTGCCTGAACGGTGCTGACCAATGAGAAAGAAGCAGACCTAACGACTCATTCCTAGAAAAGAAATATGGACCGACATAGTGGATAGGCTACTGTGTGTTTTTACTGGAAGAGTAAAGCGCCAGACGTATTGCAATATAACCTTGTTACTTATATCCATGTCTGACGTCAGAACGTTATAAGTTCATGGCAGCCAATTCAAAACACTCTCCATTTTATTGTATCGTTACAGCTGGAATGGGATCACAATACTCTTGTTCGACGGAGTGCCGGGCTCGTCTGTACGAAGTGTGTGCAGCAGAGAAATAAAAGAAAACACTTTTACTGCAACCTTAACCACGTATTGAAGTCCGCACTATTTATAGGACACACATAGCCTAGTACAGTAACTCTCCTTCTATACCCACAATAGTTTAATCACATCTAAATTATTTTACGTTCGTTCATTCATTCATAGTGTACCTCCCAAGGGCAGGTTTTTCACTGCAAACCCAGCATTCTCCGATCTTTCCTTTTTTTCCGTCTTCCGCATACGATCCATGTTTCTTAATGTTTTTTACAATTCATTTTTGGTTTTCCGATAAGGTAATTACAAGATTATAAAATATATTTATTTAAATTTTCAATCGTATGACTTATCATCTTATTACCATCCTTTCTCTTAACATGTTTTAGCAAGTGTTCATCTATATCTATACTAATAATAAATCTGTAGCCAAAATTTTTCTGGTAATTTTCGAGTTTCCAAAAATAATTGGTCCTAACATATATAATTAACCACCCTGAAACCGAAAATCGCTTTTTTGAAATATTTGTTTGTATGTCTGCCTATCTATCTGGATGTCTGTTACCTTTTTACGCGATAATGGCTGAACCGATTTATATGAAAATTGGAATATAAAGTAAGTTCGTTGTAACTTAGATTTTAGGCTATATGACATTCAAAATACATTATTTAAAAGGGGGGTTATAAGGGGGCCTGAATTAAATAAATCGAAATATCTCGCTTATTATTGATTTTTGTGAAAAATGTTACATAAAAACAGTTTCTTTACAATTAATTTCCGATAAGTTTTATTCCTTGAAAAATTTTAATAGGACTGATATTTAATGAGATAAATGAGTTTTAAAATTAAAATAACTGCCATCTAAGGCCGTATAATGAAATAAAAAACAAATGACTTCGTCTATAAGGGTCCTTGGACAGCAACAATCGAAAGCTATGAAACATAGCCTACAGAGAATGTTTCTGTGTTTGTATGAAGTAATATCGGAAGCTAAATTAACCGATTTGTATGATTAATTATTATTTCATCATTGGAAAGTGTAGTTTCTCTGGATGGACATAATGCTATAATGTTATTACAGTAACTTCTGATATAATATAATATAATAAAATATAATATAATATAATATAATACAATATAATATATGTAATGTAATATTATATAATATAATTTAAGTTATTTGAAGGGTTCAGAACCATAGTGAGCCAAACGCCATTTACTAAATACGTAGAAAACAAGGGTTAAAATTAAGTTATTACCATAATTCAATGGAAACCTATAACAAGTAAAATAAAATATACAGATTAAATCTAAATGATGTCAATCTTGATTAAACTATGGTTGCATGTAATAACAATTAAGAAATAGGTTAAAGGAATTGTCATTGCACCAAATGAGTGTCTCTGGACCATAATGATTGCATTTTAATTATTTGGATGAAATTTAAATTAAGTAACATATTAAACGATTTATCCTTCTATCAAACACGAATGTTCCCTGGATCAAACGTCCTATTTTAATTATGTAATTACTTTATATTTATTTCTAACGGGTGCAGCGGAGCGCACGGGTACGGCTAGTTTGTAATAAGAATGATAAGTAATATGATTGAAAATTTAAATAAATGTTATATCTTAATGTTGTCTATCATCTGATATCTTTTTCTGTCCCGAAATTTTCTCCCGTTCACCATTCCTTCCAGTTAGTCACGAATGAACTAATATTCCGCATACATTCTATCACTTTGTAGCCTACATGAACTGTATTTCATAAAAAAGCCTTACCTACGGAGGAGCGGTAGAAATTTATGTTACATTTAAGGGGAAGGTACACCATTGGTCTGCAAAAATTTAGTGAAATTCGTTTTTTTTTATATCTCAGCTACTATAAAAGCTAAATGAACAAAAAGTTTTCAAGCTTAATACACATACATTACACTTTATAAAACACCATTCATAATATTAAAATAGCTAATAATTACCTGTAAAAACTAATATCAAAGTTGCATAATATTTTTTTACAACCGTAAAGCATTTACATAATAAAATATACAATTAATTAAATATCTGCATGATTCTTTTACTGAAACATCATAGTCTAGGATCTTTTACCTATTCCTTCAACAACTTTTTTTCTTAATCTTTACTTCGAGTATTAAATTTTCAAAAATATTGATTAAAAAATATTTCCTGAAGGAATAGGTTAAAGATCATAGACTATGTTATTGATGCAGGTCTTCAGAATATTTCTCTAAAGAATCATGCAGATATTTAGTTAATGGTATATTTTATTATGTATACAATAATAGCAATAATAATAATAATAATAATAATAATAATAATAATAATAATAATAATAATAATACTTCATTTTCAGGGTAAAGATACATATTGTTTTTATACAAACAAGAATCTAGCACCCCCAGAAAGAGTAACTTACATACTCGTGCTCATGGAGCATTCCACATAATTTAAATTTAAAAGTCATGTTGAGTTCAGATAAGTTTGTGAAGTAATATCATATAAATTAGTTTTTTTATTTTTCAGTCAATCACTTATCATGTTAAGATGGCAGAAATGGATTCTGTTACATCAAGAGACAATGTTAATATTGTCTCTTGATGTAACAGAATCCATTTCTACCATCTTAACATGATAAGTGATTGACTGAAAAATAAACAAACTAATTTATATGATATTATTCCACATAATGTTAAGACATTTTATTAAATAACAAAGTTAAAAAAAAAGAAGAAGAAAAAGATACACATATATAAAATAATTGAACTTTAGATTTTGTCACTAAACAGCAATTTTTAATTCAGTTTTTAAACTAAGGAGCATTTAAATACTTCACGGCTGCAAAAAATTATGCAAATTTGATATTATTTTTACAGGTAATTATTAGCTATTTTAATATTATGAATAGTGTTTTATAAAGTGTGATGTATGTATAGTAATCATCGTCGTCGTGGTGACAAATATGACGTTTTAGCTGCTCATATGTCTTATTTAATATAATTTTACGTACTTTCTGGCCGGGAAATAAATTGTTCGCTTACTATTTCAAGCATCAACTCATGTACCTACATAATATTTCTGAATTCAAAACATTTGCTATTTTGAGCTTAAATGGCCTCTTGCAATTCACCTTCCGAAGAAATCAATAACTACTAACCCCCAAAAAACAGACTTCGAATCTACCCCTTGTTTGTTCAATGAAAAATCCGTCCATTATATGACAAAAAAGTATCCAAATATATTAAATTGATTAAAATCAGTGAAGAGAAAGTGAAGAACAAAACGGTGGGATGGGATAGACAAACATGGCGAACTGGCAAATAATGTTGCAACCCCATTTTATGGCTATGCGGAAGCCACTCAGCCGTAATATAAATTATCAAATGATCGCAGAATGCAAACTATTGCATAAATGTTTGGCGCAGCGACATAGCGAACTCAATTTTGTGTTTTATTTGATGGCCAGCGGAGAACCGCAGCATGCAGAATATCGGAGGTGTGGGGCCCACAACAATGTTATTCACTCGAGTTATTCTTCCCTTTCTATGCCATGCCGGTATGCACATCCATGTACAGGGTGTTCCTTAGAACACGCTTGCTCTGATGAGTTTTAATTACATTGGTCAAGGGAACTACAGCAAAATACCTTTGTGCGAGATCGTGCGTATTTGCTTGGTTTCCGCACAAAACCAATCCGCGTAAAGTCTAAAATTCCACATTCAGTATTCCCAACCTAACACACATAACAATTCCCTCTTCTTACCGCTTAAGTGGCATATTGATTTTACTGCTTTAGGCTTTTAACATATTATTTTTAGAGACGTTCAATATAGTGATAATTATAAATTGGAAACTTACCACTGCAATTTCACCTAAATTGCACTGTTAATTATTGTTTTTAAATATTTGCAAAAATTAAGTAAACTCTACAACTCCATTAAAGTTACTGCATTCGTGATGCAAGTAACATTAAGGAAGCCGTGAAAAAATCAACAAGATTCCAGACTCATCATAGACTGTGGAAAAAAAAAGGCAGACGTATATCACGGCCTGCTGGAGTATAGTAAACACAGAAAACATTTTAAAGCAACAATGTTGAAGATAGATATTTTTGTTTTGCAAATTTGCCGTCATTGAACACAAACCAAGATGGAGATTTCATTGCAACTAATTAGAAATTCCTCTTTCAGGTATGTAATAAACGATCTTCGCACAAAATAATGTACGATACACGAGCGGTATGTTTTCTTTCAATTCTCGGAAATTAAAAAAGCTCAACTACGTTTCGCTTTTTCAAACTTTTCCTCGAACATGAAAACGTCAACATACCGCTCTTGTAACCGCATATTACTATTATCTATCGTTCTTCGCCTGCTATACCGCCTCCTTTTCACAACTTGCAATCCAATGCAGTGTAGGCGAGTATATCTTTGGACGGACACTGAGACAAACTGGCTGTGTACTGAGTATGGCACAGGACCACTGCTGAGACAATACAGGGCAACACATCACAAGAAACAAGCATCCAGTTCCGTGGACGGAAGGTATTAGGGCCTATTCCTCCATTATCCAAGCCAGAAATCGAACCTCGTACGTACGTTGTCCACAGGGCCAAGGTGGCGAATTACGACAAAAAATAAACATGAAGGTCCTTAATAATATAACCTGTATTAGGCCAATATGTTATTAGAAGGAAGGAGCGTGCTAAATGACTGTGGCCGGGAGGAAAAAGGTCTTAAGTAAAAATTTTATACTTTTCAGGAAAGCAGTAGAAAGATTGAAATTGGTGTCAATTATAAAGTTTTTTTTTTTTAATTAAGAGATTTTTCTTGGATATTATTTGTTTATAGTTCTTCTAAAATAGGTAATGTAGCTCATTTAACAATTTCTTGATTATTTCCAAAAATAGCCGCACTTAAGCCCTTTTAAGACTACAACCCAAACTGAGTACAAGGGACTATTAAACATAAGACCTTTTTCATGTCAAAATAAATGAGAAATGCAAATTATTAGGAATGCAAAATGGGTCTTAAACAATTATAGGACTGAATAATTTCAAGGAAAAACTGTTCCGGAGCCGGGTATCGATCCCGGGACCCTTCGCTTGGCGCGCGAGCTACTACCACAGTCTACTATATACAGTCACGAAGCTTGAGTTTTGAGGGTGCTAGAAACAATAGACTGTGACGGTAATATTTTGCATTGCCTGTAATGAGGCGATATTAGCGATCCCAGTGGTGAGCAACTATCTAATGTTTGCATATTTACTACGTATTGAGCTTCGCGACTGTATATACTAGACTGTGCTACTACCTGAAAGCCAGATTTGTATAATTATAGGACTGTTTACATGGTGCTTGAAGTTTTAAAAGGAAAGGGCATCAGTATGTGATAAAATGGCTAAAATACAGGTTAGAGCTTTTTAATAGGGAAGCATGGAAAGTAAACATGTGATGTTTGTAAGGAATAAAGTATTAAATATTCTTAAGTCCTTTATTCTGTGTGTGCTCGATTCAAAAAGTACTTAGAACATTTGGTAACGCTCTGTAAATCCAGTCAGGAGTCTTATTTGACTTTAGGTTTATCTATTTTAGTTTCTATAATTCGTAGTTATGGTAATGATTATTTCCAATCATATGTTATGTTGCAATGTTAAAATTTTTAATATATTTGATTTTTTTAATCCCTTTATGTTTATTGGGTAATTCTTGATGAATAATTCAGTCATTAATATTTCTTTTATGTTTTTTATTTATATTTTCTATACCTGGTCTTTAGCCGTTTTACCAGATTGTTGAGAATTGTTTCCGCTTTCAGAATCTATAAAAATCTCATTAAAAAAAAAATTGCCTTAAGACCTTTTTCCTCCCGGCCACAGATGGATAAAAAGAATAAAAAACGAAAAGTGTGCTAGAAAGAGTGGATGAAGAAAGAATAATGCTGAAACTGATCAGGAAGAGAAAAAGAAACTGGCTGGCCACTGGCTAAGAAAAAAATGCATACTGAAGGATGCACTGGAAGGAATGGTGAAAGGGAGAAAAGTTCAGGAAAGAAGAAGGTATAACCTGATAGACAACATTAAGATATATGGATCATGTGAGAGGAAGAATAATTATTTGTATGCATCTTAAGTCTGATTAGTGTAACATCTAGCTAATCGGCGATACATGCCATGGAGGAAGAAAGGAACTGGTCATCCTATCTCCTGGCCTAGTTGCCTCATAAGTGGTGCCTTTTGGCGAGATTCAGACCTGACGTCGGACAGTTGACTAAACATCTTGGAGACGAAGAGGACGACGAAAAAGAAAAAAAGATTTGAGAATGCTGGGTTTGCACTAAAAGATCTGCCCCTAGGTAGAAAATCATTTATAGTTTTCTGCCCAAGGGCAGGTCTTTCACTGCAAACCCAGTATTCTCCACTCTTTCCTGCCTTCCGCTTTGTCGCCGCGTGTTGATCCATGTCTTATGTGATCTATTTTTTTTATTTCAGTAGGTTATTTTATGACGCTTTATCAACAGCTTAGATTATTTAGCGTCTGAATGAGATGAAGGTGATAATGCCGGTGAAATGAGTCCGGGGTCCAGCACCGAAAGTTACCCAGCATTTGCTCGTATTTATTAGGCTATCTTACGACGCTGTATCAACATCTAGGTTATTTAGCGTCTGAATGAAATGAAGGTGATAATGCCGGTGAAATGAGTCCGGGGTCCAGCACCGAAAGTTACCCAGCATTTGCCCGTATTTATTAGGCTATCTTACGACGCTGTATCAACATCTAGGTTATTTAGCGTCTGAATGAAATGAAGGTGATAATGCCGGTGAAATGAGTCCGGGGTCCAGCACCGAAAGTTACCCAGCATTTGCCCGTATTTATTAGGCTATCTTACGACGCTGTATCAACATCTAGGTTATTTAGCGTCTGAATGAAATGAAGGTGATAATGCCGGTGAAATGAGTCCGGGGTCCAGCACCGAAAGTTACCCAGCATTTGCCCGTATTTATTAGGCTATCTTACGACGCTGTATCAACATCTAGGTTATTTAGCGTCTGAATGAAATGAAGGTGATAATGCCGGTGAAATGAGTCCGGGGTCCAGCACCGAAAGTTACCCAGCATTTGCCCGTATTTATTAGGCTATCTTACGACGCTGTATCAACATCTAGGTTATTTAGCGTCTGAATGAAATGAAGGTGATAATGCCGGTGAAATGAGTCCGGGGTCCAGCACCGAAAGTTACCCAGCATTTGCTCGTATTTATTAGGCTATCTTACGACGCTGTATCAACATCTAGGTTATTTAGCGTCTGAATGAAATGAAGGTGATAATGCCGGTGAAATGAGTCCGGGGTCCAGCACCGAAAGTTACCCAGCATTTGCCCGTATTTATTAGGCTATCTTACGACGCTGTATCAACATCTAGGTTATTTAGCGTCTGAATGAAATGAAGGTGATAATGCCGGTGAAATGAGTCCGGGGTCCAGCACCGAAAGTTACCCAGCATTTGCCCGTATTTATTAGGCTATCTTACGACGCTGTATCAACATCTAGGTTATTTAGCGTCTGAATGAAATGAAGGTGATAATGCCGGTGAAATGAGTCCGGGGTCCAGCACCGAAAGTTACCCAGCATTTGCCCGTATTTATTAGGCTATCTTACGACGCTGTATCAACATCTAGGTTATTTAGCGTCTGAATGAAATGAAGGTGATAATGCCGGTGAAATGAGTCCGGGGTCCAGCACCGAAAGTTACCCAGCATTTGCCCGTATTTATTAGGCTATCTTACGACGCTGTATCAACATCTAGGTTATTTAGCGTCTGAATGAAATGAAGGTGATAATGCCGGTGAAATGAGTCCGGGGTCCAGCACCGAAAGTTACCCAGCATTTGCTCGTATTTATTAGGCTATCTTACGACGCTGTATCAACATCTAGGTTATTTAGCGTCTGAATGAAATGAAGGTGATAATGCCGGTGAAATGAGTCCGGGGTCCAGCACCGAAAGTTACCCAGCATTTGCTCGTATTTATTAGGCTATCTTACGACGCTGTATCAACATCTAGGTTATTTAGCGTCTGAATGAAATGAAGGTGATAATGCCGGTGAAATGAGTCCGGGGTCCAGCACCGAAAGTTACCCAGCATTTGCCCGTATTTATTAGGCTATCTTACGACGCTGTATCAACATCTAGGTTATTTAGCGTCTGAATGAAATGAAGGTGATAATGCCGGTGAAATGAGTCCGGGGTCCAGCACCGAAAGTTACCCAGCATTTGCTCGTATTTATTAGGCTATCTTACGACGCTGTATCAACATCTAGGTTATTTAGCGTCTGAATGAAATGAAGGTGATAATGCCGGTGAAATGAGTCCGGGGTCCAGCACCGAAAGTTACCCAGCATTTGCCCGTATTTATTAGGCTATCTTACGACGCTGTATCAACATCTAGGTTATTTAGCGTCTGAATGAAATGAAGGTGATAATGCCGGTGAAATGAGTCCGGGGTCCAGCACCGAAAGTTACCCAGCATTTGCTCGTATTTATTAGGCTATCTTACGACGCTGTATCAACATCTAGGTTATTTAGCGTCTGAATGAAATGAAGGTGATAATGCCGGTGAAATGAGTCCGGGGTCCAGCACCGAAAGTTACCCAGCATTTGCCCGTATTTATTAGGCTATCTTACGACGCTGTATCAACATCTAGGTTATTTAGCGTCTGAATGAAATGAAGGTGATAATGCCGGTGAAATGAGTCCGGGGTCCAGCACCGAAAGTTACCCAGCATTTGCTCGTATTTATTAGGCTATCTTACGACGCTGTATCAACATCTAGGTTATTTAGCGTCTGAATGAAATGAAGGTGATAATGCCGGTGAAATGAGTCCGGGGTCCAGCACCGAAAGTTACCCAGCATTTGCCCGTATTTATTAGGCTATCTTACGACGCTGTATCAACATCTAGGTTATTTAGCGTCTGAATGAAATGAAGGTGATAATGCCGGTGAAATGAGTCCGGGGTCCAGCACCGAAAGTTACCCAGCATTTGCCCGTATTTATTAGGCTATCTTACGACGCTGTATCAACATCTAGGTTATTTAGCGTCTGAATGAAATGAAGGTGATAATGCCGGTGAAATGAGTCCGGGGTGCAGCACCGAAAGTTACCCAGCATTTGCCCGTATTTATTAGGCTATCTTACGACGCTATATCAACATCTAGGTTATTTAGCGTCTGAATGAAATGAAGGTGATAATGCCGGTGAAATGAGTCCGGGGTCCAGCACCAGAAGTTACCCAGCATTTGCCCGTATTTATTAGGCTATCTTACGACGCTATATCAACATCTAGGTTATTTAGCGTCTGAATGAAATGAAGGTGATAATGCCGGTGAAATGAGTCCGGGGTCCAGCACCAGAAGTTACCCAGCATTTGCTCATATTGGGTTGAGGTAGAACCCCGGAAAAAACCTCAACCAGATAACTTGCCCCGACCGGGAATCTAATCCGGGCCACCTGATTTCGCGGTCAGACGCGCTAGCCGTTACTCCAGAGGTGTGGACTTATGTGATCTGACATCTGATATCTTATTCTGCGCCTAACGTCTCTTCCATTCGTCATTCCTTCCAGTGTTGTGTGGATGTGTTTATAATAATTATACTTTTGTCTTATAAAGAAATATTACTGGCGCTCCCACAGTCTACAGTGGAAGAGAGCATCATCTTGAAATAAGAAAAATCTATTCTTCACTCTCAACTGTTTCCCTTTTCTTTATTTTCAGTTTAAAAATGGAGTTTTAAAAAGTTAGCAACTCTGAAGTAGTTGTGCTAATATTCTCAAGTTGTGTGATTGTACAAAAAATCTTTGAATAAAATATGAAAAAGTTCTTTATCCCTCCCCCCTTCATAGCCTTTTCAATTCTTTGCTGCTGTCAAGAAAAATTGAACCGTTTTGAATAGCTCTTTATGCGATTTATGGTGGAAGGGGATAAAGTCGGTCATGAATAAATAAACATCGCTCACGATTTATCACAAGCCGTGAGAAGTTCAGCAGGAGTTCGTAAAGCACTCCTTGTGATAGCATCCGCCTGCGTACATCGACCAATCGGGAGCTGGCTACCTTGTTCGGTGTCATCCAGTGCTTTGGTGTCCCTGCTGTAGGACGTTCGTAAGAACTTTATCTCCTAAGTCAGACAGTGTCGTTTCCTCCCTGGTAATACACCGGCTATGAAGAAATGCCGGAGTAAGTTGCAGCAACTCAAGCACAATCTCCGTCCACCACAAATTCGCCGTGATTTGAACTCACATCTCCAGCTTGAAAAGCCAATCGAGACTTCATTATCTGAAGGGACACTAGGACTGAACTTTTGCCCAAAATTATAAAAATAAATACTTTTTTACATAAATAATTACTTCATACATCTGTTTAACATTCTGTCCTATATTTAACTCCACTACTTTCAAAGGTCTCGCGACCAATTTTAAGATGCCACACTTACTAATAATTGCGTTTTCTCAAAACTACGTTTTTGGTCAATAATAAAGTTCCTAGCGGCTTCCATTTGCTCCGATTTACATGAAACTTTACAAGAATACTCAGCATATTGCAATACAGAAAGCTGTGCATGGAATCAGTTCTTCACTGAAAACTTTTCATGATATGAATTTTTAACTTCTAAAAATTAAAGAAAATTATCAAGCAAAAATTATGATTTGTAAGAAATTATTTATCTCATGAACCAATTCTCAAATTTAAAAATCCATGTGCAGTTTTCTTTATCATGAAATGTAAGTCCTTCATAGAAGATTTTTAAAAGCAAAAACAATTCTGAAACCGTCAGGGTGTTCTGAATTCACGCATGATTTAATATTAAAATACGTGAAAATTAATATCTGAGGAACTTGATGAATTTGGTAGTACTGTTATTTAAACGTGCAGGCACACAAACCCCTCGAATTCGAAAAAAAAATTAATAAAAAAGCTGTAAAAGTTTTTTTCCGTTCCAGTGTCCCTTAAGGAGAGAAAATAGTGAAATTTGATTTTTTTTTCTAATTGATGCACAATTTTCAATTTTGTAGGTACAAATATCATTGCTCCAACAACATAAAAGTGGGGCCCAAATTTTGAAAAAAAAAAAAAAAAAAAAAAAAACAAGAATACATTAATCCACTAAAATGAATATATCAGCCATTTTTAAAGATGAATTCAAAATTTCTATGAGAATTTACCTCTAAAATCATGTTCTATAAAATGTCAACAGCAGAATTTTCATATTGACTTTCAAAATTTTAAGATAAACAACTACAACTTTAAGAATGTATGTTGAAAATGTTTTTACAGAAATATGGAGGCATATTTTTCAAATGCAACACAATAACAAATTTCTGTTACTGAGAAAACTTTTCCTAGCATCCTAAGAGATATATGCACCAAATACCAGGCATGCAGCGTTAATAGTTCCGCAGATACATACAGTATTTTGTATGCAATAAAGTAAAAAGTTAAAGTAATGGAAAACTGCAATCGAAGTTCAATGTCATTTAAAACTCCCTGTGCAGCATAGCTATAAAAATGACGTCACAACAGCAGGCAAGAACATACTTGCGCGTTAAATTTTATGTAATGTATTTTTCAAATACTGGCATCGAAGAATATTTTGAAACAAAAAAAAACTGAAATTCTTTCATAATATTTTAACCATACTCTTCCCTCAAAAAATAACCTGTGTTCGAATAACTCATGTCTTCTTCGTTAGTTCCAACTGCTAGAGTCCATTCTTGAGTCCCTGCATTCCATTCTACTTCCTTCCACTTCGCTTTTACTCCCTTTTGTTTTATGATCTTTTTCCAAGATAGTTTTCAATTTTGTTTTAATTATCCAATATTTTTTTTTATCATTTTGGTCTTAAAATTCCTTACATTTTATATTTAGTGGTAATACATCGCCTTCTGTTCTCGGTTGCTGGTTATTCACGTGGACTTCGCTATTTGTAGCAACTTCAATGGTATGATGCCTTTTCATCTGAATCTGCTATTCCTTTTTAATCTAAAAACAAAGTGAGGTATAGTCTTCAAAACGTTATGATACAGGGTCTTTCATAAGGAACTGATCACTCGAAAAATTGACTAATTTTTACTATTTTTGGTTATGTTGTACATCTCTGCCTTATTACTGGATTTGGTTACGCGTTTGCCCGCCAGAAGTCCCTACTTTTCTAAGTAGAGATGAGTGAAACTATCGCTACGAAATTTAAAACTTAGGGCTAGTGTCAAAGAACCACAAATTACAATAAATTCCAATGTACTTACACTAATTATGGCTCACAGCTAAACATGTCTGTCCCCCCCCCCCCCGCGAAGAATGTACAAATGCAAGCGACGGACCATCTTTCCGTGCACTCTCGAGAACATTTTAAGAGTAACCATCTGTAAGGGCCTATCGTCTGCATAATCCTTTCTATCAATTTTGGGATGGTGTGAGGTTTATCTGCAAACAACGATCCTTAACAAATCCCAAACTGGGGAAGTTATGTCTGGAGATCGTGACGGCCAAGCAACTGGACCTGCGCGACTGATCAACCTGTTAGGAAACAATTCATGAAGGAAGGTTCGAACATACCTTGCCGCCCACCAATGCAAACACGCATGGAATGGAAATGGCGCATTCTGGTGGACACATTTGTGACTAGATAGACCAAATCGAGTAGGGATACGGCACCGGGAAAGATTCTTACTAGCAGAGATGTACAGCACAGCCAAAAACGTAAAAATTAGTCCATTTTTCGAATGATCAGTTATGATACACCCTGTATTTCTGCATCATTAATATTAGAGAAATCCAAATTCACGCATTATCCTGGTGTAAAGAAGATTAACCTCAATGACATGATGGTGTCATTATTCTCTTCTTGGACTTGTTTTATGTCATGTTTTTTTTTTTTTTTTTTTTTTTTTTTTTTTTCCACAATTATATAAATTCTTTATTTAATTTAAAAGTCTTTCCAACGTCGGAACCTAACCTCTTTTCACTTCAGCTTCCAGCGAAAGCAAAGATTCCTTGTATACCTTGGTTAGAAGGTCTTGTTTATTCACAGAGTATAGACTTACTTACTTACTGGCTTTTAAGGAACCCGGAGGTTCATTGCCGCCCTCACATAAGCCCACCATTGGTCCCTATCCTGAGCAAGATTAATCCAGTCTCTATCATCATATCCCACCTCCCTCAAATCCATTTTAATATTATCTTCCCATCTACGTCTCGGCCTCCCTAAAGGCCTTTTTCCCTCCGGCCTCCCAACTAACACTCTATATGCATTTCTGGATTCGCCCATACGTGCTACATGCCCTGCCCATCTCAAACGTCTGGATTTAATGTTCCTAATTATGTCAGGGAAAGAATACAAGGCGTGCAGTTCCAAGTACCAAATCTCAAAACCTTATTCCTTTGCTGTGGTCGTGCCAGAGAATCAGTCCCATTCCGAGGCTTATTTGAAGGATTCGTAACAAGCTGTTTTTTACGGTGATGGGTTGTTAGCCCTTCGCCCAACCCCCAAGCTGGAGGACCATCATAGAGTATAGACTATTCCATTAATTGCAAATTCATTACGCTCCAAATTAGTCTCAAAATTGAGAATCCACACCCGAAGGCACGGATATCTTCACCTTTCTACGTGACGTCCTACGATAAATCTGGCCTTGAATCTGGGTCTTGCTATTTTAGATATGAATTATTTTCAAACACGCTGCGCTCTTCCAGTTGACGTTGGTGTCGACAAACACTTGCAGAATGGCAAAATAAAACGCAGTATGGCACTGATATAAATAGTCGTCAAAGCAGAAAAATCGTTTGAACGCCACGCTGCGTGTAACTGGTAAAGCTTTGACTTGTTTTCCTTACAAAAACTCGCGGGAAAAAATTTACCGAATGCATATGCACCCACCAGGCCTGAGTGATTTATTAAAATAGCAACGCATATATTGCCGTATAAATATAGATCGTTGGAGTATAGTGAGATTCATTTCAAGGGCTTATTATTTCGAGAGTTAAGTAGGTGGAACTAAATGTCCGGCACCTTTTAATGCAGATCTAATTTGGTATTTTGTCAGATGATACAAAGGCACGGATGAACACTATTATGAGACTGGTGGAGAAGGTGGAGATACAAAAACAAAACTTTCCCCACCCAATAATAATAATAATAATAATAATAATAATAATAATAATAATAATAATAATAATAATAATAATAATAATAATTTATTTATTCTGGCGAAGTTAAGGCCATCAGGCCTTTTCTTCCACTTAGCTAGAAACAAAAGAAGCTGATACAATTTTAGTAATATTTAAAGAACACTAATAAAAATTTATACAGCCATACAAGCACAATGACTAAATTAATGCAAACATATTAAATAATAATTACAAAATAATATAGGGCTAGAAGTTACATTCAATGAATATGCCAGCGGTAAGTGAACCAATATTACAAATTATAAGAATAACAAATTCAGAGTAAATTATAATTATGCAACTTACTTACTTACTGGCTTTTAAGGAACCCGGAGGTTCATTGCCGCCCTCACATAAGCCCGCCATTGATCCCTATCCTGTGCAAGATTAATCCAGTCTCTACCATCATATCCCACCTCCCTCAAATCCATTTTAATATTATCTTCCCATCTACGTCTCGGCCTCCCCAAAGGTCTTTTTCCCTCCTGCCTCCCAACTAACACTCTATATACATTTCTGGATTCGCCCATACGTGCTACATGCCCTGCCCATCTCAAACGTCTGGATTTAATGTTCCTAATTATGTCAGGTGAAGAATATAATGCGTGCAGTTCTGCGTTGTGTAACTTTCTCCATTCTCCTGCAACTTCATCCCTCTTAGCCCCAAATATTTTCCTAAGCACTTTTTTGTCAAACACCCTAACCTATGTTCCTCTCTCAAAGTGAGAGTCCAAGTTTCACAACCATACAGGACAACCGGTAATATAACTGTTTTATAAGTTATAACTTTCAGATTTTTTGACAGCAGACTGGATGATAAAAGCTTCTCAACCGAATAATAACAGGCATTTCCCATATTTATTCTGTGTTTAATTTCCTCCCGAGTGTCATTTATATTTGTTACTGTTGCTCCAAGATATTTGAATTTTTCCACCTCTTCGAAGGATAAATCTCCAATTTTTATATTTCCATTTCGTACAATATTCCGGTCACGAGACATAATCATATACTTAAGTCTTTTCGGGATTTACTTCCAACCCTATCGCTTTACTTGCTTCAAGTAGAATTTCCGTGTTTTCGCTAATCGTTTGTGGATTTTCTCCTAACATATTCAAGTCATCCGCATAGACAAGAAGCTGATGTAACCCGTTCAATTCCGAGAAAAATTATATATATATATATATATATATATATATATATATACACATTATTATATATTATATATATACACACACACATACACACACAGAGAAAGGAGAATTAAACATGAATACTGGTCACGTGTTTAAACAATTTACTTTTAAATAGCAATATCGTTCAACAGATCCACTTTCGGATGCTTTTCTTAGAATACTTCCATTTCCTCTATCCTTTTTCAACATGTATTGTGGGTCCCTATCACCACGGCATGGCGCGTCCTCATGTTGCGGATAGAGGAGACGGCCTCCAGATATGGAGGGTAGCTGCGATTGTATTGAATAAGCTGTCGCGGACAGCCGATAAGGGGTGGGCCTCCAGCTTGGGGGCTGGGCGAAGGGCTAACAGCCTATCACCGTAAAAAAAGAACTTGTTACGAAACTTCAATATAAGCCTTGGAATAAGCTTTGGGGAGGCTGAGAAGTATTGAGGACATTAAAATGGATTCCAGGGAGTTGGGATAAGATGCTAGGGACTGGATTAATCTCGCTCAGGTTAGGGATCGATGGGGGGGGGCTTATGTGAGGGCGGCAATGAACTTCCGGATTCACTGAAATTTATTTATAAGTAAGTAAGTATATTCAACAAATATAAATGACAATCGGGATGAGCAGTACTTAGCAATATTTTTATCACTAGAATTCAAGTATTTACTTAAAGACTAGCGGGAACAGCTTTTACTACTTTTTAATTCACTCCACCCAAAGTCTCTGAATAATCTCCATAATTAAACGCTGTGGTATGATCTCATGTAATCGCAGTTCTCATTTGGTATGCTAACTAAATAGTTGGTTTTGTCTTACGATAGTCTGGTTTTGTAGAAGCCAGGCGGGTCCTGTTCATCTTTGGCTGTTTCCTGGGGGTGGGTGGGGGTGGGGGTGGTTATCCAGCCTCGTGGCGGAGGCTTGGAAGCGCGCCATGCCATGGATAAAGATATAGGATTTTTTTATATATATCTCCTCCCCCCATCCTTGGTACTAGGCAGTGTACGTTTATTGATTCCTTTATCCAGTGTGTTGCTGTGAGGGGAAGGGTTGACAATATGTGCTGGTCCACTCTTGCTCCATTCCCTACAGATGTTTCCAATATCCCCGACTAACTCCATTTTAACATAATTCCTTCACAAGCATCCGCAGTCCTGAACTTGCCATTTTGGCACCTCATTCCAGACTTGCGAAGTCAAAATGAAACCTTTTCATACCATTCCCAACGTTGTACGAGAAAGGAAGCCGATCTAAAGTGAGCGTGTTCTAAAGTACGTATTTCCGTTATGTTTTTGTATTTGTCTTGTTATTTTGTATTTCTGTTTTTATTTCGTAATTGTAGTTATAGGCTATCAACTTTAGTGTGTTCTCAAGTATTTGTGGTATATTTTTTGCACTTATGTTGTTTTGTATTTCTGTTATTGTTTTGTAATTGTACTTATGTCAATTTTATGTGTTCTCAAGTACTTGTGTTATGTTTTTTACTTTGTTGTTGTTTTGTATTTTTGTTATTGTTTTGTGATTGTACTTATGTCAATTTAATGTGTTCTCAAGTACTTGTGCTATGTTTTTGTACTTATGTTATTGTTTTGTATTTTTGTTATTGTTTTGTAATTGTACTTATGTCAATTTTATGTGTTCTCAAGTACTTGTGTTATGTTTTTTACTTTGTTGTTGTTTTGTATTTTTGTTATTGTTTTGTGATTGTACTTATGTAAATTTAATGTTTCCTCAAGTACTTGTGTTATGTTTTTGTACTTATGTTGTTGTTTTGTATTTTTGTTATTGTTTTGTGATTGTACTTATGTCAATTTAATGTGTTCTCAAGTACTTGTGTTATGTTTTTGTACTTTGTTGTTGTTTTGTATTTTTGTTATTGTTTTGTGATTGTACTTATGTCAATTTAATGTGTTCTCAAGTACTTGTGCTATGTTTTTGTACTTATGTTATTGTTTTGTATTTTTGTTATTGTTTTGTAATTGTACTTATGTCAATTTAATGTTTCCTCAAGTACTTGTGTTATGTTTTTGTACTTATGTTGTTGTTTTGAATTTTTGTTATTGTTTTGTGATTGTACTTATGTCAATTTAATGTGTTCTCTAGTACTTGTGCTATGTTTTTGTACTTATGTTATTGTTTTGTATTTTTGTTATTGTTTTGTGATTGTACTTATGTCAATTTAATGTGTTCTCAAGTACTTGTGCTATGTTTTTGTACTTATGTTATTGTTTTGTATTTTTGTTATTGTTTTGTAATTGTACTTATGTCAATTTAATGTTTTCTCAAGTACTTGTGTTATGTTTTTGTACTTATGTTGTTGTTTTGTATTTTTGTTATTGTTTTGTGATTGTACTTATGTCAATTTAATGTGTTCTCTAGTACTTGTGCTATGTTTTTGTACTTTGTTGTTGTTTTGTATTTTTGTTATTGTTTTGTGATTGTACTTATGTCAATTTAATGTGTTCTCAAGTACTTGTGCTATGTTTTTGTACTTATGTTATTGTTTTGTGATTGTACTTATGTCAATTTAATGTGTTCTCAAGTACTTGTGTTATGTTTTTGTACTTATATTGTTGTTTTGTATTTCTGTTATTGTTTTGTGATTGTACTTATGTCAATTTAATGTTTTCTCAAGTATTTGTGTTATGTTTTTGTACTTATATTGTTGTTTTGTATTTCTGTTATTGTTTTGTGATTGTACTTATGTCCATTTAACGTTTTCTCAAGTACTTGTGTTATGTTTTTGTACTTATGTTGTTTTGTATTTCTGTTATTGTTTTGTGACTGTACTTATGTCAATTTAATGTTTCCTCAAGTACTTGTGTTATGTTTTTGTACTTATGTTGTTGTTTTGTATTTCTGTTATTGTTTTGTAACTGTACTTATGTCAATTTAATGTTACCTCAAGTACTTGTGTTATATTTTTGTACTTATGTTGTTGTTTTGTATTTGTTATTGCTTTGTGACTGTACTTATGTCAATTTAATGTTTTCTCAAGTACTTGTGTTATGTTTGTGTACTTATGTTGTTTTGCATTTCTGTTATTGTTTTGTAATTGTACTTACGTCAATTTTAGTGTGTTCTCAAATACTTGTGTTATGTTTTTGTACTTATTTTCTTGTTCTGTATTTCTGTTATTTTTGTAATTGCATGCCGATTTTGGTGTGTTCTCAAGTATTTATGTTATATTTTGAATTTATGTTCTTTTGTGTTTCTGTTATTGTTTTGTAATTATAGTTATTCTTTCGTACTTGTACTGTTTGGTTTGTTTTGTATTAGTGTGTTATTTTGTGCTTTATTTTGTTTTGCTTTTTGTTGTGTTCTTTATGGTGTGTTTTATATTTGATTTTTGTGTAAATGGTGTTTGTTTCCTTTTGCCCTGTAGCAACATTACCACAGGGAATTTTCCCATTCGAAATGCTATAAATAATTTATTCATTCCCATAAAGTGGAAAGTTAGTCAACTTTATTTGTTTATTCTGAGCTAGGGAAATATTTTCGTTCTGTGTTACTTCACTTGTATTGATTTTAAAATGTATTTGCCAGTGGAGAATGTTTTTCTCTTTACTTTCCAGTTTCTGATTCCTGTTATTAGCCTACAGTTCAAGATGCACGTCAAGGATATTCATATTCCTGACGCGGATGCACTCTAAGCCAACATTTGAATTTCTCTACCAGACATACAATAGAACTCTCTTGGCGTCCTGTCAGAACAAGACCAGAGCTCCATCTAAAATAACACAAGGTTTCTTAGGAACAACGCATAATCCATCCTCTATGAAAATTTCCAATCCTATGACCTGTCTTCTACGTCGTTCATGATAACATCCTTTTATTGGGACCCGGAGAGAGTGATGACCAGAGATACTATTTTACGATGAATACAAACCTTAAATTTCGGTATAAAAATGTCCTTAATTTGCGTGTTATTTCGCAGAAAAAAACATAAAAGCATACATTCGGTGTTATTTCAATTTAAAAATTACAACTTTTTGATTCTCGTCGTGCAAAATACATTACTGTATATTCCTACAAAGACTAAAGGTCTGTATCATCAAGAGATTCTTAAAGTTCTTGGTACATTTTAGGAAAGCTTAGTTTTCTATTAGCACTCACATGTTATGTAGAGAAATGTGTGCAACAGTCTTCCATTATGTGTGTGAATAATATAAACTAATATACACTACAAAACATTCAGACAATTTCTAGGGTTCTATTTCCATATTAAGAAATAATTGCTTTGGCAATAATTATACATTCTAATATTTTTGTGTAAAAGAAAATCATACTCTTTAATTTGGTACTTTTGAAGATTTTTTATATATTATTTTATTTTATTTATTTATTTATTTAACCTGGTAAAGATAAGGCCATCAGGCCTTCTCTTCCCCTCTACCAGGGGATTACAACTACAATATTAGGAATACAATTACAATTATAATTACAATTAATATTAAATTTACAGATACAATAAAAATCAAAGTACTAAAAGATTAACTGATTAATAAAAGCTAGACAGTTTATTGTAAAAGTTAAGAAGAGAGAAGCATTTCTTTTATTGATTAAGTAAAAATTAAACCTACTCTACGCGGTAAGAAAATGCTTAATAAGTTTGCTTTTGAACGCTACTAAATTCCGACAGTCTCTGATGTCACTGGGTAGGGTATTCCACAAGCGCGAGAGCGAGATTGTGTATGATGATGAATACGATGATGTCTTATGTTTTGGTATGGCTAGTATGCGGCTATTTTGCGTGCGTGTGAAGAGATTATGGTATGATGACAGGTAACTGAAACGGGAGGCAAGGTAGGTAGGTGTAGAGGTGTGAAGGACTTGGAAAAGGAGAACAAGAGAATGAAAATTTCTACGTTCGTTAACCGTAGCCAGTTTAGAGTTTGGAAGGATGGGGTAATGTGGTCAGCGCGACAGAGCCATAATTCTTTTATTTTTATATTAGACCTTTGTAATGTTGTTATAAATTTTCAATTTCTCTATATCACTTTGTCCATGTGACAGCCCTCAAATGAGGGAAATTTTTGTAAATAAATAAATAATAAAAATTTTCACTCGAAATTCAGATTGAATACTAGATTAAAAGTTTGTAACTGCAATTGGGTTTGAATATTAAATTCGAAGTTCAATATATAAATATCAATCTTTATGTAGCTTAAATTAAAATTTCATAAATTGCATCAAAATGTCTCTTAAAAGCAGTATTTTCGAATAATTTCACCTAAAAAGAAACGTTTCGCATATACACAAAATTTCGCGAGTTTAAATTACATTTTGACTTAGAAGGTCTTCATAACTTTTTTGTTTCTTTCAACAACTGAAAACCTTTTATTTCCTGAATCTGTGGTTTGCGAAAATTAGGTATCTCTAGTGATGACGGTATAAAGGTTTAAAGAGAAGAATTTCAGCTCCAAGGGCTTTGTTCATATATCTCTCACGGTAGCTGAGGGAGAAGACATCAACTGGATGGCAATCCTACACGGATGGACAGTTCCGATCACACACCACACGTATTTGTTACACGGTATTATGTTTATATGCCACCACAATGTGTGATTAACTCTTTCAACAAATTTAATACACTTGGGAAGCATTTTCAATTAAACTGGCATTTTAATGTAGTTATCCGGCTCGCTGCTATGGAAACGTGAAAGCACAAATAACTACAAATTCAGTGGCTCAGGTTACAAATGTAAATTTGACTACCTGTTATAAGAATTGCTCTGTTTTCAGCCATGCTTTGTTACATCATATTCTTCACATAGCTCAGCAGACCTTTATTTAGTGCTTAGCTGAACTGCTAATCTCGCTTCACACATGGATGCTTGTCAACGATCTTGTGTCTTTTTCCATTGATGTCCCTGTGTAAAGCTTTATGTATCACGAACTGCTGTTATGTATCCATCTCATATCAGGTGGGAAAAGCTCCCCTAAATATTGGATTAAACGTAAACTCTGGCAGAAGTAAGCTAGTCACGTTCTCATGCATTTCTAAATTTGAAACATTTTGGACTCAGTGCGGAAACTGAACATGTAAAAATTAACTCATTCTTTAAAACAAAAGACGGTGGGTATGGAATGGAATGGAATTGAACCAGCACTGCGAACTTTGAAGACATATTGCGCTAACTCTCAAGCTAGGCGCATTCCCAAACCTATACTGGCTGACTACACCCAGGTTCCTAGTAGGCAACCCTCTCGGCCATTGTCTCGTACTGTATTTACTAACATTCCATGGTATTCACACATTGCTTACAGATAGTATATGGAACAAGTCAAAAAACTTAATACTATTATAAAGTCTTAATTTATAGTCACAGTCTAGATGAAATATATAAAGAAGAGATTTACAATATAGTCTACTAGTACAACACAAAGTTTTAATATCAATTTCATGAAGCGTTATTGAATGTCATGAATTCACCTACAGAATAGAAGGCGTGAGAAATTAGGTACTTCTTTAATTTGGCCCTAAATAATCTTAAGTTTTGAGTTTCATTTTTTATATCGATAGGGAGGCTATTAAAAATGTTTACTGCCATATAACGCACCCCTTTTTGATAGCACGATAGACTTGCCGATGGAGTATGAAAGTCATTTTGTGCGAGATCGTGCGTATTTGCTTGGTTTCCGCACAAAACCAATCCGCGGAAAGTCTAAAATTCCACATTCAGTATTCCGAACCTAACACACATAACAATATTATTTCCCTCTTCTTACCGCTTAAGTGACATATTGATTTTACTGCTTAAGGCTTTTAACATATTATTTTTAGAGACGTTCAATAAAGTAATAATTATAAATTGGAAACTTACCACTGCAATTTCACCTAAATTGCACTGTTAATTATTGTTTTTAAATATTTGCAAAAATTAAGTAAACTCTACGGGTGCTATTCACAGACATTTCGCAGCACGCGCTACGAGCGTACTAAGCTAGCCCCGGCTATCCACTGGTTACTAGTACAGAATTCAAATCATATGCTATCGCTAACACTGGTTTATGAATAAGAAAACCGCTGATCATTCACCGGAAGCCCGCGCTAAAAATGTCTATGAATACGGCCCTACAACTCCACTAAAGTTACTGCATTCGTGATGCAAGTAACATTAAGGAAGCCGTGAAAAAATCAACAAGATTCCAGACTCATCATAGACTGGGGGAAAAAAAAGATAGACGTATATCACGGCCTGCTGGAGTATAGTAAACACAGAAAACATTTTAAAGCAACAATGTTGAAGATAGATATTTTTGTTTTGCAAATTTGCCGTCATTGAACAGAAACCAAGATGGAGATTTCATTGCAACTAATCAGAAATTCCTCTTTCAGGTACTGTATGTAATAAACGATCTTCGCACAAAATAATGTACGATACACGAGCGGTATGTTTGTTTTCATGTTCTCGGAAATTAAAAAAGCTCAACTACGTTTCGCTTTTTCAAACATTTCCTCGAACATGAAAACTTCAACATACCGCTCTCGTAACGCATATTACTATTTTGACGTGTATTTATGCTATGAACTGTTGAATTAGTTACAAAGTTTTCACGATTACATACGAGGAAGATTATTAATGAAAAGATATACTGACAAGCCATGGGCATTATTTGTAGTTTTTTGAAAATAGTCCTACACGATTCCCTAGATTTGGCACCTACTATTATTCTAATTACTCTTTTTTGTAATAAAAATATACTGTTACTATCTGTGGAATTTCCCCAGAATATTATTCCAATACTCATTACCGAGTGAAAGTATGCAAAGTATATTTACTATCTTTTGCATAGATCTAATTGCAAAACAAGCTGAATTTAGTTTGAGGGTAATTTCTTTAATATGATTTTTCCAATTTAACACATTATCGATTTTTAAGCCAAGAAATTTGGTTGCTGTTGTTTCTAATAGGGATCTTTTGTCAATTATTGCGCTAGAAATTTGCGAGGATGAATTTGGACAGGATTTAAATTGAATTATGTTAGTTTTGTTACAATTTAATACTAATTTATTGACAGACCCAGTCACATATTTTGAAGAGAATTTCCTCTGTTGAAGATTGGAATGTGTTGGAGTTATTGGCTGTAATTACTATACTTGTGTCATCTGCCATAGGCCAGCCCCCTCCGTGCGGCGCCAGCCGGCGTTAGGGAATGCTATGGAATGATGTACATAGATACCTAATATGGGAGAACCTCAAGAATAATCCCACCTGCGAATATGTGCATTTCTCCAGTCCTGTCTACAAAGGCATCCCATTTTCAAAATCTATCCACCCATCATAACCTAGACACACGATCACAACACTCCTCAATATTATCCATTCCCTCCCACCGAACATCCTCATATTCATCTTCTTCCACTGTGGCTGTTCCTCGGCTTTGGAATTCCCTACCGAGTAATGTCAGGGACTGTCAGCATCAAACGAATTTAAGAATAGACTAAGGACGCCTTTATCCATTAATTCTTGTTAGTCTATGGCGAGTCCACGGCATCAACCCCTTTGATTTGATTACCTGGTTGGGTTTTTCCGAGGTTTTCCCCAACCAAAAGGCAAATGCCGGGTAATTTTTTGGCGAATCCTCGGACCTCACCTCATCTCACTACATCTCGTCAAAATATTGTAAAAAACTGCACAAAATTGTAAAAATTGTAGAAAATTACTAAACTGTAAAAATCTGTAAAAATTTTGTAATTGTAATATTGTAAAATTTTTACTTGTTGCACATGTTAAAGCTCCATTGCTGATGTAAGATCTATGGAATAAAATGAATGAATGAATAAATGAAATAGCAGTTTGATAAGGTTGTTTGAGAATAAGGTGATTAGGAAAATATTTGGGGCTAAGAGAAATGAAGTTACAGGAGAATGGAAACAGTTACACTACGCAGATCTGCACGCATTTTACTCTTAACCTGACATAATTAGTAAGGTTCGGATAAAATAGCTGCAGCCTATAGGATAGAGCCTTGATTTGCTTCAGACTAAGTAAACACAACCCCCTTCCACTAGCTAAAACATCAGTGAATGGACAGTACAGCCGATAGGAACTGAATATACGTCGTCACGACTGTAGGGTGGGGGACATGCGACAACCAGTTAATGTTTGTAAACAAAACGCAAGGACCAAGGATGCCTATCTTGATACAGCTAGGCTACTTTATCCGAATCTAATAATTAGGAACATTAAATCCAGACGTTTGAGATGGACAGGGCATGTAGCACATATGGGCGAATCTACAAATGCGTATAGAGTGTTAGTTGGGAGGCCGGAGGGAAAAATACGTTACAGAGGCCGAGACGTAGATGGGAGGATAATGTTAAAATGGATTTGAGCAAGGTGGGATATGAAGGTAGAGACTGGATTAATCTTGCTCAGGACAGGGACCGGTCTTTTTCCCTCCGGAATCCCAACTAACACTCTATATGCATTTCTGGATTCGTCTATACGTGCTACATGCCCTGCTCATCTCAAACGTCTGGATTTAATGTTCCCAATTACATCAGGTGACGAATACAATGCGTGCAGTTCTGTGTTGTGTAACTTTCTCCATTCTCCTGTAACTTCATCCCTCTTAGCCACAAATATTTTCTTAAGCGCCTTATTCTCAAACACCCTTAGCCTCTGTTCCTCTCCCAAAGTCAGAGTTCAAGTTTCACAACCATAAAGAACAACCGGTAATATAAGACTGTAGGATTATAATTTATTTATTTATTATTATTACAATTATTAGAATCACAAAACTAAAAAAATATATAATAAATAAAATAGAAACAAAAGTACATTAAAAACTACTAGGCATATATATAGGCCTACGTATATACTGTCCATCAAACAAAAATGAACATGTCAAATAAAAAAAAAACAAATATAAATTAAAGAATTTATCTCCTATGAGCAAATGCTCGTAGTCGGGAGTTCAAAACCGCAATGTAGATATACGCAGAAAGAAGACAAAATAAACAATTAATATCAGCAATAAAACAGCACAGATTACAAAACCAAGAGCCTATATGATAAAGAACAATCACAATTTAAAAAGTTTATAATACTCACAAGAATATAAGACTAATATGTAGAATTTAATTATCTAATCCTATATTAAGTTCCCTTAATATCTTTCATTAATTTTAAGTTTAAATTTAATCGTACTTATGTTATCTAAAACAGGGTACTGAGAAATTAAGGACAGGGTACCATGCCATTAGGAAAGTCCAGGATAACAGAGAGGGTTCGGAATTGAAAGGGTTGCATCAGCTGCTTGTTTATGTGGATGACGTGAATATGTTAGGAGAAAATCCACAAACGATTAGGGAAAACACGGGAATTTTACTGGAAGCAAGTAAAGAGATAGGTTTGGAAGTAAAACCCGAAAAGACAAAGTATATGATTATGTCTCGTGACGAGAATATTGTACGAAATGCAAATATAAAAATTGTAAATTTATCTTTTGAAGAGGTGGAGAAGTTCAAATATCTTGGAGCAACAGTAACAAATATAAATGATACTCGGGAGGAAATTAAACACAGAATTAATATGGGAAATGCCTGTTATTATTCGGTTGAAAAGCTTTTATCATCCAGTCTGCTGTCAAAAAAACTGAAAGTTAGAATTTATAAAACAGTTATATTACCGGTTGTTCTTTATGGTTGTGAAACTTGGACTCTCACTTTGAAAGAGGAACATAGATTAAGGGTGTTTGAGAATAAGGTGCTTAGGAAAATATTTGGGGCTAAGAGGGATGAAGTTACAGGAGAATGGAGAAAGTTACACAACACAGAACTGCACGCATTGTATTCTTCACCTGACATAATTAGGAACATTAAATCCAGACGTTTGAGAGGGGCAAGGCATGTAGCACGTATGGGCGAATCCAGAAATGCATATAGAGTGTTAGTTGAGAGGCCGGAGGGGAAAAGACCTTTGGGGAGGCCGAAACGTAGATGGGAAGACAATATTAAAATGGATTTGAGGGAGGTGGGATATGATGATAGAGAACGGATTAATCTTGCTTAGGATAGGGACCAATGGCGGGCTTATGTGAGGGCAGCAATGAACCTCCGGGTTCCTTAAAAGCCATTTGTAAGTAAGTACTTAGAAATTAAAAGAGGGTACTGAGAATTTAAAAATTAAAATAAATAAGGAAGCATTTTCGACACAAGCATACTATTTTATTTTAGTACGATCTCAAAATTTTGTGCAGGAACTTCGTGTTCACCCTTTATAACGGAGAGAAAGTTCCGCTTTGCACTTACAGTTTATCATCCTGGAGAAAAGTAACGATACGGAGTCTAACCAGTCTGGATTCTATCCGTGAAACTTTTAGGTGGGATTTATATTCGGCATGGTGAAAACCAATACCTTAAACATGGTCAAACCACATACCAGAAAAATGCAAAAAGTTTTCTGTATTTTATTCGCAAACTTTTAGCACAAAGTTGGCCAGCTAATCGATAGCCATGACGGTAAGCGTATCGTCTTTTTTATTTCCGACCAGGGGAGTTAATAGCCAGGGGATTACGCAACGAGTGACCGGGCGAATTTTTTTCCCTCCCCCCTTCTTGACACAAAGCGAATAGCATCTTCTATCTTTAACGCTGCACTTTTATTTCGAGGATGAAAACAATCTACGAGTATTGACTAGCATCTAACTTTTGTACAGTCTACTGGTTGGAGTTTTCCCAGCACCAAGGTTCGACTAAAGATATCCTGTCAGAATTTTAGTAAAAAACACGACCATAATAAAAGTTGCACTCTATCTAGTTTCTGTTAGCAGATCTCGTCTTCCATTACCTTATATATTTTTGCACGACAGTGTGTTTTTTCGTCGTTACAGCAAACGGCCGCCACGATTGAAGAATGTTGATTTTACTGAATTCACAGTTACCAACCTAGATAAGTATGTTGAAATATTACAAATAACTGCTTTAAAGTTGAAATGAAATGTTACAAACCTACAATGCATGTAAAATTCATACGCAAAAGGCAGTGTTAATTAATATGCATTATACGAAACAAATCACTATATTGAAATTTAAATCATCGTGTCTGTTTAGCTCAGTTGACTAAGGCGTGTTATTATTAAAACCTATAAACCCAACTTCGCAATTTCTAGTCTCCTCGTATTCCAAAAGGTAAATTATTTAAATTATTACAAAAAAAATACATATTAGATATGGATGCAATGCACAAATTACGACGTAGTGGATAGAGAAAAGAGAAGGAGATTGAGTGTATGTATATTTAAGAAATGGTAATAAAGAAGTAGAGGTAGTGACATCTAGTAACTAATATATTAACTTCTTGAGTAATAGCTCAATGGAAAAGTATACGTGTGTGCCCGG
This sequence comes from Periplaneta americana, assembly GCF_040183065.1. Lineage (NCBI taxonomy): Eukaryota > Metazoa > Arthropoda > Insecta > Blattodea > Blattidae > Periplaneta > Periplaneta americana. The sequence continues at coordinate 3,192,497 of NC_091121.1, forward strand.
GTACTAGGAAAATACTAATGAACTGGGAGGTAAAGTTCAAACTGTGAGGTAAAGTCTTTATCTCACTAGTGGTTATGGATAAATTAAATTCTTTTGTACGAGATCGTGCGTATTTGCTTGGTTTCCGCACAAAACCAACCCGCGGTAAGTCTAAAATTCCACATTCAGTATTCCCAACCGAACACACATAACAATTTCCCTCTTCTTACCGCTTAAGTGACATATTGATTTTACTGCTTTAGGCTTTTAACATATTATTTTTAGAGACGTTCAATATAGTAATAATTATAAATTAGAAACTTACCACTGCAATTTCACCTAAATTGCACTGTTAATTATTGTTTTTAAATATTTGCAAAAATTAAGTAACTCTACAACTCCACTAAAGTTACTGCATTTCGTGATGCAAGTAACATTAAAGAAGCCGTTTGTTTTAAGTTCGCATTTATAGACTGGGGGAAAAAAAAGACAGACGTATATCACGGCCTGCTGGAGTATAGTAAACACAGAAAACATTTTAAAGCAACAATGTTGAAGATAGATATTTTTGTTTTCCAAAATTGCCGTCATTGAACAGAAACCAAGATGGAGATTTCATTGCAACTCGCTCTTGTAACGCATATTACTATTTTCAGCCTTAAAAATATTTGTACATGCATCTTATAGAATCGTTTCGTTTTCTTAGCAGTCTCACAGCTTATTACATTCTTAATTCCAGTAGAAATGTTATATTATTCTAATAGTTCGAACGACTTTGAAATGCAATTATTCGACGAGGAGTTAAGTCAGTTCATACGCCGTTCATATCGCTTTTTATCTCGCTAACTGCGAGTTCGCTTCCAGACAGTATTTAATTATGCGCTCATCTTGCAAATTCCTCTCCTAGTTTGGAAAGTTGGCATCCATGAGGGGCTTCCTTCCGTACCTTGCGGGATGTCTTAATCCGAGCGCTCAGGTATTGGGAATCTCATTCTCTCTCATTGAATCGTGTTGCAGCTAAACGTCTCTGTTGCTTGGAAACGTGCAATACGCCAGCCTTTCCTCGGGGAAGTGGACTGTTAACAAGAAGCTAATTATCATACAGACGCCTGGTAGCTGACTTCCCGCCAAACAGCTTTCACATACTATATATACAGCACGTTTGTTTTCCCAGCTGAGGGAAGGTTGGGGTGAAAACTAATCCACTTCCGGTGAAGTGTTTTCGGCGAGGCCAGGGGTAGTTCCTAGTTGAGTTAATCCGGTACTCCAGTTTCGGACATGAAAGTTGTTCCCACGCTTCTTCTTGTGGTCTACTAACTAACCTCAGAGTTTCATAAAGCACGGATTACAGACCATAACCCAACACGGAGGGCAAACTCGGGCTGAAATCCGTCTGGCCGCTGTTATTGTGTACACAGTATGGATTGTCCCACTATGTACACTCTGAAATCTCTCTACAGATCAAGTGCTTGTTTTCGTCAAATATACAGGGTGTTCTTGACTCAGAGTACCGCTGAAGGAGGGTAGCAGGTCTATTGAATGCTGCGTAGAAATTTCGTTATGGAGTAGGTACGTTATATCATTTTAATTTTATTTAAAGTGTGAGTTTAAATTCACCCTATTTTTTTTTTATTTTGTACGCCACATGATACTAATATTGTTAGCACAACTATGCTTTTTCTACGAGTATCCATGATCATAAATTAATTAATATTTATTAACCACAAATTAATTTTAACCGGGTGGCAGTTACAGGAAAAATAACGATATGACAGACAAAATAAAGAAATACTGAGTATGAATATAAACAAAACAAAACAAAATAACGACAGTAAATAATAAAACGAGCAAGATAATATATAATCAGATGCATATAAAGAGATATGAGAGGGTCTGAAGCAAAGGGGTGCAAGTGATATTTTTAATAAAATGTGAAGAGCATCTACACAAACGATTAGGGAAAACATGGAAATTTTACTTGAAGCAAGTAAAGCGATCGGTTTGGAAGTAAATCCCGAAAAGACAAAGTATATGATTATGTCTCGTGACCAGAATACTGTACGAAATGGAAATATAAAAATTGGAGATTTATCCTTCGAAGAGGTGGAAAAATTCAAATATCTTGGAGCAACAGTAACAAATATAAATGACACTCGGGAGGAAATTAAACGCAGAATAAATATGGGAAATGCGTATTATTCGCTTGAGAAGCTTTTATCATCCAGTCTGCTGTCAAATATCTGAAAGTTAGAATTTATAAAACAGTTATATTACCGGTTGTTCTGTATGGTTGTGAAACTTGGACTCTCACTCTGAGAGAGGAACATAGGTCAAGGGTGTTTGAGAATAAGGTGCTTAGGAAAATATTTGGGGCTAAGCGGGATGAAGTTACAGGAGAATGGAGAAAGTTACACAACGCAGAACTGCACGCATTGTATTCTTCATCTGACATAATTAGGAACATTAAATCCAGACGTTTGAGATGGGCAGGGTATGTAGCACGTATGGGCGAATGCAGAAATGCATATAGAGTGTTCGTTGGGAGACCGGAGGGAAAAAGACCTTTAAGGAGGCCGAGACGTATATGGGAGGATAATATTAAAATGGATTTGAGGGAGGTGGGATATGATGATAGAGAATGGATTAACCTTGCACAGGATAGGGACCGATGGCGGGCTTATGTGAGGGCGGCAATGAACCTTCGGGTTCCTTAAAAGCCAGTAAGTAAGTAAGTGAAGAGCATCTAGGGAAAGCTAAACATTTAAAATATCTTTTAACCACATCACACATTAAAATTGAAATAAAAAATTTCACGGAATTTACGAAATCTTAAATACTTTCAACCATATTTTCTCACAAATAACTTAAGTGCACTTGTACCCCTTCGCTTCTGACCCCTTGTATGTTATACTGCTATATGCAATCTTCACTACTAACATTAGCGAGTTTTTCAGTTTCCGAGATTTTGTAATGCACTTCAAAAACGCGTATTGTACAGTATTTTTTGCACGATGGTATGTTTTGAAAATAATATTTTTAAAAATCTTAATATACAGTACGTACATTACACTATGAACAGCTGACTGATATTAGCAGTCTGGCCAACGTACAAACTTCACCACCAACTTCAATGTGAAGGTGTTAAAGTGATTCAGGTACTTGCAATATTTCGTGTTCAGTTGGAATAATTTTTATTTCTTTTTTTTAAGTCAAGTTTGACGCCTCGTGCTAAAATCTTTCCACTCGCGCAATGAAGATGCATCTTTCGAGAGACATGATTCCTGTACAATATAATTGATTAATTCTGAAAATGGTTAAAAAATCTAATAATGTAGGATGGAAGCAAAAAAGGATGAAGCGAATAAAGAAAATAAATATACTGACAAAGAAGAAACATTGAAAGATGAAAAATAAGAACCAAGATGTTGATGAATACAGATCTAAGAGGAAATACAGAGAAACGAAAAATGAATTAAAGTGAGAAACAAAGTGGCGAAGGAAGCACATAGTAAGGAATAAAAGAGAAGATGAGAAAAAGAGGAAGAAAATCAGAAAGGAAATAGGACGGAGGAAAGACAAGCAGAGAAAGTATAAGATAGAAAAAGCACATACAAAAGAAAAACAAAATGTATAGTATTAATACCAAAGTAAAACGAAGAATCGGAATAAGAGAGAATAGATCAAATATGAATACTTACTTACTTACTTACTTACTTACTTACTGGCTTTTAAGGAACCCCGAGGTTCATTGCCGCCCTCACATAAGCCCGCCATTGGTCCCTATCCTGAGCAAGACTATCCATTCTCTATCATCATATCCCAACTCCCTCAAATCCATTTTAATATTATCTTCCCATCTATCTAAAGGTGTTTTTCCCTCCGGCCTCCCAACTAACACTCTATATGCATTTCTGGATTCGCCCATACGTGCTACATGCCTTGCCCATCTCAAACGTCTGGATTTAATGTTCCTAATTATGTCAGGTGAAGAATACAATGCGTGCAGTTCTGTGTTGTGTAACTTTCTCCATTCTCCTGTAACTTCATCCCTCTTAGCCCCGAATATTTTCCTAAGCACTTTATTCTCAAACACCTTAACCTATGTTCCTCTCTCAAAGTGAGAGTCCAAGTTTCACAATCATAAAGAACAACCGGTAATATAACTGGTTTATAAATTCTAACTTTCAGATTTTTTGACAGCAGACTGGATGATAAAAGCTTCTCAACCGAATAATAACAGGCATTTCCCATATTTATTCTGTTTTAAATTTCCTCCCGAGTATCATTTATATTTGTTACTGTTGCTCCAAGATATTTCAACTTCTCCACCTCCTCAAAAGATAAATTTCCAATTTTTATATTTCCATTTCGTACAATATTCTCGTCAGGAGACATGATCATATACTTTTTCTTTTCGGGATTTACTTCCAAACATATCTCTTTACTTGCTTCCAGTAAATTCCCGTGTTTTCCCTAATCGTAGATCAAATATGAATAAGAATAATAAAAGAGAAAGAAAGTGGAATGTGAAGAGTAAAGTAAGGAAAAAAGTGATAAAACAGAAGGAAGAAGATTAAGAGAAAATGAAGTACGGAGGAAGAAAGAAATGGAAAAGAAAAACTAGGAAAAGGAGAGACGGGGGAAAAGGGAGGTAGAGAAGAGGAGATTAAGAAAGAGGGATGTCCGAAAACGAGGAATAACAAAAAGAAGAATACAATTATATACTAAAAAGAACAGCAGAGTCTTGTAAAGGGTAAATAAGAAATTATTTGAATCTGATGTTTAAAGGCGCTGTATCAACTACGAGGTTATGTAGCGCTGGTGAAATTGGATTCGGTGTGTGATTACCTGATATTCGCCTTAGACTGGTTAAGGCTGGTTCACAATAAACCGGGAACGAGAACCAGAATGAAAACGAGAAGCAGAGGACGTGAATGTGAAAATTTTTGATTCACAATAAACCGAGAACGTAGACGACTATGCATATCGATATGCATGTCAATAACGATATATAAAGTCGATATTACGCATTCTGATGTTATTTGTGTATAATAGACTAATGACGTTCTCTCATGAGTACAAGGCAGCCAACATAAACACAGGTTAACCAACTTCGAAATTTCAATTGAAACATTTCATTAGGTACGGTACTATAAATATGCCCATGCATCTTCATTATCACAACCTATTTTAAGTCTACCATAACGTAAAATAATTAGAGAAGAAACATTTTTAATAGAGCAAAAATGAACACAACAGTAGTTAATGAATTGAAGCATGAATATGTAGTGTATAATACAACCAATACAGTAATAAAATATGATTCACTTAAGATCGGTGTTCAAAGATGCAGCTATTGAAAGCCACGTATTCTCCTTCATTTTCTCATCTTTATACGAGGCGCGCCGCTTAAAGTAAACGTGAGGATTTCAATATTAGAATCTCATCAAATAAAACTTGCTCCACGATGCACAGCACAGAACAAAATAATGCATAGGTTATGTCACGGTCTTCTTGCTACAAAATATACGAGACAAAATAGCTTTTAGATGGCAATAGAATGAATCTAGTGGGCTGTGATCGAAAACGTGAACGCCAAAGTTGAAAGTTGGCCAACTCTCCGTTCCCGATCCCGGGCTCCGGCAAGCTTTTCGTTAATTGTGAATGCTCACATTTAAATGTACACATTTTAACAATTTTACCGTTTTCGTTTTAGTTAAGATTCTCGTATCCGGTTTATTATGAACCAGCCTTTACCCAGCGAAACTAGAGAGATAATGACAGCAAATTATGGATGTAAAGAATACGAAAAAAGAGGCAGAAAAAGAAGAGGAGTAAGAAAAATAAAACGAGCAAAGAAGAGAAATAAGAAATTGGAAGAAAAGAAGATGAATTGGAGAGGAACGGAGGAAGATGACGAGGAAGGACAGACAAAGTCGTACTTGTCTACTGGACACGATCCCAAGAACCTGCCAACAACTACTGGAATGTACCAAAATTATCTGGTGTGTGCCAGTAGGTATTTTGGCGACCCCTAGTTGATATGAACTCTTAAGCCCGCAACAGGCCGACTCCTAGTACACAGCTTTGCACTGGATCTGGGAACTGTTTTCTAGCACATATAAAGGTTTTTATTTGTCTTTCTAATAGAAATCTAAAACTCCATCGACAGGGCTTATCGCTAATCGCCCGCACAATTAAGTATCGCGGCATAACAATGCGTTCCCATGGTTACCCAGCGACTGCTCTTTGCTTTCCATATAGCCCGCGTCATAAAATTATACGGCCGATAATTCTATGATAAGGGAGTCAGAAATCGCTGGATTTACAATGGAGTCGTGACAACGTCCAATTCGGGATATCGCGAGTTTGAATTCCGACGTTGCCATGTTGTTGAATCAGATTGTAGCACTGGCTATCGATTAAACAGACAGTACAGATACAAGAATAACAACCGCCATTAACATATAACTTATTGTAGTTCAGAAATCAGCGAAAAAGGGCCAAGGATTTGAAATACAGCATGAGCCGTAAGTAATGTCATTAATTTCAGGGAGTTATTCTTTGAGATATTTCAAACAAAAACATTTAATACAATTTTGTCTGTTTTTCGAGATACAAATTCTTTATATGAAACATTTCACATTGGGTTGTGGGAAAGCCATTGATTTAATTCCCAATATGCTCAGTTAGTTTAAGAGAGCAATGCATTATGGCAATAAATGATTGAAAGAATATTAGTTTTGTTCTTTCAATATGTAGAAATTTGATCGGAACAAATGTAACTTTTGTTCTGAAAAGAAATTTTTTTGCATTATCGTATTTTTTTATTGTATTTACAGCTATTGTTGTTAGGACTTGAAAGATAGACTTCCCACACAGTAACTCGTTGCTAGGGAAACCATTCTTCATAACATAAAACTATACTGAAATAGATCCATTACAGTGCACTTATTGTTGCTTAGTTACCATTGCAGTGCAGTTTTGCGAAGGCTTTGGAATAATATGGCTCTAAATTTTCAATGCAAAATGTAGCCTATTGTATTTGCAGTTTTAAAAATATGAGAGAGCAAAAAATGTTGTACAATACACATTTGTAAATTGCATTACAAAGTCGCTCTGTTTGTTTTTCAAACTTTTCCTAGATTTTGTAAAAAGCACTTCTCAACCTTGTATCGTAATATAAGTTACTATTAAAATATTACATTAATTAATAACAATAACACGATTATAGGGGTTAAAATGAATACAAGGTATTTGTAAGAAATGACAATAGAAACAGAATCACAATAACAATTCACGACGTACTAGTAAATACCTAAAGATCCTACACACGAGACGATATATGCTCTAATTGTAAGATATTAAAGCGTCTAAAAATTAACTTAACAAGAAAAATCAGTGGACAATTCCACGACAACAGGAACTCCAGTCATACCAGGCAAAGAATAGATTTGTTTCGTAGTACAAGAGATAATTATTTCAATGAAAGACGGGAAGCAAGTCGTACACTTAGGGATAAAAAGAGAGGTTACTTGAAGGAAAAACTGAATGAGGTAGAAACAAAAAAATAGTAAGAATAAAAACATTCAAGATTTATATAAGGGTATAAAGGAATTTAAAAATAGATATCAGGCAAGGGTAAATGTGATCAAGAAAGATGGGAATGGTGACTTGCTTGCAGACTCTCATTCAATCCTGAACAGATGGAAAAACTATTTTGGGCAACTACTAAATATACATAGTCCAAATAGAAATGATCGGGACGAAATTGAAATACAGACTGCTGAGCCATTTATACCCGAACCCACACTTTCAGAAGTCGAAATTGCGATAGAAAATCTGGAAAAGTACAAGTCTCCAGGTATCGATCAAATTCCAGCAGAATTAATACAAGAGGGTGGAAGCGTATTATCTAGCGAAATTTATAAGCTTGTACTTGCAATTTGGGAAAAGGAAATTGTACCAGAACAATGGAAGGAGTCCATAATAATACCTATCTTTAAGAAGGGGGACAAGACTAACTGTAGTAACTTTCGAGGAATATCACTTTTGTTGACGTCGTACAAAATTTTGTCGAAGCTAAGAGGGATGAAGTTACAGGAGAATGGAGAAAGTTACACAACGCAGAGCTGCACGCATTGTATTCTTCACCTGACATAATTAGGAACATTAAATCCAGACGTTTGATATGGGCAGGGCATGTAGCACGTATGGGCGAATCCAGAAATCCATATAGAGTGTTAGTTGGGAGGCCGGAGGGAAAAAACCTTTGGGGAGGCCGAGACGTAGATGGGAAGATAATATTAAAATGGATTTGAGGGAGATGGGATATGACGGTAGAGACTGGATTAATCTTGCTCAGGATAGGGACCAATGGCGGGCTTATGTGAGGGCGGCAATGAAACTCCGGGTTCCTTAAAAGCCAGTAAATAAGTAAGTAAGTAAGTAAGTAAGTACACACAGCAACAACACAGCATTTTCATAATAGGTCTAATATCAACTAAACTTTAATTCGTTAAACGATACGTTTCTGCATGTATCTCAGAAACTGATGGACAGAATTATTTATATTTTTGATAGATAAATAGGGTTTATCATCCCCTTTAAAATAACGTGTCTGAATATAGGATGCAATGTCACACTCAAAAGTGGGGTAGGTAGGGGTAAAAGGGTGGAACAGAAATTTAAATGAGCAGTAGTTTTGAGCTTTGCCTTCAAAATCGTGTTCCCTGCACATCTAAAATTAATCAATGTGGGAAGCTTTGAAATGAACACACGATATGTGTTTATCTGTACAAAAGAAATTATTAAGAACTAGTGGCTTGTGCACCAAATGCTGCAAACTAAGTTCTTTAGACGTTTAAATAAACATTTTTCAGATTTATTTTCAATGAAGAATACCAGACATTCTGAAAGTTATTTGCTTCCATAATAATGAAACACATGTACTCCCTCTGAAGGGTTTTTTATGCCAAATACTTGTTTTTGAACCTATACATCTTCAGTTTTTTTAGTTTGAAAGCGAAAACGCAAGTAACAATGTCAGGACGATCAGTGGGTTTTTCATGTGGGAGTAAAGCAATAGCTATTTCAGGCCATTGTGGATTGTAGGTGAAAGTTAAAAAAAGTGAGGTTTGCTATACTTTCGAACAATAGACATAGCATCTTGGTATAGCTGCTGCATGTTTCGTAAACTACCTTGAAATGTAGAGAGTAAAATCATTTTATCCTGCTAAGAGATATTGCTGAAATGATCGGGAGACTATAAAAACTTTTAGGCCTCTTATTTTATCAGTAAGTAATACCTTTTGGTCTTTCCTTAAGAACTGTAATTTTTGCGCTCTCTCGAGCCAATACTGAAGAGAATCACGTATATAAATATCTACACCACACAGCCATTAAATATATGACAATGACCCAACACCACTTGATTAATAACTATAAAAATATTTTATTTTTAATGACAATATTATTATCTGACTAAGTTTTATAGTTTCAATAGCATATACTATATAGTCGCCACTCAGAATCAGACCTATAAATTATTTTAGCAAGTCGTGAAGTTTTTAATAACCAATTTAATTTGAGCTCTAAATATGTCAGCAATCTTGCAGATAATGGCCTTCGTGTAATATTGTTTACTGTAGTGTGTGTTTTGTTTTATTCTGAAATGCAATTACTGACGGCAGATGGATTTTAGAAAATAGGAAAATTATGTTGAAAAATTGACATTTCACAGAAAAATACTATTTTTCTGAAACACTTTGGGTTCCAAGCTTTAAAATGAGGGGTCATTAATTATAATCCGATCGGCCGTTTTCCCGTAATTTCCATTACCAGTTCAAATTATATATAGATATTATAATTACATAAAAAGTGAAGATGTAGAGGTGAAATGTGTTGAAAGCAAGGAAGAAAGTAAATAAAGTTTAGTGAAAGAAAGGAGGAAACGAGAAATAAAAAGAAATAAAGATGTGAGAGAGTGGAAATGAAGGAATGTGTTGTAGGCACATGCTGGCGTCTGAATGAATCGATAATCCATTATGAAGCACCGCCAGAGCGAATTAAATTAAGATAAGAGAGGAGAGGATGGATTTTTATGCTCCCTGACGATCGCAATGCAATGTGTTCCCAAGGTGAAGACGTCTTTTATTGGCATTTCAAACTCTGTTTTATGCCCTGCACTCCAGGCCGAGGATTCCTTGGAGATGTGTGATTTGCATGGTTTTACTATCTGGTCAATATCACCGCATTTCCTTCATTGAAATTTGTGGTCATATTGATTGCAAGCGAATTAATAATAATGGCCTTTTACACGACCGACGGTGAAAGATGTTATTTTTATGGCTATTCTGCTTTCAAGGGTTCACTTTTAAATTCCAGCTACACTTCCTCATCCATTTATGACGATGATGACGTCAACGATTATGATTCCCACTACCTCTGTGAACACTAGCGCCACATTACGATAGCGATCACTATCTCCTTTTCGACGCCATTATTCGAATGTTTAGGACATTAGTAGTAGTTTCATCGAACACCGTTCATGCTGTTCGTGATTGGGATTGTGAGGATTTTTGGGATTTCAAATAAAACTTTCATATTTCTTTTCACTTCTGTCTTCATACTCCCCGCATTTAAATTTAACAAGGCGAAGGCTTTTCGTTAACTGCATCATAATAGCTTCCTCATTCCATGAGTCATAGTCTAGAGAAGCCGTGGCGAGAACGTGACTCGCGAGACATTTTGGCTCGCAGTGATAGCTGTGCATTTCGCTTGCTTCTAACCTCCGCCACCCCCCACCCTCTCACTCACTGGAGTCAAACTCCGTTCCATTTGTATTTGTCTCTGATCTGCGAGTGGCATATGTCTCTCTCGAAACCATGTACGAAAGTTCCAAGTATTACGAGGAAACGGTTGTATAACATAAAACGGCATTATACTACATTTTACTGATGAAACATTAAAAGGTTAAGTGTTATTGTTGTTATCATCATCTTCATCATCATCATCATCATCATCATCATCATCATCATCATCTCTGTACCTCGACCCTCTTTCAGCAGATGTACGAATAATGCGGTTAGCTCTTCAATTTGAACTCACTGATTTACAATGTGATGTCAAATGAAAGCTAGATGTAAGGACTTGACAAACATTGAAATTTCAAATCTTTGCCAAAAAATAAATATCCGAAGCTTTGTTCTTTCGCTTGCTCTGTTGAAGCCATGTTCGCTACAAATTACGTTTGTGAAAAATTATCTTAAACAATTAAAATAGTAAAAACCAAATTTAGATCACGACTGACAGACAAATACCTTCGTGATCAACTACGACTGGCAGTAAGTGACATAATTCCTGATTTTGAAACTTTGTCGCAGAGACATTCTGAAGACAGTTAATATTAGGTTGTGATATTGTTCATTTATTGTTCATTTCTTCCTTCGTTACACGTACTAAACATTACTTTGTAGCCTTGTACTACATAAAATTATATTTAAGTGCTTGACGTAAGGAAAATGAAAATCCGTTAATAAGTCAGACAGTTGCTTCACTTCCCCTTCGGGTGTCCGCCTCCCTCCATTGGCTCGGCGCACGATTACATTTTCGTCACCGCTGGTCTAGAGACAACAACGCAATTGATAGTGGAAATGATTCACATATCAATATGACGCCAATGAGTTGTATGAAATTGTAATGAATAATAATATGTCGTTACAGAGAATTGCATTCATTGATATAAGTATTTTAAAATTAGACAATGCTAAATTAACTATTTCTCCCTTCATACGATTCGCATTTGTTATTCACAGCCATTTATGTACGAGCAATACTTTTTGTTTAATATTTCGTTAAGCTATTAACGTTACAAAATGTTTGATGCCGGAATCACAGATCTACAGCAATTGTTTTTAACACGGCCCCCTTGTATGAATACGTATATAAATCACTGAAATAAACAAACATCAAAATACATTATTAATGTCATCGTTATTGTTTTCCAAATGGTTTCAGGAAATGCTGCGATGCCTATTAAAATATAGAAAGAAATGAACATGGATCCGCTAACATTTTGCACAGGTTGCGCATTCCATTTGATCAATGTTGTAGGAGAAGCGTGACCTGGGTCCGAATGAACAAATGAAGCTCTTTAACCAATAAATGCATTGCGGGTGTGTCGAAGCAACTCCCGGAAGGCGCAATGCTGCAATCCGTGTTACATCTTTCTCGAGTGGTACGATGGAAAGTTAAGAAAGGTGGAAAATAAACATATCGTCCAATATTTCAATATGTATTATGTAGGTGTTGTGTATGTATACGGCCTATGTATGTTACCTTACACCTTCTTCAGTGCTATCTTTCAATTTTCTGTCTTCCTCTGCCGTATTCTTTCCATTGGTCCCTATAGATGTTCACTTCATAAAATAGCACTCAAGCCACTGGGCTACCAGGTGTCAACCAGACCGATAGTGTTCCAATCCGAACGACCCAACAGCTCTAGTCTCTCTCATCTTATTTATTATTTCTCAGCATTTAGGACTCGACACCGCTTACTGCAGGTTCTTGGAAGATCCATGTATCCGCTACTTCAGTTTCAATATATAGGGTGGAAGGTGTTCAGTGACAGTCTTTCTAAGAAACAAAACCTTGGCATAGTGTGAGTGGAAAAGTCATCTACCATTTTGCTCCTTTGCGCTTAAATTTCCAACATATAATTATTTTACATGACTATTACTCTTTTACTATGTCACACTACTTTTGACCAATAAAACGGTACGAAAGGACGTCTTTCAAGTAATCATGGCTGCTTATCGCACAATTTTATCGCGTCCCTAGCATTTGTTTAATTTTATCACTACCCTAGCATTTGTTTCTTTGTTTGCCAACATTTCAAACTGCACTGGTCTGGACATCAAAAAACAGAAAATTACAAACCACTCTAGTCGATGCACAGCACTTTCAAATATGACTCGCATTGGCATTCAAGAACAAGAATTAATAAAGATCACTGGTCATATATGAAGAGCACCATTCGGAAATCCTGAATAAGTTGAGGGATACACCATGTACATCAACGAGTTCACTTCTTTTACGTACACGTCCAATATAACGCATTTACAAATATGGATTTTATCAACGTCTTTACATTTGACTTCTCCGTTACAATAAATATTTTGCATAGCCTATTTCCGTCACGTACTGACTAAGATTACCTTATTAGCCTAATTCAGTTATTAAGAAATCACTTTAAGTACGGTAATGAATAATTGGGAATGTTGTATCAAAATGTTTCGTACAGGTCAGTTTCTGTCAGATGCGTTTCCAATTCACTGCGGGCTAAAGCAAGGAGATGCACTATCACCTTTACTTTTTAACTTTGCTCTAGAGTATGCCATTAGGAAAGTCCATAATAGCAGAGAGGGCTTGGAATTGAACGGGTTACATCAGCTGCTTGTCTATGTGGATGACGTGAATATGTTAGGAGAAAATCCACAAACGATTAGGGAAAACACGGGAATTTTACTGGAAGCAAGTAAAGAGATAGGTTTGGAAGTAAATCCCGAAAAGACAAAGTATATGATTATGTCTCGTGACGGGAATATTGTACGAAATGGAAATATAAAAATTGGAAATTTATCTTTTGAAGAGGTGGAGAAGTTCAAATATCTTGGAGCAACAGTAACAAATATAAATGATACTCGGGAGGAAATTAAACACAGAATAAATATGGGAAATGCCTGTTATTATTCGGTTGAGAAACTTTTATCATCCAGTCTGCTGTCAAAAAATCTGAAAGTTAGAATTTATAAAACAGTTATATTACCGGTGTTCTTTATGGTTGTGAAACTTGGACTCTCACTTTGAGAGATGAACATAGGTTAAGGGTGTTTGGGAATAAGGTGTTTAGAAAAATATTTGGGGCTAAGGAGGATGAAGTTACAGGAGAATGGAGAAAGTTACACAACACAGAACTGCATGCATTGTATTCTTCACCTGACATAATTAGGAATATTAAATCCAGACGTTTGAGATGGGCAGGACATGTAGCACGTATGGGCGAATCTAGAAATGCATATAGAGTGTTAGTTGGGAGGCCGGAGGGAAAAAGACCTTTAGGGAGGCCGAGACATACAGGGGAAGATAATATTAAAATGGATTTGAGGTAGGTGGGATATGATGATAGAGAATGGATTAATCTTGCTCAGGATAGGGACCAATGGCGGGCTTATGTAAGGGCGGCAATGAACCTCCGGGTTCCTGAAAAGTCAGTAAGTATGTAAGTAAGTTATCAAAATGTAATGGATGCGTGCTTCACCATAAGGCTTTACTATCGCGGTGCAAAGAGCGCTTTGCAGGGAGACGTGTGAGTTGTAATGTGATCTAAATGGTAATTTTTGTCAGCTGAAGGCTAGACACCAGCTGGATGAGGAGTTGTATCAGAGGCAGATCTATAAGAGCGTGAAAGTTGTAGCCCGTTTTCTGGTACACACTTCGTATCTGCCATTAATAACATACCCCCACGCGGTATTCTGCATAGAGAGGACAACTGCTCGGTGTGACCACTCCAGACAGACGGAGAGCTTTTCTGACCCGTGGGTCGCCGGGTCCCCGCCCCCATTAACAGCCACTGCTACCCGTCTTGTGCGCCTCCCCGGGGAGCTGCACGTCACAATTTATAATCAAACCTTCAAGCGCCGGCCGGCTTCTTCATGGAGCGCCACACAAAGCCAGCGTCGGCCATAAATCACGCGTGACAGCCTGCATCATCATCATGAACAGCAGGATTTTACGCGCAATGAGAGGTCAACACGTATCTTGATTTGAGTCTTCGCCTCTGGCAGACATACGTGCCTACAGATCCGGTACACCGGTGTTCGATTCCCGTTGGGAAATGAGAATTTATTTCTGTTTCACACTGACTTAGGCCCAATTGTATAAAACTCCCTGACTAAAGATCAACTTTGATCGAAGATCGAAAAGTGAACCGAGTTCAGACACTTCTTCTATTGTATAAAACTTTTCCGCGATCAAATTACCTTGGTTCAAATGCAATCTAAGTTCACGAGAAAAGGATTTGGCAACATCGCATAAACAGGTGAAATACGTGATGCGCGGACAGATTTGTTCAGTGTTGCCAATCTAGCGACTTTAACTGTTTTTCAACAACAATTTCTTTTAACTTTTATATTGCTTAAATAGGGATTTAGGGACCTTTTCAGCACCCCATAGTGACAAAATTTAATCCTTCTTTGTTGATAATGAGAAATCTAGCGACTTTACAACTACTTTTTGGCGACTTTCCGTACACTCTGTTGAAGACACTGGTTTTTTGTGCAATGTAAATAATGGCGGACAATAAGAAGAAGGTTGACTGTTCTCCAAGTTGTTATCTCGTTGTGGTGTTTGATACTGCTAAACATAATAAAGCTTTATAAAACGACAATTTTCGTTTAGTAATACGGTTAATTGAAAATTGATGAATGTACCTATCATATCCATTAATAATTAATGGTTGTTATAAACATAATATAATTATAGGTTATGTTATTTGATACTGCTGAACACGATAGAGCCTTATAAAATATAAGAATGTTTGTATATTAAGGCAAGAAATTGAAAGAAATATATATAAATGTACCTATCATATCTATTAATATTAATAATAATGGATATTTTATTTGCACAATCTGTCACTCGTATATTTCAAACAGAAAAGAAATAACTGAACTTGGATCATCTAACTTAATCGGAGAAATTTCTTCAGTCAAAGTTGACTTTAGTTTGAGACAAATTAATCTCAGATTAGACTTTATACAACACAAAATTCCAAGTTCAGCTGAAACAAGGATCAATTTAACCTCTGATCTAAGATTAAATGGTTTATACAATCGGGCCTTAGAAGGTTGCATTTTAACTTCCCTTTCATTTTAAGGCTTAAATCAGCCGTGGCGAGAACGTCACTCGCGATAGCTGTGCATTCGCTTGTTTCTAACCTCCCCCAACCCCAACCCTCTCACTCACTGGAGTCAAACTCCGTTCCATTTATATTTGTCTCTGACCTCGAGTGGCATATATCTCTCTCGAAACCGTGTACGAAAGTTCCAAGTAGGATGGGAGGACGCATTTTTTTGCTGTCAATATGATGAGAATATTAAATGTATGATTTGTTCACAAGTATTACGAGGAAAACGGTTGTATAACATAAAACGGCATTACACTACATGTTACTGACGAAACATTAAAAGGTTAAGTGTTATTGTTATCATCATCATCATCATCATCATCATCATCTCTGTACGTCGACCCTTTTTCAGCAGATGTACGAATAATGCAGTTACTGATTTACTATGTGGTGTTAAATGAAAGCTAGATGTAGGGACTTGACAAATGTTGAACTTTTCAAATCTTTGCCGAAAAATAAATATCCGAAGCTTCGTTCTTTCGCTTGCTCTGTTGAAGCCATGTTCGCTACAAATACGTTTGTGAAAAATTATTTTCAACAATTAAAATAGTAAAAACCAAATTTAGATCACGACTGACAGACAAATACCTTCGTTATTAACTACGACTGGCAGTAAGTGACATAATTCCTGATTTTGAAACTTTGTCGCAGACACATTCTGAAGACAGTTAATTTTAGGTTGTGATATTGTTCATTTATTGTTCATTTCTTTCTTCGTTACACGTACTAAACATTAGTTTGTAGCCTTGTACTGTATAAAATTATATTTAAGCGCTTGACGTAAGGAAAATGAAAATCCTTTAATAAGTCAGACAGTTGCTTCACTTTCCCTTCGGGTGTCCGCCTCCCTCCACAGGTGCTATGCACATTGCAGGTTACACAGTGGCTCGGCGCACGATTACATTTTCACCACCGCTGGCTTAAATCCATGTTTCTGAACAGATTTAGTGTCATTTGATAATATAAGTTCCTTTTATTTAGGAATATAGCTATAATAGCCACTTTCATGTGTTAAAATAAATACGAAGATATTAATTATCTAGTTGACTATCTTCAATTTTGTGTCAGCCATCAACAGATATCCTTGATTCTCCCGGTTACTTCCGTTATTTCGCTAGGGAATGCGTTTGTGTATTGTATGATATGTACTGCAGTTTGAGGGTGCTGTGAATCTTCTAATAGGCCACCCCTAAGAATCCATTTTACTATCTCCGAAATTTAATTGCCGAGAAAAAAAAAGGCTGCTAAATTTTTTTCGAGTGCATTCATTCAGCGATAGTTCTTTGAGAGCCGTAAATCTCCAAGGGATTATTAGCTTTACTGAATTGTGTAACATTTTAAAATTCCTTTCCAGAACAAAAACTTAGGCCTACATTTGTTCAAATCAAATTTCTGCACAATTAAAGGAAAAAACTAAAATTCTTTCAATCATTTATTCTCATAATACACTGCTCTCTTAAACTGACCGAGCATATTGGAAATTAAATGAATGGCTTTTCCAAAACAATTTTTATTTTGGGAAAGGAACAAAAACAAGCAAAATTGTATTAAACTTTTTAGTCTGAAATATTATCACCTTGCATATCGATCAATATAAATGCACAAAGCAAAGGTGACCTATTTCGTGTAACTAGAGTTATTTCCCTACTACATAGACTACATATATTTACAACTAGCCGTACCCGTGCGCTCCGCTGCACCCGTTAGAAATAAATATAAAGTAATTACTTAATTAAAATAGGACATTTGATCCAGGGAACATTCGTGTTTGATAGAAGGATAAATCGTTTAATATGTTACTTAATTTAAATTGTATTTAAAATATTAAAATGCGATCATTTTGATCCAGTGACCACTCATTTGGTGCAATGACAATTCCTTTAACATGTTTCTTAATTGTTATTACCAATTATTTTTGGAAAAGCGAAAATTAACAGAAAAATTTTGGCTACAGATTTATTATTATGTTTATATTATATTATATTATGAAAAAGTGTGTTGATAACGGATGTACTCGAATTAGAAAGATTTTAATTTGTTGTGGGAACTCTTGAATCTCAGGAGGAACAACTTTTACAACAGCGCAACATAATCTGCTTGGCTCATTACCCAATTTTTTTGCATTGCATTTATTGCATATGTATTTTATGTATTATGACACGATTCAATTGAGCACAGTTAAAATTTGAATTATAAAATAATGCATTGCTAAGATAACGTACTATTACTGCATACTAAATCAATACACTCTCGTTGTTCGTTTATTCTCTGAGATAAAAATGAATATGTTCTTAAACATTATTATAAGAAATACAGGAAATGAATATACAGAATAACCTATCAAGTTTTGTGTGCATAAGAAGCTATTTTAATCTTACCTGTCCTCAATTCACTCACAAGTTACTGTAATAACATTATAGCATTATGTCCATCCAGAGAAACTACACTTTCCAATGATAAAATAATAATTAATTATACAAATAGGTTAATTTAGCTTCCGATATTTTACTTCATACAAACACAGAAAAATTGTCTGTAGGCTATGCTTCATAGCTTTCGATTGTTGTGTCTAAGGTCCCTTATAGACGAAGTCATTTGTTTTTTATTTCAATACACCGCCTTAGATGGCAGTTATTTTAATTTTAAAACTCATTTATCTCATTAAATATCAGTGCTATCAAATTTTTCAGAGAATAAAACTTATCAGAAATCATTTTTAAAGAAACTTTTGTTATGAAACATTTTTCACAAAAATCAATAATAAGCGAGATATTTCGATTTATTTAATTCAGGCCCTCTTATAACCCCCCTTTTAAATAACGTATTTTGAATGCCATATAGCCTATAATCTAAGTTACAACGAACTTAATTTATATTCCAATTTTCATCGAAATCCGGTCAGCCATTATCGCGTGAAAAGGTAACAAACATACAGACAGACAGACAGACAGACATACAAACAAAAATTTCAAAAAAGCTATTTTCGGTTTCAGGGTGGTTAATTATATATGTTAGGACCAATTATTTTTGGAAAATCGAAAATTACCAGAAAAATTTCGGCTACAGATTTATTATTAGTATAGATTATGAGGAAGAATTTGTCCATCCTTGAACTCAGATCTTCGCGCGTCTCACGTGAAAGCAAATTAGTGTACTGCGATGCAGTCGTATAAGTTGTGAAATATTCATATCCATCCATTCCATTAGTCGTGTTCACTACCTGCAGCTGCAGTATCTTCTTTATAAAAAAATTCACCGCTACAAACGTCTCCATGGTTAACCCTCTTCTCGTTTAATTTGTTTTTATTTTATCTGTTTCGCTTCCACGAGTATAATGATGCAATAAGAGGCCATCTCTTTCTCTATGCACTAGTGTGCTTTTAGTGCTGCTACAATTTACCAGGTAATAAGCACCACACACGAGAATAATTCCCCGTTACGTTTTCTCGCAGGTCGTGTTCTTCCACAGCTTTGCTCCGTTTTGCTAATACGCGAAGGTTGTAATGCAGTATTAAACTGGAATGGAGTACGAACAAACATCAGGACATAATTATTATTCTTGGGAGGTAATTTTAACTACATTTCTATTTGTACTTCACTCATGTACCAATGCACCAATGGAGTGTAAGAATACATCGAGATTCAACCAATCAAAGCCAAGTATCAAATAGAATGTCGTCGCACATGGTATGCATTTTGTTTAATATTTTGTCGCACCTGATGTTCAAATGTTAAACTTTTTTTTCTTTAGATTACAGTGGGCTGTGATATTTCGTAATGATCATACTAGAAAATGTAAATATTAAATACCTTAATTTATAATCTGTTTCTATACGTTATGAATGATTTATTAATATACTCGTCAAATAGTCTTATTCAAATATCACAAGAGTTCTAATCTTGTCAATAATTCACAGAATGAAAGTACCTAGTTCAAAATAAAATGTCACAACCTCAAATATTTGGTCACTCAAATTCTTTGAGGTGGTCTATAATTTAGAAAATATATTTGCTGTTTCAGTAATCATTTATTTATTATTTCATTTCTTCCTGTAACCACTACAGGTTGCCATCGACAAAGAGTGCCATGATACAATAGAGTAAATGCATTGAGGCTTAGTGATAAATTGTTGTTAGAGTAAAAAATAAACAATTTGAATTATATTGAAACACATGATATTAAATGAAGTAACGTCAAGGAGATGCGAATTAGACATGGTCCATATGTATGATGCCTGAAAATAGCTATTGAGCCTTTGAGTGCTGCAATTGTTAGATCTCTTAAAATACTTTTATGCCAGCCAAAAGATTTACAGAAGTCGACAAGGAACCGGGGTATGGTCCCACGGGCTCCTATCATTAGTCCCGTAATGACGATGGATTCCAGCTATTGTCAAATGTTTATACATGAATTTCATATTGTAGGAGGCCATGGCCATACAGGCCAATGGAATGTTAGCCTATATCAAGTTAGCAAATTAAATATCGTATTTAACAATAATACAATTAATGTTATCTTTCTTTTAATTATTTATATACTAGCCGTACCCGTGCGCTCCGCTGCACTCGTTAGAAATAAATATAAAGTAATTACATAATTAAAATAGGACGTTTGATCCAGGGAACATTCGTCTTTGATAAAAGGATAAATCGTTTAATATGTTACTTAATTTAAATTATATCCAAATAATTAAAATGCGACCATTTTGGTCCACAGAGCGCTCATTTGGTGCAATGACAATTCCTTTAACATGTTTCTTAATTTTTATTACATGCAACCATAGTTTAATGAACATTGACATCATTTAGATTTAACATATATACTTTATTTTACTTGTTATAGGTTTCCATTGAATTATGGTAATAACTTAATTTTAACCCTCGTTTTCTACGTATTCAGTAAATGGCGCTTGGCCCACTATGGTTCTGAACTCTTCAAATAACTTATATTATATTATATTATATAATATTATATTATATTATATCAGAAGTTACTGTAATAACATTATAGCATTATGTCCATCTAGAGAAACTACACTTTCCAATGGTGAAATAATAATTAATTATACAAATCGGTTAATTTAGCTTCCAATATTACTTCATACAAACACAGAAACATTCTCTGTAGGCTATTTTTCATAGCTTTCGATTGTTGTTGTCAAAGGCCCCTTATAGACGAAGTCATTTCTTTTTTATTTCATTACACGGCCTTAGATGACAGTTATTTTAATTTTAAAACTCATTTATCTCATTAAATATCAGTCCTATCAAACTTTTTCAAAGAATAAAACTTAATGCAAATGATTTTTAAAGAAACTTTTGTTATGTAACATTTTTCACAATAATCAATAATAAGCGAGATATTTTGATTTATTTAATTCAGGCCCCCTTATAACCCACCTTTTAAATAATGTATTCTGAATGCCATATAGCCTAAAATCTAAGTTACAACGAACTTAATATTTATTCCAATTTTCATCGAAATCCGTTCAGCCATTATCGCGTGAAAAGGTAACAAACATACAGACAGACAGAGAGACAGACAGACAGACAGACATACATACATAGAAACAAAAATTTCAAAAAAGCGATTTTCGGTTTCAGGGTGGTTAATTATATATGTTAGGACCAATTATTTTTGGAAAATCGAAAATTACAAGAAAAATTTCGGCTACAGATTTATTATTAGTATAGATAGATTATTCTCGAAACAGTGTTATTCAAATATCACAAAAGTTCTCATCTTGTCAATAATTGCTAAATGCAAGTACTTAGTTCAAAATAAAATGTTATAATCTCAAATATTTGTTTAATTTTGCTGTTTCAGTAATCATTTAGCCAGTGCTTACAGAGTACAAAATCGTTGATGGAATATAGCAGAGAACAATAACAACGAGTGCAGAATCTGTACTCCTTGGGACTACACATGAAAATTTTGTGCGCTATTTACGTATTATTATTATTATTATTATTATTATTATTATTATTATTATTATTATTATTATCAAAAGTCTCATGCAAATATCACGAGAGTTCCCATCACTCCGGATAATCCCCTCGCACTACGTTCTCGCGAATTGCCAATGATAATAATTAACGTCAAACAACTAATGAAAGGTGAATTAATAAAAAAAAAAAAGAATAAGTGAATGTATCTCTATATGTGTAAATTGTATAGGCTGTGAACCTGTCATGCACCTGTCCAGGTTCGAGTCCTACTCAGACTTGAGGCTTTTTATTAAAAAATTCATGACACTCATGGCGCACAAGGTCGCACTTGGAGCTTTTCTCGGGTTTCTCCCGTTTCTTCAGTATAAGGGCTATTCCATCTCAAATCGACCGAAATATAGAGAAAATTGACCTTACAATTGCTAAATACAATGAAGCTTTTTTTGTACGTAGAGAACTGTGATACAATGCTTTGTGCAAAGTTTGAGGCATCAGAACTTCATAGTGTTTAAATTAAAAATATTTAAATTTATCGTATTTTCATAAAATTAACAACTTTAAACTGTTGTTGCTCCGAAACCCTTTCACCCAGTGATCAAATTCATGGTTTATTTTGATGCTGAGAAGTTAAAGTTTATATTGACATGTAAACAGTTTTTCTTACTTTTTATGGAAATGGATAAATTTAGATTTTTCCTCATTAAGACGCCTTGACCAGGAAAAAATATTTTTAAAATATATAGTTAGATTCCGCATTGAAAGTACAAATAAACACATATTTTTTACTGGTGCACCGTTGATAAGAAAGTATTTAAAATATCAAATAAAGAAAATAAATAGTACGCGCGTGAACTAACCAGCTGACTGTGAGGCGGGAGCTAGCCGAGACAAGCAAGGCCAAGAGACATAAACACGTGATGTTTCGTCTAGTAGCGCAGAGCTGGACTAGCTTTATCACAAGTTTTCATAAACACAGGAGTAAAATGACGCACAGCGCTCGCTTATCTTCAGCTCTCGGCCAGTTCGTGCGGCAGTGCGCCCTTCAAGTCCAGGCGTGTGAATATAATCTATTTAATACCCTCGAAACTTATTGCCGAGCCACTAACCAAACAATGCCGAATCCCTCTTAACAATGCAAGTTTTTTTCCTCAATATTTTTTACATTTTTACAAATGGGTAAAAAGCCTAAAAGTAAGTAAAATCAGATTATCTGTCTCTCTGTATACAATAAAAATAAGGATTACATCTTAATATAACCTACCAAATGTCAGCTTCAAAATGAGCTCCCGTTCAATGTTCTCCAGTAAATGCTTCCAGAGTTCTGAGCGCTGAAAGAGGCTTGTTTTTCTAAAATACGCTAAATTTGTCGCTCAATAGTACGAAAACCGTTTGACTTTCGATAGTATATTTTTGCAAATGCACTCTCCTCAGCACCTTGTATAAATAGGGAAAAAATTAGAGTATTAAAAAAATGCGAGGTTCTTTACTAATCGATTTCATATGGAATAGCCCTCATCCATAAATATTGCACTGTCATTCCTCCAGTCCATCGCCATTTCATCAGTATCAGCGGTCAGCAACGTTCATTTCTCTGCCCTTTAAACCCACAGTACTTCGGTGCGGAAAATATGTTGGTAGCAGCTAGACGACCGAAGTAGATCACAAGTTTGTAACACACGTTTTTTATTGTTATTATTTTATCGACTTGGAAACCTTTTGCTGTTGACAAATGTGCAGACGCCCCTCGATTAGTCCGGCTGGGCATAAATAAGATATTCAATTATTTCAGAAACAACGTCACCGTCTCTTAAGCACTTGTCGCGTTTAAAGAAACTTATTGACCTGTTTGTACACTTCTCGAAAGTTCGTTAAACATTTTCTTATTCCAAAGCCAATTAAAACAAGGAAGCGACAGAAGTTTGTCCTTCTGAATAATATTTATGACGTCGTCTGAAGGACTGCGGCAGGTATTTGGGGCGACTGCTACAGGGTGTGCAACAGGCAATTATCCTACTCACGACACTGGGTGTCCAAGTACTGAGGGCCGATACTTTCTGTCTCAATACGGCTGCTGTATAAGATGTTACGAAAAGGCATATTGAAGTCGAAAACTGTGTGAAACAAATCGGCTTGGAATCTTAATGTCCGTGAATTCACATACCGTACACTTTCATACAGCTTCCACCCATCTCTAATAGAAATAAATGATTTTCCAAACCATACTGCCATTTATTCGCGGCTTAGTTTGGATAAATATTAAACAAAATTACTCATAACGGGCAAAACTGTTCCACATCTCCATTTAATTCTAGAATAATTGATCCTACCTGAAAAAGAAAGTTTATCTACTATATTAAAGGCGATGTTTACACAGAGCAGGCATCCCAAACTGTGTTTCGTGAACTCTGACGTAAAATAATAATAAAAAGTGAAAATAATATCATTTTATAATAAAAATAACAAAATTTCACCTCTGTGTAGACCAGGGATGAGACGATATTAGCTCCCAATCACGGTAGAAGAGCTCGACCTTGATCACGAGTGCATAGCGCATCCACTGTAACGTAGACAACAGGGATGTACAGTACATGCAGCGAATAAAGGCAGCAATTATTGCAATAACTTGCGTTACTAAATTTCTGGCTGTGTAATAGGGCTAATTACTCAGTTATTTAATATACATGTACAGGGACATCATTTTATCTTTACTAACACTTTTAATATTAACCTGTCTATACCTTTAGAGAACCGGAAACACCGTTCGCTACCCCCTTCCACAACTGGAGTTCGATCATACTGGCGCAAAACACAAACATCACTTTACTAGGTATAGGAGGGAAGAAAAGTAGTTCGTCCATTTACGTAAACTAGGAAATATCGCAATTTTGTGTTCGATAATTTTCATTAGGCTTTTGTTTAATCAAAATGCAGTACTGTATTAAGAATAAGTGTTTTTACTCACGAACTGAGTTATCCATGCGAACGTATTCATTATGCAGTGTATATTATACTGTCTACAGCACATTAGCGTACAATATAGAGAATGAAGTTAAATTGAAAAATAATCATAATATGAATATTTAAACACATTTTTTAAAATGGTGGCCGTTCATTTCGATACAGGCTTCAGTTCTTTTGTGCATATTATCGCACTGTAGACTATTGCATCTAATTCCAATTATCAGGTTCGTACTTCGTATCAGTAACTCATGTTGAAATAATTCTGTACCTACTCTATAAAAGAGTACCTTACGTACTGTAAATTCAATCTTCACTTCTGCCCGATCCGAAAAGATAAAATTACTCAGACATGCTATCTACTGTCCGTCCAAGTGGTTATGCCGCAGGATCGTAGAAAGGGGGAAATCACGTGACAGTTAATTACTTAACGAGGCCCTTTTATTTCAGTTATTTTAAACAGTTGTATAATATTACGTAAACGTCCAATTCCTAACAGAAATTAATCTTTTCAGAAAAGCCCAGCCCAGCTTTTACAGAGGGGCGTGCAGAAGCAGGTGGGGGAAATCGGGATGCGACGTAGGCAAACGGACAGTACCTGTGCGAAAATATGTTTCAATACTGAAAGCTCTTTCGTCACTGGAAAACGCGAACATATTTCTGGAACGTACTATACTCACTAACTCAGTGCTGTTTACTATATGCAGCCTTGATTCTGTCTGGAGGACAGTTGGAACTTCATTAGTAGAAGGGGTGGGAGTGAAGTACATTAAAAAACTCAGGAACAATAAAAATTGAAGTAAAAATAAAATGATGTCCTATACATATATAAACAAATCGCAAAGGGAAGGGCTTTTAGGAACAAAAAGAGAAATAGGAAAAGTTAATTGTATATAAACCATTTTCTTGTTGAAAGCAATTATTTATTATGTAAATACTTCACTTCATTGGTTAGGAGAAACTAATAGGGTCTACCTGCTCCACGTGTGTGATCTCTAAGTACTTTTGAGTATTCGTTGAAAAAATAATAATGACAATATTGATTGAAATAGAGTATATTGATTGTGTGATTGTGAAAATGTAGTCCTTACTCTACAGTCGTGATTATGTAATGAGTTTTCTTAGAGTGATTTGTGAGATGCACGTAACACGAAAAAACAAATTGATTAAATTAAGATATATATATATATATATATATATATATATATATTTCTTCCTATAACCATTAGATATAAATATAGAGACATGCCTTGAGGCTTTATGAAACGATCCATTCTTTCATTAAAGTGCATTCTTGTATATAATTCATGTGAATTGTAACCTTGACCACAATTTTGTATTATAATTTTATTATTGTTTATTGCTTATAAAATATGTATTTTGATACCAACTATAACCCTAATATACCCCAGGGTGAAATAGGGTTTATTAAATTGGATAATAAAAATAAATAAAAAAAATTAAGATATTGAGAGCAATCGTAATTTTTGCGGCCAATCATTTAAGGGGATATGTATGACTTAAAACTTCCACAATTTCGGCCAAAGTTTGTGAAATTTAATTATATAAACAGATCTATAATAATATCATCTGTATAAAATTTGGTGCAATTAGGTCTAATAGTTTTGAAATTATATTTTTAAGTATATTTTATATTCACGTTACTAAAAAAGCTCCTTGCATCAAAGGTTTCAAAATGTTTAGTTCATATTTGCTAAAACTCCTGAAAATAGTTATTGGAATAAAAGTGAATTAGCACTTTGAGTTTAGTAATAGTACAGGGACATCATTTTATTTTTACTAACATTTTTTATTTTAACTCGCCTATACCTCTGGATCAACGTCGTTTGCTACCCACTTTCACGACTGGAGTTAGATGATACTGGCGTAATATACAAACAAATCACTTTACTAGGTATAGGAGGGAAGAAAAGTAGTTCATCCATTTACGTAAACTAGGAAATATTGCGCTTTTGAGTTTGATTGTTTTCATTAGGTTTTTGTTTAATCAAAATACAGTACAGTATTAACAATGAGTGTTTTTACTCACGAACTGAGCTGTCCATGCGAACGTATTCATTATGCAGTGTATATTATACTGTCTACAACACATTAGCGTACAATATAGAGAATGAAGTTAAATTGAAAAATAATCATAATATGGATGTTTAAACACATTTTTTAAAATGATGGACGTTTATTTCGATACAGTCTTCAGTTCTTTTGTGCATATTATCGCACTATATAATATTGTACCTAATTTCAAGTACCAGTTTCGTTCTTCGTACTAGTAACTCATGTTGAAATAATTCTGTACCTATTTTATAAAAGAGTACCTTACGTACTGTAAATTCAATCTTCACTTCTGCCCGATCCGAAAAGATAAAATTACTCAGACATACTATCTACTGTCCGTCCAAGGGGTTTTGTCGTAGGGTCTTCAAAGGGGGGAAATCACGTGACAGTTAATTACATAACGAGGCCCTTTCATTTAAATTATTTTAAATAGTTGTATAATATTACGTAGACGTCCAATTCCTAATAGAAAATATTCTCAGAAAAGAGCTAAGACAGCCCAGCCACTAGCTGGCGAATAAAGCTGGTAAGGGAAACCAGGATGCGACGTAGGCAAATGGACAACAGTACCTGTCCGAAAATGATTCAATAATGAAAGCTCTTTAGTCACTGGAAAACGTGAACATATTTTTCGAACGTACTGTTTACTATGACCGTAAGGCTACTATGATGCGGTCTTGGATCTGTGTGGAGGACGGTTGAACTTCATTAGTAAAAGGGGTGGGAGTGAAGTACATTCAAAAACTCAGGTACAATAAAAATTGAAGTAAAAATAAAATGATGTCCCTGTAGTAACCACCCTTACAAATAATTAGGAACATATTTTCTTACGAAACCGGAGCTCAGTTTTCAAGCACCCTGTGAATTGCATCTGCGGTCTTATGGAGCTCCACCTGTGACGTGACCGCGCTTCCATTAGAATAATCAACAAGCGCCCCGACTGCACGAAAGCAGCGGATTATGTCGGAACTCCATTGATAGCGCTTAAATTGATGAGCGTCGTCTCTGGAATTGTCCATTTCCTGAGAAGCGGAGTCGAACCCGGCTGAACTGCCTTCTTATTGAGCCATCCGACACGAATGCTTAATAGCTATCCACATTAGGGATTCATCATTTCTGTGCCTGCAGACGGAACACTCGCGTTTAGCGAGACATTCACGAGATCCATTACGTAATGATGGCTGCTTGGCACATCCAGACAATAATCTTGCTTTCATCAGGGATCAAATAATGGAAAATCACGAATTAGACACGCTATATTTTAAAGAGATGTACAAAAATTGAGGGGCTGGGTGCAAGAATGGCATTTTAGAGGATATGCCCTTTTTGAGTAAAACACTTTATTGTGTTCTCTGATCTGTTATGTACATGATCACCAAGTTTCAGTTCAATACTGTGACCACAGAGGTCAGGAGTAGGCCTACTCAAAATGTAAAGGCGTGCGTAGGTAACATTATTACGGTTTGAATTTTTAACATCAATTTTCTCAAAACTTACATTTGAGAGAAGTGCCTTTCTTGCACCCAGCCCCTCAATTATAGAGTTACAAAGTTTGGTCAGTAAAATGTAGACTTCTTAGATTAGACTACATTCTTAGACGGACAGCCAAAAATATGCATTTAATTAAGAGGATCCAACTAGTTTATAATCCTACATTATACAATGGAAGGAAAGGAGGCCGAGAAGTTGCCTATAGAGCAAACATGGGCATCGTGCCTCACTTGAGAATTAGTGCCTCACTGACCTTCACAGAGCTTATCGCTCTGAGTGACATCTTCACAGTCCCCGTTCCTCCCTCACGTAGCTCCTAGAAATGGGCAGGTTCTATATCAGTTTCATAAGCAATATCAGTGGTGGCATAATAGCATTATCAAAGCAGTGTGTACGTGTTAGAAAACGATTATTTCATGAGAAATGGGAGGAAGGGTTTTTTTTTTTTACTGTTTAGAAGGGGAGAACATACGATGTGTGTTATGCTCGAAAATCCTATTAGGCATTAATAAATTTAATATACAACGACATTACTTCTTATGTCATAAAGAACATGCTGAATTAGAAGGTAAGATAAATTAAATGTTATTTTTCGTATTATTCCGAAGAAAATTTATGATCTTAACATTTGCATAGTATACTAAATACGACATTATACATTAAACACGCTGCATTAAAAGGTACGAGGAATTAAATGTTGTTTGTACGTATTATTTTCAAACGAAATTTATAAAAAATATCAAATGTGCGTAGAAAACGAAATATGATTTTCTGAAATTATTTTAAGTCGAGAACGTGCAAATCTATTAAGTAATCTTGAGAAACGCCAGAATATTCAAGAAAATAAACGTAGACAACGTGATGGAATATTATTGGCTAGTTACGCAATTTGATTTAAATCAATTCAATTATGGAGAAATAGTAAAGAGGTTTATGATTAAAGCTGCCGAATTAATTTGCCAAATTGAATAAAAGATTTCGAGTCTCTCACGTTAACCAAGCGCTTTCCTAATAATTCGCCACTGACCGCCTTAGCGATTACGATAAGGTGACGCAGGTCACAGCAGTTTATATTTCCCATCCTACTCTGCAGTCTCCTCTCCTAGTAAACAAACTATTTCAAATCGAGTGCCTCACGTAACCGAAAATTGTGCCCATGTATGCTCTAGAGCAGCCGTGGCGAAAATGCGACTCGCGAGCACATTGTGGCTCGCAATGTTAGCTATGCATTTCTTTTGCTTCCTACCACTCCCAACCCCCACCCTCTCACTCACTGGAGTCAAACTCCGTTCCATTTGTATTTGTCTCTGACCTGCGAGTGGCGTATCGTCGCAATGTCTCCACGAAACAATGTACCTCTACAAATACGAAAATTTGAAGTAGGATGGGAGGACGAATTTTTTTGCTGCCGCTATGATGACAATATTTAAAGGTATGATTTTTCACAAGTATTACGAGGAAAACAGTTGTGTAACATAAAACGGCATTATACTACATGTCACTCATGAAACATTAAAAGGTTAAGTGTTATTATTATTATTATTATTATTATTATTATTATTATTATTATTATTATTATTATTATCTCTGTACGTCGATTCTTTTTCAGCAGATGTACGAATAATGCGGTTAGCTCTTCAATTTGATCTCACTGATTTACTATGTGATGTCAAATGAAAGCTAGATGTAGGGACTTGACAAATGTTGAACTATCAAATCTTTGCCAAAAAATAAATATCCGAAGCTTCGTTCTTTCGCTTGCACTGTTGAAGCCATGTTCGCTACAACTTACATTTGTGAAAAATTATTTTCAACAATTAAAATAGTAAAAACCAAATTTATATCACGACTGACAAACAAATACCTTCGTGATCAACTACGACTGGCAGTAAGTGACATAATTCCTGATTTTGAAACTCTGTCGCAGAGACATTCTGAAGACAGTTAATTTTAGGTTGTGATATGGTTCATTTAGTGTTCATTTCTTTCTTCGTTACACATACCAAACATTAGTTTGTAGCCTTGTACTGTATAAAATTATATTTAAGTGCTTGACGTAAGGAAAATGAAAATCCGTTAATAAGTCAGACAGTTGCTTCACTTCCTCTTCAGGTGTCCGCCTCCCTCCATAGGTGCTATGCACGTTGCAGGTTACACAGTGGCTCGGCGCACGATTACATTTTCGCCACCGCTGCTCTAGAGCATGGCATTGCCACCTGAAATTCCAGTACTTTCCGACTACTAGTATATGTACAGGGACATCATTTTATTTTTACTTCAATTTTTATTGTACCTGAGTTTTTGAATGTACTTCACTCCCACCCCTTCTACTAAGGAAGTTCCAACTCCACACAGAACCAAGACCGCAGATAGTAAGTAGTACTGAGTTACTGAGTATAGTACGTTCCAGAAATATGTTCGCGTTTTCCAGTGACGAAAGAGCTTTCAATATTGAATCATATTTTCGCACAGGTACTGTCCGTTTGCCTACGTCGCATCCCGATTTCCCCCACCTGCTTCTGCTCGCTCCTCTGTAATAGCTGGGCTGTCTTAGCTCTTTTCTGAAAACATTAATTTCTTGGAAGTTTACATAATATTATACAGCTGTTTAATTTAACTTAAATAAAAGGGCCTCGTTAAGTAATTAACTGTCACGTGATTTCCTCCCTTTCTACAATCCTGCGGCATAACCACTTGAACGGACAGTAGATAGCATGTCTGAGTAATTTTATATTTTCGGGTCGGGCAGAAGTGAAGATTGAATTCACAGTACGTAGAGTAGGTACAGAATTATTTCAACATGAGTTACTAGTACGAAGGACGAAACTGGTAATTGAAATTAGATGCAATAGTCTATAGTGCGATAATATGCACAAAAGAACTGAAGCCTGTATCGAAATGAACGGCCACCATTTTCAAAATTGTGTTTAAATATTCATATTATGATTATTTTTCAATTTAACTTCATTCTCTATATTGTACGCTAATGTGCTGTAGACAGTATAATATACACTGCATAATGAATACGTTCGCATGGATAACTCACTTCGTGAGTAAAAACACTTATTCTTAATACAGTACTGTACTTTGATTAAAGAAAAACCTAATGAAAATTATCAAACTCAAAATCGCGATATTTCCTAGTTTACGTAAACGGATGAACTACTTTCCTTCCTTCCTATACCTAGTAGAGTGATTTGTGTTTCACGCCAGTATCATCGAACTCAAGTCTTGGAGGGGGGAGCAAGCGGCGTTTCCGGTTCTCTAAAGGTATAGACAGGTTAATATTAAAAATGTTAATAAAACAAAATGATGTCCCTGTATTTATTACACAGTGTAAACCGTAAGTAATGTCATTAATTTGAGATGCATATTTTTAAGGTAATCAAAACAAAAAAAAAAAATTAATAGATTTTTTATCGTTTTTGCTTCCCTTTCAAGATAATAATTGTTTTATATGAAACATTTCATAGCGTGTTTTCAGAAAGCCATTGATTTAATTCCCAAACAGTCCACTCAATTTTGAGAGAGCAGTGTATAATGATAATAAATCACTGAAAGATTCTAGTTTTCTCCTTTGAATGTGTAGAAATTTAATGCGAACAAAATGTAACATTGTAAAATTCCTTAGTAGAACGAAAAGTTACATTTATTCGCCTCAAATTTCTGGACATTTAAAGGACAAAACTGAAATTCTGTTAATTATGATAATGGTTGCCTTGTAACCACAAACCAACAAACCAAAGAGCACAGAATAATTAGAATAATATTGCTGTAGCTGTACTCTTTGACAAAAATATATCGTGGTAATCGATCATGCCCTTTGTACTATCGATACCTAGCACGGCACACTAGCGCGCTCTATCGGATGCAATAGAGAATGTCAGTTATTCTATTACCTTTCGTAATGACGAAACTATGACGTAGCTGTGTAACAGTTATACTGTTATACACGACGTATGTAGTGATTATTAGTAAGGAATTTACACACGACTTATAAACGAGCTACTCATTGTGCAAGTACAAGACAGTTAAACGTATGTATAGTTTTTATTGTAAGACCGTATACTTATTGTAATATTTTTCTCTTGTATTTTTAGGCCCATTTTTTGGCCAACACATAACTTAAAGATGGAATATGATTTACAACTAAACATTATTGTATAATAGTAGCCCATATCCAGAAAAGACAAAGTATATGATTATGTCTCGTGACGCGAATATTGTACGAAATGGAAATATAAAAATTGGAAATTTATCCTTTGAAGAGGTAGAAAAGTTCAAATATCTGGGAGCAACAGTAACTAATATAGATGATACTCGGGAGGAAATTAAACACAGAATAAATTTGGAAAATGCCTGTTATTATTCGGTTGAGAAGCTTTCATCATCCAGTCTACTGTCAAAAAATCTGAAAGTTAGAATTTATAAAACAGTTATATTACCGGTTGTTCTGTATGGTTGTGAAACTTGGACTCTCACTTTGAGAGAGGGACATAGGTTAAGGGTGTTTGAGAATAAGGTGCTTAGGAAAATATTTGGGGCTCAGAGGGATGAAGTTACAGGAGAATGGAGAAAGTTACACAACGTAGAGCTGCACGCATTGTATTCTTCACCTGACATAATTAGGAACATTAAACTAGACGTTTGAGATGGGCAGGGCATGTAGCACGTATGGGCGAATCCAGAAATGCATATAGAGTGTTAGGTGGGAGGCCGGAGGGAAAAAGACCTTTGTGGAGGCCGAGACGTAGATGGGAAGATAACATTAAAATGGATTTGAGGGAGGTGGGATATGATGGTAGAGAATGGATTAATCTTGCTCAGGATAGGGACCGATGAAGGGCTTATGTGAGGGCGGCAATGAACCTCCGGGTTCCTTAAAGGTCAGTAAGTAAGTAGCCCATATTACGATACAAGTTTGGAAAGTGCTTTTTACAGAATTTAGGAAAACTTAAAAAAAAAAAAAAAAACAGGAGAGTTTCTCAATTTTAGAAATATTGCATTGCACTTCACAAATGAGTATTATACAACATTTTTTGCACGATCATATTTTTAAAATTGCAATACAATATAGCCTATTTTTTCATTAAAAATTTATAGCAATATTATTCCAAAGCCTTCGCAAAACTGCACTGTAATGGCAACTAAGTAACAATAAATGCAGTATAATGGGTGTATTTCAGTATAGTTTTATGTTATGAAGAATGGTTTCCCTAGCAACGAGTTTATATGTGGGAATTCTAACTTTTGTTTTATTGAGCTTCCTCAAATTAGAGGCTGCCATTAGACAAACCATACAAAACAATACAAGAACAAATAGAAGATGAGAGCTAAAAGAGTAAGAAAAAAGGCAAACAAATACACAAACAAACAATGGCAGTTTACAGAATAAAAAAAGTTACAAGTAAAGAAGCAATGAAAGCTAAAATAGAAAGAAAAAAGATAATGGTGCGTCAGTATTTTCAGTACACTGAATTAGAGTCCATATAGGTGGTTTCGTAAAAGTTTGACTGACTCTCTATTTATGAGGAGGGCCAGTTTATTCAGAAAAGATTTGTGCAGTCCTAGGGTCTAACAGAATTGAGAAGAGTAGTTAGGTATCGTTCTTCTTGCTCCAAACATGAATCCCGTAACACTGATGTCGTGAAGCTGGTATTTATCTTTATAATACGGGATGGTTGGAACGTAGATTGCTCGTCTCTCCTCATGTACGTCTTCAGGCTGTCCTTCATACGTCTCAAACCTGATGGTGGGGTCGATTATCATACCCTGAGACAGGGATTCGCTAATGGCGATTATGTCAATTCGTCTGTTACTGCCATTGTCGGCAGTTCCGTGGACTTCTTCATAGACGGTGTATTTTAGTTTTCTAAGGACATCGGCCAGTTTAGCCTAACAATAATAGTTGTAAATATAGCAAAAAAAAAAAAAAACCACGATCGTGCAAAAAATATAATTTTGTGCGAGATCGTGCATATTTGCTTGGTTTCCGCACAAAACCAATC
This sequence comes from Periplaneta americana, assembly GCF_040183065.1. Lineage (NCBI taxonomy): Eukaryota > Metazoa > Arthropoda > Insecta > Blattodea > Blattidae > Periplaneta > Periplaneta americana. The sequence goes on from NC_091121.1 coordinate 3,226,925, forward strand.
TGCGGAAAGTCTAAAATTCCGCATTCAGTATTCCCATCCTAACACACATAACAATTTCCCTCTTCTTACCGCTTAAGTGACATATTGATTTTACTGCTTTAGGCTTTTAACATATTATTTTTAGAGACGTTCAATATGGTAATAATTATAAATTGGAAACTTACCACTGCAGTTTCACCTAAATTGCACTGTTAATTATTGTTTTTAAATATTTGCAAAAATTAAGTAAACTCTACAACTCCACTAAAGTTACTGCATTCGTGATGCAAGTAACATCAAGGAAGCCGTGAAAAAATCAACAATATTCCAGACTCATCATAGACGGGGGGGGGGGGAAAGACAGACGTATATCACGGCCTGCTGGAGTACAGTAAACACAGAAAACAGTTTAAAGCAACAATGTTGAAGATAGATATTTTTGTTTTGCAAATTTGCCGTCATTGAACAGGAGATTTCATTGCAACTAATTAGAAATTCCTCTTTCAGGTATGTAATAAACGATCTTCGCACAAAATAATGTACGATACACGAGCGGTATGTTTTCTTTCAATTTTCGGAAATTAAAAAAGCTCAACTACGTTTCGCTTTTTCAAACTTTTCCTCGAACATGAAGACTTCAACATACCGCTCTTGTAACGCATATTACTATTAACTTTAAACAACTCAGGCTGAATAAATTCTGCAGTTGAAAACATCGCCAAATAAAATACTACTATTACAACACTACGTACTACTATTACTAAAATACGATCAGTGTCTCCCGATATTTCAGCGGCGTTTCCAAGGGATATACTGTAGCCTCGTACAGACACGCAGTCTCTATTGTCTCTGCCGACAGTGAAGCAATATCTCGGAGACCGCAGATTTCAAAGGGATACCGACGTGGAGACACACTGGCGCGGCGCGGTGTGCAGTGATCTCTGACAGGGAAACCTGCCCGCTGTGTGATAATTTTTCTCAGTCTTTGTGAAAGTAAAGCTCTATCCGATCAATGGCTTTGTCTACTGAATTCAGACCCCTCGGTGTACGCACTCCGACAGTCTTTGTAGTGCCTACACAATGTTCAACTGTAATGATGATGATGGTTGTGGATTATAATAATAATAATAATAATAATAATAATAATAATAATAATAATAATAATAATAATAGCTAATTAATAATAATACTTATTATTATTAGTATTATTATTAATTAGCTATTATTATTATTATTATTATTATTATTATTATTATTATTATTATTATATTGTCAGAAGGTCTGATGATGAAAATGCAGCCGTCAAATTACTCTTCAAGGAACGATCACTCATATACGAGTAAATTGAGGGAAAGAAGGCAGAGGACGGACACTGGAAAGTTTTCTTTTCTCAATAGTACTATCAGGGACTGGAATGCTTTACCTGCAGACTTACTAAAGGCTTTACCAATAATCAAAAATGTATTTAAAAATAGGCTTAAGGACTTTATTAATAGACGGTAGTATATTATACACACTACTTAAAGGGTGTAATTGATATCTTGTTATTTGAAGTGTTCTAACAGTGAGGAAGTGTGTAGTGTCAGTGAAGTGTGTAGTGTCAGTGAAGTCTGTTGTGTAAGTGAAGTGTGTTGGTGTCAGTGAAGTGGCTGTGCAGAGTATTTGAACAGTGAAATCAGGTAGAATCAGTGCAGTGAGTGAGTTGACAGCGAAATAAGTGTAGTGCCGGAGGTACTTGTGCAGGTATGAACCTGTCACACTCGTGGGTCTTAGTTCGAACTTAGGGTTAAGATACAAATTAGATTTACTTTAAATGTTATTTTAAGTGACCATGCTTCATTTAATTTAGGATGCTCCTTGTTATTATTATTTTATTATTATTATTATTATTATTATTATTATTATTATTTATTGTTTTTATTAGTTGTATTTATTATTAATTGTCATTATTGAGTGAAATTAGTTACCACTGCCACCGAGTTTATACCCATTTGCAGTGTGAATAAATACATACATACAAATGAAATCTTTCTAAAACGAAATGTTGTAAGTTTCTCCGGAAAAGTTGCTTTTGTTAAAGTTTTTAAAGGTTTCTCCCATACACGGCAATAAGGCGTATGGGGGACATGGAGGTAGAGCCCCATGCTTCCTCGACGTTGGCACTAAATGAGATGGTGTGGTCGGTACTCAATTTGATAGGGGGCTGAGTGGAGCAAGGCAACTTTCTGGAAGTTGTCGAAATCAGAAAAATTTCGCCACCACCCGGAATTGAATCCTAGACATTGGAATCTGTAGCAGTTGCTCTACGTTAACTGAGCTATCTCGCCGCCATTTTTGTTAAACTATCGAAACAAAATTAACAGAATTCATTTTTATTCTGAAGACAGTCAACTTTATATCGTGGATAAGTTTCAACATGGAGCGTTTTCTGTATACCACTCGAGAAAGATTTTAACGATATTAGAGTAATTATGCCACGAGTGAATAAGCGAGCGCACTAATTTTCACCGGTGTTTATAATGAAGATTATACACGTGTTACATACAATATTCTATGCTATTCTAGCATCAAAATATACTTACTTACTTACTGGCTTGAAAGCAACCCGGAGATTCATTGCCGCCCTCACATAAGCCCGCCATTGGTCCCTATCCTGTGCAAGATTAGGCTAATCCATTCTCCATCATCATATCCCACCTCCCTCAAATCCATTTTAATATTATCTTCCTATCTACGTCTCGGCCTCCCTAAATGTCTTTTTCCCTCCGGCCTCCCAACTAACACTCTATATGTATTTCTGGATTCGCCCATACGTGCTACATGCCCTGCCCATCTCAAACGTCTGGATTTAATGTCCCTAATTATGTCAGGTCAAGAATACAATGCGTGCAGTTCTGTGTTGTGCAACTTTCTCCATTCTCCTGTAACTTCATCCCTCTTAGCCCCAAATATTTTCCTAAGCACCTTATTCTCAAGCACCTTAACCTATGTTCCTCTCAAAGTGAGTTTCACAACCATAAAGAACAACCGGTAATATAACTGTTTTATAAATTCTAACTTTCAGATTTTTTGACAGCAGACTGGATGATAAATCTTCTCAACCGAATAATAACACGCATTTCCCATATTTATTCTGTGTTTAATTTCCTTCCGAGTATCATTTATATTTGTTACTGTTCCTCCAAGATATTTTAACTTCTCCACCTCTTCAAAAGATAAATTTACAATTTTTATATTTCCATTTCGTACAATATTCTCATCACGAGACATAATCATATACTTTGTCTTTTCGGGATTTACTTCCAAACCTATGTCTTTATTTGCTTCAAGTAAAATTCCCGTATTTTCCCTTAATCATTTGTGGATTTTCTCCTAACATATTCACGTCATCCGCATAGACAAGCAGCTGATGTAACCCGTTCAATTCCAAGCCCTCTCTGTTATTCTGGACTTTCCTAATGGCATACTCTAGAGCAAAGTTAAAAAGTAAAGATGATAGTGCATCTCCTTGCTTTAGCATCAAAATATGCAAAAAAAAAATGCTATTATAAAGTTACAAAATGTAATGTTATGACGTAGTAGAGACATGGGTACTGGATATGACGTTATATACTGCGTGGTTGCTAAGTAACAGTTTCTAAGACAATGTTATTTTGTTGTTTTGAAGTTTTTTCTTACAGGTACATTGAATAAAACTGTGTTGTGAAGGCGGTGATAAGGTCATGGAATACTAGTGCTAGATGATCTTTTCTGGCAACAGTGCTGGTACAATTGGGCCAATTCTGCACGATTTAGAGAGTCATAAGAAGCGTGTTTTAATGCCAGGTTTGCATAAAATAATTATTTATAACAAATCAGAGTGGAAAGGAATAAAATGGAAGGGGACCCTTCCATTCATAATATACAGAGGATTCGTACCTTAAAAGGACTCGTCGGCCTCGGTAGCGTAGTTGGTATAGAGCTGGCCTTACGTGCTCAAAGTTGTTGTTGTGCCTGTTTGTTGTTGGGCACAACTTAGTTGTGGCCGATGCTATCGGTCATGGTTATGTTATGATTAAATTCTGACACCAGATTATTATGTTGAGGTTCTACCCTACCCAGCATCACTTTTCTCAAGGTATTTCTGACACCAGTTTGTTATTGTTTACGTCAGGATATTTCAGGATGGAAATGGTCGAGCTATTATCTTAACTAGGTACTGCGTATTTAAGAATAGGATCACAGGTTGGATCAGGCTCGGAGAATATCAGCTTAATCAAATCAGATAAGTCAGTTCACTGGTTACACTATAATATATTGTAAAACTTTCTTATAATATGCATGAGTTACACATACAGCTATTTAGCTATGTCATGAATAGTTGCAAAATGTCTAACAGATCTAGTTATATATATATATATATATTTCTTGTTACTTTACTTGACACTACTTTACTTAACCAATGAAAGAGAATCTAGGATATACCTACTTGGTATACCAACTCAGTTACATGAGTTTAAATGAAAATAAAATGCTAAAATAAATCATAGGTTTTATCTGAATGCAGTTGATTAAACAATGAAATCCCGGGTTCGATCCCGGTCCAGGTCCAGGTCGATGGCATTTAGGTGTACTCAAATGCGACAGGCTCATGTCAGTAGATTTACTGGCATGTAAAAGAACTCCTGCGGGAAAAAAATCCGGCACATCGGCGACGCTGATATAACCTCTGCGAGCGTCGTTAAATAATTTAATTTTAAAAAGACTGTGCTGACGTATTGTTGAAAACATGCTCATGGGTAGCATGCTACAAATAAAATAATTACATAGTAATATACTAATACAGTAATAATTATATATTATATATTTACTTCCATAAAAACCACAATAAATTTAAATTTGATCCTCGCGAATACCATACGAGACAAAACTACAGTTTCTTTCTAAATACTCCCAAATGCCACACAACTGCTGGATTAAAACACAGCAGAAGTTTTGGACCAAAAATATATAATGCATTAATTAGAGCTTACCCTGAGCTAAGTACACTTAACACCCATAGATTTAAGAAACAAATCAGATTAATTATTTAATTGTTTAAGCTAATTTGATACTCTAGTATTTATGTACTTGGGTATGTATGTTTTTATTTTATTGGGTTATTTTACGACGCTGTATCAACATCTAGGTTATTTAGCGTCTGAATGATATGAAGGTGATAATGCCGGTGAAATGAGTCCGGGGTCCAGCACCGAAAGTTACCCAGCATTTGCTCGTATTGTGTTGAGGGAAAACCTCGGAAAAAACCTCAACCAGGTAACTTGCCCCGACCGGGATTCGAACCCGGGCCACCTGGTTTCGCAGCTATAGGCGCTGACCGTTACTCCACAGGTGTGGACGTGCTTGTGTATTTCTATTTGTATATAGACCCTATTATTACATGCTGTATGTATTTTACCAGTTATTAATGTTATTGTGCTCAATGAACTCTCTTAATTTTGTGATATATTTTTCTATCTGATCCTTTTCCAATTCACTGCGGGCTAAAGCAGGGAGATGCACTATCACCTTTACTTTTTAACTTCGCTTTAGAATATGCCATTAGGAAAGTTCAGGATAACAGGCAGGGTTTGGAATTGAACGGGCTACATCAGCTTCTTGTCTATGCAGATGACGTGAATATGTTAGGAGAAAATACACAAAGGGTTAGGGAAAACACGGAAATTTTACTTGAAGCAAGTAAAGCGATCGGTTTGGAAGTAAATCCCGAAAAGACAAAGTATATGATTATGTCTCGTGAAGGGAATATTGTACGAAATGGAAATATAAATATTGGAGATTTATCCTTCGAAGAGGTGGAAAAATTCAAATATCTTGGAGCAACAGTAACAAATATAAATGACACTCGGGAGGAAATTAAACGCAGAATAAATATGGGAAATGCGTGTTATTATTCGGTTGAGAAGCTCTTATCATCCAGTCTGCTCTCCAAAAATCTGAAAGTTAGAATTTATAAAACATTTGGGGCTAAGCGGGATGAAGTTACAGGAGAATGGAGAAAGTTACACAACACAGAACTGCACGCATTGTATTCTTCACCCGACATAATTAGGAACTTGAAATCCAGACGTTTGAGATGGGCAGGGCATGTAGCACGTATGGGCGAATCCAGAAATGCATATAGAGTGTTAGTTGGGAGACCGGAGGGAAAAAGACCTTTAGGGAGGCCGAGACGTAGATGGGAGGATAATATTAAAATGGATTTGAGGGAGGTGGGGTATGATGATAGAGACTGGCTTAATCTTGCACAGGATAGGGACCAATGGCGGGCTTATGTGAGGGCGGCAATGAACCTTCGGGTTCCTTAAAAGCCAGCAAGTAAGTAAGTAAGTATAACTGATCTCAACTTCACCCGAGCACGAGCTTCTGCAATGCCTAATGTAGCTCAAGTGTAAAGTTTTAAATAAATAAATAAAAGTAAATAAAAAAAATAATATTAGTAGGCCTAATGGTAATAACAATAATAATAAGAAATTTGCGAAGAATTCCAATCCTTGTGCGAAGTGCAGATGTGTTTGCATGCGAGGCAGAGGACAAAGGATGCATAAAATTCCCAGACAGCGGAGATCTCGTGTTCGCATGGTTGCATCCGCTGCTCCTACGTACAGTAAGCCCCGCTGCAGTTTCCTGCTTTACAATAATAACCTCCACGGCTCGGAATGACACTCTCGGGGGTCGTGAAGCCCTGCACCCCTGAACTCCCACCCCTAGCTGGCCTCCTACTAGATTAATATCCATTACTCACAATCTGTACACAGACGGCGACCAAAGTCGACTCCATATAATTTATTGCACTGCTCGCTGATATTGAATATAATTCAAAGTGCGCTCAGATCGTCAAGGTTTAAAGATATAGACAATGAAGTATCATCATCATCATCATCGTTGTCATCATCATCACCATTACCGTCAATATCACAGTGACATCATCTTCTCTGCGCCTTCACATAAGACTCATGGCTTCAAACCCGGAACAAGGCTCGAAATCACGGTTTAATAATCCTCATTATATAAAATACTGTAGTATTATGAATAATTTCAAGGGAAAAATTGTTCCGGGAACAGGCACCAATGCATTCGTGCGTTTAGCTATAGGTCCAGTGTTCGATATCCGGCCTCGGAACATTTTTTTCCTTGAAATTATTCAAATCAGCTTCACAGGGAGCTTTACCTGAAAGCTAGATTTGCACTGCAGTATTATATTTGTGACTACTTGAAGATAGGCTGTTTTTAGCATTTGTTTTGCATGCGATAAGTAGGAACTTCCGTTAAGTTCTGGCACGACTGATTTCGGACTTAATGCAATTTTTCAAAAGAACATGATCCGACGTTTTAGATTGTTTTCCATTTTTAATATGAAGGCTAAAATAAAATATATACTAAATTTGTACTTAAGTAGCTTTTATTCTCATTAGCTTACGTACAAAATTAATACAACCTAGAGATGAACAAAACTAACTGTCGCTCTCGCTCGCTGTGTTCGTTGCATTTGTCTTTCGAGTCTCCACTCGTCATTCTCGAAATAGCATTTGGTCGGCGTGGAAAGATTTCGTAACTTTGAATAAAATACATCATTGAAATAAATAACATTATAAATATTTAAATAAGGCAAAAAGAAAAAACAGAACAGTATCTTAGCTATCAAAATGTTCTGGTTCTATTATATTATATTACCTATGGTTATATAAATACAAACCATGTATTGTGGGTCCCTATCACCACGGCATGGCGCGTCCTCAGGTTGCGGATCGAGGAGACGGCCTCCAGAGATGGAGGGTAGCTGCGAATATATTGAATAAGCAGTCGCGGACAGCCGATGAGGGGTGGTCCTCCAGCTTGGGGGTTGGGCGATGGGCTAACAACCCATCACCGTAAAAAACAGCTTGTTACCAATCCTTCAAATAAGCCTCGAAATGGGACCTTTAGGGAGGCTGAGACGTAGATGGGAAGATAATATTAAAATGGATTTGAGGGAGGTGGGATATGATGATAGAGAATGGATTAATCTTGCTCAGAATAGGGACCAATGGCGAGCTTATGTGAGGGCGACAATGAACCTCCGGGTTCCTTAAAAGCCAGTAAGTAAGTAAGTAAGTATATAAATAGAAGAAAAAATTGTCAAATAAATTTGCATTTCTAAGAAACATAAAACATAACATTTTTACTTGAGATAGCACACTTGATCTTAAACGTATGAAAAGGAAATTCCTAGCCTTTTAATAAGGGCCTAGTAATTAAAGAAAAATTGGAGGTCGGAATATTATACACTGAAAGATAGAGATGATGTTTCAAATAGGCTACTTGATTGTTTATACATCTATAACAGTTGCCAAAGTAGATAAAAGTTCAGTCAGGTATAAACAACTGTGGCGATTCAAGGCTGCTTGACTTCGGGACTCAATATCGAGTCTCGGAACACTCACAAGCAGTCTTTACGTCAAGGAAGCGACGTAATACAACATTGTCGTGCGGGTTTTCGACTTTGCAGGCGCTGTTAGTCTCGCTTTCTTGATTGTTGTTCATCTCTAATACAAACTATTATAATTTTCACATCACAAATTTCATGTATTTGAGAAAGAACACATGTCCACGAAGTTTATGTCAGCCTGGCGACCTCAAATATTTACAATTAAAGTTTGCTTTTAAAAATATGTATAAATGTTACGATTTATATACAAATTCATTCTAAAAAGATACGAACGTTACTTATTTACTGGCATTTAAGGAACCCGGAGGTTCATTGCCGCCCTCACATAAGCCCGTCATTGGTCCCTATTCTGAGCAAGATTAATCCAGTCTCTACCATGATATCCCACATCCCTCAAATCCATTTTAATATTTTTCCCTCCGGCCTCCCAACTAACACTCTATATGCATTTCTGGATTCGCCCATACGTGCTACATGCCCTGCCCATCTCAAATGTCTGGATTTTATGTTCCTAATTATGACAGGTGAAGTATACAATGCGTGCAGTTCTGCGTTGTGTAACTTTCTCCATTCTCCTTTAACTCCATCCCTCTTAGCCCCAAATATTTTCCTAAGAACCTTATTCTCAAACACCCTTAATCTCTGCTCCTCTCTCAAAGTGAGAGCCCAAGTTTCACAACCATACAGAACAACCGGTAATATAACTGTTTTATAAATTCTAACTTTCAGATTTTTTGACAGTAGACTAGATTACAAAAGCTTCTCAACCGAATAATAACAGGCAATAACGTACATTTAACATTTAGAAACTGCAGAGAGTTATTTGCAATTTTCTCACGTGTGGTTTCTCAAGTAACCGATTGAATTGTGTTGCAATCTTAACGCCTATAACCGGAATCCAAAACGTAAAAGATAGGTAAAATGCTGCAATATTTAATTTCAAATTAATTTATTACGTTTGCAAAGACAAGTAAATTTCCAATCTTTCTTTCTATAATTGCATCTGAAGATAGGCTACGTGAACAAAAGAAGAAGAAGAAGAAGAAGAAGAAGAAGCGAAAATTAGTGAGATCGGGTCGTTTGCAGGCTCTCAACTCATTTCTCGAAGCAGCGCGAGGGGAAGGATGACGTATCGGGTCTATTTGTCGACTCGTCTGTCTCTTTACACCTTGTTACAAGTCTGGGGTAATATTTGTACTGCTCTCACATTAAGCTTGCAACCTGCGCAATAAAGGCACTCATTTCTCTGCTTTACTGCGTCGTTGCCAAGTAAACCCGTCTAATTGTTCACTCCTCCTGTACAGAACGTGTTTCAACCAGTCGGTCCGGGATTTTATGAGTTATTTACAGCTTGCGATAAAAAAACATAGAAGAGTTTTATAGGAGACTACAACAGTGATCAGCGCCAATCCTTGCTCAACAAACTTCTTGTTTTATGCATTTTCAAACCGTCTCTCAATTGTAATATATAATGTTATGCTGTAATCAAGTTAATGGTACACTTCCTGTACCAATACATATATGTATGTATGTATTTATTAACACTACAATTGGGTATATACCCGGTGGCAGTGATATATAATACACAATAATTAGAATTACAGAAATAAAATAAAATGAACGTAAATGAAATAAAATAAAATAAAATAAACGTAAATGAAATAAAATAAAATAAAATAAAATAAACGTAAATGAAATAGAATAAAATAAAATAAACGTAAATGAAATAAAATAAAATAAAATAAACGTAAATGAAATAAAATAAAATAAAATAAACGTAAATGAAATAAAATAAAATAAAATAAACGTAAATGAAATAAAATAAAATAAAATAAACGTAAATGAAATAAAATAAAATAAAATAAACGTAAATGAAATAAAATAAAATAAACGTAAATGAAATAAAATAAAATAAAATAAACGTAAATGAAATAAAATAAAATAAAATAAAATAAACGTAAATCTATAAATAGTAGATGCAATAAACCTAGGACTATAATTAAAAACTATTCTATAATAACGCCTACAATAAGCAAAAGTAAATCTAACTTATAAGTACTTCTATTTCACCCAACTATTACCAATTTAAGTAATTACATATCACCTTAATTAATTACATACCAACTTAATTACATATCATCTTAATTAATTACATATCACCTTAATTTATTTACATATATCATCTTAATTAATTACATATCAACTTAATTATTTACATATCAACTTAATAAATACATATCAACTTAGTTCATTATATATCAATTCAATTAATTACATGACACAACTTAAATAATTACACTGCACCTCCAATTACATTTTCAGTCTAATCTTCTCAACATTTCCTTAAATGTATTGATTTTAAGAGGACCACCCTGAAAGATTGCCGCAGGTAAGCTGTTCCAGTCTACTATTGTGCGGTTAACAAAAGAAAATTTTGCCACGTCCGTTCTTTGTTTTCTACATTTAAACTTCCTAATATGATCAGCCCTTCCTAAGTATGATGGTGTTGCTAATCTAGCATTGATATCGGACACGAACTCGCTAAATTCTTAAGGTGGCGCGTTACCCAGTTACTGTAATTTCTACAATTTTCATTGTTTCGTTTTGAAAATTTTACATCAATTAAATATTGCTAAAATACATATGAAATCGATCAGTAAAAAACCTCGCATTTTTTATACTCTAATTTTTTCCCTACTTATACAAGGTGCTGAGGGGAGTGCATTTTCAAAAATATACTATCGAAAGTCAAACGGTTTTCGTATTGTTGAGCGACAAATTTAGCGTATTTTATAAAAACAAGCCTCTTTCAGCGCTCAGAACTCTGGAACCATTTACTGCAGAACATTGAACGAGAGCTTATTTTGAAGCTGACATTTGGTAGGTTATGTTAAGAAGTAATCCTTATTTTTATCATACACAGAGAGACAGATAATCTGATTTTACTTACTTTTAGGCTTTTTGGCCATTTGTAAAAATGTAAAAAAATATTGAGAAAAAACCTTGCATTATTAAGAGGGATTCGGCATTGTTTGCTTAGTGGTACGGCAATATGTTTCGAGGGTATTAAATAGATTATTTTCACACGCCTAGACTTGAACGGCGCAGTACCGCACGCACTGGCCGAGAGCTGAAGATAAGCGAGCGGTGGGCGTCATTTTACTCCTGTGTTTATGAAAACCTGTAATAAAGCTAGCACAGTCATGCGCTGCTAGACGACACATCACGTGTTTGTCTCCTGGCCTTGCTTATCTCGGCTAGCTCCCGTCTCACAGTCAGCTGGTTACTTCACGCGCGTACTATTTATTTTCTTTATTTGATATTTTCAATACTTTCTTGTCAACATACCATCAGTAAAAAATATGTGTTTATTTGTACTTTCAATGCGGAATCTAAGTATATATTTTAAAAATTTTTTTTCCTAGCCAAAGGCGTCTTAATGCGGAAAAATCTAAATTTCTCCATTTCCATAAAAAGTAAGAAAATCTGTTTATATGTCAATATAAACTTTAATTTCTCAGCAGCAAAATAAACCATGATTTTGATCATTGGGTGAAAGGGTTTCGGAGCTACAACAATTGTTAATTTTATGAAAATACGATAAATTTAAATATTTTAAATTTAAACACTATGAAGTTCTGATGCCTCAAACTTTGCACAAAGCATTGTATCACAGTTCTCTACGTACAAAAAAAGTTTCATTGTATTTAGCAATTGTAAGGTCAATTCTCTCAATATTTCGGTCGATTTGAGATGGAATAGCTCATATGCACAATTTTTGTATTTTTGTGTTAAAAATGTGCCCAGAAATTTTTTTTATTTAAAATTACTTTTATTTTCAGTACAATTTATCAGGGCCTCACATAATGACAGTCAATTTCCTAGAAGTTTAAAATGAAGCTGAGAATCTCTATAATGTATTGTTAAAACCCATATATAGGCCTACTTCATTAGTAAAATAAATATTAAATTTGAACATTTATTTTCAACTTCACTCACCAACATAAAATCACAGTTTTCTTAATAATAATCATAATGTCTAAATGAATGCAGCATTTCATGCACAGACCTGCTCAGAATATGTGTCAGAGTTTCATTACTCTATGTTTATCAATTCAGGAAATATCTTATTTCTAGTACGTTAAAATGTAAAAACTCTGATTTACGGGAAAAACACGATTCGATATGCATTTTGAATATAATAATCCCTTATATGAAATAAGCTGAACTTATAATAAAGATATCGTGATGAAATCTTCACTACAGTAGTAGAAACCGTAGTCTAGTCTTTCTGGCACCATATTGAAAATGAAGAAAATGATCAAAATTGACCAAAACTTAAATAAAATTCATCTGCATGTAACGTATACATCAAAATGCTTTGCTAATGAAATTTACACAAAAATTCTACAAGCTGTAAAATTTATGACACAGAAGAAAACGACTTCATTTTTTGCGAATGAATACATTTGTCTTTGTCAGAATTTCAAAGTTGCACATATAGGCCTATATAGAATTTATAAGAACGTCAAAAGTTGCATTTGTTGTTTAGGATTTATTTTTTGTTGCAATGGCAATCCTCTAATACAATGGCTCAGATACAAGGTATTACCTTGACAACAGCTATGAAGAATCGAAACAATTGAAAGAGCCATTTTATGAGTTTCCAAATAAAACAGTATCACTTTATAAACTTAGCCAATAGGTCTATATTGCAATTAATTACAGTTTAAATCGTTGAAGTTCCCGTTGTGGGAAATGCAAAACAACTTGCGAGGAAAATATTTACGATGAATCACAGCATATTCACTTATAAAAAGTGTTGCTAAAACCGACAAAAAAGAAAGAAGAAACACTCAAGGAAAATAATACTTACTTACTTACTTACTGGCTTTTAAGGAACCCGAAGGTTCATTGCCGCCCTCACATAAGCCCGCCATTGGTCCCTATCCTGAGCAAGATTAATACAGTCTCTATCATCATATCCCACTTCCCTCAAATCCATTTTAATATTATCCTCCCATCTACGTCTCGGCCTCCCTAAAGGTCTTTTTACCTCCGGCCTCCCAACTAACACTCTATATGCATTTCTGGATTCGCCCATACGTGCTACATGCCCTGCCCATCTCAAACGTCTGGATTTAATGTTCCTAATTATGTCAGGTGAAGAATACAATGCGTGCAGTTCTGTGTTGTGTAACTTTCTCCATTCTCCTGTAACTTCATTCCTCTTAGCCCCAAATATTTTCCTAAGCACCTTATTCTCAAACTACCTTAATCTCTGTGAGAGTCCAAGTTTCACAACCATACAGAGCAACCGGTAACATAACTGTTTTATAAATTCTAACATTCAGATTTTTCGACAGCAGACTGGATGACAAAAGCTTCTCAACCGAATAATAACAGGCATTTCCCATGTTTATTCTGTGTTTAATTTCCTCCCGAGTATCACTTATATTTGTTACTGTTGCTCCAAGATATTTGAACTTCTCCACCTCTTCAAAAGATAAATTTCCAATTTTTATATTTCCATTTCGTACAATATTCTCGTCACGAGACATAATCATATACTTTATCTTTTCGGGATTTATTTCCAAACCTATCTCTTTACTTGCTTCCAGTAAAATTCCCGTGTTTTCCCTAATCGTTTGTGGATTTTCTCCTTACATATTCACGTCATCCGCATAGACAAACAAGCAACTATATTAAAATGTTTTATTTTTTATTTCCGAAACAGATATTTCGTCTAAAGTGTGGCATTGTTATTATTGGCGATGATTATGGCAAGACATTTTGGATAAATCCTGTAAAGGCCCGTATATCTTGCATGAACTAGGAGACGAAGTACATAAACTGGTCCATCTCACTGGTCGGTTAACTTACTATTTTTATTTATTTTTTCTAATAATTCTCCTTTTTCTTTGAATACTTTTATTCTATTCCTATATAGGGAACTTTTCAGAACTATATATCCCTGATATCTTATTCGTGTTTCTTTTTTCCCATCGCAAAGTACATACCAGAAACCTATCGCCTTCCACAGAGCCTTAAAGTAAAATGTTATGTCAAACTCAACACAAACAAAAGACAGTGCTGAATTCTTGTGACAGAGGGCTTATGGAAAGAATCTGAAGGAGGAAGCTGTCTTCTATAGCTCTCAGCTTGAAGTATAAACCTAACTTGGAAAAGAAACGCTGGAACTGGTGGCTCCAACTGTATTTTTTTTTTTGTAATAAACATTCTTTAATCAAAACTCCATCTTGCTGAATCCCTCGGCTTTTCCATCACATATGAGAAGGAGCTACATAGTCACATTCATCTCCTTTGACAAACTGTGGACTTCAAAAAGATGCAACTAACCTCCCCGTCCCCCCTCCCCAGAACTCTTCCGAAGGCATGTCAATTTCTCTCCTCCCAAGTTTTATTTTATCGGTTCCACCCTCTCTCTCTCTCCCACAAAAGCACGAAACTTCAAAATCAATCTCTTGAATGGGACCCGTGCCAGTTACAGATGAAACACGGCATAAAATGTATCCCCCCCGCTCTCAGCCTCCATTTCACACATACGCACAAATACGCAGTACGCACAGAACGTTTCTAGACGCTGAAAGTGTTATTCCCTCGCAGTTTCTGCGATGCTTTTTAACCGCGGAAGTATTCAGATAAAATAATATTTTCGGAGACAAAGATTTGTAGCTGAAATCACCTCGGAAGACTTAAAGGTATTGTCTTCTTCTTCCGCAAAAAAATATCGTAATAAATAATAATAATAATAATAATAATAATAATAATAATAATAATAATAATTCTTTATTTATACTGGCAGAGTTAAGGCCTTAAGGCCTTCTCTTACACACTACCAGGTCACAAAGTATACAAGCAGTTAAAATTTAACAAAAAGTTAAAGAACAGAATACTAGGTAGGTAGGTAGGTAGATAGGTAGATAGGTAGATAGGTAGATAGATAGATAGATAGATAGATAGATAGATAGATAGATAGATAGATAGATAGATAGATAGATAGATAGATAGATAGACAGACAGACAGATATAGAGATAGATAGATAGATAGATAGATAGATAGATAGATAGATAGATAGATAGATAGACAGACAGACAGACAGATAGATAGAGACAGATAGACAGATAGATAGATAGATAGATAGGATAGATAGATAGATAGATAGATAGATAGATAGATAGATAGATAGATAGATAGATAGATAGATAGATAGATAGATAGATAGATAGATAGATAGATAGATAGATAGATAGATAAAGATAGATAGAGAGACAGACAGACAGACAGACAGACAGATAGATAGATAGATAGATAGACAGATAGACAGATAGACAGATAGAGATATAGATAGATAGATAGATAGATAGATAGATAGATAGATAGACAGACAGACAGACAGACAGACAGAGAGATAGATAGATAGATAGATAGATAGATAGATAGATAGATAGATAGATAGATAGATAGATAGATAGATAGATAGATAGATAGATAGATAGATAGATAGATAGATAGATAGATAGACAGACAGACAGACAGACAGATAGATAGAGACAGATAGATAGATAGATAGATAGATAGATAGATAGATAGATAGATAGATAGATAGATAGATAGATAGATAGATAGATAGATAGATAAAGATAGATAGAGAGACAGACAGACAGACAGATAGATAGATAGATAGATAGATAGATAGATAGATAGATAGACAGATAGACAGATAGACAGATAGACAGATAGATAGATAGATAGATAGATAGATAGATAGATAGATAGATAGACAGATATAGAGATAGATAGATAGATAGATAGATAGATAGATAGATAGATAGATAGATAGATAGATAGATAGATAGATAGATAGATAGATAGATAGATAGATAGATAGATAGATAGATAGATAGATAGATAGATAGATAGATAGATAGACAGACAGACAGATAGATAGAGACAGATAGATAGAGACAGATAGATAGATAGATAGATAGATAGATAGATAGATAGATAGATAGATAGATAAAGATAGATAGAGAGACAGACAGACAGACAGACAGACAGACAGATAGATAGATAGATAGATAGATAGATAGATAGATAGATAGATAGATAGATAGATAGATAGATAGATAGATAGATATAGATAGAACTTTAATGTCGATGGCATAATGTATGCATAGACATGGCCAAATATATACAATTACAATTTAATGCAAAATAAGTAAAATATATATAAAAAAACATTATTCATTTCAAGGGTCCATGCGTGCATCCTCACTAACATATTATAAAAAAATAATACTAATAGCATAATAAAATCGACACTAAACAACATGAAAATAATACCATAATAGAAAAAAAGAAAGTAAAATGCATTGGAATATAGTGAAAGCAACTCATTTAGTACAAATGGTTAATATGGAAAACGTAAGGAAGAATATATCAAAATGGAATGTAATAAAATAATAATAATAAAGAAAAGAAATACGAATATTAAATAAAATTCACAATAAAAAGGCTATGATAATAAATTCATCAGCTGATAAAGAGAACAAAAAGGGGAAAGGGAGGAAAGAAATATATAGCCTAGGCCTATATTTTTTACAAAAGTATGGCAGAGAAAAGGGCTTGTAACTGAAAGGAATCTAATTCAAAAAGTGCAATGTCCGACAGTCAGATTAAATTATTCGATTTTGACTAAGGCGTCCGCAGCCATGATAGCTGAGTTGCCAGGCATTGAGATGCGACTAACAATTACGTGTAAACTAGAATGTCTTCACTACCACCGTTCACAAAACAGGATTGGATATTCATCTAATTAACATAAACAAAATATAAGAATTACACACTTTTCTATCGAGCATCGAACTGGGAGACCGCCCGCTGCACTTGTAAGTGGCAACTTTACCACCTGCGCCATAGAGACGGTCTTGAAGTTCAAATGGAGCCGACAATGCAAAGTAGTTTGAGAGAACTGCAAGTCAACTTGTCAGTCCCTGCACTATCAGAACGGGTTGATGCAGCTAGACTTATCTGCGCGTTGGAAGGAAGCGACTAGAATGAGCAGGAACATATTTTTTTCTAGTGTGCCATTACTTCCGCTCTCTCTGAGGATGCAAGACCATCCGGCCAACGAACGACCAACATGGCAGATCTAGGGAAAGTTTACATGTTACAAGGAACCTCAAAGATCGCTTCGCTAATTATGAAACAGGTTTCCTAAACGAAATAATTAAAACTTCATAGATCGCATTACTTTCGAAAGGTAATCACAAGTTTGCTTTTTTAATTCTTAGATTGGACAAAAAGTAATGCCAACAGTTCGATATTTCTGACATGGCTTTATTCACAGGGGTACAACGTTTACGTACCTTCTATATAGTCGCCCCCCTTATTTATTACTTTTTGCCAAATGTTTGGAAGGCGTCGTACACCATCAGCGCGTCCATCTTTGTTGATGTTCCGTATTGACCGCCCTATAGCACGGATAAGTTCATATCTGGTATTGTACCGGGTCCCTCGCAGTGGTTCTTTCACTTTGGTGAAAAGATCGTAATCGCATGGATCATATCGGTGAGTACGGAGGATGTTCCAGTAGTCCGCGTTTTCCGTCTGCCTTGGAGGTACAGCGTGGTGCAGTATTACCCCATCAATGTCAAACGCCACAATGAACATCTCCTTCACAGCACTTTGTGTAGGGCGCACTTTCTTTGGATGAGGAGAACCGGGATGCTTCCATTCATTTGATTGGCTTTTCAAGTTTGGTTCATACGAGCGAGTCCAGGTTTCGTCCATAGCGACGATTCGTCCAAGAAAGTCGTCACCTTCCCTTTAGTACAGGTGCAACAAGGCCTTCCCGGAACGCTTTAACCCATCGTGCAACTGTGCGATATGGCAACGCAGTCCCTGAAAACATTCTTGTGCACTACGACCTCGTGCCATTTCAATTTTGATCCAGGAACGTTGCTCTAGTTTTGTAAGGATGGTCTTAGGGCGCTCGCACTATCTCTATGAAAGTGAACGTTCTACACACTGCAGTAGATTGATGGAGTACTGTCGCCGCTGGCTGCACTAACTCATCTAACAGTCCTTGTTCATGTCCACACACCCGGCAGCTCTCGAACGCACCATCGTCACGTGACAGCAATGTTGCCATTACTTTTTATCCAACCTATGTATCATAACAAAATAGCAAATAAATTATTTTCCTCTAAGATGCGTAACATACGTTTGTATACAAAGACAGACTGTGACATGTTTCTTGTCTCGGAATTTCTTTGAAGAATTTTTGTTTTATTTTGGATAAGAAATCAACTCACAAAAAGGTTGAATTAATTAAAGAAAATATGAAATCACGATGGAAAGTACGTGACGGTAATGAACCTTAAAAATTCACTCCTTCATTCACTTCATTCAGTGTTCTGCCAAAGGGCAGGTCTTTCACTGCAAACCCAGCTTTCTCCAATCTTTCCTAATTTCTGCCTTCCTCCTTGTCTCCGCATATGATCCATATATCTTAATGTCGTCTACCATCTGATATCTTCTTCTGCCTCGAACTCTTCTCCCGTTCACCATTCCTTCCAGTGCATCCTTCAGTAGACAGTTTCTTCTCAGCCAGTGATTCAGCTAATTCTTTTTCCTCTTTCTGATCAGATTCAGCATCATTCTTTCTCCACCCACTCTTTCCAACACAGCTTCATTTCTTATTCTGTCTGTCCACTTCACATCCTCCATTCTTCTCCATATCCATATTTGTAACGATTCTAGTCGCTTCTCTTCACTTCGTCGTAATGTCCATGTTTCTGCACCATACTATACTACAATCCACAAAAAGCACTTCACTTGTCTCTTTCTTAGTTCTTTTTCCAGAGGTCCGCACAAGATGCTCTTTTTTCTATTAAAAGCTTCCTTTGCCATTGCTATCCTCCTTTTGACTTCCTGGCAGCAGCTCATGTTACTGCTTATAGTACACCCCAAGTATTTGAAGCTGTCCACTTGCTCTACTGCCTCATTTAGAATTCGCAAGTTTACCTTCTTTATTTTTCTTCCGATAACCATGGCCTTCGTCTTGTTGGCATTTATCTTCATCCCATACTTCTCACAGCTATCATTTAGCTCCGTAGCATATGCCTTAATATCATCTCCTCTTTTTCTAACGTCATATTATAGGCGAATCTTATGCACTTTACTTTTCTTCCTCCTACTATCACTCCTCCCCTGTTCTGAAAACAGTTCTTCACTAAATCCTCCAAGTAGATGTTGAACAGGAGTTGAAATACTTAAGGAAACGAAATTGATTTAACAGATATTTTCAGAATATGTATGATAAAACTTTCTTGTGTTAAATTCTAACGTACCTTGTTTACATGTTTCGACCTTTTATGAGTCATCCTCAAAACTGGTCGTTGTAGGTCTTGGCGCCTCTTGTTTTGTTTCCTGTGAGGGTGTGTTCGTGTGGTGTAATGTAGAGTCAAAGAGTGTGTGTGTTCTGAAATTGAGTTGTGTGTTGAGAATTTCGTTGGGGTGTGTTTTCGTGTTAGAACAATATGAAATATACAGACACACGAAAACACACCCCAACGAAATTCTCAACACACAACTTAATTTCAGAACACACATACTCTTTGACTCTACATTATACCACACGAACACACCCTCACAGGAAATAAAACAAGAGGCGCCAAGACCTACAACGACCAGTTCTGAGATGACCCATAAATAGGTCGAAATATGTAAACAAGGTACGTTAGAATTTAACACAAGAAAGTCTTATCATACATATTCCGAAGAGATACAGTGTTAAAAGTTCTGTAATCATGATGTACATATTTTCAGCATCCGTAAAACTTTAAAAGTGATTATAACTCCGTTCGTCGGAATAATGGACATTAAATCTTTGATGGGCGATCATAAGCGTACAAGTCAAAAAACCTTATTTTACAGGAGAGCAAAAAAACTTTTTAACATCGTACATGATTTTGAAGATACTGTTATGTGCATCAGAGAATGCGGCGTTCTACAGCAGGTTTTTATTTCTATTCTTTTTAGCAGACATAGATATCGAGCTGATGATGACAAAACTATACATATCTCAATTTCGCCAAAAATTGACTTGTACTCTTATGATCGCCTATCAAAGAAATATTATTTTTACTTCAAAAACTAATATCAAATAGTGAATGCCATTAACTACACTATTGAAGGGGTCGATCGGATAATTATACCGCAACTAGTAAGTTACTGACCAGCCAACGAACCGTGAGCTGTAAGCTATTTTAATGCAGAGATTCCCTGACACTTGTAAATTATTGCAAGGGATCCTCCAGAGTGAAAAATTGACAAGATTAGATTCCAATCTAATGTGGTCTAAGAACTACTTCCAATCGGAGTTCCTGGCACGTGCTGTCCTTCAACACGAAGTTGGAGTACAAACATTTACAACCAACCCTGGCTATAGCATGCTTATAAATTAAGAACGGGCCATAAAGACTGATCGTTCATGTAACTTGAAATTAAGCACAACTTACGTTGAAGCCGGGCCGGGCTCGGATCTCGCGCCTACCTGCAACAAAAATGCGGTCATTAGAGAGAAAGTCTTTCGAATCAGATCACTGGTCACGCAATTGGGTCATTAATACGGGCACGAGCTGGTATCTCCGGAATAACTGAGACGTTTGTTTCGGATATGAGCCAACCAGATATTATATGTCATTTCCTCTGACGTCACTATCGCCACTGCTACACGTTGCCAAGGGACTTTCATGGAGTCAGGTTTTATAGAGAGATATGCAATAAACCTGCAAGACATGGTTCGTAATGTGGGACGCGTGCCCTGAAAGGAGACACTTTTTGTTAAAGGGAACTGTGTTACACATTTTCTTACCTGCATTCATGGGAAAGCCTAAAAAGGTAGCCATAAGAGTTTAGTATTGTCGTGAGCATTAGAGCAATGCTACAGATATATACACATATATACAGTGTGTTTCAAAAGCGATGTTAAAAAATTTAGGAATAAGAAGTAAAATCGAAAAGAAGTAAACAAATTCCAAGGTCCGAAATTAATCATTTTCAAGATAATGCTATTTTGTGACAGTTATTTTTTTTAATTTATCAATCACTTACTTACTGGCCTTTAAGGAACCCGGAGGTTCATTGCCGCCCTCACATAAGTCCGCCATTGGTCCCTATCTTGAGCAAGATTAATCCATTCTCTATCATCATATCCCACCTCCCTCAAATCCATTTTAATATTATCTTCCCATCTACGTCTCGACCTCCCCAAAGGTCTTTTACCCTCCGGCCTCCCAACTAACACTCTATATGCATTTCTGGATTCGCCCATACGTGCTACATGCCCTGCTCATCTCAAACGTTTGGATTTAATTTTCCTAATTATGTCAGGTGAAGAATACAATGCGTGCAGTTCTGTGTTGTGTAACTTTCTCCATTCTCCTGTAACTTCATCCCTCTTAGCTCCAAATATTTTCCTAAGAACCTTATTCTCAAAAACCCTTAACCTATGTTCCTCTCTCAAAGTGAGAGTCCAAGTTTCACAACCATACAGAACAACCGGTAATATAACTGTTTTATAAATTCTAACTTTCAGATTTTTTGACAACAGACTGGATGATAAAAGCTTCTCAACCGAATAATAACAGGCATTTCCCATATTTATTGTGTGTTTAATTTCCTCCCGAGTATCATTCATATTTGTTACTGTTGCTCCAAGATATTTGAACTTCTCCACCTCTTCAAAGGATAAATTTCCAATTTTTATATTTCCATTTCGTACAATATTCTCGTCACGAGACATAATCATATACTTTGTCTTTTTGGGATTTACTTCCAAACCTATCTCTTTACTTGCTTTCAGTAAAATTCTCGTGTTTTCCCTAATCGTTTGTGGATTTTCTCCTAACATATTCACGTCATCCGCACAGACAAGCTGCTGATGTAACCCGTTCAATTCCAAACCAAATATCTTAAAGAATAACCCCTTGGAATTAATGCCATGAGTTATGGTTCATCTTGTAATTTGGTAATTGTTAAGGTATTTTCGTTAATTAATAAATGCCAGCAATGAGCATCACAACCGGAACCAGTTACTATGTAACGTCTCTCCTTTTTTTTTTTTTTTTTTTTTTTTTTTTTTGTAAATCAAGTACTATAGCAACGCCAGTACAGTTTCCTAAAGGCAGATACCACAGAAGAACAAAACACTCTTGAAAAAACATAATAGGCTAAGTAAGTTTAATATGATTTAGGTGCAAAATTCTTTAATTGGCGTAGTAAATAAATAACTGTGTATAGAGTAACACACAGCATCAATATGTGATGCCCAAGATAACTTATCCTACGTTCTAAATGGAATGCAGTGCTATAGATCGGTTGACTTCTTTGTGGAATAAGTCAAAGAAAAGTGTTCGCACAAGATTGCTCGATGTCTACAGACAACTGAAGCACGAGAAAGTGCACAGAACACACAAGATGGTGGAGGCAAAACGTAACGGTTGGAAAAAGAACATTTTATGTTCCTTTCTGCAGACAAGCGGTTAAGGCTTTATTTCAGCCCCCCCTCCCCCTCCGTTTCCCTTCCTCAACTGCAGTAATAACAAAGGAATTGCACTTAGCACACAATATAGAGACAATTTATTTATCCTTCTTAAGTGCAGGATAAAATAGTGGCAGTCGAGGCTTAACGATTGATTACAAGCACATAACACTCGGCGGAGTGGGGGACGGCTCGATATGTGACAACCCTCCTGCTGATGGCTACATAAAAGAAACAGCGAGATTGTTGCCGCCTTCACACAAAAGCTAGCCTTACAATATTAATAAAAATTGTAGTTCCAGTGCAGTGAGTGAGTTGACAGCGAAATGAGTGTAGTGCTGGAAGGTACTTGTGCATGTATGAACATATCATACTCGTGGGTTTTAGTTCGAACTTGGGGTTAAGATACAAATTAGATTTACTTTAAATGTTATTTTAAGTGATCGTGCTTCATTTAATTTAGGATGCTCCCTGTTATTGTTATTGTTATTATTATTATTATTATTATTCTTATTATTAATTTATTATTAATTGTATTTTATATTAATTGTGTTTATTATTGCCATTATTGAGTGTAATTAGTTACCACTGCCACCTGGTATATACCCATTTGCAGTGCGAATAGTACATACATACATAAAAATATTCTTAATAAATAGATTAATAAATACATAGATTAATAAATGCATAAATAAATAAATAATAGACCTAACTAGAAAAATGAATAAATAAATAAGTAAATAAATAAATGAATAAGGAAATGAATAAGGAAATAAATAAAGAAATAAGTGAATACATAAATAAAGAAGTGAAAAAGTAAATAAATAAGTAAATAAATAAATAAGTGAATAAGTAAATAAAAAAAGAAATAAGTGTATACGTAAATAAAAAAGTGAAAAAGTAAATAAATGCGAAATTAAGTAAATAAATAAATAAGTGAATAAATAAAGAAATAAGTGTATACGTAAATAAAAAAGTGAAAAAGTAAATAAATGCGAAATTAAGTAAATAAATAAATAACTGAATAAATAAAGAAATAAGTGAATATGTAAATAAAGAAGTGAAAAAGTAAATAAATGAGTAAGTAAATAAATAAATAAGTGAATAAGTAAATAAATAAAGAAATAAGTGTATACGTAAATGAAAAAGTGAAAAGTAAACAAATGGGAAAGTAAGTAAATAAAATAAATAAGTGAATAAGTAAATAAATAAACAAATAAGTGAATATGTAAGTGAAGAAGTAAATAAATGAGTAAGTAAATAAATAAGTGAACAATTAAATAAATAAAGAAATAAGTGAATACGTAAATAAAGAAGCGAAAAAGTAAATAAATGAGTAAGTAAATAAATAAATAAGTGAATAAGTAAATAAATAAATAAATAAGTGAATACGTAAATAAAAAGGTGAAAAAATAAATAAATTAGAAAGTAAGTAAATAAATAAATAAGTGAATAAGTAAATAAATAAAGAAATAAGTGAATATGTAAATGAAGAAGTGAAAAGTAAATAAATAAATAAATAAATAAATAAATAAATAAATAAATAAGTGAATGTGTAAATAAAGAAGTGAAAAAGTAAATAAATGAGTAAGTAAATGAATAAATAAGTGAATAACTAAATAAATAAAGAAATAAGTGAATATGTAAGTGAAGAAGTAAATAAATGAGTAAGTAAATAAATAAGTGAACAATTAAATAAATAAAGAAATAAGTGAATACGTAAATAAAGAAGCGAAAAAGTAAATAAATGAGTAAGTAAATAAATAAATAAGTGAATAAGTAAATAAATAAATAAATAAGTGAATACGTAAATAAAGAAGTTAAAAAGTAAATAAATGAGTAACTAAATAAATTAATAAATAAGTGAATAAGTAAATAAATAAATAAATAGCCGAATAAATAAATAACTAAATAAATGAATACAATTAAAAATTAAATAAATAAATAAATAAATAAATTTTAACACATCATTAGAACCTCCACATTTTTGCAAATGAAACTACTGGATTTAAAAAACTCTAATTCTTAGGAAGTTAAATCTACTGGATACATGCCGCATTGTAAGATATTTTCTACTAAATGATAACGGACATCATTAGCCAAGGCTGTAATTTTTAATGGTCAGTGTGATAAACACTGTAAAAAAAGAGAAAAACAAAAAATAATGTATTTCTTTTTACAACATTTGCTGGAACTAGAATTTATGCTTTTGCCCTATTTAGGGCACGTACACAAGTGACTTGCCCAGTTCCTTTGCACTCTCAAGCTACCATTGTTTTCTCCTTGGAGACGAGAGAACTTCTTTATCCAGCTCGATTCTCCGACTCAGCCATGCGTCAGTTCGCTACGCCTACGGTTCCTCGTCCGACCAACATCAAAGCAGGAGAGAGAAGTTCTCGAGTTTCAGGAAGGATAGTTAAAAAATAACGTTAACAAAAGTTGTGAATCAAAGCATTATCCGTGTCCAGCGGGGCCCAGGATTTCCTCCATACGCTATCTCCGGACCGGCAGAGGATTAGAGCAGCAGATGGGTCGCCCTTCGTACACAGAAAGAAGCAACATGAAGCAACTTCCAAGATCTCACACGATGCAATTTTTCGTTATTGGTTTTATAGCCTATTAAAGTAAATCTAATTTTAATACTTCTTACATTCTTCATCTGTAGAAGTGATTTCCACAGATATAAGAAAAGAATAATTGGGACATTTGTCACACCATGGGATCAACAGAGAGGTGCAAACGCTGGTTCCGATCCCAGACGGCAGACTTCATGGATACAAAAGTTGATCCCATGGTATGACAAATGTCTCAATACCGATGAGGAATATGTTAAAAAAACAGTTCAATAGTTGCTGTATCTGTTTCAATAAATCTTTCCATGAAATTGTGTTCTCTTTCTGTAAACGGCCCCAGGGAAACTTATTTTCTTACGAACCTCGTAATTGCGCTCGAGTGGCGAAGACCTGTAGAAGCACTTGTTTTGATATTATTAACATAATGGAAGAAAAAAATAACTTTTTTCCTGCCCACATGAGAATGTTTGTTTGTTAGACCTAGACGTCAGAGACTGTCGGACATTGTCTAGTTTAAAAAATAAATTAAAATTGCACTTTTTCAATTCAGATTCCTATCAGTTATAAGCCCCTTTCTCTGCGATAGTTTTGTAAAAAATATAGGCCTAGGCTATATATTTCTTTCCTTCCTTTCCCCTTTTTGTCCTCTTTATCAGCCGATGAATTTATTATCATACCCTTTTTATTGTTAATTTTATTTAATATTCGTATTTCTTTTCTTTTTTATTATTATTTTATTACGTTCCATTTTGTTATATTCTACCTTACGTTTTCCATATTAGGGGAGAGTCGGGTAGTATCGGACATCGGGTAATATTGGACAGTGAGTTTCTTTCATCTACCACACGATGATAGTACCTGATTGACATGGTTACGTTTCTGTGATGTCGCATAGAGAAACGTAACCATGTCATTCAGGTACTACCATATGGTGGTAGATCAGCGTTGTCAGACACAGCCTAAACGGAGCGGAGCGCTCCACTATAACTTGTTGCGTGCTCCGGTGCTTCCACAGACATAAGCAAGTTCACGCTCCGACTGGACGTCTCTAGCATCACAACCGGTTTCGGAGCTTACAACTCTGACACTACTGTGGTATATGAAAGAAACGCACTGTCCGATACTACCCGATGTCCGATACTACCCGACTCTCCCCTAACCATTTGTACTAAATGAGTTGCTTTTACTATATTCCAATGTATTTTACTTTCTTTTTTCCACTACCGCATTATTTTCATGTTGTTTAGTGTCGATTTTATTATTCTGTTATTATTATTATTATTCTTATTATTATTATTATTATTATTATTATTATTATTATTATTATTATTATAGTGAATATGCAGCAGTTCAGTGTCTAGCCTATATAGGCAGGCGGATCTTACTTACTTACAAATGGCTTTTAAGGAACCCGAACGTTCATTGCCGCCCTCACATAAGCCCGCCAGCGGTCCCTATCCTGTGCAAGATTAATCCAGTCTCTATCATCATACCCCATCTCCCTCAAATCCATTTTAATATTATCCTCCCATCTACGTCTCGGCCTCCCTAAAGGTCTTTTTCCCTCCGGCCTCCCAACTAACACTCTATATGCACTTCTGGATTCGTACGTGCTACATGCCCTGCCCATCTCAAACGTCTGGATTTAATGTTCCTAATTATGTCAGGTGAAGAATACAATGCGTGCAGTTCTGTATTGTGTAACTTTCTCCATTCTCCTGTAACTTCATCCCGCTTAGCCCCAAATATTTTCCTAAGCACCTTATTCTCAAACACCCTTAACCTATGTTCCTCTCTCAGAGTGAGAGTCCAAGTTTCACAACCATACAGGACAACCGGTAATATAACTGTTTTATAAATTCTAACTTTCAGATTTTTGGACAGCAGACTGGATGATAAGAGCTTCTCAACCGAATAATAACAGGCATTTCCCATATTTATTCTGCGTTTAATTTCCTCCCGAGTGTCATTGATATTTGTTACTGTTGCTCCAAGATATTTGAATTTTTCCATCCCTTCGAAGGATAAATCTCCAATTTTTATATTTCCATTTCGTACAATATTCTGGTCACGGATGACAAAAACAAATTTTCTGTCGAGGACTGTAAAAGCGTGCATTTCTTTGAACGTCCTGAAATCAACTCCCCCCCCCCCCATGACAACTTAACTTTCTCTTTCTACTTCTGTGATGAGAAGGCAAAAAACGCCAGACCGTAGGACTATATTTTCCTCCAAAGGCCCCGCCTTAATATCCCTTTCTTCCAACCGATAGTTGCCATTGGCTAAGATAATTGCTATTCTAAGCAAATTAGTGAACAGTTCTTGCTGTGAACAGAGGGTCCCGGGTTTCCAATCGGAAGAGACAATGAATAGCAGGTAGATGCTCCGTGGGTCAGAACACGATTCTTTTATTTTGACCTACAATTATTCTCATTACCTTAATTACAAAGGAAAGGAAATGTCGCTTCCTGTTGCACCCGTCGACAACGCTTTGTGCTCCCCTTCCTTCCACACTGATATTACTTAGTGGGTGATTTTATTTATAATTTGGTTATTGATCACATCACACTTCGCTTTTCCCTGGTATCATTCAAAAGACAAACAATATACATAAATGATATAGCTAGTATAGACTCCTGCATCAGTTATATATAATATTTTATTATCTAAACCAGTGATGTCAAAGCAAGCGCATTTTTCTGACCTTGACGTCGTGCGCGGGCAGCAAGCGCTAAGTATTGAAAGAGGAAGGGTTGTATATATGATTAAGCAGCCTGTTGGATTAAGAAAACAGTGGTGCACAAACTTCAAACGGAACGTGAAATTTTATGTCGTTATTTTTATATGGCTTCTTTCTGTTTCATATTATCTATATTGTCTGTAAAACAAAAGTACCAACACTGATTTCTTTATATTGCACTTGTGTTTTAAATCTTAATAACATAATAGAGTGTTAAGAAGGAATATTCACTTAAATTCCATAGTAGTATAATATTATACTCTATTAAGTGGATGAAACACATCATTCATAAAGAAAGTAATATTCCAAAGAAAGAGATTGAGTATGACATGATAAGTTGGAATTTATATTGATGATATCTTTAGCCTTACAAAAGTAATCAATAAACTAATCAAAACAATATTACAGTACAAAGCAAAGTTACCTAGGTACTGTATCTGTTTTAAGAGTAACTAATATTACATAACAAAACTCTTATCGCATTATGCTTTTAAGGTGATATTTGTGAGCAACTTCCTATCATCAGAATATTAAATTATTTTCTCGAAATGTGCTGAAGCTATAGAGCTGACATTTTTACAACACATGGGCACGTATCTTTTGCTTATGATGTAACAATAGTTCCTTGTTAATTCATTTCCTTACAAACAATTTCCATGCGAATATTTTCAAAATTTTCAATACGCTATCTTCAGTAATACGTATATACGGTATATTAGATTTACGAAAACATTCTGTAAGGTTACTAAATAAATAGGCCTATACCTGAAAATTTCACTTTTCTATACGAAAAGTTGAGAAAATATTTCTTTTGAATAAAAAAAATCAAACTTGTGAAAAATGAGCATTAAAATTAAAACTTACATTCTTATAATGCAATTATACTTCTCAGGCAAATCTAAAAATTAACATGAATACAGTTTTAATAAGTTCTCTTCACTTTATCCATTGAATCAGTGCTGGCCATCCCTGAATATAGCTCGACCAAGTGGCATATACCACCTCTTTCGTCTGTCTCTTCCCTTTCCGCTGTAAACCGCTCAGGCTCTCCTGGGCTCTAAAGCGCGCTCTTGCTCCTGTGGGCATAAATTAACATGCCTGATCTAAACTGATGA
The DNA here is from genome assembly GCF_040183065.1 of Periplaneta americana. Taxonomy (NCBI): domain Eukaryota; kingdom Metazoa; phylum Arthropoda; class Insecta; order Blattodea; family Blattidae; genus Periplaneta; species Periplaneta americana. The sequence goes on from NC_091121.1 coordinate 3,256,372, forward strand.
TGTAATTTTGGACTACGAAGTTAATAGAAGTGTACCTTAAGACATTTATTTCTAATGGACAATTATGATACTCCTATTAAAATATTTTGCTATTACATTCTGAAGTAACTTAACTTTTGCAGCTTCGTAAAAGCTGTTTCATTTTCCCTACAGATTGCAAAATAAATATTTGCCTGATTGGTGGCCTTCGCAAAATTTCCGTGTTAATAATAATACCCATTCACAATGCAAACGTTACAATAAATTAAAAAATCGTAACACCATTCAAGATGGGAATATAAACATAACCTACTTGGTAACCATGGAAACAAAACAACCACGTCATTTCAACATATTCCGTCTCAGAGTCTCGATAATTATTGAATGTAAGAGTTGGGGCAACGAGCATAATGCTTCTGATTGGTTGGATCCAACCATGACCTGCACTAACATACACTTAAACAATCTAAGTACACATATGTACTGAAAAATAAATTGAGTCGATGAAATAACAAATCCCTTATTATCTGTAATGTCTTCACTTTAAGAGTGTCTTTATAATGGAAGCTGAGGCGTTCATCCCTTCAACAATATGTAATGATCTGATAGCACTGAAAATGGAAAAAAACAAATCTCCTGTAGAAAGCAAAGCCATATCCTGTATACTGTATGCAGATATTAAACAAATTTTATAATATAATATAATATAATATAATATAATATAATATAATATAACATAAGTATATTATGCAATGAGCCTATAATGGTAGTAATTAAGACGCGAGTATGTTTGTTTATGAAACGAGCGCAAGCGAGTTTCATAATTTTCATACGAGCGTCTTAATTACCATTATAGGCAAGTTTCATACGACTTTTTATGCTCTACCATATTTCTAACTTGAAATTACTCATAAGTATTCATGTTATGGTTATCTAAGTGAAGAGCGGAACTGACCTAAATTGTGAGATGTGCGCAGACGCAAAAGTATTGATTTTTTCCGAGGGACGAATGTCATTGACCTTGATATAATCTAGAGAATAACATGAACATTAATATTGATATAACCTGGAAATTGATTCAGAATTGAAAAACGAGATGACAAATTGAATTTATTTGAATATTATTTACAATTAACGCTAATTATTATAGTAACAGAACATAACCTTCTGCGACAGTATTGGATTTCCAGCCTCCGTGACGTTAAGCTAATTGTTTTTCGATTGCATATCCGAGAATAATCGATACTTCCGGTTTTATAATGGTACAATGGTGATTTCTCATTGGCTGAACAACTAAATTATAATGAATAGGTGTACTTTAATGAGGTGCATTAAAGGGCTACTACCAGGTGTATAATTACTACATTTCGGCATGGTCGAGCATATAATATAATATAATTACTTACTTACATATGGCTTTTAAGGAACCCGAAGTTTCATTGCCGCCCTCACATAAGCCCGCCATCGGTCCCTATCCTGTGCAAGATTAATCCAGTCTCTATCATCACACCCCACCTCCCTCAAATCCATTTTAATATTATCCTCCCATCTACGTCTCGGCCTACCTAAAGGTCTTTCTCCCTCAGGTCTCCCAACTAACACTCTATATGCATTTCTGGATTCGCCTATACGTGCTACATGCCCTGCCCATCTCAAACGTCTGGATTTTAAGTTCTTAATTATGTTAGGTGAAGAATACAATGCGTGCAGTTCTGTGTTGTGTAACTTTCTCCATTCTCCTGTAACTTCATCTCGCTTAGCCCCAAATATTTTCCTAAGCACCTTATTCTCAAACACCCTTAACCTATGTTCCTCTCTCAGAGTGAGAGTCCAAGTTTCACAACCATACAGAAGAACAGGTAATATAACTGTTTTATAAATTCTAACTTTCAGATTTTTTGACAGCAGACTGGATGATAAGGGCTTCTCAACCGAATAATAACACGCATTTCCCATATTTATTCTGCGTTTAATTTCCTCCCGAGTGTCATTTATATTTGTTACTGTTGCTCCAAGGTATTTGAATTTTTCCACCTCTTCGAAGGATAAATCTCCAATTTTTATATTTCCATTTCGTACAATATTCTGGTCACGAGACATAATCATATACTTCGTCTTTTCGGGATTTACTTCCAAACCGATCGCTTTAGTTGCTTCAAGTAAAATTTCCGTGTTTTCCCTAATCGTTTGTGTATTTTCTCCTAACATATTCAATATAATATAATATAATACATAAAAATTGATTACAGCTAGTTTATCACTGAGGAAAGAGGAAACCTGATATACCTTGCAATCAAAGCCGTTATAAGCAGGGCCGCCGAGAAGAGGGGCAAAGGAGGCGAGTGCATATGGGTTCGTGATTAATAAGAGTCCATCAGATTAAGTGAGTCTGATTACGTACTTTTTATTACCATGAATAAATAAATTTGACATATTATCTCAACAATAGTAGAATTAATACAAATTACCACTTCATATGTAAATATTTGACTCGTATAATAGAATATCGGTTTCCCGCATTAACGTTCACCGACACGACAATTGAGGGCCCCGAAATTTGCCTGAACTATGTTCCCGTCGCTTGTACTGAACACGTTCAATTATTTATTGGCTTGTCCTTTTTAACCACCGCAATATGCTAGCGGACTCCCTCAAACCGAAGTAGCAGGATACGTTTCCTTTTCAGTATGTTTCGTGTCGAAACTTTCGTCTTTTCGTTGTCGTTTGTCTAGTAAATTCTGTTCATTAGTGTTACCGGTTATAGTTTAACTGCACAATGGACAAGTACAGACATAGGCTAAGTCGGGAGCTGAGAAGCACAAGGAGAGACAGAAAAATTGGAAGATATCAATATGGGTGCTAGACTGCGTGAAAAATATTATGAAGACATTAACAAAGAGATCAGTGATGAGCCGAAATATTTAAAATCAATTCATGCCTCTAAATTAGGGCAAACCCCACTGAAACCTATGAATCTCCTAAATAGTCTGAGGGAATTTAAAACTGGACAGTTTATTTTCAAATATTAGAATTACAATACAATTCCTGTGACAGTTGCTGATGCTGAAAAATCCTTCAGCAAAATGAAGGAAATTAAAAATGTATTCAGATAAACAGTGTGTTGAGAACGACTGAGTAACCTTGGCTTCTTAGTCTGGAGAGCGATCTTGCTAGATCTTTAAATTTTGATTAATTTTCATCAGTGAAGTCAAGGAGAGATGTTTGTTGATGTTGGACTGCAATTTAGAAATTACAGGTGTTTAGGAATAATGTTTCATGAATATAATATTTTGTGCTAATTTGAAGTTTTGTTAAAAGTTTTCAAAGTAATAAAAGTGTATATTTTTAAGTTCGTATCTGTGTATGTGGTTATCTTTTATTTATTTTGAAAATAATTATTATGGTTAGAATGACTGGTAACTTGTAATTGTTACTTTTTTCAACGGGGGTGCATAGGGGCCCATAAATTCTGTCGGCGGCCCTGGTTTTAAGTGCTTACTGGATTATGCAACAAGATCTAGGCGATGTTTGGATTCTGTCTCTCCATTATGATATTCAATTGTTGTCGAGAAACTTTATTCTGATGAATACTTCAGCGCTATGCGATTGTATGTGTAACGACTGTACTACTTCTGTCCACTAGGAGCAAAAAATAAACGAAAAAGTCACAGTTTATAGAAAGAACCATCAGTATGAATATATCCATAAATATGAAAAATACCAAGTATAACAATTAACCGTATTCTTAGCGTGTTCGTACGCCTTTACCTGCGGTTTTACTTGAGTGATATATCATTCAGGTTTGCACAGATGCCAAGGAGGAAGAGAGAATGGGCGAGACGGAAAAAAAGATCAGAATTTTAAAGAGCCGACGACAAAAGTACGACAGCCACTTGTGAAGTTGGGAGTTCTTTCATAAAATCAAAGAGAAGAATTATTACTCAACAAACGGCTTCATCTGAGCACAACAGGACTGTGCTCACAACAATAATGATTATTCCGACGAAAAGAGAGAAAGAGAAAGAGAAAGCGACACAATTTACTGAGTTTTTTTCAGTGTTAAATTTTTTTGTGTAAGCAGTATGTGTTGAGGAATTAAAAACAAGGCCTGCCTTGATGAATGTGGAAAAGAAGAATTTAGTGCATTGAACCCCTGCAACACCCACTACTGCGTCTGGTACAGTGTTTGGAAACCTAAGAATATTGCACTGTGCCGTAGTACGGACCTCTGTCCAAGAGAATAACATTCGAGTGGTGATTTTTATCACCACAATTATCATAATCATTCTAGAGAAAGAGAGTTACGCCCGTTATAGCCAGTTATTCGCATTTTCACCTACAGCAGTGGACTGTGCTAAGACTCGCTGTGCATCCCTAGACCAGCCCTCCGCTCCTCGCGAACCAGTGATCGCAGAAAAGCTGTGATCATCATAATGGAACTGACATTCGCTAAAATTATGTAATACTAACATGGGTAAACGGAAGAACCCCAAGAAAAACCCCAACTGCAACAATGTCCATCACAAGTGCCACTATGAACTCACCGGGGCTCGAACTAGGATTATTTGTGTGACAGACTGACGGTCTATACCACGGAGCCACTGCAAGGATGCAAGTAAGTTGACTATAGTTAACCAAAGAAAGATTGCGCCGTTGGAATATTCTAAGGCATTGCGCATGATGGGAGACCCATAGCACAGATACAAAAATAACGCGTTATTGAATTTGATACTTAAATTTACTCTGTTAGGTTTTTGTTGGAACTCGTCCCGAAACTCAATTAAAAAAACCTGCAAGAAAAATGTTAATGAGTTTTAAATAATAGATAAATATTATTACAGTAAATGTGAATGTATTATTATCATGACTTTTGAAACGATACAGCTATAGTCGCGACGCTGTTATTTCCGGCGTGACTCCTCCTCTTTGCTTACGTCTTAGGAAGTGAAGGCTATATAAAGTCTAGGTAGGTAGTATCGTTCGCCATTTTTGTTCTTTCGTTGCCGAGCTACCAGACGAGGGATCTATTTGCCGCACCGTTAAACATTATCATGTCGTAGCTCCTATGATAATAAATCAAACGCAATGTAATTGAGCAAATAATTGAGCGGCAAATAACGTCTTCGTGTACTATCTGCGAACGCCAACGAAAGAGCCAAAATGGCGGGCAATTATATTAAGTATTTATCGAGCCTTAAGAAATCAATAACGTCTTCTTCAGCGAATCACAAGACACACACGTTTAAATGTAGCCGATCTGCAACGCGATTGGCTGCCGGAAATTAGAGCGACGGGACTATAACATAGTTGTAGGCAAGTACCGGTAGCTAAATAAAAAAAGCTCTTCAACTATTATTTTCTTTATAATAATTTAATTCCCTTCCCAACTGTAAATGTATGTATGTAATAATAATTTATTTATTTAACCTGGCAGAGCTAAGGCCAGTAGGCCTTCTCTTCCGCCCAGCCAGACTCTAATTCTAATTGAATTGTATGTATGTAGGTATGCATGCATGCAACTAATGCCAACACACTTCACTTTAGGTGCGGATAGGTGGCAGGACTGTGACCCATTTTCTAGTTGCACACAACTTCGGCTGTAGTACATGATGTGTATCTGTCGAGAATTACGCCGTGTACTAGGATGAGTGCTCGTGTAAGTGTAGTGTATGGAATGGGTGATGATGATGAAGAAGGTGGGGAAGGGAGAAGGGGAAACCCGGTGTCGGCACATAGCCTACTCCTGTCGAATAGCACCAAGGAGGCCGCCAGGCTTAACGTCCCCATCCGACGGACGAATCACTATCAACAGTGACATATGCCTTCTCTTAATATGCACTGCGGAGAGATTTGGGATTTAACTCAGAGTATATGAAAATTTCTGACCGCGCCGGTAATTGAACCAGAACCAGCTAGTCTGGATGCAGACTCGCTACCACAGAGATAACTCGGCGGACCCTGCTGTAAGTGAAATGTAGAAAATTGTTAAATTATAGATTTATTTTAAGAATATATTTAAACAAATAATTATTATTTTGATCTTACAATGTAATTGTAAATGGGATATTTTTAACAATAACAATGACATTTATTCTTTTAACAAGCATTAAGGAATTGATTTTAGATAACAAATAATAATAATAATAATAATAATAATAATAATAATAATAATAATAATAATAATAATAATAATAATAAAATCCACAAATAATTAGGCAAAACACGGGAATTTTACTGGAAGCAAGTAAAGAGATAAGTTTGGAAGTAAATCCCGAAAAGACAAAGTATATGATTATGTCTCGTGACCAGAATATTGTACGAAATGGAAATATAAAAATTGGAAATTTATCTTTTCAAGAGGTTGAGAAGTTCAAATGTCTTGGAGCAACAGTAACAAATATAAATGATACTCGGGAGGAAATTAAACACAGAATAAATATGGGAAATGCCTGTTATTATTCGGGTGAGAAGCTTTTATCATCCAGTCTGCTGTCAAAAAATCTGAAAGTTAGAATTTATAAAACAGTTATATTACCGGTTGTTCTGTATGGTTGTGAAACTTGGACTCTCACTTTGAGAGAGGAACATAAGTTAAGGGTGTTTGAGAATAAGGTGCTTGGGAAAATATTCGGGGCTAAGAGGGATGAAGTTACAGGACAATGGAGAAAGTTACACAACACAGAACTGCACGCATTGTATCCTTCACCTGACATAATTATAAACATTAAATCCAGACGTTTGAGATGGGCAGGGCATGTAGCACGTATGGGCGAATCCAGAAATGCATATAGAGTGTTAGTTGGGAGGCCAGAGGGGAAAAGACCTTTGGGGAGGCCGAGACGTAGATGGGAAGATAATATTAAAATGGATTTGAGGGAGGTGGGATATGATGGTAGAGACTGGATTAATCTTGCTCAGGATAGGGACCAATGGCGGGCTTATGTGAGGGCGGCAATGAACCTCTGGGTTCCTTAAAGCCAGTAAGTAAGTAAGTAATAATAATAATAATAATAATAATAATAATAATAATAATAATAATAATAATCCGTGGCGCTACAGCCCACGAAGGACCAAGACCGACCAGCCGGCTGCTGGCCTCACGGCCACATGCCGAAGCAGAGGTGGACGATCATCCAACCAGAATGAAGGTATCGTGTAGTTAGCACGATGAGCCCCCAACCAGATAACAACAAATAAATACATTATTTTAAATGCAAACTGTATGAACCACGAAGATGACGTGGAGAGAGGGACAAGCATTTATCCAGTCTTTTTGTCTCGCCGCAGGCAGCTATCGTTCCAAAATATGTACTAACAGAGGATGTTATTATGTGCATCGCGCTATAAAACATAGACTTTCCACCACTAAGGATCGGCCTAGCCTTTCTTTGGAGAACAGTACATTTAAATACAAATATGTAGGTCTAAGTATGTTGTACGAAGTGCATTCTTGCTTCGAAGGCAATGTTACACGAGTCATAAAGTCGGTTAAGATGTTTAATGACTGTGTGTGAACGCAATGTTTAGTCTTCGTCTCCACATCCCGAGCGGAAGTGTCGTTATGATTTGACGATTTTAATGCTCTCAAGGCTGAAACATAAATAGTTTTAATGGAAGGATACCCAGAAGTTAAGACTAACTAAATTATTTACCGCATTCATTCTCGACGTGGCCAAAACACATTCGCCTCGGTTCTCCAACACTTGGGGTTTATTATGCTCTCAAGAACGTCGGGTGTTTTATTACGCGCACGGGATAAAAAGACGAGCCTGACTACTGCAGCGTGGGACAGACCATCTCTTATTTCTGGCCATGACTTTACAGACCTGATTATATATATTTCCAGTCCATTAATTTGACGCACCGCCTTCCTTCTTTCTCTCAGCTTGAACGTTACGATTTTGCCGACTTGAATTTGTTTCAATTAAGACGACGTAATTTGGTAAGTAGGACATGTGACAAATGTCAGTGAGTATGACGCTGCAGTGGTAATATATCTGAACAATGGGAGGTGGCAGTTCATTGCTGTACAACGGACCGCTTCCAGCTTCCTTCTTTCTGCCAGTCCAAGAGAGAAATCTAAATGTTAGTTGAAGACCTACATAAGTAAGCGCCACAAATAAAAAACAATCGGTAAAACAACTGCAAGACATTTATTTGTTCGTTGGTTCCTTTATTTGTTCATTTGTCCATTTATTTAATTATTTGCCCATTTATTTGTTCGTTTGTCCATTTATTTGTTCGTTGGTTACTTCATTTGATCGTTTGTCCATTTATTTGTTCGTTGGTTCCTATATTTGTTCATTTGTCCACTTATTTCTTCGTTGTTCCTTTATTTGTTCGTTTATCCATTTATTTCTTCGTTGGTTGCTTCATTTCCTCGTTTGGCCATTTGTTTGTTCGTTGATTCCTTTATTTGTTCGATTGTCCATTTATTTGATCGTTTCTCCATTTATTTGTTCGTTGGTTCCTTTATTTATGTGTTTGTCCAATTATTTGATCCTTTGTCCATTTATTTGATCGTTTGTCCATTTATTTGTTCGTTGGTTCCTTCATTTGATCGTTTGTTCATTCATTTGTTCGTTGGTTCCTTTATTTGTTCGTTTGTCCATTTATTTGATCGTTTATGCATTTATTTGTTCATTGGTTCCTTTATTTGTTTGTTTGTCCATTTATTTAATCCTTTGTCCATTTATTTGATCCTTTGTCCATTTATTTGATCGTTTGTTCATTTATTTGTTCGTTGGTTCCTTTATTTGTTTGTTGGTTCCTTTATTTGTTCGTTGGTTCCTTTATTTGTTCGTTTGTCCATTTATTTGATCGTTTATGCATTTATTTGTTAGTTGGTTCCTTTATTTGTTCGTTTGTCCATTTATTTGTTCCTTGGTTCCTTTATTTGTTTGTTTGTCCATTTATTTGATCCTTTGTCCATTTATTTGATCCTTTTTCCATTTATTTGTTCGTTGGTCCATTTATTTGATCGTTTATGCATTTATTTGTTAGTTGGTTCCTTTATTTGTTCGTTGGTTCCTTTATTTGTTCGTTTGTCCATTTATTTGATCGTTTATGCATTTATTTGTTCGTTGGTTCCTTTATTTGATCGTTTGTCCATTTATTTGTTCGTTGGTTCCTTTATTTGTTTGTTTGTCCATTTATTTCACCCTTTGTCCATTTATTTGATCGTTTATGCATTTATTTGTTCGTTGGTTCCTTTATTTGTTCGTTGGTTCCTTTATTTGTATGTTTGTCCATTTATTTGATATTTTGTCCATTTATTTGTTCGTTGGTTCCTTCATTTGATCGTTTGTCCATTTATTTGTTCGTTGGTTCCTTTATTTGTTCGTTTGTCAATTTACTTGATCGTTTGTCCATTTATTTGTTCGTTGCTTCCTTTATTTGTGCGTTTGTCCATTTATTTGTTCGTTGGTTCCTTTATTTGTTCGTTTGTCCATTTATTTGTTCGTTGGTTCCTTTATTTGTTCGTTTGTCAATTTATTTGTTCGTTTTTCCATTTATTTGTTCGTTGGTTCCTTTATTTGTTCGTTTGTCAATTTATTTGTTCGTTTGTCCGTTTATTTGTTCGTTGGTTCCTTTATTTGAACCCCTGTCAATTTATTTGATCGTTTGTCCATTTATTTGTTCGTTGGTTCCTTTATTTGTTCGTTTGTCCATTTATTTGTTCGTTGGTTCCTTTATTTGTTCGTTTGTCCATTTATTTGTTCGTTGGTTCCTTTATTTGTTCGTGTGTCCATTTATTTGTTCGTTGGTTCCTTTATTTGTTCGTTTGTCCATTTATTTGTTCGTTGGTTCCTTTATTTGTTCGTTTGTCAATTTATTTGATCGTTTGTCCATTTATTTGTTCGTTGGTTCCTTTAATTGTTCGTTTGTCCATTTATTTGTTCGTTGGTTCCTTTATTTGTTCGTTGGTTCCTTTATTTGTTCGTTGGTTCCTTTATTTGTTCGTTTGTCCATTTATTTGTTCGTTGGTTCCTTTATTTGTTCGTTTGTCAATTTATTTGATCGTTTGTCCATTTATTTGTTCGTTGGTTCCTTTATTTGTTCGTTTGTCCATTTATTTGTTCGTTGGTTCCTTTATTTGTTCGTTTGTCCATTTATTTGTTCGTTGGTTCCTTTATTTGTTCGTTTGTCCATTTATTTGTTCGTTGGTTCCTTTACTTGTTCGTTTGTCCATTTATGTGTTCGTTGGTTCCTTTATTTGTTCGTTTGTCCATTTATTTGTTCGTTGGTTCCTTTATTTGTTCGTTTGTCAATTTATTTGATCGTTTGTCCATTTATTTGTTCGTTGGTTCCTTTATTTGTTCGATTGTCCATTTATTTGTTCGTTGGTTCCTTTATTTGTTCGTTTGTCCATTTATTTCTTCGTTGGTTCCTTTATTTGTTCGTTTGTCCATTTATTTGTTCGCTGGTTCCTTTATTTGTTCATTTGATGGAGGTCTTTTAACTTTTGGAACACTCCGACACGGAACCCGCGGCCTAAAGTTCCTCCAGGAGGACTTGCGCTTCGGATTTTTGCATCCTGAAAAATCCATCTACCTTAGCAGGTTTTGAACCCGCAACGCTTGGATCTAGAGAAGAGAGCTTCACCTCTAGACCACTGAGGGCGAATCGTTGCTTATTGTTATATTTATATTATACACATTTACCAAGTAGTTCCCACTTTAATCATTTCGATTTGTGAGGAGTTGCAGGCGGAATGAACAGTCAAAATTTAAAGTAATATATTTGCTTTAACAATAGAGCCAGGCTTCACTGGAAGATACATAAGCTTTAGAATAGAAGGCACTGTACATTCTACACCTTGTAAACAGGCGTTTTAAAGCGGTGAGAAGATGATAAATCTCGTTGTATGCATCGCCACGTAAAAGATTACGGGAATGTATGTCTGCAAGGCAGGAAATACAAAAAAGCTCAGGCATTAGTTCTCTTATTACGTTTCCGAGCCAAAGAATAGAAACACTTTTTAATTGCGTAAAGCACTTAGTTCAGAATGGCGTTATGCAATATATCATTGGAAATCTGAAAAGAAATTACTTAGTCCAGCCTATACCCACAAAAAATCCCGGCCATTTATTTTTTAAGCAGCTTGCTTTTCTTCAATGGGTTCATTTTATTGACACTGAATTAATGGCAATCTTATGCGACATAGAGGAAAAGTTTTCCATTAGAAAACCGGGGGAGAATAAAGGAAGTTGGCAATGGACTGCGTTAAGAAATGAAATAAAAGGCTTTTACATGTCAAAAACCACTACGATACAGTGAAAGGGGTTTCTTAAAAATATTCTAACATTCTGAAGAACCTCTATACATAAAAAGGTATATTTGGGAATGTCGCGTTGGTGTTCATCACAATGGAAGTCGACGTATTGAAAAGCTACTGCAGCGCGCGCCGCGGAATAAAGTCTAGACTCTGGAGGAAGGAGGCCGAGATAGATAGCGGATAGGATTATGTATGGAGTGGGACTGGAGGAGATTTGCACAAAGGGAGAGGTGAAAACAGCGGGAAACCAAGCTGGGGCGAGCGGAGACACCAGGAGGTCGTCTGCGGACACTTAAGTTAGTCATTTGTTTCCAGTAATCTATTACTCACACACAATTCCACACGGTTGTTAAATCTGCAAATATCTTAGAATTATCTGAATAAAACCTTAGTGCTTAAGGGGAGAGGATGGTATTTTTTGGTGAAAAAAAATGAGTAAATTTTCAAAAATAAATTTTTTTCTTTAAAATGCTCTGTGATATGTGTGGAATGCATAGCATAATATTTTGTGAGTATCTGCGCCCTTATCAGATGCTGAGACGCCATTTTTGAACTTCCTGCGTTATGCATTTTTAAATCACTCGCCCCCTTTTATCTGTTTACGGTAACTTCATTTTTTTTGCTACATTGCCAGACAAAAATGGACATGATTTCTGAACTATTAAAGATACATGCATGAAATTTAGAATACACATTCTTGAGACTATTAGACAACTTTTCTCTGTAACAGAATTTTGTTAATTGATTTCATTTTAAATCTACATCCGTTTGTTTGCAAGAAAGGAATTCAGAAAAGTGTTATTAAATCATATTCCACCGCCCTCAAATCCATTTTGATATTATCCTCCCACCTACGTCTCGGTCTCCCTAAAGGTCCTCTTCCCTCCGGCCTCCCAACTAACCTTCTGGATTCGCCCATACGTGCTACATGCCCTGCCCATCTCAAACGTCAGGATTTAATGTTCCTAATTATGTCAAGTGAAGAATACAATGCGTGCAGTTCTGTGTTGTGTAACTTTCTCCATTCTCCTGTAACTGCATCCCTTTCAGCCCCAATATTTTCCTAAGCACCTTATTCTCAAACACCCTTAACCTATGTTCCTCTCTCAAAGTGAGAGTCCAAGTTTGACAACCATAAAGAACAACCGGTAATATAACGGTTTTATAAATTCTGACTTTCAGATTTTTTGACAGCAGACTGGATGATAAAAGCTTCTCAACCGAATAATAACAGGCATAACATTTTACAGGGTAGTTCCATTAAACGTCAAAAAAGTTTCAAAAATAAGTTTTATCTCTACCGGTCTATAAAAAAAAATCTACGTAAGGATGCATAACTTCAAAATGCTGTCAGATTATTTTCTTGCGGCCTAACGTCTCAAACTGTCAACCAAGTTTCACAGCTGGCTTTGATCAATGTGCAACCTCACAGGGCCGATCACAGCTCCCATCATGCGATCAATTAGCGGAGGGCATTTCATTTGACCATCGGAGCAGAACGCCATGACCTCAAGTTTACTCCTCTCAACAAAAACTTTGCTGGGGAGGAGAGCATCTTAGGCACTTAATGTTTATTAAGTCCCTTCACGTTCAAAAAAATTGTGTTCGCTGCATCAGGCTTTCCGCTCCAGCATATAAGCTGATTACAGTGTAGCGCATAACGCTACCAACCGAACATGTCACGTGTCACAACACACTACACTACACAACTTGTTTCAGAAGAGGGGTGTACAGAATTTATCAACCCTTAAGTCTGATGACCCGTTCCCATCAGCAAAGAGCATTCAAGTACCCTGTCTGACAGTTGTTTAAAAGCAAGGCCGTCACGAAGCTTCGCAGTCCTTGGTTCATCGCCTCGCTCTTCGTGTAGAAGCTAGAAGAATTTATTTATTTATTTAACCTGGTAGAGATAAGGCCTAATGGGGATTACAACTATAATATTAAGAATACAATTACAATTATAATTACATCATCATCATCAATAGCTATCAGAGTTTAGGCCATTTGGCCTGTTCCGTCTCAGGTGAAAAGCTGGTCTCTCCATCGCTTCTTCGGGCGTCCACGATCTCTCCGGCTTTGTTTCTCCTGAGAATGACGAATAAGTAAAATCTCCTCAGAATGGGTTACCAACCCATCGCTGAGAAAGTTCAGTGGTGGGAATGCCACCTTAAGGCCTCTGAACCTGCCTGTTTTCTGTTTGGGTATGCTCCCGTAGACCCATACAATTAATATTAAATTTACAGATATACAATAAAAATCAAAGTACTAAAAGATTAACTGATTAATAAAAGCTAGACAGTTTATTGTAAAAGTTAAGAAGAGAGAAACATTTGTCTTTTTGATTAAGTAAAAATTAAACCTGCTCTACGCAGTAAGAAAATGCTTAATAAGTTTGCTTTTGAACGCTACTAAATTCCGACAGTCTCTGATGTCACTGGGTAGGGTATTCCACAAGCGCGAGAGCGAGATTGTGTATGATGATGAATACGATGATGTCTTATGTGTTGGTATGGCTAGTATGCGGCTATTTTGCGTGCGTGTGAAGAGATTATGATATGATGACAGGTAACTGAAACGGGAGGCAAGGTAGGTAGGTGTACAAGTGTGAAGGACTTGGAAAAGGAGAGCAAGAGAATGAAAATTTCTACGTTCGTTAAGCCGTAGCCAGTTTAGAGTTTGGAAGGATGGGGTAATGTGGTCAGCGCGACGGACATCGCAGACGAAGCAAACACAAGAATTATGAACACGTTGTAATTTTTGTGACTGGTTGACATTGAGGTCAGTCAGTAGAAAATCACAATAATCGAAGTGGGGCATTACTAGTGTTTCCACTAATATTTTCTTGAGTGATAGCGGAAGGTATTTTTTAATGCTATTTAAGGAATGTAGTATGGAAAGCACTTTTTTGGTAATATGGGTTACTTGCTTATTCCATTTTAAATGCCTATCAAAGTACACTCCAAGGTTTTTAACACAAGAAGCAAAAGGGGTTATAAACAAAACATAATTTAATTTTAATTAATTTAGTCATTATTTATTCACTATACTGGTATAAATTCCGCCTTCGATTAATTTCAGTGAACACCTGTTAGGCTTTTCCAGAATACAAAATTTTCTGCAAGCAATACTAATTTTTTACCACCCTATACTTTCCACGTTATTGCAATAACATTAAGATTTATGCCACCATACAATTAAGCGCATAAACAAAATTTAATCACTGTCCTTTAAATTTAACATTCTGAACCACATTAATATATCAGCGAAACAACCGCGGTTGTATTGCTGCAGCCTAAATATACTCAGCGGTGAGGGGAAAGGAATAAATGTCTTGACGACACATGACTGCTGTTTTCAGTCATGAAACATCTATATTTCCTGCTCACGGTCCGTCTGCTTTCATTTAACGTTAAAAATAGATCTTTTTTTAACATCTCTTAATTCTTAGAATCCGAACAGACATTCGAGCTAAATATAATCCAGTACAGTGCCGCAGATATTTATATATTTTTAAATTCATTATATGACCTACTGAGACATCAAAGTCACAAAGAATGCTCCGGTTAGAGGAGTGTGACGACGTTCGGCAGATAAACCGGTTCGTTTCTCGGCGTCGGGAATATTTAATCATTGGGGTCTTGCACATACGAATCACTTATTTGAAGAACGACACATGTCCTTAACTTTAAGTTTTGAGAAAACTGAAAAAAAAAAAAAAAAAAAACTGTCTGCAGGTTATAAAATACTCGATTACGTTCTTATCTTTTAGGATGAAGTTTTCATATGAATTGAAATATATCTGAATATATATAAAAAAGTTTAAATTTATAATTGAAAGCGCCAGTATCCTAAAGTTCGTGGACATGTGAAAATAAACTGATGGGGATCTTGAAGAAAATTGGCGTCGATTGGAAAGAGAGGAGGCTGTTCAGTAACCTTTATATGAAACAACGAGTCAAAGTCAGGATAGGAGAAGAAATGTAAGAAGGAAGTGAAATAGGGAGAGGAGTACGTCAAGGATGTCCTTTATCACCTACCCTGTTCAACATCTACTTGGAGGATTTAGTGAAGAACTGTTTTCAGAACATCGGAGGAGTGATAGTAGGAGGAATAAGAATAAAGTCCATAAGATTTGCTGATGATATGGCGTTGTTAGCAGAAGAGGAGATGATACTAAGGCATATGCTACTGGAGCTAAATAACAGCTGTGAGCAGTATGGGATGAAGATAAATGCAAACAAGACGAAGACCATGGTCATAGAAAGAAGAGTAAAGAAGGTAAACTTGCGAATTCTAAATGAGGCAGTAGAGCAAGTGGAGATCTTCAAATACTTGGGGTGTACTATAAGCAGTAACATGTGTTGCTGTCAGGAAGTCAAAAGGAGGATAACAATGGCAAAGGAAGCTTTTAATAGAAAGAGGAGCATCTTCTGCGGACCTCTAGAGGAAGAACTAAGGAAGAGATTAGTGAAGTACTTTGTGTAGAGTGTAGCATTGTATGGGGCAGAAACATGGACATTACGACGAAGTGAATAGAAGCAACTAGAGGCATTTGAAATGTGGATATGGAAAAGGATGGAGCGTGTGAAATGGACAGAGTAAGAAACGAAGCTGTGTTGGAAAGAGTGAATGAAGAAAGTATGATGTTGAAACTGATCAGAAAGAGGAAAAGGAATTGACTGGGTCACTGGTTGAGAAGAAACTGCCTACTGAAGGATGCATTGGAAGGAATGGTGAACGGGAGAAGAGTTCGGGGCAGAAGAAGATATCAGATGATAGACGACATTAAGATATATGGATCATATGAGGAGACAAAGAGGAAGGCAGAAAATAGGAAAGACTGGAGAATGCTGGGTTTGCAGTGAAAGACCTTCCCTTGGGCAGAACACTACGAATAATAATAATCGCATCGTTTCAGTGTTTGAATCTCCGTAAACAGTGGCGGTTTTGTGTCCTTTGACAAGTACCGAAGCTGAATTGCAAGAAGAATAGAACAACCGGTAATATAACTGTTTTATAAATTCTAACTTTCAGGTTTTCTGACAGCAGAATAGATGACAAAAGCTTCTCAACCGAATAATAACAGGCATTTCCCATATTTATTCTGTGTTTAATTTCCTCCCGAGTGTCTATAGGCCTATTTGTTACTGTTGCGCCAAGATATTTGAATTTTTCCACTTCTTCAAAAGATAAATTTCCAATTTGTATATTTCTATTGCATACTATGTTCTGGTCCCCAGATATAATCACACACTTTGTCTTTTCGGGATTTACTTCCAAACCTAGTCATTACTTGCTTCAAGTAAAATTCCCGTGTTTTCCCTAATAGTTCGTGGATTTTCTCCTGCAAACACTAAGACAAAAATAAGATAATGGTATGAACATTATTTTAAAGCTAACACTAATTTAAATTGGATCAACATGTATCGCTGGATGATATTAAATTCATCTATCTATCTATCTATCTATCTATCTATCTATCTATCTATCTATCTATCTATCTATCTATCTATCTATCTATCTATCTATCTATCTATCTATCTATCTATCTATCTATCTATCTATCTATCTATCTATCTATCTATCTATCTATCTATCTATCTATCTATCTATCTATCTATCTATCTATCTATCTATCTATCTATCTATCTATCTATCTATCTATCTATCTATCTATCTATCTATCTATCTATCTATCTATCTATCTATCTATCTATCTATCTATCTATCTATCTATCTATCTATCTATCTATCTATCTATGTATCTATCTATCTATCTATCTATCTATCTGTATCTATCTACTGTATCTATCTATCTATCTATCTATCTATCTATCTATCTATCTATCTATCTATCTATCTATCTATCTATCTATCTATCTGTATCTATCTACTGTATCTATCTATCTATCTATCTATCTATCTATCTATCTATCTATCTATCTATCTATCTATCTATCTATCTATCTATCTATCTATCTATCTACCTACCTACCTACCTACCTACCTACCTATCCATCCATCCATCCATCCATCTATTTAAATCAATGTTAAAAGTAATTTGCTTTCTGAACCAAAGCACCTGCATCAAACTAGAAACAATATAAAAGAAGTGCCTTGTTACTCTCGTCGTATATGAAGTAAATCGAGTCATCCTGTGATGTGGCATGCACTTTGTTAACGCTGCTGGGTTCTCATTTGCTGGCTGGCCGCTGCAGAGCATCAAAACTTAAACAGCCGGAATGAAATGGATGGGCGAGTCCGCAGCTATTCAACTTCGACTTAGGCCCCAGCCTGTTATTACTTGGAGGTCAGGAGTTTGCTTCCATTAATTACTCAGCGGATGTTCTGATTGCCCTAATTACAATATTAACTATCCTAGGATGTCTGTCCTCATGAACGCTTTGTCGAGAGCGGCGATTTCTTAACTTAGCGTGAAGTAATACACAATTATAAGAAAACAATATACAGGGTGATTAAGTAATTCCTGCCCATAGAACATCCCACTATTCATCCTCTTTCACTGTCTCAGTCCCCCGTGAATGGAATTCTGTACCTCAGAAGATTAGGGGCTGCCAGACAATAACCACTTTCAAGAAAAGGCTAAACGATTTCTTACGGGCGCAGTCAAATTGAAGTTATAATTGTGATCGAGTTTACTAATTTAATTTAATTTAATTTAGGTATGACTTTTTATTATTATTACTATTATTATTACATAATTATATTATTGTTGTTATGAAGATAAAAAGAATTGTCATTGTATTGTATTTTAGTACTGTATTGCTTTGTATTGTATTGTATTAATTATGTTATATTCATAGCAATATAGTAATTTTCTATCATACTGGTTGAGCGAAAGAGAAGGCCGAATGGCCTTAACTCTGCCAGTTAAAATAAACCATTAGTATTATTATTATTATTATTATTATTATTATTATTATTATTATTATTATTGTTGTTTTGTTGTTGTTAAAGTTGCTTATAATGATTACAATATTCTTCAAGTTTCAGGAAATGTAGGACAATTCCCTGCCTAGTGGAAGAAACATAAAAGATCGTACCAATATGTTTTGTTAAGACGAACAGCGTATTTGAGGCCAGGAAACAGAACACGACACTAATGCATTCCAGCGACATGCGGCACTTAGCAGTTCCCTTCGACTGCTGGCTGCCTCATTATTAATTTCCAGGTAAAGAGGCAAGTGATGTGGGAGCAGACAGAAAACTGCACGTCTGCAATAAACGGTAGGATGCTGCAGGAAACTGGAGAACGGATAATATTAGCAAGCTGTCGATAAGGACGTATTCGCAACCACGCTCATGCTTAATTCAGCGGAGCTTTGGCTAGCAAGGATCTTTAATCGAGATGATAATAGAAAACGAGCAGTAAAAATGGTTACATCCAGAAAGAAGGAAGGCAGAGGAGGAAATATGTAATGATGTAGGAAGAAAATATGGGAAGGAAAAGAAAAAACGAGGAAAATTACTGACGAAGGAAAATAAGAAAGGAAAAAGCAATAGAAACGAAAAAGAAGAATGTATAAAAATAAAAAGAATAAGAATTATTTTATTGGGTTATTTTACGACGCTGTATCAACATCTAGGTTATTTAGCGTCTGAATGAAATGAAGGTGATAATGCCGGTGAAATGAGTCCGCGGTCCAACACTGAAAGTTACCCAGCATTTGCTCGTATTGGGTTGAGGGAAAACCCCGGAAAAAATCTAAACCAGATAACTTGCTCCGACTGGGATTCGAACCCGCGCCACCTGGTTTCGCGGCCAGAAGCGCTGGCGGTTACTCCACAGGTGTGGACGAAGAATAAGAATCAAGCGAACACAGAAACAGAAATAAAGTAAAGAAAGTTATGAAAATAAAGAAACATTAACAAATTAAGAGAAAAAAATAATCAAGAATCAAGATTCGAGTAAAGAAAGAAACAAGGATTGAATGAAAGTTGTAAAAATAAATAAAGAAAAAACAAACTGAGAAACAAAATCAAGAATCAACATTCGAGTGAAGAAAGAAGAATTGAGTAAAAAAATTATAAAAAAAAATAAAGGAAGAAACAGCAATAAAGTAACAAACAAAGAATAAAGAGTCATGATTCGAGTAAAAAAAGAAAGAATAATCGAGTATGGAAGAAATAACAAACCAATAAAGAAACTAATAATAAAGATGTGCGTACAGAAACAAGAAGTGAGTAAAGAAAGTTATTAAAAATAAAGAAAGGAACGACAACAAAGTCAGAAAGAAAAAAGAACAAATAATCAAGATTCGAATAAAAAAATCAACAAGAACTGAGTAAAGAAAGTTACTAAAAATAAAGAAAAATGGATAAACAATTAAGGTTCGAGTAAGGAAAGAAACAAGAATGGAGTATAGAAAGTTATTAAAAATCAAGAAAAGACATCAAAGAAACAAAAAAAAGAACATGAAGAAAGAATGAAGATTACAGTAAAAATGAAACAAAAACCGAGTAAAGAACGTTGTTAAAAATAAAAGCATAACAAACTAAGAAAGAAAAAAGAACAAAGAATCAAGATTCGAGTAAAAAAAAGAGATGACAGAAGGAAGGAAGGAAGGACACAAAACAGAGTAAAGGAAAACTAGAAGTGCAATTAAAAGAAGGAAGAAAGAATAAAAACAATTTATATAGGAAGAAAGAGAGAAGAAACAAGACAAAAGAAAACGGAAAACAAGGGACTAAAAGTAAAAATAAAAAGAAACAAAATGGAAATATGAAGAAAATACATAGAAGAATAAAAGCATAAAAGGAACAAGGAAAAGAAAAATACAAGTGAGAAAATTTTGAAAGCAAGGAAGAGATAGAAATGGAAGAGAAAAATAAATTAAAAAGGGGAAAGCTAAAGGAACTGAAGTAATGAAAAGCGCTGAAAAATATGAAAGTATGAGCGAAGGAACGATTTAATGAAAGGAAAGAAGAATAGGAAGGAGCGGAGAGAGAAACAAGGAAAGGAAGGGAAATTTAATGAAATTTATTCAGATAAGCGCGTAGACCGCTTTTACCTGACAAATCGACAGATATCAAGAAAGTCAGGCGGATGCATTAAATTGTACGTATTACCAAACACAGCAAAACCCAAACCAACTGAGGACCATGGTCAAATAAGCATTCAAAGAGCTTTTGTTGTAGTTTGCGGTAACCATTAAAAGATTTTTTTTCAATGGTAATACATTTTTCTGTAAGTGCTCAATTACAATATTACATCGGACAAGACAAAAGAACCTGATATGACGCCTGATTTGAATTCATGCGCCGTTTATCCGGTGGACACAAATACAGAGATGATTGAATTTTACATTTCACACGCCGATATCGCTTTTTATTGTGTGTACTAAGTACAGGGAAAGTATTCCAGTGCTGCAAACTTTTATTCAAATATTGCAACAACACACGTTTCAGTTACTTCCAATTTCGAAATGGTATTTAACATTCCAGGCTGTTGCGGTGTTACCTAATCATTAGGCAAAGCTGGGAATACTTTAATTTATATTCAAACTCAATACATTTATAAGTTTAAAGTAGGTGATATAACATACAAAATTAAGAAGAGTCTAATGAAAATTCGTATTTCTTCCAATATATTCATGTATATTAATATAGACCCATACTTACTTATATACTGGCTTTTAAGGAACCTGGAGGTTCATTGCCGCCCTCATTGGTCCCTATCCTGAGCAAGATTAATCCCGTCTCTATCATCATATCCCACCTCCCTCAAATCCATTTTAATATTATGTTCCCATCTACGTCTCGGCCTCCCTAAAGGTCTTTATCCCTCCGGCTTCCCAACCAACACTCTATATGCATTTCTGGATTCGCCCATACGTGCTACATGCCCTGCCCATCTCAAACGTCTGCATTTAATGTTCCTAATTATGTCAGGTGAAGAATACAATGCGTGCAGTTCTGTGTTGTGTAACTTTCTCCATTCTCCTGTAACTTCACCCCTCTTAGCCCCAAATATTTTCCTAAGCACCTTATTCTCAAACACCTTTAATCTCTGTTCCTCTCTCAAAGTGAGAGTCCAAGTTTCACAACCATAAAGAACAACCGGTAATATAACTGTTTTATAAATTCTAACTTTCAGATTTTTGGACAGCAGACTGGATGATAAAAGCTTCTCAACCGAATAATAACAGGCATTTCCCATATTCATATTTATTTAATTTCCTTTCGAGTATCATTTATATTTGTTACTGCTGCTCCCGATATTTGAATTTTTCCACCTCTTCAAAAGATAAATTTCCAATTTTTATATTTCCATTTCGTACAATATTCTGGTCACGAGATATAATCATATACTTTTTCTTTTCGGGATTTACTTCCAAACCTTATTGCTTTACTTGCTTCAAGTAAAATTTCCGTGTTTTCCCTGATCGTTTGTGTATTTTCTCCTAACATATTCACGTCATCCGCATAGACAAGCAGCTGATGTAGCCCGTTCAATTCCAAACCCTCTCCGTTATCCTGGACTTTCCTAATGGCATACTCTAGAGCAAAGTTAAAAAGTAAAGGTGATAGTGCATCTCCCTGCTTTAGCCCGCAGTGAATTGGAAACGCATCTGACAGAAACTGACCTATACGAACTCTGCTGTACGTTTCACAGAGACACATTTTAATTAATCGAACTAGTTTCTTGGAATACCAAATTCAATAAGAATATTATATAAAACTTCTCTCTTAACCGAATCATATGCCTTAATATAGACCTATATCCAAATAATTCCAGAGTTCTGATATTTAAATTGGGTGTTTCTTAGTTTCATTTCGGGTCATTTAAACGGCGTGTCCCTGTTTAATGGAGGTTAATATCTGTAGCTTTAGTCTCAATATCTTTCACTTATTTATTTATTTATTTATTTATGTTTATTTATTTATTTTCCTAATTTTCACTTCATGTTCCTTCCTCTTCGCTGATAAGTTTAATTGATGTCCTTTCCTTTTCTTTAATATTTCTCATTGATATTTCGTTAATATTTTTCAATCACGTATCTTTCTTTTCACTGGCATCTCTCACACGAAGTTCCTTCTTTTCGTTAATGTCTTCCACGTGGTGCTTCATTATTCTCGTTAATATTTTCACTTATTTTTTCCTTCCCGTACTTAATCTTGTTACTTGTTACATTTCATAATACGGAATTTCTTCCTTTCAGTTAGTAAATTCAGTTATATTTTTTTCTTCAATATCTTCCACTGTTTCTTGTCTTTCATTAATTTTTTTTAATTATGTTTCTTCATTTCCGTTTACAGCTTTCACTTAATGGCCTTTTATTATGATCCTGCCACTGGTGTTGAAAATTATTTTCAGTCATTACGACTTACTTTTATCGCTTTCAGGCAGGGTCAGCGCTGCAAGCTTCAACAGGGGGCGCCGTTTTTATATTGATATTCAATTTCATTCTGTTATTATTACTTTATAAGTATAAGCTGTATGACAAGTGGACTCGTTGTAGATGGCTACATCCTCCGTAATTAATTTTCATCTTCCATAAAAGTCAGTTCACAAAATGTACAAAGAGTAGGACTGTTGTAATGTCTGCAACAGACAAAAGAAATTAATCAATAGTTTTTATGTACATGTGCGACATCGTGACTTGTAACGCCGCGGTGCCATGTTGTAAATGAATTGCCTGGCTCGACACATCTCTAGAGGGACGTGTGAACAGCCGTCGACACGAGATCAAAGCGGTTGTTATCAGAATTTACCACCCTTTCTGTTGGCGAAGAAAGGGTGCGCTGTTTAATCTCATCTACTTTTCTTCTCCTTAAAATAACTCCACTGCTAAGAATCGATGGCAGTGCAGATTCCGTTACAGTTGCTGTCTCCAAGTGTTTCTCTTCTTTCACCAAATAGGCACATTCATTTCACATCAACCGCAACTCACATGAATGCTTCTGAATATGAGGGCAGGGTTTGATTACCGGCAGATCCTACAAAGCTACGAGTATATATACTGCTTTCAACATTATCATCAATAGCTTCAGAAACTAGATTAAACACAGAATAAATATGGGAAATGTCTGTTATTATTCAGTTGAAAAGCTTTTATCGTCCAGTCTTCTTCAAAAAATCTGAAAGTTAGAATTTATAAAACAGTTATATTACAGGTTGTTCTTTATGTTTGTGAAACTTGGACTCTCACTTTGAGAGAGGAACATAGGTTAAGGGTGTTTGAGAATAAGGTGCTTAGGAAAATATTTGGGGCTAAGATGAAGTTACAGGAGAATGGAGAAAGTTACACAACACAGAACTGCACGCATTGTATTCTTCACCTGACATTTAGGAACATTAAATCCAGACGTTTGAGATGGGCAGGCCATGTAGCACGTATGGACGAATCCAGAAATACATATAGAGTGTTAGTTCGGAGACCAGAAGGAAAAGACCTTTGGGGAGGCCGAGACGTAGATGGAAAGATAATATTAAATGGATTTGAGGGAGGTGGGATATGATGATAGAGAATGGATTAATCTTGCTCAGGATAGGGACCAATGGCGGGCTTATGTGAGGGCGGCAATGAACCTCCGGGTTCCTTAAAAGCCAGTAAGTAAGTAAGCTTCAGAAACTAGACCAGTTTAAAGAACTAATTATGACTTACGTGAACGCATGGAATAATTAATATACACTTGCTAATATTTAAAACCTATCTCTTACAGTAATAATAAACAAATATTTCTGAAAAAGACTTTTTTCGTTGAAATTTCCAGTTTGCCTGGAATGACTGTAACATTATTTGACGTTAGAAGTGGACACTGCTGCAACAGTAGGCCAAACATTTAAGAGACACGAAATATAGGCCCAACTTAGAATAGAAATCCATTTCTGTGACCAGACATACTCTGACATTAAGAATACGGTTGTCCTTCTTAAGACGCAGTTACAAGTCTGCTGACTGCACCACTGTAACGCCCTGTAGTCTATTCTTGGTTTGCTCTTCTCAATGCTTTATGAGTCTTCGATCCATAGAGTCCAAGTAACACACGACGCATTAATAGAGGATTACGGAGTCTATCGCAGTGGGACAGGACGCAACAAAATACTTTCGGAATATGTATGATAAGTACTTTCTTGTGTTAAATATTAACGTACCTTGTTAACATGTTTCGACCTATTTTCGGTCATCTTCAGAACTGGTCATTGTTTGTCTTGGCGCCTCTTGTTTCCTGTGTGGGTGCGTTCGTAGTGTAGAGTCAAAGAGTGCATGTGTTTTGAAATTGAGTTGTGTCTTCAGAATATCGTTGGGGTGTGTTTTCGTGTGTCTGTATATTTCATATTGTTCTAGTGTGTTGAGTTTTTGGCTTTTTGGTTGGATGTGCAGTATTTCCATGTCTGTGTTGATGTCTCTGTAGGTGTGGTTAGCATTTGTGATGTGTTCTGCATATGTGGAGGTGTTTTGTAATTTTGTTATGGCTGTGATGTGTTCTTTGTAACGTGTTTGAAATGATCTGCCTGTCTTTCCTATGTAGAAGTTGTTGCAGGTTGCAATTTTATGTGTGTTTTTATTTTCGTATGTTAGTGTGATATATTTTTTGTGTTCTTGTGTTTGTGTTGTATATTTCTATTTTTTATGGTTTTGTTTTGTCTCAAGTATTGTGTTGTCTATTATGTTAGGGTTGTATCCGTTTTCTTGTGCTATGTATTTGATTGTGTTTAGCTCTTCGTTGTAATCCTGTTGGTTCATTGGTATGTTGAGTAGTCTGTGTACCATTGTTCGGAATTCAGCTTGTTTGTGTTGTGTGGGGTGGTTGGATGTGTTGTGTATGTGTGTTGTTGTTGTGGGTAGACACAAGAAAACACACCCAACGATATTCTCAACACACAACTCAATTTCAAAACACATACACTCTTTGACTCTACACTACGAACGCACTCACACAGGAAACAAGAGGTGCCAAGACCAACAACGACCAGTTCCGAAGATGATCGAAAATAGGTCGAAACATGTTAACAAGGTACGTTAATATTTAACACAAGAAAGTTCTTACCATACATATTCCGAAGTGATACAGTGTTAAAAGTTGTGTAATCAAGATGTAAAATACTTTTATGCTCGACCATGCCGAAATGTAGTAATTATACACCTGGTAGCAGACCTTTAATGCATGTCATTAAAGTACACCTACTCATTAAAGGTCAGGTCTTTCAGCCAATGACGACTCAGGTTACAACTGTTCAGCCAATGACAGGTCAGCTTTCTACCGTTATAAAACCGCAAGTATCGATTATTCTCGGATATGCAATCGAAAGAGAATTAGCGAAAAGTCACGGAGGCTGGAAATCCAATACTGTCGCAGAAGGTTATGTTCTGTTACTATAATAATTAGCGTTAATTGTAAATAATATTCAAATAAATTCAATTTGTCGTCTCGTTTTTCAATGTCTAATTTAATTTCAATGTTATCTCTGTAGGTTCTTATGGCCTAGCAAGGTCAATGTGAACATCTGTTCCTCGGAAAAAATCAATACTTTCGCGTCTGCGCACATCTCACAACATACGGGACATTGGCCAAGGTCAGATACAAAGAAAATTAATAATATCAAGTTAGAAATATGGTCGAGCATAAAAAGTCGTATGAAACTCGCCTATAATGGTAATTAAGAAGCTCGTATGAAAATTATGAAACTCGCTTGCGCTCGTTTCATAAATATCCATACTCGCTTCTTAATTGCCTTCATTATAGGCTCGTTGCATATGTAATATTTTAACCCATCACGTATAAATCATACAATGAAGTAATTATCTATTATCTCCATAGCTTATAAGAGACAAACTTTAACAAAACAAGCATCCACTCGTATTAGAAAAACGGGATTGTAGCCATGTTATATGATTTGCCTGCCAAGCGCTGTCATCGACTACTTGTTCTTGGTTGCTTAAAAAGCAATTCAGCAGGATTAAAGGAAGAAGTACGAAAAGACAGTAATAAAGCAAGGAAGAAAAAAGAAAGCAAAGAAAAAAGGAAACGAAAAAGGAACAGAAATCAAAGAGGAGAAATGAAAACAAGAAAGAATAATGCTGAAACTGATCAGGAAGATAAAAAGGAGTTGCCCAGGTCACTGGCTGAGAAGAAACTGCCTACTGAAGGATGCACTGGAAGAAATGGTGAACGGAAGAAGAGTTAGGGGCAGAAGAAAATATCAGATGATAGACGACATTAAGATATATGGATCATATGCGGAGACTAAGAGGAAGGCAGAAAATATAAAAAAAATTGAAAATGCCGGGTTTGCAGTGTAAGATCTGTCCTGGGGAAGAACAGTTTTATGAATTACAGTAATAACTAATAATATCTAGAACAAACAACAAGAGTATCAAAGGGAACAGTGTCTGTATGAAAGGTAAAAAACTAGGAGAACCTGCGAAGAGACTATTGGATTACAGCCTGAAGAGGCCAACAAGTGGCCATGATGAAAAATATAGGGAGGGAGAAAGAACTGGATTGAATAACCAAATTAAGAAAAAGTAAGAAATGAAGCTTCAAATAGATAATGAAACTAAGTGTATTGACGAAAGTAATATTATTAGTGAAACAAACTAAAGGAAGTACAATACGGGTTTAGAAAAGGAAGATCATGATGTACTGGCTGTGTTTTTGTGATCCAGCAGATAATTCCGAAAAGAAGAGAATTTAATCTCCCAACATATATATTGTTCATAGATTATGAAAAAGCCTTTGATAAGGTCTTAAGGAACAAATTATGGAAAATATTGTATGAAGAAGGATATCCCAAACACATGGTAAATATCATAAAAGACTTATATGAGACAAAAATATTGATAATGGTAGGTAATCAGATAAGCAATTCAGTAATAGTAAACCAAGGTGTAAAGCAAGGTTGCCCGCTACCTCCAACATTATTTAATATATACTTCAATAAAGCCATAGAAGAATGGCAGAATAAAATATCATTTGGTGTAAATTTAGGAACAACTGTATTAAATACAATGCTTTTCGCCGATGATCAAATATTGATCGCAGAATCTGAGGATGATCTACAAACGGCAACATACCAGCTCCAGCTAATAACAGAAGGATATAATCTAAAAATTTCTAATAACAAAACTAAAACAATGGCTTTTAGCGGGCTTAACCATAGGCGATGTAAAATAGTTATTAATGAAGGAACTATAGAACAGATATCTTCTTTTAACTACATAGGCTGCAATATATCTTATTTGGGTGAACAGGATATTAACAGTAAGTTGAGCAAATTCCAACAGATGTGTGGAACAATAAGAACTTTAAGAAATAAAACACAGCGCTCAACACAATTAAAATTTTACAAAATTCTAGCAGTTCCATTATTAACTTACGGCTCAGAAAAGTGGTCATTAAACCGCGCATCAAAAAGAAAAATCCAAGCAAATGAAATGAAGTTCCTACGAGGTGTTGCCGGTTATACTTTATTGAATCATCAAAGAAACGAAAATATCCGACAATTATTAAATATTTTTAATTTAGAAGAAAAGATTAAAAATCAGAAACAAAATTAGTACCAACATATTACAAGAATGACTAATGATAGATTACCAAAACAA
Source organism: Periplaneta americana (assembly GCF_040183065.1). NCBI lineage: Eukaryota > Metazoa > Arthropoda > Insecta > Blattodea > Blattidae > Periplaneta > Periplaneta americana. The sequence continues at coordinate 3,284,200 of NC_091121.1, forward strand.
ATTATGGATTATGCACCAACAGGATATAGAAATGTCGGAAGACCGAAAATAAGATGGACAGATGATTTAAGCCTTGAAGACGGAACAGGACAATAGGCCTAATCCCTGTAATACAATGTTAAAATTGAAATATACCGTCTATACTTATCTAATATTATATGATTAATTGTAACATAAACGTTTTCGGCACTAATGTGCCATTTTCAAATGTATGAGAATTTGTCTAAATACATGTTCAAATAGATGCACATGAACTGTGTGGATGAAACATATAATGTGTACCCTGGTGATTTCATGTCATATATAAAACAATCTGTTTGTAGATAATTAATGATTAAAAATTAATTATCTACAAACAGATTGTTTTATATGTGACATGAAATCACAGGGTACACATTATATGTTTCATCCACACAGTTCATGTGCACCTATTTGAACATGTAATCAGGCAAATTTTCATACATTTGAAAATGGCACATTAGTGCCGAAAACGTTTATGTTACAATTAATCATATAATACTAGATAAGTATAGACGGTATATTTCAATTTTAACATTGTATTACAACCTGCTTATCGGATAAATCATACAACATGAAATTACTAATCCCTGTAGCTGAAGAAGAAGAAGAAGAAGAGTAACAAAGGGGAGGGAGGTAATAGGATAACACAACATTATGAAAATTAAATGATAAGTGAGCAAATACATATATGAGAAGAAAGAAGTGGAGAAAATAAGGAAAGGAAAAGGAATATTAAAAACACACAAACAAAGCGGAACGAAAGAAAAAAAGATATTATGATGAATGTATAGGCCTACAGGGAGGCGAGAGCATAATCGTCGTGCACTATTAATTGAACGAAAACAGAAAGTTCTCCAACTTCATTAGGGGTCAAATTAAGGCCTCTTAAACACGAAGCTGGTATCGATATCTGTCGCCTAGGACATTGCGGCTACAGCAAAGAGGGCGACAGATTGATTTTGACAACTTCAAGTCCCCCGGAGACTTGCTACAGGGCAGGCCGGTGTGAAATGCAGCTGCCATTCGCTTCACAGCGCCCCGGGATTATAAACTTCCATATTCGACAAAAACAGACTGGGTACATGAACCACCATTTTGAAACCATGGTCGCTTTTTATATTTAAAGGGAGGGAGAGAACTTCAATAACATGGGATTAAATCGCCGCTCACTTTTTTTTGCAATGTTTAATACGATGCTCAGCAAATAATATAATTCCGCGTTCCGTCGGACTACCCTGTGTTTTAATATCGACGGAATTAAAGGGAGATCAGAAGATATTAAATATACAAATACTAATGTTTTTATCTCGCAGGAATGTGATTGGACCGGTTTTTCTGTCACAGAGAGAGAGAGAGAGAGAGAGAGAGAGAGATCGGATTTTCGAGAGAAACGAAACGTCGCTTCAAGTGGACTTTGCCCCCGGGACTCTCTAGTTTGCTCATTGCTCAAATACGAACATTTCCACAGAAAGTCTGATATTCCGACAGGCAATCCCGAATTCATTTAGTACATCACGAGGCACAACATTGACATTTACTATAGTATGGTTCAGGACTTTGGTTTCAAGAGTGAAGATATTGGGTCTTGATATTTGCCCCAAAATAGTACCGGAGTTTACCCAGTCTTGGAAGATTTTAGTACGCCTAGAAATTGGAACTCGCTTCCGAAAGATGTAAGGGGTTGTTGGACAATAGCTTCATTTAGGTCAAAATTACATAAATTCTTACTTAACAAATTAATTGCCGATTAATATTTATTACATATAATGAAACTAACATCTGTCCATTCTTATTATTATCATTAATTTCTCTAAATAGATTTACAAAACCTCTAATGGCAATTACATTAATATTCTCATTATATAAATATATTTTAGATTTATATATACTGTATATATTTTTTTCTCCCTGTAACATAGTTCTAGTAAGCTTATATTAAATTAATTTTCACCATTTTACTAGCTATCTCAAATCTCAAATTAATTATAATTGATTGAATTAAATTAGCTCATAAATTAAGTTACTACTTTACCTTATAGGTTTATCTAAATTTAAATAAATATGTAGTCTACTAGTCGTTAACTTAACTGAAGAATATTGCTGGAGAAACATTTAAGTGTAGTGTAAATATTTGTAATTTAAATATGTATTGTATTGATTAAGGCTGGTTGAGTGGAAGAGAAGGCTTTATGGCCTTAACTCTGCCAGCGAAAATAAAACATTATTATTATTATTATTATTATTATTATTATTATTATTATTATTATTATTATTATTAAAAGACATCTGAAAAACCAAAAATCTTTATAAAATTATAGCCTATCATCAGAACTAACACCGTCGTTGTCTTCGTCATCATCGTCGTCGTCGTTGTCGTTGTCGTCGTCATCATCATCATAATCATCATCGTCACCATCAGGGAAAAAATTTAGGAACCCGAATGCAGAAGCACAATGATTTACTTTTAGGACACTTAAAATTGCACTGTTAAGAAGTCACTGGCAATTAACATTTTTTTTATAAAAACGTTGAAGACAATACCAGCAGCAACAAACTGTCGTTGGGAATATAGGCCTAAGATATAACACTAAAATAATGACTAAAAAGTTTTTCTTCACTAATTTTTAGGACAAGACCCAGTCAGAAGTAAGATAATACAGAATAACCAATGCCTCGAACAAGTACAAAATTTCAATTAGCTGGGTTGTGAAATATCTTATCAAAAAGAAAAAGATGTGAACAAGAAAATTACAAAATTTACACAAATTCTAGGAATAATAAACAATACATTAAAAGCTAAATTAGTAAAAAAAATGTACAAGAATAAAAATATATAATACACTAGCATTACCCTTCCTTTTATACGGAAGCGAGATTTGGACATTAAAGAAAAAAGACATGAACAGAATCAAAGCAACGGAAATGAAATTTTTCAGGAGGACAGCAGGATATACTCTTTTAGACCGAAAAAGGAATGAAGAAATTTTAGAACAATTAGAAGTAGAGTCAGCAGAAGAAAAAATCAGGAGATACAAATTCAATTGGCTAGATCATGTAAGAAGAATGGAAAATTCAGTATGCAGTAAAAATCTAGAGGACATCGTCGACCAGGAAGACCTTTTAGAAGACTGCTAGATGGGGCCGAAACAGGTCTACAGAGGCCTAATTCGTGAAGGATGATAATGATGATGAATTTTGGAGTCATTGCACACTGAATGCTTTGTAACAGAGTCCAATGTAATTCAAAACTGAAGACGAAATTCAAATAGTAAATTGATAAATATTTTATTATTATTATTATCATTATTATTATTATTATTATTATTATTATTATTATTATTATTATTATTAGCACGGTGTGTTGGCAACGTTATTCCAGCATTTCCGCGTCTGAGGCACGAACCCCGACTCTGTCGTGCCTTTCGTAAAATTCCCCGTCTGATGGATGAGCAGCAGCTGAGATACCGTGACGTCATGTCCACGTCTTCGTGACGTAATGGCAAGAGGCGGAAGTAGGTGGAAGGGGAGAGGAAATGAGATTAAGTCTGCGTCTTCAAGTAGTGGCAAGAGTGATTTAAGTCCACTGTAAGGAAGAAATCCTTTAAAATGGGACAGTATTAAGAGGTAAGAGGTACTGCTGTACTGTAGATCTTGAACAATCACATATCGCTGTCTAGAAATATCATTATTTAATCTCATATTAAATATTTACTGATGCTATTTAATCCTTTCAGTTATTTTTTCAGCTATTATTTACGTATTTAATGTGTTTATTTGGTATTAATTTAAGATACTTTTACCTATTTATTTCTCTTACAATTATTTACAATCTCCAAATATAAACTTATATGGAACTAACATTTCATTGTCAGAAACGTAATTCAACTATTAATAAATTCGTAGCGTTTTTGTTAGGAGATTGTATGTCGTTTGTCATTTGTTATTTCCAAGTGTTGTGCTTATACATTTGGCTAGTGGCTTGTGCAGCAAATGCTGCAAACTAAGTTCATTAGACGTTCAAATAAACATTTTTAATATTTATTTTCAATAAAAAAATACCAGACATTCTGAAAGTTGTTTGCTTCCATAATAATGAAACATACTTCTTCTGAATGGTTTTTTATGCCAAATACTTTTTTATTGAACCTATACACCTTCAGTTTTTGGGTTTGAACGCGAAAACGCAAGTAACAATGTCAGGACGATCAGTAGGTTTTTCATGCGGGAGTAAAGCAATAGCTATTTCAGGTCATTGTGGATTGTAGGTGAAAGTTAAAAAAAAGTCAAGTTTTCTATGCTTTCGAACAATAGACATACCATCTTGGTATAGGTCCTGCATGTAGAACTTGAAATGTAGAGGGTAAAATCATTTTATCCTGCTAAGAGATCTTGCTGAAATGATCGGGAGACTGCAAAAAAAAATCTTGTAGGTCTCTTATTTTATCAGTAAGTAATACATTTTGGTCTTTCCTTAGGAACTCTAATTTTTGCGCTCTCTCGAGCCAATACTGAAGAGAATCACGCATATAAATATCTACACCACACCGCCATTAAATATATGAAAGAGACCCAACCCCACTTGATTAATAACTATAAAAATATTTTATTTTTTAATGACAATATTGTTATTTTCTGTAAGTTTTATAGTTTTCAGTAAGATAAACTATATATACTATTTAGCCTCCACTCAGTAAATTATAGAAATCAAGATGTCATTTAAGATATTCCCTACATCTACTTATATAGTCCACACCTGTGGAGTAACGGTTAGCGCGTCTAGCCGCCAAACCAGGTGGCCCGGGTTCGATTCCCGGTCGGGACAAGTTACCTGGTTGAGGTTTTTTCCGGGGTTTTCCCTCAACCCAATATGAGCAAATGCTGGGTAACTTTCGGTGTTGGATCCCGGACTCATTTCACCGGCATTACCATCTTCATCTCATTCAGACGCTAAATAACCTTAGATGTTGATAACGCGTCGTAAAATAACCTACTAAAATAAAAAAAAAATCTACTTATATAACCCCAAAACGTTTCACTTTCATATCATCAATGTAGCTTTAATATATTCAATTAATGAAAAATAGTCACATCATGGCATTAACTATAATAATATTTCATTTCTAATGGTAATAATGTCATCAAACCACCTCAAGTTTTGTAGATTTTAATATCCAATACACAGATGTACCCAGAAAATTTCTCACCGCAGAATCAGTCCTCTAAATTATTTTTAGTAAGTCTTGAAGTTTTTAATAACCAATTGAATTTGAGCTCTAAATATGTCAGCATTCTTGCAGATCATGGCCTTCGTGTTATATTGTTTATTGTAGTGTGTGTTTTGTTTTATTCTGAAATGCAATTAGTTCTCAAAACTGACGACAGATGTATTTTGGAAAATAGGAAAATTATGTCAAAAAATTGACATTTCACTAAAAACTACTATTTTTTTAAAAAACTTTGGGTTCCAGGCTCCAAAATGACAGGTCATTTATTAAAATCCGTTCAGCCGTTTTCCCATAATTTCAATTACCAGTTCAAATTTTATATACTTATTTCATATTTTTGTTCTCATATTTTCCGATAATGGTATATCTCTAATGTGATAAGTTGAGCTACATATAAACATAATTTTCCTTACTGTGTATACTTAAAAATATTGTATTCATTGTATGCTTTGTACTGCACTATTGTATTACTACTATTAGTATTATTATTACTATTAGGCCTGTTATTATTATTTTATTTATTATTATTAATATTATTATCATTATTATCATTACTATTCTTATTTATTATTATTATTATTATTATTATTATTATTATTATCAATAATTCTTATTTTTTTATACTTTGTAGGCCTCATTTATTTTTGACCTGCTGTTCACATTTTATTATGCTTTTTTCTTTCTTTCTGTATGTTATATATTATGTCTGATTTCTTCTTACTTGTTGTTTACATTTTATTATTATTATCTTATTCAGTTTTGTGTGTATTTTGTAAATTTGTAGTGTTTCTATAACGCAGTTTTTACTCCTGGTTGAGTGTTAGAGAAGGCCGTATGGCCTTAACTCTGCCAGGTTAAATAAATCATTATTATTATTATTATTATTATTATTATTATTATATATATATATATGGATTGTGTCGCTCTTAAATATTTACATGGCGAAAGAAATAAGATATCATTCAACTCAGTATTACCATCGCTATCATATTCCCAACACCACTATCTTAACAACACGCTAATCCCTTATTCATCTGTCGTAAAAAATCTTGGCTTGTTTTTTGATAATAATCTAAGTTGGAATTTTCAAGTTAAAGAAACGATAAAAAAAATCTGTTCCTCCATTCACTGTTTGAGTCGCTTGAGAAACTCCTTGCCCCAGCAACTAAAACTTACCCTAGTACAAACCCTAGTAATGCCGCACTTCGATTATTGTGACGTTTTGTTAAGTGACCTAAGTTCTGAATTGTCAGTCAAGTTACAGCGAGCTCAGAATATGTGCGTCAGATACGTGTGCAACATCCGACGATATGATCACATATCACCGTCCTTCGCAAGTCTTTCGTGCCTCCGACTTAAAGAAAGCAGAACTTTACACTCTTTGTCTTTACTCTTTCGAATTCTGCACACTTCAACACCAAATTACCTTTCGTCTCGTTTCTCTTATCTATACTCTAACCACGACGTAAATACCAGATCACTTATCTGTGGCACGCTAAATATACCTCTTCATAGAACATCTTGTTATTCCTCATCTTTTACAGTATCCACCTCGCGTCAATGGAATTCCTTGTCACAAAGTATTAGGGGCTGCAAGACAATAAACACCTTTAAGAACAGCTTAAAAGATAACCTTATTAGCATTTCACTCCAATCATACTCATTAAACTATCACTGACTACACTGTTACTTTTTTCTTTAGACATCATCCTGATAGTGCTGTATTTTCAAAATTGTCTCTTTCTATTATCTAATATCATTTGAAATATATTAACATTCTATGTATTGTAGTTTAATTCTGCTACACAGTTTATTTCAGTGTTTAATTAATAGTTCATAGTATTTTGTTGTTTAATTCGTAAATAACTCTTGTATACATGTAACTCTCATCTAAATCAAATTGTTGAATTCTTTGTAAGTTCATGCATATGTATATACACTTTTTGCTGGTTGAGTGGAAGAGAAGGCCTTACGGCCTTAACTCTGCCAGCTAAACTAAATAAATTATTATTATTATTATTATTATTATTATTATTATTATTATTATTATTATTATTATTATTAATGACAAATTTCTAGAATTCATCTCTAACAAATCTCTCTCTTACATGTCAAGTTATGTATCAGTCATTGCTCAGATGATTCTTTCTGTTTGAAAGACGTCATGAATAGACATTAACGAAAACTTATGCATATCTATCTCAAGTCCACAACTGCAAATGGATTGTTACATTAAACTCTCAGCTTGCATCATTCAATATATTTACAAATTAATGTGTATGTTTGTTCAGTTTCTTCCTATCTACTAACATTTCAAGTTATGGACAGTTTAAATTATTCTCAAGAACTGCTATGAACTCCTGACAGCTGCCTGGAATAACACAACTTTGTGTCATGTTTACGATGGCGGCGTGAAGTACTTTCCCATTTGCAATTCTGTAATGTGACGGACTTCAATGGGTTTATAGCTGCATTATGAAGGCCGGAAAACAGCGAACGTGTGTACGGACTGACAGGTCAGTCAGTCTAGCATCTCCGCTGTATTGCACGGACTTCATCTCTGCAGTGTTTATTAACTTCGCTCAATATTAAAGTCATTCAGCCGTCAAAGTACCAAACGTCCGTCTTTATAGCCTCGTCAAACATTCATCTCAATTATTCGACATTCAGTAAGCCATGAGAGGAAATCAAAATCTATAGCATTTCAATTAAAAGCGCCTCGATGCAGAAAGAGAAAGCAGAAGGTCATTTAAATACTACAGAGGTTACAACAGACAAGATAGATCCACAGGCCTGTAAAGTCGTGGAAGTATTTTTTTTTTTTTTTTTTTTTTACTTCCTAAATTGTCTTCTCTTTCATTTCTTCTACCTTTCTAACACTTCATTTTCCCTTAAATTCTATTCTTTCTCTCTTTCTTCTTTAATTTTATTTTCCTTCGTACTTCCTTAAGGTATATGTACACCGACAAAACGCAAAAAATGATGAAAAATTAGAATTTTCAAAATATAACTATTTTAATAGAGAATTTTCCCCCTTTAATTTGATATAAAAATTTTCGACTTAAGCCTTATGGTTTTTCAGATAAGTCCCATTTTCCAAAATGCTGCGTCATGAGCCACGGTCACTTACTTTTGGAGTGCATTACTTTTGGAGTGATCTTCGTAGCAGTCAATCTCCTCGTCCAGCATTGCTTGTAAAATAAACTTCTTTCTAGTCCCGAAATAGATGCATAGATATCTGGGCATGATCATTAGATTGAAAAAACTTTTTTACATAATGAAGTAATTTATAATCTTTTACTGTTAGTCATAAAACTGTAAATTTGTGTGTCAATGATGTACGTCATTTTAATAAGAGTCCAAAAGTAGAAATTACGATTCTGAGAGGATGGGCATAAACCCTGGGACAAACACCATCGCAGGATTTGTTGCATCAATGAAAATAGGGACAAAAATTAAAAAAAAAAACATTCAACACCTGAAGTTAAAACAAGGAGGATGTATTTGAGAGACAGAAAGAAGCTGAAACTGGACCGACATGAAAATGCTTAAGGAGTAACATATGAGAGTTTGTGGCTCATTTCCTGTAAATAGTAATTTTACAATATTTAATTCTTTCAAACATGGTATCTCAGCCAAATATGGTGATGCCAAGAAGATATTGGTGTCATTTTGAAGCTTGAAATGTCCCCCAGTGCCTGACAATGAGTAAAATAACATTAATATAATTAATAATTATCTATGGATTTTTACATGATTTATGCAATATTAAATATTATTGTAAGTTACATATATGGTAATATTTAATTAATGTAAATAAAAATAAAAAAATAGCTCTATGTCAGGCACTAAAGAATAGTTTTAGCTATAAAACAGTGAAAAAAAAAACTGTGGCTCTATCTTCAAAACTGCATGAGCTATCATGTTTCAAGTTGCATGTCAAAATTATAAACAAAATAATTTAAAAACAATTTAGACATAATTTCAAGGGATCTGTTCACTTCATTCTCTTTCTGGTACCATTCTCATTTCTATAAAAATTTTACAGAGCAAAATCATACAAAACAAAATTTTTTGTATGTAAAGGTGTGCATATATCTTAAACCCTTAACTTTATACCAGGTGATTCTGGAGGAATAGTAAATATTTTAGGGTGTGATAGTGCGTACTATTCTGAGTAAAAACATTCGCATAAAAATGTCTCCAATTTTCAATGGGTGTGGAGATGAAAATGTTTGAATGTTATTCGTAACAAACCTTACAAATGGTATCAAGGATGATAAATGACTACTACAACGAAACAGCAAGATTTTTTTTTCCTTAATTGTTATCTTCGATGTATGATATTCTTATTGAATTTGGTATTCCCAAGAAACTAGTTCGATTAATTAAAATGTGTCTCAGTGAAACGTACAGCAGAATCTGTATAGGTCAGTTTCTATCTGATGCGTTTCCAATTCACTGTGGGCTAAAGCAAGGAGATGCACTATCACCTTTACTTTTAACTTTGCTCTAGAGTATGCCATTAGGAAAGTTCAGGATAACAGAGAGGGTTTGGAATTGAACGGGTTACATCAGCTGCTTGTCTATGCGGATGACGTGAATATGTTAGGAGAAAATCCACAAACGATAGGGAAAACACGGGAATTTTACTTGAAGAAAGTAAAGAGATAGGTTTGGAAGTAAATCCCGAAAAGACAAAGTATATGATTATGTCTCGTGACGAGAATACTGTACCAAATGGAAATATAAAAACTGGAAATTTATCCTTTGAAGAGGTGGAAAAATTCAAATACCTGGGAGCAACAGTAACAAATATAAATGATACACGGAGGGAAATTAAACACAGAATGAATATGGGAAATGCCTGTTATTATTCGGTTGAGAAGCTTTTATCATCCAGTCTGCTGTCAAAAAATCTGAAAGTTAGAATTTATAAAACAGTTATATTACCGGTTGTTCTTTATGGTTGTGAAACTTGGACTCTCACTTTGAAAGAGGAACATAGGTTAAGGGTTTTTGAGAATAAGGTGCTTAGGAAAATATTTGGGGCTAAGATGGATGAAGTTACAGGAGAATGGAGAAAGTTACACAACACAGAACTGCACGCATTGTATTCTTCACCTGACATAATTAGGAACATTAAATCCAGACGTTTGAGATGGGCAGGGCATGTAGCACGTATGGGCGAATCCAGAAATGCATATAGAGTGTTAGTTGGGAAGCAGGAGGGAAAAAGACCTATAGGGAGGCCGAGACGTAGATGGAAAGATAATATTAAAATGGATTTGAGGGAGGTGGGATATGATGATAGAGACTGGATTAATCTTGCTCAGGATAGGGACCAATGGCGGGCTTATGTGAGGGCTGCAATGAACCTCCGGGTTCCTTAAAAGCCAATAACTAAGTAAGTTAGTTAGTAAGTAGATATAAACAATATAAATTTCACTAATTTTTTGCAGACTAGTGGTGTACCTTTCACCTTAAAAATGGCGTCATAGCAGCTAAAAGAGCCATAAATGTGCATTACATTTTATGTGCTGTATTTTTACAGATCAAAGAGTATTTTAAAGTTATTATTTTTAATTTGCTGATTGTTCATTATATCTAACCATCCTCCTCTCCCCATAACTTGGACGCCTATACTTTTAAATATTATGATTGAATCGAGACAGGGTATGGAGGCTTCAATTGACAATCTGTACACACCTGTGCTAAATGATAGATTATAGTTTTGTAGACTGTAAATCCTTGAGGCAGGCCATTGTAAAAAAAATATGTATTTCCATTTAAAACTTATTCATTATGTAAAAATGAAGGTTTTCTAAAGCTTGTGTCCACAAACTAATTGAATTAAATACCTCAGCTGCGCTCTGATGATTTATGATTGTAGTAGGCGAAATTAATTTTTATAGTTCTGACAACTTTTTACAGCCTGGTAATTAATATGGCAAGGCACGTATAACGTTCAATCACCACAAACGTCTGTCAATGTCAAAACAATCGACAAATTAATTCGTTGTGGTTTTGTTTCCATAGAAATAGTCTAGGATGGATCGCGGGACGGTAATTCGAACCTTAACGATGTTATCTTCAACGATGTCATTAGGATGATAATTGCGTAGCGGGTGTGCACCTTCTCCATCATTATACAAGACATGAAAGCGATATTGCAATATCACATTGCTGCCGGTACAGCTCCCTCCCTTCTGTGAGTGGCACATTTCAAGGCTGCATACTAAATAATGTTTCAAGTCAAGTAATATGCAGATTTGCTAATAAAAGAGGAATAAATACAACAAAAAGCTGTAGTCCTTATATCTAAACAAATCCTGGTTGGAACAAGTTCCCTGGTTGAGGTTTTCCCTCACACCTTACTTACTTACCTACTGGCTTTTAAGGAACCCGCAGGTTCATTGCCGCCCTCACATAAGCCCGCCATTGGTCCCTATCCTGAGCAAGATTAATCCAGTCTCTATCATCATATCCCACCACCCTCAAATCCATTTTAATATTATCCTCCCATCTACGTCTCGGCCTCCCCAAAGGTCTTTTCCCCTCTGGCCTCCCAACTAACACTCTATATGCATTTCTGGATTCGCCCATACGTGCTACATGCCCTGCCCATCTTTTCTTTCTCTTCTGTAGGGGCGTGAACATTTATAACTACGATATCGCACCATCTACCCTTAAGTACTAAATACGATAACCTGTCACTGATAAATTCGACCTTTTTTACTGCTGATTTTATACTTTTATGTACAAAGAAGTCCACACCTGTGGAGTAACGGTGAGCGCGTCTGGCTGCGAAACCAGGTGGCCCGGGTTCGAATCCCGGTCGGGGCAAGTTATCTGGTTGAGGTTTTTCCCGGGGTTTTCCCTCAACCCAATACGAGCAAATGCTGGGTAACTTTCGGTGCTGGACCCCGGACTCATTTCACCGGCATTATCACCTTCATATCATTCAGACGCTAAATAACGTAGATGTTGATACAGCGTCGTAAAATAACCTAATAAAATAAAAGAAATGTACATAGAATCCCGTTCCTAATTGGTGATTAATGTTTCCTTCCCCATAATACAAGTAATCGCCTATTTGTGATATGCCATTCCCATCTAACCTAACCTCTTGTACTCCCACAAAGTCTATTCTATATCTAGCTAGTTCTTTTGCTACTAATGTTACCCCTCCTGTTCTATAAAGACTACTTACGTTCCATGTACCAAATCTCAAAACCTTATTCCTTTGCTGTGGTCGTGCCGGAGAATCAGTCCCATTCCGAGGCTTATTGTTAGGTTTCGTAACAAGCTGTTTTTTACGGTGATGCCTTGTTAGCCCTTCGCCCAACCCCCAAGCTGGAGGACCACCCCTCAACGGCTGTCCGCGACTGCTTATTCAATATGTTCGCAGCTACCCTCCATATCTGGAGGCCGTCTCCTCTATCTGCAACCTGAGGACGCGCCATGCCGTGGTGATAGGGACCCACCATACATGGTTTCCCGCACACCATTAAGAGCAAATGCTGGGTAACTTTCGGCGCTGGACCCTGGACTCATTTCGCTGCAATTACCACCTTCATCTCACTCAGACGCTAGATAAACAGACCAGTTGATAAAGCGTCGTAAAATAACTAATTATATCTGAATACAGATAAGTTAAAAAAGTGTTTACGTTTAGTGTTTTTTAGGCTTATATAACTTTTCACATAACTCGTTGCGTGACTCAGATAAAACAGGTCTGTCTCTTCTTGAAAAGTAATTAACCTGTATTACATTTCCTGGATGTATTTCTTCATGACATATATTTCGTATTCTCTGACTTACTTTACTTTAAAAAGTATCAATACCTATAAGACAAATTTTCAGATGGCGCTTAATATAAAAATGTTTATGCTCGACCATGCCGAAATGTAGTAATTGTACACCTGGTAGCAGTCCTTTAATGGACCTCATTAAAGTACACCTATTCATTAAAGTTCAGGTGTTCCACCAATCAGAATATACCATTGTAGCAATATGAAAACGCAAGTATCGATTATTCTCGGATATGCAATCGAAAGACAACAATAAATTAATAAATCACCTATATTTGAAATAAAGTCAGTTCTCTTACTATAATAATTAGCGTTAATTGTAAATAATATTCAAATAAATTCAATTTGTCATCTCGTTTTTCAATGTCAAGGTCAATGTCGACATTTGTTTCTCGGAAAAAATCAATACTTTCGCGTCTGCGCACATCTCACAATTTACGAGGTATTGCACAAAGTCAGTTCCGCTCCTCAGATATGAATAACATGAATACTTATGAATAATTTCAAGTTAGAAATAAAAAGTCGTATGAAACTTGACTATAATGGTAATTAAGACGCTCGTATGAAAATTATGAAACTCGCTTGCGCTCGTTTCATAAACATACTCGCGTCTTAATTACTACCATTATAGGCTCATTGCATAATGTACTATTATTTTTATTTTATTTTCCCTTTCTAGTTATTCTAAAGCTACTTTAAAATTATACTTCACTTATTTAAAGTTATTCTTTATACAAGGTGAGCCGTAAGTATAATGTCATAAATTTCAGGGGGTTATTCTCCGAGATATTTCAAATAAGAAAGTTAAAAACGATTTCACTTGTCTTTGCTTCCTTTTCGAGATAAAAACTGTTTTTATTAAGCATTTCATAGCGTGTTTTGGGAAAGCTATTGATTTAACTCCCAATCTGCTCAGTCAATTTAAGAGAGCAGTGTATTTTGATAGTGAATGATTGAAAGAATTTTAGTTTTGTACTTTAAATGTGCAGAAATTGATCCTAACAAATGTAATTTTTTCGTTTTGCAAAGGAATTTTACAAAATGGAGGGGCTCCGTCTTGTTGGAAAATGAACACCTGTTCCTCTTCGTCCGTGAGTTGTGGCATTAGCCAATTTTCCTAAAAGAAAACCTACCATGTTGATGAATTGGTCGTGCAATGGACGCATACAGCACCTTCTGCACATGGCCACCGGATTTCACAGTGTGATTTCTTTCTGTGGGGTTTCGTCAAGGACAATGTTCACATACTCTATTTCCAGCGACGTTGGCCGAATTGAGAAGGCGCATTAACACAGCAATCATGATCACACAGGACATGTTTGAGAGGGTTTGACAAGAATGGAATCACCGCCTGGATGTCTGCCGTATTACACTTGGGGCTCACATCGAGTACATCTAAGGTCAGTATGAAACTCCAAATTTCTATCTTTCAAATGATGGTAAAATAATGTATTTATGTTCAATATTGGTGAAAATATAGCATTCTGAAATCGTCAAATAATTTGTAAACACGGTGTGGTGTACAATTTCAGAAGTAGCGTATATTGAGCACATAAAATTTCAAGATTACAAAGTTATTCATTGCTGAAAATTATATAGGTTATTAAATTTCGCCAATTTTTTAGTACTCTCCCCCCTTGAGCGTATTTAAAACAAAATTTTAGGCCTAAAGATCCGTGATAATATAAACCCACAAACTTTTAATTTACTAAAAATGCTGCAATTTAAGGCACACATTCAAAATGTGATTTTAGGCCTAAAGATCCGTGATAATATAAACCCACAAACTTTTAATTTACTAAAAATGCTGCAATTTAAGGCACACATTGAAAATGTGATTTTAGGTCTAAAGATCCGTGATAATATAAACCCACAAATTTTTAATTTACTAAAAATGCTGCAATTTAAGGCACACATTGAAAATGTGATTTTAGGCCTAAAGATCCGTTATAATATAAACCCACACATTTTTAATGTACAAAAAATGCTGCAATTTAAGGCACACATTGAAAGTGTGATTTTAGGCCTAATAATATAAATATAAACCCACAAATTTTTAATTTACAAAAAAAATGCTGCAATTTAAAGCACACATTGAAAATGTGGTTTTAGGCCTAAAGATCCGTGATAATATAAACCCACAAATTTTCAATTTACTAAAAATGCTGCAATTTAAGGCACACATTGAAAATGTGATTTTAGGCCTAAAGATCCGTGATAATATAAATCCACAAATTTTTAATTTACAAAAAATGCTGCAATTTAAGGCACACATTGAAAATGTCATGTTTTTTGGTCATCTCTTCAACACTGATTCTACACTATGTAGTTTTCTTAAATAAGTTTTAACATAGGCAAACATTCGTCCTAGACTTTCATCTCTATTTCCATCGGGATCGGGCCTGCTGTCCAGCTAATTTTAGGATGCATCGAACCTGGGCATCTGTGACGTGAGTTACGAGGTACGCATGTATTAAATGATCGCCCGCTTGCATAATGTTAGTAATTAGGATAAATGCCTGCTCTCGAACAACCGATACAAAAACAACATCCACGACATTTGAAGTTAAATTCACAATTCATCATCGTGTGCACAATTTGCTTCGTATTTTAATTAATAGGATCCACAGTGAAGTCTTGATCATTTCCGGACAGCATCTCGCTTGCCATTAGATAAATTAAGAGACCTCAGAAGTCTTCCGTTCGCCGGCCATACCACGCTAGCTCGCTGGCTGCTTGCATAATCGCCCCTCAACCTTGAGCGCCTGGGCCACCCAGAATCAAACTTCCTATCCAGTCGGCTGCCCCGATAAATTACTTAATTTACTGCGAGGCTCCATCTTTAAATGCCGGTGAACAATGCCAGTTACTTGTAACATTTCAGTTAGCAGTAATGCTATGGACATCACGCAAGTCGGGACTTGTGCGAGATAAACCTACTAACATTCACAATCATTCAGAAGTTTCGGGATTTCAACGATTTGGAACTGCTTGCAGGTACCGCCATCAGCGGGGAAGGTAAACGCACGGAGGAGGAAGTGTTTACATCACACCATCTCCACGCTCTTTCCTTACTGCTGGAGTAAACACTGATTCACTGGGAATTATTGTTGATCAGCACTTGAAATGGGATAGACAAATCACCTTTTTATGTAACTTACTTACTTACTGGCTTTTAAGGAACCCGGAGGTTCATTTCCAACCTCACATAAGCCCGCCATTGGTCCCTATCCTGAGCAAGATTAATCCAGTCCCTATCATCATATCCCACCTCCCTCAAATCCATTTTAATATTATCTTCCCATCTACGTCTCGGCCTCCCCTAAGGTCTTTTTCCCTTCGGTCTCCCAACTAACATTCCATATGCATTTCTGGATTCGCCCATACTTGCTACATGCCCTGCCCATCTCAGACGTCTGGATTTAATGTTCCTAATTATGTCAGGTGAAGGATACAATGCGTGCAGTTCTGTGTTGTGTAACTTTCTCCATTCTCCTGTAATTTCATCCCTCTTAGACCCAAATGTTTTCCTAAGCACCTTATTCTCAAACACCCTTAAACTATGTTCCTCTCTCAAAGTGAGATTCCAAGTTTCACAACTATAAAGAACAACCGGTAATATAACTGTTTTATAAATTCTAACTTTCAGATTTTTTGACAGCAGACTGGATGATAAAAGCTTCTCAAGCGAATAATAACAGGCATTTCCCATATGTTTTGTGTGTTTAATTTCCTCCCGAGTATCATTTATATTTGTTACTGTTGCTCCAAGATGTTTGAGAATTGAATAGGAATATCATATAAAACTTCTCTCTTAACCGAGTCATATGCCTTTTTGAAATCTATGAATAACTGATGCACTGCACCCTTATATTCCCATTCTTTATCCATTATCTGTCGAATACAAAATATCTGGTCAATAGTCGATCTATTACGCCTAAAACCACACTGATGATCTTCAATAATTTCATATACATATGGAGTTAATCTTCTCAAAAGAATATTGGACAAAATTTTGTATGACGTCAACAAAAGTGATATTCCTCGAAAGTTACTACAGTTAGTCTTGTCCCCTTTCTTAAAGAAAGGTATGATTATAGACTCCTTCCATTGTTCTGGTACAATTTCCTTTTCCCAAATAGCAAATACAAGCTTATACATTTCGTTAGATAATGCGCTTCCACCCTCTTGTATTAAGTCTACTGGAATTTGATCGATACCTGGAGACTTATACTTTTTATGCTCGACCATGCCGAAATGTAGTAATTATGCACCTGGTAGCAGACCTATAATGCATGTCATTAAAGTACACCTACTCATTAAAGGTTAGGTCTTTCAGCCAATGACGACTCAGGTTACAACTGTTCAGCCAATGACAGGTCAGCTTTCTACCGTTATAAAACCGCAAGTATCGATTATTCTCGGATATGCAATCGAAAGAGAATTAGCGAAAAGTCACGGAGGCTGGAAATCCAATACTGTCGCAGAAGGTTATGTTCTGTTACTATAATAATTAGCGTTAATTGTAAATAATATTCAAATAAATTCAATTTGTCATCTCGTTTTTCAATGTCTAATTTTATTTCAATGTTATCTCTGTAGGTTCTTATGGCACTAGCAAGGTCAATGTGAACATCTGTTCGTTGGAAAAAATCAATACTTTCGCGTCTGCGCACATCTCACAACATACGGGACATTGCTCCAGGACAGATACAATAAAATTAATAATATCAAGTTAGAAATATGGTCGAGCATAGAAAGTCGTATGAAACTCGCCTATAATGGTAATTAAGAAGCTCGTATGAAAATTATGAAACTCGCTTGCGCTCGTTTCATAAATATCCATACTCACTTCTTAATTACCTTCATTATAGGCTCGTTGCACAATGTACCATTCAGATTCTCTATCGCAATTTCGATACTTTCTTTTTATACTATTAGATTTAGAGAATAATTGAATACACAAACTTAAACGAAGTAAACTTGTTAGGAGAGGAGAGGAGAGGAGAGGAGAGGAGAGGAGAGGAGAGGAGAGGAGAGGAGAGGAGAGGAGAGGAGAGGAGAGGAGAGGAGAGGAGAGGAGTCAACAGAAAGGTGAGACTATTTACCAGTGGCGTAGCATGAAATTTTGAGCAGGGGAAGCTAACTCAAGTTGTCTTTCATGCAATATGAGAAAACGTATTACAAAAATACAGTCTTAAAATAAACAGTAGTCAATTTCAAGTCAGCAGTCTAAGATTGGTTGGAACCTCGTAAGTCACACCTGTTCCTCCTTTCACTCTTTGAGTCGCTTGAGAAACTTCTTGCCCCAGCAACTAAAACTTACCCTAGTACAAACCCTAGTAATGCCGCACTTCGATTATTGTGACGTTTTGTTAAGTGATCTAAGTTCTGAACTGTCAGTCAAGTTACAGCGAGCTCAGAATATGTGCATCAGATACGTGTGCAACATCCGACGATATGATCACATATCACCGTCCTTCGCAAGTCTCTCGTGGCTCCGACTTAAAGAACGCAGAACTTTACACTCTTTGTCTTTACTCTTTCGAATTCTGCACACCTCAACACCAAATTACCTTTCGTCTCGTTTCTCTTATCTATACTCTAACCACGACGTAAATACCAGATCACTTATCTGTGGCACGCTAAATATACCTCTTCATAGAACATCTTGTTATTCCTCATCTTTTACAATATCCACCTCGCGTCAATGGAATTCCTTGTCACAAAGTATTAGGGGCTGCAAGACAACAAACACCTTTAAGAACAGCTTAAAAGATAACCTTATTAGCATTTCACTCCAATCATACTGATTTAAAATATTACTGACTACACTGTTGCTTTTTTTCTTTAGACATCATCCTGATTGTGCTGCATTTTCAGAATTGTCTCATAATAATCTCTTTCTATTATCTAATATAATTTGAAATATATTAACATTCTATGTATTTTAGTTTAATTCTGCTACCCAGTTTATTTCAGTGTTTAATTAATAGTTCATAGTATTTTGTTGTTTAATTCGTAAATAACTCTTGTATACATGTAACTCTCATCTAAATCAAATTGTTGAATTCTTTGTAAGTTCATGCCTATGTATATACACTTTTTGCTGGTTGTGTGGAAGAGAAGGCCTTACGGCCTTAACTCTGCCAGCTAAAATAAATCATTATTATTATTATTATTATTATTATTATTATTATTATTATTAATAAGGCATGACCTCAAATGAGACGTAATAAAATACGATTTCACGGTTTACACATATCTCTTAACAAATAGACACATATACGTATAACATTAGCTCACTCCCTGTCATACTTAGAGAAATCACAATATTAATATCATTACGTAAGTATGCGTCTGTCTTTTGGTTGTGTCCTTCATTGACAGCAAGGGAGTCGGTCATTTGTTTTTTAAATCACACTTTTGTTCGTAAGTCGGTCTTGATAATACAATTGTCCTAAAAAATTCAAGTAAATTAGTGTCAGGAACTGTTATTTCGCTCATTATTTATTATATCAGCCACAATGCACACTAACACTTCAACTGAACACAACTGACGAATAGGGATAACTCGGAAACTACTTATTTTAAATGTTAAAGCTAGCTTCTTTTCGAGCCTTGCGACTAGGGTAGTTTAAAAGGGATGGAAAATCTGCGGGGTGGATTACACAGAAGAAACCGGTCTGCTTGGAAGCTGGTGTGTGCAGGCTTCTTGTTTACTGCTGCATCACAAATCATCCTGAGCTGCCGCATCACAATATTTAACGCGTAAATATAAATTCTATTAAAATTAATAAATAATTTTCTCCATAAACTGTAGGTTTATTATGAAATTATTATTAACTGGGGAAGCTAAGCTTTTTAGCTTACATTGACGCTACGCCACTGCTATTTACCCATCAATGTTCTGTTATGGTGATAACCGCTTTTACTACCGTAAGGGTAGCCTATTGCTGATACACTGTCTTCCTCCGACGAGTTCAGCGCTGGACCTGAGGTGTTCTTGCCATCGGTGCGGGGGGTTGTAGGTAAATTGTTTTGTTGCTACAGCCAAGCCAAGCCAAGCCGAGCGGAGTGGGAAGTATTAATCGTCCAAAAATATGCAGTCTTCTCCCTGATGTTAGCTATGTTAATATTATATGAATTAATATAATAATAATCCGTGGCGCTACAGCCCGTGAAGGGCCTAGACCGACCAGCCGGCTGCTGGTCTCACGCCCACATGCCGAAGCAGAGGTGGACGATCATTCAACCAGAATGGAGGTATCGTGTGGTTAGCACGATGATCCCCCCAGCCGTTATAGCTGGCATTCGCGACCGGATTTCGCTACCTATCGTAGCTCCCCAAGTGCATCACGATGTTGGGTGGGCACCGGTCCCATACACGGGCCGAAATTTCATGAGAAAATTTCATTATATGAACTACTCATATTAAATATTTAAGGAAACACGCTGTAAAAAGTTTTTGGTTTTATTCTATTGGAATTTTAGAATATGTGTGATTCCTATAATGTCATGCGAGAATCATTTGTTGGTGATATCTTAAAATACAAATCAAGTAGTTTTACTTCTCAAGTAAGTTCAGCAGTAGCCTACAGTATATCTAAATTGCTTACTTTACAGATTTAATTCAATTCTACTAATCACTAAATTTTATAGTATGATTCTTCTTTTCATTTATATTATTGTAGTTGTATTATGATTTTTCTTTTTATTTATTTTATTGTATTTGTATTTCTGGTGATGTGATGGTCTTAACTTCACCAGAATAAATAAATAAATAAATAAATAAATAAAATTTTCTACAATACTTTCCTTCTCTGAATTCGTAAGTACGAATGGTTGTATCTCTATCTCGCCAAAAATACGTTAGAAAACTAATATGCATAATGTTCTCGTAAATTTGGCAATGTTTTCAGTATGTTTGTACAGGGACATCATTTTATTTTTACTAACATTTTTAATATTAACCTGTCTATACCTTCAGAGAACCGGAAACACCGCTTGCTCCCCCCTCCAAGACTGGAGTTCGATGATACTGGCGTGAAACACAAATCACTCTACTAGGTATAGGAAGGAAGAAAAGTAGTTCATCCATTTACGTAAACTAGGAAATATCGCGATTTTGAGTTTGATAATTTTCATTAGGTTTTTCTTTAATCAAAGTACAGTACTGTTTTAAGAATAAGTGTTTTTACTCACGAAGTGAGTTATCCATGCGAACGTATTCATTATGCAGTGTATATTATACTGTCTACAGCACATTAGCGTACAATATAGAGAAAGAAGTTAAATTGAAAAATAATCATAATATGAATATTTAAACACAATTTTGAAAATGGTGGCCTTTCATTTCGATACAGGCTTCAGTTCTTTTGTGCATATTATCGCACTACAGACTATTGCATCTAATTCCAATTGCCAGTTTCGTCCTTCATACTAGTAA
Organism: Periplaneta americana; assembly: GCF_040183065.1. Taxonomy (NCBI): domain Eukaryota; kingdom Metazoa; phylum Arthropoda; class Insecta; order Blattodea; family Blattidae; genus Periplaneta; species Periplaneta americana. The sequence goes on from NC_091121.1 coordinate 3,305,709, forward strand.
CTCATGTTGAAATAATTCTGTACCTACTCTACGTACTGTGAATTCAATCTTCATTTCTGCCCGACTCGAAAATATAAAATTACTCAGACATGCTATCTACTGTCCGTCCAAGTGTTTATGCCGCAGGATTGTAGAAAAGGAGGAAATCACGTGACAGTTAATTACTTAACGAGGCCCTTTTATTTAAGTTAAATTAAACAGCTGTATAATATTACGTAAACGTCCAATTCCTACGAGAAATTAATGTTTTCAGAAAAGAGCTAAGACAGCCAAGCTTTTACAGAGGGGCGAGCAGAAGCAGGTGGGGGAAATCGGGATGCGACGTAGGCAAACGGACAGTACCTGTGCGAAAGCTCTTTCGTCACTGGAAAACGCGAACATATTTCTGGAACGTACTATACTCAGTAACTCAGTACTGCTTACTATCTGCGGTCTTGGTTCTGTATGGAGTTGGAACTTCCTTAGTAGAAGGGGTGGGAGTGAAGTACATTCAAAAACTCAGGTACAATAAAAATTGAAGTAAAAATAAAATGATGTCCCTGTACTTCCTTCCAGACTGCCGCTGTCACTGTCCCCTCCCACTCTAGTACCGCGCTAGACTAGTCGGAACCGCATTCCTCTCAGCACTAAACTCCTCAGAGGTTGGCAGTACTTACTGTGCTATTCACAACACAGATGCGTGTCCTCAATATAAAAGCAATAGACTGAAGTTTTACATATCATACGGCAAAGAAATAAAGGCAGAATTCCCGTAATTCAATCTGACATACCAGACCGTGTGGCGAGACAGAAATTGATTTCTCTGCAATATCTCAGCACGTATGTTAAAACTGTTCCTTCCAGTCGTAAAATTTATCTCACATCTTTCTCAAAATAATGTTCCTAGAATCGCACGATCACAAATAATGGTAATAAAATGAAATCACATCACGACCTGCGTAAACTCTCTGCAAAGGGAGGGAACATTCCTATAATTCTTCAGCGAAATAACCTCCCAGAGCATTTACCCTAGAACGCAGACTATCTATAAATCTTATCCAGTATCTGCATTAAGTAACTACAACGTTGCGAGCTTCATTTTGCAAGAAAAATCAATAAAAACGGTTCCATTTTCAAGATTATACGGTATTTAGATCTACATGTAAAACACCTAAGAAAGTGAATCAAAGTATTAAACTAAACTGAATAAAATACAACAAGAAATTCCAGGAAAAAATGACAAGTGAATTAAATGGCTTCTTCTTCTGTGGTGTAGCACGCATACAGACAGAAAATGAAACTGGCATTCCGCGTCGTAGATTTAAGCTACCTAAAGGGACAGAGAGGGTTTGGCATTGAACGGGTTCCTTCAGCTGCTTGTTTTTGTGGATGATGTGAATTCGTTAGGAGAAAATCCACAAACTACTAGGGAAAACACGGGAATTCTACTACAAGCAAGTAAAGAGATAGTTTTGGGAGTAAACCTCGAAAAAACAAAGTATATGATTATGTCTCGTGACCAGAACATAATATGAAATGGAAATACAAAAACTGGAAATTTATCCTCCGAAGGTGGAAAAACTGAAGTACCTTGGAGCAATAGTAACAAATATAAACGGCAATGGAGAGGAAATTAAACGCAGAATAAATATGTGAAATGCCTGCTATTATTCCGTTAAGAAGTTTTTGTCATCTAGTCTGCTCTGAAAAAACTGAAAGTTAGATTTTATAAAACAATTATATTACCGGTTGTTCTGTATGGTTGTGAAACTTCGACTCTCACTTTGAGAGAGGAACAGAGGTTAAGGGTGTTCGAGAATAAGGTGCTGAGTAAAATATTTGGGGCTAAGAGGGATGAAGTTACAGGATAATGGAGAAAGTTACACAACACAGAACTGCACACATTGTATTCTTCACCTAACATAATAATTAGGAACATTAAATCCAGATGTTTGAGATGGGAGGGCATGTCGCACGTATGGGCGAATCCAGAAATGCATGTAGAGTATTAGTTGGGAGGCTGGTGGGAAGAAGACCTTTGGGGAGGCCGAGACGTAGATGGGAGAGTATTAAAATGGATTTGGCGGAGGTGGGATATGATGATAGAGAATGGATTAATCTTGCTCAGGATAGGGACAGATGTCGGGCTTATGTGAGGGCGGCAATGAACCTGCGGGTTCCTTAAAAGCCATTTGTAAGTAACTATCCTAAACTTATCTTCTCGTGGAAGTTCAAGTCTCATAATTTTAAGTATAGTTGTCTTCAATTCATTCACTCATTCATTCATTCATTCATTCATTCATTCATTCATTCATTCATTCATTCATTCATTCATTCATTCATTCATTCATTCATTCAGTGTTCTGCCCAAGAGCAGCTCTTTCACTGAAAACTCAGCATTCTCCAGTCTTTCCTATTTTCTGCCTTCCTCTTTGTCTCCTCATATGATCCATATATCTTAATGTCGTCAATCATCTGATATCTTCTTCTGCCACGAACTCTTCTCTCGTTCACCATTCCTTCTAGTGCATCCTTCAGTAGGCAGTTTCTTCTCAGCCAGTAACCCAATCAATTCCTTTTTCTCTTCCTGATTAGTTTCAACATCATTCTTTCTTCACTCACTCATTCCAACACAACTTCATTTCTTATTCTGTCTGTCCATTTCACACGCTCCATTCTTCTCCATATCCACATTTCAAATGCTCCTATTCGCTTCTCTTCACTTCGTCGTAATGTCCATGTTTCTGCCCCATACAATGCCACACTGCGTACAAAGCACTTCACCAGACTCTTCCTTAGTTCTTTTTCCAGAGGTACACAGAAGATGCTCTTTTTTTTCTATTAAAAGCTTCCTTTGCCATTTATATCCTCCTTTTGACTTCCTGGCAGCAGCTCATGTTACTGCTTATATTATACCCATATAAATATTTGAAGCTGTTCACTTGCTCTACTGCCTCATTTAGAATTCGCAAGTTTACCTTCTTTATTTTTCTTCCTGTGACCATTGCCTTCGTTTTATTAGCATTTATCTTCATCCCATACTGCTCACAGCTGTCATTTAGCTCATAATCGTGAAGAAATCTGAAATTTGCCCGCGCTAAATGAGTATCGGTAATCAAAGACAGGAGATCTAAAACACTTGCATACTCGTTCTGTTACAAAAGACACAAAGCGAAGTTAAACACGTATAATCGAGTCGAGACCCACGTGACACGTATCACCAGCGGCGTCATGCTTAGCTATCAAGGTCACCAGCGTCATTAAGCTTCTGGTCATGACCAATCGATTTCATGGCGTTTCTTCTGGTGAGTGGGAGCCCGCAGTGTTGTTACATCCTGCGAGTCAGGAAAAACTATCTGAATTTGTCTCAGAGTTACAAAGACTGCCTTCACGAGCAAAAACAAACACTTTACCTACGACTAAACGTTTCAGGGACAGAGTGGAACAAGTACCGGCATGTTAAGTAGTAAATAAATTTGGAACAAAACTCGTTTGATGAAATATAACAGCAATATTAACTTGGAATGCAACAAATTTAGCTCGTTTTATATACCTTAGCATTTAAATATAAACGATGAAAGAGTAATGGAACGGAGAAAAATTCTCTCCGGCGCCGGGATTTGAACCCGGGTTTACAGCTCTACGTGCTGATGCTTTATCCAATAAGCCACACCGGATACCCACCCCGGCGTCGGACAGAATCGTCTCAGTTTAAGTTCCAACTCTTGGGTTCCCTCTAGTGGCCGCCCTCTGCAATACGTCATAGATGTCTATGAACGTAGGACCGAAGTCCACACATGTGCTGAGGTGCACTTGTTATGAGTGACTAGTTGGCCGGGATCCGACGGAATAAGTGATTTACGCATATCATTTTTTTAAATTTTATTTTATTGGGTTATTTTACGACGCTGTATCAACATCTAGGTTATTTAGCGTCTGAATGAAATGAAGGTGATAATGCCGGTGAAATGAGGCCGGGGTCCAGCACCGAAAGTTACCCAGCACGCATATCATAGCCTATATATTATTTTAATGTCACTCATAACGAGTGCACCTCAGCACATGTGTGGACTTCAGTCCTACGTTCATAGACATCTATGACGTAGTGCAGAGGGCGTCCACTAGAGGGAATCCAAGAGTTGGAACTTAATCTGAGACGATTCTGTCCGACGTCGGGGTGGGTATCCGGTGTGGCTTAGTGGATAAAGCATCAGCACGTAGACCTGTAAACCCGGGTTCAAATCCCGGTGCCGGAGAGAATTTTTCTCCGTTCCGTTACTCTTTCATCGTATGATGACGCAGAATATCTGCATGGAAATATCATATGTATTTCGGTACATTAAAATAATATATATTTAAATATAAAACCAAAAGATTAGACAACATATGCTTGACAGTTCCTAAATGTACCACAACTGTAGGATATAATCACAGTAATGCTAGGTAACTTTCGGTGCTGGACCCCGGACTCATTTCACCGGCATTATCACCTTCATTTCATTCAGACGCTAAATAACCTAGATGTTGATACAGCGTCGTAAAATAACCGAATAAAATAAAAATAATCACAGTAGCAACTTCGGTCCAAAGTTTTATAACAAATAACAGCTAAATTACCAAACATACAATTTGCTAACGCTCCTTATTTTAAGAAATCATTAAAAAATTATTGTTTAGGGAGAAAATAGGAAGTAGTTTCAATTACTGTAATATCTGTCTTTTTTCCTCTCTTTACTTTTTATTATGTTAATTAATAAAATGTCTTAAGATTTTGTGGAATGCCCCCTGAGCACGAGCGTGTACATTGTAAAAAAATTATCGCACAGATAGACTACTCTGTAAGTCTCAGAAAAAGGGCAGTGAGATGATCAGACATACAACGAAACAAAACTAATTTCACTTGAATACATTATACATATAATTTTCACTGGTGATTTGAACGCAGTATCTATAACGTAGTTCTATTTAACACGTAAAAGTTTTAAAATATATTCAAGTGATATAATAGTGTTAAAAGTTGTGTAATCAAGATGTATAAAAACTAATTTTATTACCTCTACTAGTCCTTTTCTCGTAACCAGGTCGCTCGCCCACTGGTCATGCACAATGTCTCCTTTCTGAGACTTGTAAAGTATTTGTGTGATAAAACTTTTTTCTAAGATTGTACTCTTTCTGGAGTGATAGAGTGCTGTTTATATGAAAAAACAAGTAAATTATCTTTATTCTAGCAACAAATTATTATTATTATTATTATTATGTTTCAAATATCTTGGAGCAACTGCAACAAATATAAATGACACTCGGGAGGAAATTAAACACAGAATAAATATGGGAAATGCCTGTTATTATTCGGTTGAGAAGCTTTTATCATCCAGTCTGCTGTCAAAAAATCTGAATGTTAGAATTTATAAAACAGTTATATTACCGGTTGTTCTTTATGGTTGTCAAACTTGGACTCTCACTTTGAGAGAACAGAGGTTAAGTGTTTAGAGAATAAGGTTCTTAGGAAAATACTTGGGGCTAAGAGGTATGAAGTTACAGGAGAATGGAGAAAGTTACACAACACAGAACTGCACGCATTGTATTCTTCACCTAACATAATTGGGAATATTAGACGTTTGAGATGGGCAGGGCATATAGCATGTATGAGTGAATCTAAAATACATATAGAGTGTTAGTTGGGAAACCTGAGAGAAAAAGACCTTTGGGGAGGCCGAGACATAGATGGGAGGATAATATTAAAGTGGATTTGAGGGAGGTGGGATATGATGATAGAGAATGGATTATTCTTGCTCAGATAGGAAGCAATGGCGGGCTTATGTGAGGCGGCAATGAACCTCCGTGTTCCTTAAAAGGCAGTAAGTAATTATTATTATTATTATTAATATTATTATTATTATTATTTATGAATTAATTATCAAGTATGTACTGTTGATCGTGAAATGAGGCAGGAAATATGTCCAAACTTGCTAGAAATAAGACGAAATGGGTTCGTTATTTGGAGTAAGAAAACACCACCAGTTGAGAAAATTTTAATGATAACATCGTGGTGAAATATCATTCTATCGTTTTAGGTAATTTTGTTGCAAAAAGTATTAGCAATTTAGCTCGCCGAACTGCCATATTTTCGTGGTGCAGCACAAGGACTGAAAGCAGCCACAGCCAGCCGGTCAGCTCCGCAGTGACAGAGCACAGAGCCGTCCGTCCGTCCGTTTCGCTGACCACACGCAATCCTTGATTGAATAATCATCTCCCACAACAGGGCCGCACAAGCACGCGAACAAAACACGAGCGAACTCACTCTGGATACGGTTCGTATATAACGCTCTTCTTCATATTCCATGGACCCGGGCTGAATTCTATGCAGAAATGTTTACACTCTCAATTTCTAGGATTTTTTTTATAGGAACAGAGACATTTTATTTTTACTAACATTTTTAATATTAACTTGCCTATACCTCTGAACCAACGCCGTTTGCTACCCCCTTCCACGACGGAGTTCGATGATACTGGCGTAATATACAAACAATTCACTTTACTAGGTATATGAGGGAAGAAAAGTAGTTCATCCATTTACGTAAACTAGAAAATATTGCGCTTTTGAATTTAATCATTTTCATTAGGTTTTTGTTTAATCAAAATACAGTACAGTATTAACAATGAGTGTTTTTACTCACGAACTGAGCTGTCCATGTGGACGTATTCATTATGCAGTGTATATTATACTGTCTACAGCACATTAGCATACAATATAGAGAATGAAGTTAAATTGAAAAATAATCATAATATGGATATTTAAACACATTTTTCAAAATGGTGGCCGTTCATTTCGATACAGGCTTCAGTTCTAACGTGCATATTGTCGCACTATAGACTATTGTACTTAATTCCAATTACCAGTTTCGTCCTTCGTAACTAGTAACTGATGTTCAAATAATTCTGTACCTACTCTTTCAAAGAGTACCTTACGTACTGTAAATTCAATCTTCACTTCTGCCCGATCCGAAAAGATAAAATTACTCAAACATGCTATTTACTGTCCGTCCAAGTAGTTATGTCGTAGGGTCGTAGAAAGGAGGGAAATCACGTGACAGTTAATTACTTAACGAAGCCCTTTTCTTTAAGTTATTTTAAACAGTTGTATAATATTACGTAGACGTTCAATTCCTAACAGAAATTAATGTTCTCAGAAAAGAGCTAAGACAGTCCATCCACTAGCTGGCGAATAAAAGCTGGTGGGGGAAACCGGGATACGACGTAGGCAAACGGACAGTACCCCTGTGCGAAAACGATTCAATATTGAAAGCTCTTTCGTCACTGGAAAACGCGAACATAATTTTTGGAACGTACTGTTTACTATGAGCGTAAGGCTATTATGACTGTATATGCGGTCTTGGATCTGTGTGGAGGACGGTTGAACTTCCTTAGTAGAAGGGGTGGGAGTGAAGTACATTCAAAGACTCAGGTACAATAAAAATTGAAGTAAAAATAAAATGATGTCCCTGTATCTCCCTGCTGGTTGGCAGATAATTGCATCGCTAGGATAGTTTATGTAAGTATCGATCAACCTTAATCGAATGTTGTTTTCAGAAGTTGCCGGAACTGTTTCTAAAACAATTGTCATCATTTCGTTATTATCCAGTGTGCAGTGAGATAGTTCATTAGCCATTAAAGTTTTAATTGCATACAGAACAATACAAGCTATTCTTATCAAACGTAGTTTATGAATTTTATTTACATTCTAGTGTTCCAGTGTTATTCGGGGTATAGTTGTAAATAAATGCACTCTAGGTGCGATTGTGAGCTTCCCAAATAAATATGTTCATCAGTAGAGACCGGATTCTTATGTAATCACAATATTGCATTCCTTTACTTGTAGACTACTGAAAGTGACAAATGTCGGCGATTTGTGGTTCTGATATGGTTATAGTTGAGTTTCATTTTACATATTTTTACATATTCTTAGTAATATTACATATTTTACATATTATGTAAAGAACGTAACATTTTTATACATATCTAGGCAATTACTGAGTTTTTATTTTTCTTTATTAAATTATTTTTATTTTTCAGAGTAAATAATTACTGAATTTTTTTCATATATACTTGGACATATGTCTTAACGTCCCTGTTCCATTACTCCGATTGGAGGGCCGCCTTTTGTTCTCACTATAGTACACGATGCTGGTAAATAGGGAGGGCTCGGAAACTGACATTATGCTTTGTTCACAGCTACAGAAAGTACTTCAATTTCTAAAGCTGGCTTAAGGGAATAGTTCTTTTATAAATAAAAAAAACAAACATAAAACTAGAAATTCCAACTCTTTGCCTGTAAAACATAGTAGTTAGTGCCTCAACTCTATACATTTGCCCTAATGCTTTCTCAGAATCTGCGCCGGTAATTTAACTATATTACAAATTGAAAGTAGACTAATAATAATAATAATAATAATAATAATAATAATAATAATAATAATAATAATAATCTATACTAATAATAAATCTGTAGCCGAAATTTTTCTGGTAATTTCCGATTTTCCAAAAATAATTGGTCCTAACATATATAATTAACCACCCTGAAACCGAAAATCGCTTTTTTGAAATTTTTGTTTGTATGTCTGTCTGTCTGTCTGTATGTTTGTTACCTTTTCACGCGATAATGGCTGAACCGATTTCGATGAAAATTGTAATATAAATTAAGTTCGTTGTAACTTAGATTATAGGCTATATGGCATTCAAAATACGTTATTTAAAAGGGGGGTTATAAGGGAGCCTGAATTAAATAAATCGAAATATCTCGCTTATTATTGATTTTTGTGAAATATGTTACATAACAAAAGTTTCTTTAAAAATGATTTCTGATAAGTTTTATTCTCTGAAAAATTTTGATAGGACTGATATTTAATGGGATAAATGAGTTTTAAAGTTAAAATAACTGCCATCTAAGGCGGTATATTGAACTAAAAAACAAATGACTTCGTCTATAAGGGGCTTTGGACACAACAATCGAAAGCTATGAAACATAGCCTACAGAAAATGTTTCTGTGTTTGTATGAAGCTAAATTAACCGATTTGTATAAATAATTATTTCATCATTGGAAAGTGTAGTTTTTCTGAATGGACATAATGCTATAATGTTATTACAGTAACTTGTGAGTGAATCGAGGACAGGTAAGATTAAAATAGCTTCTTATGCACAGAAAACTTGATAGGCTATTCTGTATATTCATTTCCTGTATTTCTTATAATAATGTTTATGAACATATTCATTTTTATCTCAGAGAATTAACGAACAACGAGAATGTATTGATTTAGTATGCAATAATATTACGTTAGCTTAGCAATGCATTATTTTATAATTCAAATTTTAACTATGCTCAATTGAATCGTGTTACAATACATAAAATACATATGCAATAAATGCAATGCAAAAAAATTGGATAATGAGCCAAGCAGATTATGTTGCGCTGTTGTAAAAGTTGTTCCTCCTGAGATTCAAGAGCTCCCACAACAAATTAAAAACTTTCTAATTCGAGTACATCCGTTATCAACACACTTTTTACATAATATAATATAATATAAACATAATAATAAATCTGTAGCCAAAATGTTTCTGTTAATTTTCGCTTTTCCAAAAATAATTGGTAATAAGAATTAAGAAACATGTTAAAGGAATTGTCATTGCACCAAATGAGTGGTCTCTGGATCAAGATGATCGCATTTTAATATTTTAAATACAATTTAAATTAAGTAACATATTAAATGATTTATCCTTCTATCAAACACGAATGTTCCCTGGATCAAATGCCCTATTTTAATTATGTAATTACTTTATATTTATTTCTAACGGGTGCAGCGGAGCGCACGGGTACGGCTAGTAATAATAATAATAATAATAATAATAATAATAATAATAATAATAATGCGCACAAATGTGCAATTACGAGAAGGGTGACACTGTTCAGTAGCGTAAAGTAGGCTGTTAAGGAGGGGTTTGAGTCGGTTCAGGTAAATCACAATATCATTATGTGTCTCACAGAAAAAAATATTTTCCTAGGAAATCTTAAGGCACAAGAAAAAAAAAAGCATAAATTGTGGCAGAGACAAGTTGTATTTGCAAACTATACAATGAGGTGGAAATGGCAAGTCACTTTCCAGGCTATATCCTCCCACTTCAACTGACCAGTTAAATTGTGACGACATTTTTGTGAATTTAATGCATTAATAAATAGTGACTTTAAATTACATATTTTATTAATACTACATATTTAATAACATATTTCCCCGATATTCACTACATTTTTATGTACATATTTCGCACTTTCATATTACATAAAAATCCGGGGCCTAATCATCAATAATTTCACATTTCTATCACTGTTAGAATTACAGAAACATTTTGGATTATTTTGTGATTTGCAATTTGTAGCTACAATTTGTGAATTATATCCTTTAAATTTGTAATTTGTACTTTGTGAAATAGGCCCCTGATAGCGAAATGGTAGGCTACATTGTGAATCAGTCTGAATGTACGACATGGGATTGCCTGACTTTAACCTCACAGTTGGAGAAAGCCTCTGAAAAATTACAAGGTGGTATTTAACTCAAGCAGGATTCGAACCTAATCGGAGCACAATTATCTCTCTTCACTCCTGGCCTACGTCGGAAGTTATTAGGGGAACATGGGGCAGGACGGGATAGTCAATGTTTGAATGTTTTTATTTGGTATCAAATAATGTAAATGTATGGGTTTTATGACATATATGCATTTATTACACTGTAAACAAGTAAAAAAAATATGCACTTCGAGTGAAATCCGGTCATTATAACCTTAAAATAAATTAGTTTTTCGAAATGTGTGTTTTGACCCGTTCTGCCCCACGTATGGGGCAAAATAGGGTATCTATTTTTTTTTAATAATTAAATGACAAAAGTGACAAAAATTATATACTGGAAGTGTCAATACTACAACATTTTACAAGTTTACTTGAGAAAAAGTAATTCGCAAAATACGCAAATGTGCGTGGCATCCTCGTCTTCACTGTCTACTCCCGCGCAACAATTGTGAACCCATTTCAGACATGATACGCATCTAATCCAACCTTCTTCTGACAAACAACAGAACGAACAACCCATTACAGGAGGTGAAATTTAATTAAATATGACGTGGGGCAGGACGTACCGTCCTGTTATGCCCCACCCCGTTTTGCCCCACAGTCACAATTTCTAACTTATGAGGTATTGGCAGGAAAAATAACGCACGAAATTTAAGAAAGTTTCGGAATTAAAACCCAGGTAAGCACTCTATAATATGACATTAAAATAGATTATCTAAATAAATCTCATTTCTACTTACGTGTCACAAGAGAACACTTCCAAGTTGCAAATGAATGATACAATATGATGCAGCAACCGAATAACATACAACAGATGCAAGGAATGGCAGTAAGTGTTGTGTGATGATATATTTACATGAGTTGACGAAGTTCTAAAAAAATTCGGTAGATTGCACTACTTATTGAGAAGATAGAGGCTATACCCCGTCCTGCCCCATATTCCCCTATTCCTATTCTATGCTTATTTAAGTTAAAATTCCGCTTGGTTACTGTTAGAGGACAGAAACGTTCAATTTCAGAAACTCATAATTCGGGGCTCAGTCACCAACAGTTTATACAAGCAACCAACATCCACCTCGTTGCGTTCCACAGTATTTAGATCGTCATCTGTTTTTCTTGGACTTCGCACTATTTTTCTTGCGCTTAATCCAGAAGCTTACACAGTCGCTTAGAGTTGTTTACGAAAATATTTTATGAGTTTACACAACTTTTTAGAAGAGATCACCATTTTTCTAGGAACGTAGTTATGCTTCTGGTTACAGCTGGAGTTCGCTGCTTCATACCTGAGCGAGGTCGATGGGCATCCAAGTGCCTACAGTAAAATCCTTAGCAGACTCAGAAGAAATCTGACGCGAATGAGAGGGTTACACGTAAAATTTACTGGCCATATCTCACTTGCATTTAAATGTAAATAATAACTATAAATAAACGGAAATAATAAACGTAAGTAATATGAAAAACAGTGACAACGATAGACACGAGCTCATAACTCCTTCCGGATTTGCAGACCCCCCAAGTTCCCATCTAAAAATGTTGCGTAGAGCGGTCTTTATTAAACTTCTTCCATTGCGAAACCACTTTTAACCTACACGTCAACCTCGGAACTCTTGTAATCAATAATCTTTGTTTTGCTATTATTATTATTATTATTATTATTATTATTATTATTATTATTATTATTATCATTATTATTATTATTATTTCATGTTATTATTGATTGGTACTTTCGTGATTTTTGCCTACTTACGCCTGAATTTTTAATAAGTCTGGACTATCTACATCTGAATGGGTAACCTGCCTCAAAATGAACGCCAATTTAGCAGCAGTATCTGGTCGCTCTTTGGACGGATCCCGGTGCAGACATGGCTGCCCGGAGACTGAAACCCTTGCCCACGTCCTAGGTCAGTGTAACAGAGGTTTACTCCTCCGAAATGCCGGACACCATCATGTTCGATCCTTAATTGCAACTGCTTTAAGAAAAAAGTCTTGGATAGTAGAAGAGGAAGTTTTGCTACTAATGGCTCCTCTAGACGTATTGACATCATAGCGTATTCCCAGACTATCAAGAAAGGATATATAATTGATCCTACCATAAGGATTGAAACGGGGAGTAGCCAGCCGGAGGATGACAATAAAGAAAAGATCAACATTTATCTGCTAACAGTTGATTACTTCAAAGCAAAATACCAGCTTGAAGACATTGAGGTGATTGGTCTTCTTATTGGAGCTCGTGGTGTGATTCCCAAGTTCTTTGAACGCTTCAGGAAGACTTTTGAACTACCACAGACACTTACTGCTGACATCATAACTTCAGTTTTGAAGCGCTCTTGCCAAATTCTGAGTCATCATATTCACTCTGTTTAATTTGTTTTTCTTTTCTTCACTTTATAATTCATATAGGGTAAACTAGGGTCTGTTGGACAGTCGGGCATGTTGGACACTCTGTACTCTAACGTGTTACCTCCCATTGGAGGTAGCCCAGAAGGATTCAGTATACTTGCCACTTGTGGGCACCACATTCTGCTAGAAGTCAATGACGGAAGTAGCCCCACAAGTGACGTTGATTACTGGGATCCGGATAATTGAAGTGGAATCCAACTGTTATTATCTTATCTCTCTAGACTTTGTTGATTCAGTTTCATTTTTATTAAAACATTTTTATTAAACGAGTGGCTACTTCCGTCATTGACTTCCAGCAGAATGTGGTGCCCACAAGTGGCGAGGTAACACGTTAAAGTACAGAGTGTCCAACATGCCCGACTGTCCAACAGACCCCCAGTTTACCATATGTTTATTTTAATTTTCTTCCTACAAAATTTATGTAAACATTTAATATTGTAAAATTCATGTAGAAGAGTATACTGAGTCGTCCTGGGCTACCTCCAATGGAAGGCAGTTATTATTATTATTATTATTATTATTATTATTATTATTATAGGTCCGGGGTTCGATCCCAGGTGGTGACAGGATTTTTTCTCGTTGCCAAACTTTCAGAACGGCCCCGAGGTTCACTCAGCCTCCTATAAAATTGAGTACCGGGTCTTTCCCGGGGGTAAAAGGCGGTCAGAGCGTGGTGCCGACCACACCACCTCATTCTAGTGCCGAGGTCATGGAAAGCATGGGGCTCTACCTCCATGCCCCCAAGTGCCTTCATGGCATGTTACGGGGATACCTTTACCTTTACCTTTATTATTATTATTGAGTATAAAATACAATTAAAAACATTTTGGAATCGCGGAACCCATAAGAAATACTCGAAATACTAGGGGTTTCGAGGAACAGACTTTGAGAAACGCTGCTGTAGAACATCCCCAATTTCGTGTTTAATTTCTGCACGCTTTTCCTGAATCACCCTGTATATCTGATTTTCGCATATGAGTTATTGGAGAGACAGCTGCTGTAATATGAAATAGGTCCAACCTCTTCGTGAAACGAACTTCTACATTTGCAATAAAGGCAAAACGTTTCAGTACATGCGAGAATTGGTTGCCATATTAGGAAGCATGTTTTCCACAGCTGCTACATCATGTATCTGTTTTGGTCACGAAATGTTTATTTACACAGTTTTGTAAACACGCGGAGTAGGTCCGAACAGTGAAAAGCCTCGCTCCCTCGACGTGTCGCCTCAACTTGAAGAGACAATCAGCTTCCAGATTCCATTAGCAGGCGGAGATGATGTACAAAATTAATTTATTCGGAGCGTTCCATTTCCCAGGCCTCCCGGCTCAACGGCCACTGGTGCAACACCAGGATAGTAACTCTCGAGTACTGTTGCTTGTCTCAGCAAACTTAATTTACGACTCATTTCTCAGATGGAAGTTATCCTCCTTTTGGAAAATGCATATAAATATATCTGACGTTATTTTAAAAGTGCATCCTTTGCTTTGTTAACGCAGTGGCTTCTGATTGAAAATTTTGCTGATTTGGGTTCGGTTTTGGTCAGTTTATTTATTTTATTTTAGTAGGTTATTTTACGACGCTTTATCAACAGCTTTGGTTATTTAGCGTCTGAATGAGATGAAGGTGATAATGCCGGTGAAATGAGTCCGGGGTCCAGCACCGTAAGTTACCCAGCATTTGCTCATGTTGGGTTGAGGGAAAACCCAGGAAAAAACCTCAACCAGGTAACTTGTCCCGACCGGGAATCGAACCCAGGCCACCTGGTTTCGCGGCTAGACGTGCTAACCTGGTTTTGGTCAAGATAATACAGATTCTTGTCCCTCCTATATCGTGCGGGTCCTTACTAAATACCCAAACGATGACCATGGGTTCCACTACTATCCAATTATGTTTTTTAAGGGAGGAAACCGGTGAAATTTTAATCATTTTCAGACAAAAATAGCATTTTTGTTGTTTTTTTTTTTTATTTTGTGAACATGAAACTTTACAAACTGTTCTCTCACACATTTTCAGTCAATTTCGTATGTTCAGAGTAAAGTATCATACAATTTTGACGTTGCAAACATGAAATGTTCACTGCATGTTCTATGTAAGTTAACGGAACACAATATCATTTTTAATTGACTATTTCGTTTATGTGACGTCATTTCATTTTCGACCAATGAAGTGTAATGAAATTTTGAATTCCAACCAATCACAGTCACACTTTGCGATAATTTTGCAGCTAGATTTATCGCTATCAATTTATCGCATGGTCGTTCTTTTGTTTAGTCGTTGTCGCCAACTGTTTCCCTGTAAATTGATGATCATGAATACATTAAGATGCAACTACACGGTTAAACGTTTCTTTCAACTTTAAAGCAATGAATGCAAGATTGATATTTAATATTAATTAATATATTCACGCAGTGAAGATGACGTTCAAAACGCGCACCATGTAGACACAAAATCTTCATGCATCTTAATTGAACGTACCTCTTAAACTTGATTCTTTCCATATTCTTCCCAGATTGCACGCATATGCGATTGGAATATTGAACTGTGTAGATGCAGTTTTAGTTCCGTTACACGCTACAGCGAGAATGCGTTTGTCGAGCTATAAAAATGCTTTCGTGTAGCACTGATTGTAACGGTCGAAATAAGGCACAGCTGACATTGGTCCTGCTCCCACAGGTAACATAACCTATAAGTAGCCTATAAAATTGGTATTTGTGAATGAAATGAAACAATTAATAGAAAGTCAGATGTTCAAATTTATGTAACATCATCGCATATCAAACCCAAAGACCTTGCATAGTAATAATAAGGTCTTTGATCAAACTGCCTTCCGTACGACGTAATAAAATTCGTGTTTTAATTAGGCCTATCTATACAGAGATGGCTTCACTGTGTAGCAACATGTATCACTGTGAATACATAAGCAATGGTATATAGCTGTCCCCACTGTTACTGTTAAATTAAATTATGATTTCAGCAGATAATGAAAATGTATTTATGTTATAATAATAAGAGAAAAGTGCAGTACATGTAATTAACATTGTTAAACCTGTATTTCGCTTTTCGCAATTGGCATTACTGAATAATAACATCGAATTTCTTTATTGCAGTAATCGATATTCATCTACGAGTATTTCAACTTCACAATGTCTGAATAGGTTAAGTATTCGTTAATATACAATTATTAACATTTTGTGATCGAATTTTAGGGATATATTATTTACATTTTATTCACGAAATAGTCCTAATAAATGCTCGCTTCGCTTGTGGATTTATCAGCAATTCTCAGGCCTCTCGTGATATTACTACAGATAAACTGAGTACTTTCGAAATAAAAAACTAACACATATTTAGCAGACACTAAAAATTTTAATTTTAAAGTTGCTTAAGCTTTTTTAATGTTCTCTGTCTGCATTTATACACGTAAATTTAACATTCTCGCCACTTAATTATTTTCTAACTATATCAGAGGCGTAAAAATAAAGAGATTCATGCACGAAACTTAAATTTTGTAAGAGATAGATTTTGAAAATATGCTATTTTTTTTTTTTTAATTTCAAGAACTCAAAATCATTCACCTGATCATTATGAAGTTCACATTCAAGAATACTTATAATAAGATGGTGAAGTCTAAAGATTGTATGTGTTTTGTATTCCGGAGACACGGGTTCAAATTCCTGCAATTGAACTGAAATACTTTAGGGTCAAAGTCAGTGATTTAGTTCAGTCTTTGCACATTTTGAAGCTCGTTTCTCTCAAATATTTACTTTGCTCGCATTACTATAGCCAGACACAATCATTTTACAATTCACCCGTGCTCGGTGGCTCACCCTGTATAGCATTAGTTTTTATCTGGCCACAATTGTAATTAAATGTTCATTTAGCGACATAAATTACCCAACTTTATCAATTCTTACAACATTTATTTCGTATTTGTTTAATGTCGTCTCCTGCAGCTATATAAAGGCACAGTGTTGGTTTTTATAGGGGTTGTTAGATGTTCGTTGTTTGAGAAATAAGGACTTAAGATCGCTTAAAAATAAACTTTTCTCATAATTTCCTCATATTCTATTTTTATTGCAGTCATTTTAAAATTTTCTCATTTCCTGCTTTTTGCTGAAGTTCTTTTTCTTTGTCAGACCTGATGTTCATCCTCGTCCGAGTCAAGACGCAGCCCGCAGCGCTCTCTCCACAAGGATAACAAAAGGAACGCAGAAAACGGCAACGTAGGACATGGGAAATCAATATTACACATAAAAGTTGTAATTCCGTAATCTGAACAGCAGAGGGGGCTCGGAGCGACAATCCAATTACAGAATACAGTGCGGTTTGGAAGAATTATTCGCGACGTGCGTTGTGGGGGCCTTTATGCACTTTACCTCCAACAAAACACAGTCAATAAGCTTTTAGCGATCCAGTCACATCTCACTTAGCAGAAGGCGTCTCACTTAGCTGGCTAGGGTTTGATTCCCAGCAAATTCTGCCAGTTTAATAATATATAACTTACTTATGGCTTTTACAGAACCCGGAGGGTCATTGCCGTCCACACATAAGCCCGCGCTATACGATAATAATAATAATAATAATAATAATAATAATAATAATAATAATAATAATAATAATACTTGCTGGCTTTTAAGGAACCCGGAGGTTCATTGCCGCCCTCACATAAGCCCGCCACCGGTCCCTATCCTGAGCAAGATTATTCCACTCTCTATCAGCATATCCAATCTCCCTCAAATACATTTTAATATTATCTTCCCATCTACGTCTCGGCCTCCCCAAAGGTCTTTTTCCCTCCGGCATCCCAACTAACACTCTATATGCATTTCTGGATTCGCCCATACGTGCTACATGCCCTGTCCATCTCAAACGTCTGGATTTAATGTTCCTAATTATGTCAGGTGAAGAGTACAATGCGTGCAGTTCTGTGTTGTGTAACTTTCTCCATTCTCCTGTAACTTCATCCCTCTTAGCCCCAAATATTTTCCTAAG
Source organism: Periplaneta americana (assembly GCF_040183065.1). NCBI lineage: Eukaryota > Metazoa > Arthropoda > Insecta > Blattodea > Blattidae > Periplaneta > Periplaneta americana. The sequence goes on from NC_091121.1 coordinate 3,323,696, forward strand.
TACCTTATTTTCAAACACCCTTAACCGATGTTCCTCTCTCAAAATAAGAGTCCAAGTTTCACAACCATAAAGAACAACAGATTTTTCGACAGCAGACTGGATGATAACAGATTCTCAACCAAATAACAACAGGCATTTCCCATATTTATTCTGTGTTAATTTCCTCCCGAGTATCATTTATATTTGTTACTGCTGCTCCCAGATATTTGAACTTATGCACCTCTTCAAAAGATAAATTTCCAATTTTTATATTTCCATTTCGTACAATATTCTCGTCACGAGACATAATCATATACTTTGTCTTTTCGGGATTTACTTCCAAACCTATCTCTTTACTTGCTTCCAGAAAAATTCCCGCGTTTTCCCTAATCGTTTGTGGATTTTCTCCTAACATATTCACGTCATCCGCATAGACAAGCAGCTGATGTAACCCGTTCAATTCCAAACCCTCTCTGTTATCCTGAACTTTCCTAATGGCATATTCTAGAGCAAAATTAAAAAGTAAAGGTGATAGTGCATCTCCTTGCTTTAGCCCACAGTGAATTGGAAACGCATCTGACAGAATAATAATAATAATAATAATAATAATAATAATAATAATAATAATAATAGTAATAATAATAATAATATTTATTATATTCTTTTATAATATTATTGATAGCGACCAACGGCGGGGCTGCTCGTTTCGCTGTCAGGCAGGCTAACCATTATTCGACAGGACTGACGCTCAATATTATATCAATATTAGATTTACTTAAATGAAATCTATTAAAACGTACAAAGTATGGATTTTTAACAAACAGGTCTGCATAAAAAGAATTATAAAAAATAAAAATGTATTATTTTTACAGTACGGGCCTTACACACCGACACTGAAAAGAAATGTTCCCTTAGTAACGACGAAATGGAACAACTGAACTAAAGAACAAGTCACAAACAAATTGAGAAAGAAATGAAGGCTATCAAAACAAACAGTTATCGACTCTTTCAATCCATATTACTAGAGCAATCATACCATGAACGTATATACAGTCGAACTGAACCGATATTGTCTACATGTGCTGCCCTCTTGTGTAGGAAAAACAAAGCATCAAGTGGGATATAAAAGCAGGCAGGTTTGCAGGACTGCTTCCCCCCGTCACACGGCCTTATGGGGTGGTTTAGATTGCATTGCTATTCGACTTGTGAGCAGATTTTCCGAAGCGCACGCATAGGATTTAGCACCAGAAATACAAACCGGAAGTTGTTCACGCATGCCATAAAATGCGCGATTTCAGCACACAAAGAGGCTCGACAAACTGTGACGAAAGCTGACCAGCGGAGGAATACCACCAAAAACAAGCACTTACTTACTTGCTTACAAATGGCTTTTAAGGAACCCGAAGGTTCATTGCCGCCCTCACATAAGCCCGCCAGCGGTCCCTATCCTGTGCAAGATTAATCCAGTCTCTATCATCATATCCCACCTCCCTCAAATCCATTTTAATATTATCCTCCCATCTACGTCTCGGCCTCCCCAAAGGTCTTTTTCCCTCCGGTCTCCCAACTAACACTCTATATGCATTTCTGGATTCGCCCATACGTGCTACATGCCTGCCCATCTAAAACGTCTGGATTTAATGTTCCTAATTATGTCAGGTGAAGAATACAATGCGTGCAGTTCTGTGTTGTGTAACTTTCTCCATTCTCCTGTAACTTCATCCCGCTTAGCCGCAAATATTTTCCTAAGCACGTTATTCTCAAATACCCTTAACCTATGTTCCTCTCTCAGAGTGAGAGTCCAAGTTTCACAACTATACAGAACAACCGTAATATAACTGTTTTATAAATTCTAAATTTCAGATTTTTTGACAGTAGACTAGATGATAAAAGCTTCTCAACCGAATAATAACACGCATTTCCCATATTTATTCTGCGTTTAATTTCCTCCCGAGTGTCATTTATATTTGTTACTGTTGCTACAAGATATTTGAAATTTTCCACCCCTTCGAAGGATAAATCAAGCACTAACCTATGAATTACTTCTTAACTTAACAACTCTGCTAATAACAGCTTAGTATATAATAATAATAATAATAATAATAATAATAATAATAATAATAATAATAACAATAATAGTAATAGTAATATTATTATTATATAATAATAACAATAGTAATAGTAATATTATTATTATTATATACTAAACTGTTATTAGCAGAGTTGTTATTATTATTATTATTTTAAATTATCGACCGAGGGGAAAAAGATCCATTGGCAGACCTCAAAAGAAATGGACGAAAACAAGACATAACAGGTTATTAGGCCTAATACTTGTCAGAATGATGATGATGATGATGATTATTTTTATTGGGTTATTTTACGACGCTGTATCAACATCTAGGTTATTTAGCGTCTGAATGATATGAAGGTGATAATGCCGGTGAAATGAGTCCGGGGTCCAGCACCGAAAGTTACCCAGCATTTGCTCGTATTGGCTTGAGGGAAAACCCCGGAAAAAACCTCAATCAGATAACTTGCCCCGACCGGGATTCGAACCCGATGATGATGATGATGATAGTAATATCATAATAAACTCACTATTCACTATATTTACTATTTCTAAATGTTGTACTATTTTTATTCTAATTCATCGTTTCACTTGTTTACTTAATTATTTAACAATTACTAATTTAGTTACTTCTTAAGTAATAGCTTTTCTAAGTTGAAGGATTCTCTCACATTATAATCTGTGTAGACATTCTATAGGTACATTTTCAAAACGTCACACAATAAAGCTTCGAATACTATTGATCCAAAATTCCCTATATCCACTTTCAGAAATTAAAGAATGGATGAAATTTTAAAGCTGTGATTTTTAACAAGGTTTTTGAATGAAATTTAGTGACTTTTGAAACTCAGAGCTATATAAATCAATACAATTTATCCTTGGCAGTCTGTTGGCGAGCATAATTGTGAAAATATGACCCTTAAGGGGCTTTGAAACAAGAGAATTCTTATGAACGTAACAAGAAATGACAAAAGTCTGAAGAGGAGGCAAGACTAGCTGAAAAGTAATCTCACAAGCCAAAAATCACGGTTTCAACAGCCGAATAATCTTCGGAGTCAACTACAAACTTGTGCCTGGGCCGTCTGGAATCGCAACAAGACAAATTTTATTATTTATCATCCAGCACATGATATGCTCCCACCAGAAATCCTACGGATCGATCAGACTTGTAAATATATAAATTTAGCTTCCCTTATGGAAAGGATGCCATATTTGACAAAGCGTATTACATATAATTTGGAAACACAACTAAAAGGTAAAATGATATACATTTAAAACGGTTAGGGAATCGAATATACAAAACGTCAGAAAAATTTAGACCTAAGTAGCGTTTGTGCTCATTTACAGTTTAGAAAGGAGAAAAAAAATATATCGTCAGATAGGTTAGAATGATTTGAATGCCATATACCGCGAGAAAAATAATAGTACGGATTTATTGGCATTGATATGTAAACCAATCAACAGCCATCGGTTAAGATAACTTGAAATTTCCATTATCACTCCCATACAAATGATTTCTCAATATCTGAACCGATCCTTTGAGGGCACTAATGACTATTTCCTTCACAATGCTGTGTGTTAGCCCCAGGTTTTCACATTTGTTGGAAAAGAAGGAGGGTATGGTACCTCGTGCTCCCACCATCAGACCTATCACATCAATGTGGGACAGGCTATATTTATCTTTATAGAACGGGATTGTTGGTTCATAGATCCGTTTCTTTTCACTGTCCACCTCATGCTAATCATATTCAACAACATGTTTCTTAGATAATAATAATAATAATAATAATAATAATAATAATAAACATCCATAACACTCTTCAGTAAGTCAGCAAATGCAATAACTATACTTATAATTTTTCTGTGACATTCAGCGAGGTTCTTAGTAACTGTGAAAGACTGTTAACTAGTTTATCACTGCTTTAATTTATGTTTTCATTTGTACCGAAACTTCACAGCGCCGTGTTAAGGTAGAACCACCAGCGCTCTCGTGACGTTTCTTCTGGATTGCGAACATGTTGTGACGTTTCATTTGGCCGGTTGACAAAAAAGTTTGCTCATCAGTGGTTGCAAGTTTAAAACTTTGAATCCGAAAAAGTTCCCGTGTCCAAAAAGTTTAAATTAATTCTGAAACATTCTTACATACATCTTAAGACAGTTGAACACTTTGTTTTGAAGTTTACATTTCAACCGAGGAGTTCTTTTCACATAAAATAGATTATAATCTATTGTTAATAAACTATTTCAAGTAATAGTCCACTAAATTGCAGATGTCTTCAGAGGGTGATATCTTGTTAAGGAACAAGGACAAAATACAAAAATCATCACCACCAACAAGGGTTGGACCTTCTAGATCCTACAGTCCTAACTGCTCGCTCAGGAATCAAAGTTATCAACAGGCTTCGAGACTTTGGACCCGATACAATAAGTTTACTGTGCATGCACTATAGGTTATTGACTCGCTGCAGGTAGATAGAGATGTGTTGAGGTAACAACGTTGCTATTTAGAGTAGAGTACGGTAGTATGGGGAAACACATTCTGAAAGTAAATATACATTACACAATGACAATGTCAAAAGAATGTAAAAAACCATTTATTCTCCTGTCTTTTATAAGCATTTGTGTTTAATTATACACAGTGTTAATGGTGGAAATAAACATGTAGCCTAGCAATTTTAATTTCTTCATTTATCCTATTGGTCGTCTTTAGGATGTGCAGTTACAGTACCGAATTGCAATGTACCTACTAAAATATACATTCTCAGTGTCTCAAACGTAAATCTTTTTCGGTTATCTGCCAAAGTTTGTACTGTAGAAAGCTGCGCTCTACGTCGCATGACGTCATAAGAGCAAAACGAAGAAACCTAACATCATTGCAGTCTCTAAGAGACAGTCCTTTATTCTCGGGTGACTCTATGTCCACTAATTTGCCGTTCCATATCCGTTATTTTTACATAAAATTGATTTCCACTTCTGTTTTAGACGTTCAGTAACCGGTGTACTTGGTGTCTCATTAATTCTCTGCATCGAAAAATCTAAAGAGGAAAATTGGGAGGACAAATTTAAAAGGTACGCAAACGCGTCCTTGCAAGGGGTTGGGGGCTGTACGAAACTAAATATGTGAGCTCCAAGCCTGTTGGCCACTTGTCTCACTCCGGGTTACGCTGCTCCACTGAAGGAGCTCTAGAAAATTTTGAAGGGGAAAACCGAAAATGGATGTAACCTCTTAGGTACCACATACGAGAGGGGGACGGAGATGTGATCAAGTGATCACGGGACGGGGCGAAGAGGAGATGGCTGGTGTAAATCTGCATATTGAAATGAACTGTGTCATTTCGCAGTGCAGGAGGAGTCGAGAAGACTCTGTCGTCTGTTGTTCGATGACAAGGCAGGTGAAAACCGCCAGGAGAGACGCCGTGAATTCTGAATCTGCAAATTGAAAGGTTCCCTGTCCTTTCGCATTGTGACTACATGAGTGACCTTGCACATGTATTTACTAATTTTATAAAATCTGAACTAGGGCATTAAGTCGTTTGTTAGAAAAGAAAAAGGGAGATTTTATGGGGAAGGGCATATAGGTCCGTGGCCCATTTCTTTTAGAGCTCATCCCGACATTTGTCTTACGCCATAGGAAAACCACTCTGCATCAGTTTCTAAATTAATTTGAAGGCTTCCGGCATCTCTTGCTCTGACTTTTCTAACCGTGTAATAGTTTCAGACACAGTTTGTATGAAAACCAAATTATTCGTCAGAACCTTCAAATCCTGAGCGTTTTGCTTTGCGTATTTGTTGGCATTCATTCTGCAGTACCCCCACCCACTGTACGCTTTACCACTATACTCAGTACGCCGTTATGCGGATTTCCCACTGAACTGCTCTATTGGGTCCGAAGTCTCGAAGCCTGGTAATAACTTGGAAGAAACAAGTGCTGTGAAATCGGTGTTGTAACAACAGCATATCTTCTACTGTGAGCTCTTTGCCCGATTCTTACAGCAATTCAGTAAAGGAGACAGCCAACAGGTAGATACGACAACAAATCTGTCCCTTGTGATTAAAAAAAATACAGAAGGCTGGTTTTTAACTGAAATCTTTTCGGAATATGTATGGTAAGACTTTCCTGTGTTAAATTTCATCATACCTCGTTTACATGTTTCGACCTATTTATGGGTCATCTTCAGAACTGGTCGTTGTTGGTCTTGGCGCCATTTATTCTGTTTCCTGTGAGGGTGTGTTCCTGTGGTATAGTGTAGAGTCAAAGAGTGTGTGTGTTTTGAAATTGAGTTGTGTGTTGAGAATTTCGTTGGGGTGTGTTTTTGTGTGTCTGTATATTTCATATTGTTCTAGTGTGTTGAGTTTCTGGCTTTTTGGTTGGATGTGCAGTATTTCCATGTCTGTGTTGATGTCTCTGTGGGTGTGGTTAGCATTTGTGATGTGTTCTTCATATGTGGAGGTGTTTTGTAATTTTGTTATGGCTGTGATGTGTTCTTTGTAACGTGTTTGAAACGATCTGCCTGTCTGTCCTATGTAGAAGTTGTTGCAGGTGTTACATTTGAGTTTGTATACGCCTGTGTGGTTGTATTTGTTTGTGTTGTTTGTGTTTTGAGATGTTTTTGTAGAGTGTTATTTGTTCTGTATGCGATGTTGTAATTTAATTTCTGTGAATGAGGTTGCAATTTTGTGTGTGTTTTTGTTTTCGTATGTTAGTGTGATGTATTTTTTGTGTTATTGTGTTTGTGTTATATTCTTATGTTTTTTGTGATTATGTTTTGTCTTACGTATTATGTTGTCTATTATGTTAGGGTTGTATCCGTTTTCTTGTGCTATGTATTTGATTGTATTTGTGAAACCTTTTACTTATCAATAAGTCCCTGGTATTCTTATAAAGTTGCAGAAGTAAGAAATACAAGAAGACTGGGTACTCAGTAACTTCCTCGGAATAGAACACCAAGTGGATTCGCACCTCGTTGCCATACATGTAAAATGTACTGCCAAAAACAATCCTACAGGCGTTGAACGATACTTTCATCCTCTTAGCATTTGAATGAATGATTGTCAAATTAGTTCTAAGAAATCGCGAGGGTGCTGACATTTAGGGACATAAAGCTGGTCTCCCTCGCCAGTTGACATTCAGATAGTTCACAAATTCGCTTAAGACATATTAATAAAGCCAGGAAATATTGCTTCCAGTCTGACGTCCATGTCAAGTAATTCTCAAATACAAAGGAAAGTCAGGCTCAAATTATTATTATTATTATTATTAAACCTTGCTTTTGGACTCAATCCTATTAGTACTAAACTTGCATTTAGGTAATGAATTCATGCTCAAAAAATGAGAGACGCCACAGAAACAATCGTCTGAACAATCTCCGTTGTCTGCTACAGAACCAGTTATAAGTATTGCGCACTTTCAAATGGTATTACATTCCATATCCGATTTTTAATGGGTACAGGAATAACGTCTCTGCTTTTCAAAATTTATAAAAATTGACCTTCCATTGTAAGTAGGTAGATTCTTTCCCTGGTTACATTTTATGTTAAAAGCTAAGATAAATTTAATACCAATGAAAACATTCATGATTTTAATACAAAACATAAATCACATAGTCATCTACCCTCTGTTAGTCTAAGCTCATAAAAAAGAAGTTGACTATTCATACATCACTGTCTTTTATCTTAAAGCTGTGAAGAGCCAAGAGAAAAATTTTAGAACAAAATTAACAAAATTTCTGCATACTCATAATTTATACTAAAGTCATAATTTGTTTATGATTGTAAGTTGAACTAATCTGCTTACTATATATTGAATATTTTTAATAAATTCTGACTTGTTTCACATCTTAAAGCTAAGAAAGTGATATGAGATCTATGGAACACAATAAATGAAATGAAAAATTGAAACAAAAATTAAGTAGTTTGTTGTCAGAATGTTAAAGTTTTGGATTCTTGTTTGGATACCTAGTAACTGATTTCATTGCTTAAGCCTTGTAAGTGATACTTGAAAAAATATAATAACCAATGATATATTTATTAGTCATTCACTTATTTTCTTAGTTGTTCATTCATTCACTTATTTATTTATTTATTACTTATTATTCAATCACTCACACATTTCTTTAATCATTAATTCACTTATTTATTTATTCATTCACTTATTTATTTACTTATTCACTTATTTATTTTCTTATTTCTTTATTTATTCATTCATTCATTCATTCATTTCTTCACTTATTTTATTTATTGATTTATTCACTTATTTATTTATTCTTTCAATTATTTATTTATTCATTCACTTATGTATTTATTCATTCATTCACTTATTTATTTACTTATTCACTTAGTTATTCACTCATGTATTCACTTAGCTATTTATTTATTCATTTATTCACTTATTTATGCATTTATTCACTTATTTCTTTATTCATTTATTTCTTCACTTATTTACTTATTTGTTCATTTATTCTATTATTTATGTAGGCCTATTTATTTATTCACTTATTTATTTTCTTATTTATTTATTCCTTCATTCATTTATTTATTTATTCATTTATTCACTTATTTACTTATTCTTTCACTTATTTATTTATTCTTTCACTTATTTATTTATTAATTCACTTATGTATTTATTCATTCATCCATTCACTTATTTACTTATTCACTCATTTATTTACTTAGCTATTTATTTATTCATTTATTCCCTTATTTATGCATTTATTCACTTATTTCTCTACTCATTTATTCACTTATTTATTTATTCATTTATTTATTTCCTTACTTATTCATTCATTTCCTCAATTATTTATTTCCTTATTTATTTATCAATTCATTTATTTATTCACTTATTTACTTATTTGTCCATCTAATCTATTATTTATGTAAGTCTATTTATTTATTCACTTATTTAATTGTTTATGTATTTCATTCAATTATTTATTAATTGAGTCACTTATTTATTTTTATTTATTTATTTACTTATTTATGCATTTATTCACTTATTTCTCTACTCATTTATTCACTTATTCATTCATTTATTTATTTCCTTACTTATTCATTCGTTTCTTCAATTATTTATTTCCTTATTTATTTATCCATTCATTTATTTATTCACTTATTTACTTATTTGTTCATTTATTCTATTATTTATGTAGGTATATTTATTTATTCACTTATTTATTTACTTATTTAATTATTTATGTATTTCATTCAATTATTTGTTAATTGAGTCACTTATTTATTTTTATTTATTTATTTATTTACTTATTTAATTATTTATGTATTTCATTCAATTATTTATTTGTTTAATTATTCACTCTGGTGGAGATAAGGCCTATACTAAGGAAAAAGTTAGTTCTTGCAAAGTGACTTAAAACATATGATGAAAAAGCATGTGTCATCTCCGTAGCATTCGTTACGAAGCACAATCAGTTAATCCTGCAGCGAACTCGTCATTCACGAATAGTGAGCGCAGCTAATTAGCACTGTTGAAAGCTGTGCTACAAAACTGAGAAGACTTTAACAGAACGTCTATCAGCAGATGTCGACACTCGTAAGCGCGTTCGATGGACACGTTACAGCCTGGCTGACGTGGAAATCCGGGCTGTGAATGAATGAAAAGGCCGATAATTTGAGCGGACAATCAATATAAAAAATATTTATATGACAATGTAGAACGAGCTAAGCTTTGCGGGCCGCGGGGCATTGTGGAAGACTGTGATTGCCTCGATAATCGATTTATGGACTATCGATTGTGTGTTAGCTCATAATTCACGGTTGAGTGATGGATACAAACAGCTGCGGCGTTCTCAGCGCGGTCCGCACATGCGATGACATTCACACGCGCATTAAAAGAATCCGAAGTTGCGAAGTTAGGGTATTCTCCACACATAATAGGCATTATCGTTGTTACACGTATAATAAGGTAGGTGTCCCTGATATGGCCATGCTAAGGTTTCAGAATTTTTCTAGCCGCCATTTTGAAAAAAAAATGTAAACCACTTTTTTCTTACTCGTTCTCAGTCTAATGGACTTTCTTAAAACAATTTCCTTTCCCCATAAAAATAGCTTTAATTTTCCAAAAGTGTTCCTAGTGGCCATATCAGGAACATGTGCACATATGGCCACCCTTGTTCCATGTTCTACAAATCGTGATTGTTTTCAGTTTGATAGCGCAGTTGTGCTAAAATTAAATAATTTTGGTGTAAAATGAATAAACATGACACTTAATAATCTTTTATGCTCGACCATGCCGAAATGTAGTAATTATACACCTGGTAGCAGACCTTTAATGCATGTCATTAAAGTATACCTACTCATTAAAGGTCAGGTCTTTCAGCCAATGACGACTCAGGTTACAACTGTTCAGCCAATGACAGGTCAGCTTTCTACCGTTATAAAACCGCAAGTATCGATTATTCTCGGATATGCAATCGAAAGAGAATTAGCGAAAAGTCACGGAGGCTGGAAATCCAATACTGTCGCAGAAGGTTATGTTCTGTTACTATAATAATTAGCGTTAATTGTAAATAATATTCAAATAAATTCAATTTGTCATCTCGTTTTTCAATGTCTAATTTAATTTCAATGTTATCTCTGTAGGTTCTTATGGCCTAGCAAGGTCAATGTGGACATCTGTTCCTCGGAAAAAAATCAATACTTTCGCGTCTGCGCACATCTCACAACATACGGGACATTGCTCAAAAATGAATAATATCAAGTTAGAAATATGGTCGAGCATAAAATGTTGTATGAAACTCGCCTATAATGGTAATTAAGAAGCTCGTATGAAAATTATGAAACTCGCTTGCGCTCGTTTCATAAATATCCATACTCACTTCTTAATTACCTTCATTATAGGCTCGTTGCATAATGTACTATTTTATAATTCAAAAGTGTAGCCAAAACAGTTTTTCCATAAAAAAAATTAAGTTGTTCTTAAAATACAAAATTTTTGCGTAATCCCAGCTATACGGCATGTAAATTTGTCAGGTAAAAAAATAAAAGTGAAATGAACTTAATATGGCCATGGTGCATTTGATATGGCCATATCAGGTGCAGGTAAGCTTTCACGAAAATCGTTTGATTATGAACAACTTGTAAAAGATACGCCATCAACAACACCACCAATAAACAAAACATTAAAAAACTGAATGGAGCACAATGGTTTTCATGAAACAAGTCTTTGAAAAACATGCCTAAAACAAAGGAGACTTACCAGAGAAAAATAAGAAGAGGTCACATGAAAACCGCAAAACAGGCAACTGACGCCATATTGCTCAACCTAACTGAATGGAAAACGATCAAATGACATACCAGGATGCCCTTTCACTGGATGCTGCTGCAATTTAGCGGATTTTTTGGTTAACTAGCTCACAATAGGGGGGTGGCCATATCAGGAACATGGCCATAACAGGAGCACCCACCTTATATATAATTTTTGGTTATGTCATTATTTCCTTGCTCTGGCCTGAGCAGTGAAGTTTCCACTTACAGTTTCAACGCACAAGAATTCCATTTTCGGCAGCAATATAAATATTAACTTCCTTTCGGACTGTGTATACCTTAGCTTATCTGAGGCCTCTGTGTGCTGACAGCATGATAAGATTCTGTTCCTTTCTAGTTTCGGTTCAAAGTCCTACAGCACAAAGTAGGCCAAATTGCTCAAATCGTGAAGTAGATAATTGTGACATCTACCCTTCCACTTCTCTTCCTATCACTCACGCTTTTTCCTCTCTTTCATCTGCTATTAGTTCCACATCGTCTCCTAATTCTACCTCAGAAGAGTAACAGGACGAAAAATTGCAATGAACTGTTGAAATGTAGGTTGATACCATGGAAAGCTGCTATTAGTACATTATGCAACGAGCCTATAATGAAGGTAATTAAGAAGTGTGAGTATGGATATTTATGAAACGAGCGCAAGCGAGTTTCATAATTTTCATACGAGCTTCTTAATTACCATTATAGGCGAGTTTCATACGACTTTTTATGCTCGACCATATTTCTAACTTGATATTATTAATTTTCTTTGTATCTGACCTTGGCCAATGTCCCGTATGTTGTGAGATGTGCGCAGACGCGAAAGTATTGATTTTTTCCGAGGAACAGATGTTCACAATGACCTTGCTAGGCCATAAGAACCTACAGAGATAACATTAAAAATAAATCAGACATTGAAAAACGAGATGACAAATTGAATTTATTTGAATAGTATTTACAATTAACGCTAATTATTATAGTAACAGAACATAACCTTCTGCGACAGTATTGGATTTCCAGCCTCCGTGACTTTTCGCTAATTCTCTTTCGATTGCATATCCGAGAATAATCGATACTTGCGGTTTTATAACGGTAGAAAGCTGACCTGTCATTGGCTGAACAGTTGTAACCTGAGTCGTCATTGGCTGAAAGACCTGACCTTTAATGAGTAGGTGTACTTTAATGAGGTCCATTAAAGGTCTGCTACCAGGTGTATAATTATTACATTTCGGCATGGTCGAGCATAAAATTATGATCATTAATTTGTCTTTCCTTCTTGCCACTTGTACGGCTTGCTATGCATAACATTCAAACAATTTTATCTCATAACCATTGAAAATTAGACACATGTTTATATGAACTCTCTTTTACTCAGAATTTCTTTACTACCATCCTCTAAAATATTTACTATTCGTCAACAATCACCCTGTATTTTCATTCGCTAGATATTTATGTTTCCTTAACTACTATTTTCCAATTTCAGAGACAATTCAAAGGGGTTATTACTCAGAGTAAGGGAGCAGTTGCATACTAGATATAACCTACCACATAATGCGGAATTATTAAGAAAATATTAAGGCTGGTTCACAATAAACCGCGAACAAGAACCAGAATGAAAACGAGAAGCAGAGGACGTGAATATGAAAATTTTTGTTTCACAATAAACCGAGAACGTAGACGACTATGCATATCGAAATACGATATGTAAAGTCGATATAACGCATTCTGATGTTATTTGTGTATAATTGACCAATGGCATTCTCTCATGAGCATAAAGCAGCCAACATAAATACAGGTTAACCAAGTTTGAAATTTCAACTGAAACATTTCATTAGGTACGGTACTATAAATATGCCCATGTATCTTTATTATCATAACCTATTTTAAGTCTACCATAACGTAAAATAATTAGAGAAGAAACATTTGTAATAGAACAAAAATGAACACAACAGTAGTTAATGAATTGAAACATGAATACGTAGTGTGTAACACAACCAATACAGTAATAAAATATGATTCACTCACGATCGGTGTTCAAAGATGCAGCTATTGAAAGCCACGTAGTCTACTTCATTTTCTCATCTTTATACGAGGCGCGCCGCTTATCGTAAACGTGAGGATTTTCCTCAACACTCAATATTAGAATCTCATCAAATAAAACTTGCTCCATGATGCACAGCACAGAACAAAATAATGCATAGGTTATGTCACGGTCTTCTTGCTACAAAATATACGACGACAAAATAGCTTTTAGATGGCAATAGAATGAATCTAGTGGGCTGTGATCGGAAACGTGAACGCCAAAGTTGAAACTTGGCCAACTCTCCGTTCCCGATCCCGGGCTCCGGGAAGCTTTTCGTTAATTGTGAATGCTCACATTTAAATGTACACATTTTAACAATTTTACAGTTTTCGTTTTCGTTCCGATTCTCGTTTCCGGTTTATTGTGAACCAGCCTTTACTCTGTAACCTTTATTATAAAACACCTCGCAGGGTCGAGGGACTCTACGAGACCGAACTCCAGTCTGCAGGGTGAGAAACGGCCAGCTGACAGAGGTACAAATGGAGTTTCTCGCATCAGGGTATGAACTGCGATCCGATCTAAGCCATTACTAATTCAGGTTGGATTCCTAGGGAATTCTACCTAATCGGTTGAAGGGATGCTCACACAGTGCGATCCCTGATAATCCCTGCGGCCAGCCACGGTTATTGACAACTACGAGCAACGGCGCCTTGATTAAAATTAATTCTATTAGACAGACTGGGCTAAGACTTTACAAACGGAAGGAAAGAAACTACTTCGACGGAGAGGTAATATTTTATGTAACAACGCTTTGAGTCGGGCATTCCACGAGAAGAGAATCGAACACAAGTTTTTCCCTCAGCTGTGTCAGGAGCGAGATTCTTTTATGCCGACCATGCCGAAATGTAGTAATTATACACCTGGTAGCAGTCCTTTAATGCACCTCATTAAAGTACACCTATTCATTAAAGTTCAGGTGTTCCACCAATCAGAAAACACCATTGTAGCAATATGAAAGCGCAAGTATCGATTATTCTCGGATATGCAATCGAAAGACAACTAGCGAAACGTCACGGAGGCTGGAAATCCAATACTGTCGCAGAAGGTTATGTTCTGTTACTATAATAATTAGCGTTAATTGTAAATAATATTCAAATAAATTCAATTTGTCATCTCGTTTTTCAATGTCTAAATCAATTTCAAAGTTATATCAAGATTAATGTTTATTTTATTCTCTAGATTAGCCTATATCAAGGTCGATGACATTCGTTTCTCGGAAAAAAAAATCAATACTTTCGCGTCTGCGCACATCTCACAATTTACGAGATATTGCACAAGGTCAGTTCCGCTCCCCAGTCAGATACGAATAACATGAATACTTATGAATAATTTCAAGTTAGAAATATGGTCGAGCATAAAAAGTCGTATGAAACTTGCCTATAATGCTAGTAATTAAGACGCTCGTATGAAAATTATGAAACGAGCGCAAGCGAGTTTCATAAACATAATCGCGTCTTAATTACTACCACTATAGGCTCGTTGCAAAATGTAATATTATGTGCCACACATCTACGACACGAACCCCCCCGCTTTGCCTGCCTCCTGGACGGAGGAAGCGTGCTATAAAGCCTACCTACTATAAAATCCATCGCTCCCTGCCGATTTTGGACCCACTGATTGTAATACTGAATCTATTATTTCCACTTTGAAAAATCTCAATGTACACAAATCGGTTAAGCTTCTTGGTATTTTTTGAACAGTAAACTTACTGCGGAATGTCACATTAACTGTTATCTATTCTAGAATATTGTACCTTTTAAGGAACTTGAAAACATTTATGCCACGGTCCTATGTTAAAGAAGCATATTTTGCTTTTTCCCAAAGCATTACTACATAATACAGTTTATCACTTTGGGGAAATGGTGCTCACATTAGCAAAGTGTATGTTATTCAAAAGAGAGCCATCACTTTATTAACTAACTAGCCGTACCCGTGCGCTCCGCTGAACCTGTTAGAAATAAATATAAAGTAATTACATAATTAAAATAGGACGTTTGATCCAGGGAACATGTCTTTGATAGAAGGATAAATCGTTTAATATGTTACTTAATTTAAATTGTATTTAAATAATTAAAATGCGATCATTTTGGTCCAGAGAGCAATCATTTGGTGCAATGACAATTCCTTTAACATGTTTCTTAATTGTTATTTCATGCAACCATAGTTTAATGAAGATTGACATATCATTTAGTTTTAATGTGTAAACTTTATATTACTTGCTATATGTTTCCATTGAATTATGGTAATAACTTAATTTTAACCGTTGTTTTCTATGTCTTCAGTAAATGGCGTTTGGCCCACTATGGTTCTGAACCCTTCAAATAACTTAAATAGTGATACAGCATATATAGTGGTATGTAATTATATTTCTTTCTTTCGAAAATGTAAGAATTCACGATCTCCTATGTACCATTGCTATGGAATGAATGTGTTTTTTTTCCTACTCATAAATTTTATATTTTGCACATAGGAGTTATTGCAGGAACAACAACGCTATAATCTGAGGCGTCGATGAAAATGTATTATATTGTTATTTTAAAAGTCTTGTATATCCTTAAATATCAGTCCTATCAAAATTGTGCATAGAATAAAACTTATCGGAAATAATTTTTAAAGAAACTTTTGTTATGTGACATTTTTCACAAAAATCAATAATAAGCGAGATATTTCGATTTATTTAATTCAGCCCCCCTTATAACCCCCTTTTAAATAACGTATTTTGAATGCACATAGCCTAAACTCTAAGTTAGGCTACAACGAATTTAATTTATATTCCAATTTTCATCGAAATCCGTTCAACCATTGTCACGTGAAAAGGTAACAAACATCCAGACAGACAGACAGACAAACAAAAATGTCAAAAAAGCGATTTTCGGTTTCAGGATGGTTAATTATACATGTTAACACCAATTATTTTTGGAAAATCGAAAATTACCAGAAAAATTTGGCTACAGATTTATTATTAGTATAGATAGATTTTAAGTTGACTGCCCACTGTACATCTTTATTTATTAGAGAAGAAATTATGACCCTAACTAATTTTTATATTATGGAACTACTAATATATGCAGAAAGCAATTTAAATTTAATGAAACATAGTAATGAAATTCATGGCTATATCACGAGGAATTAAAAAAAATTATACGTAGACTTTCCGTAACAGCTAACAACCATCAGATTATGATCTTTCAATTCTTGTAACAAGTTTCAATAGGCAGAATTTTAACAGAATCATAGATAAGAGGTTGACAGCTGAAGCATTTTATAATATTGCGGAGTATTTTAAGACTCCTTTTACATGTTTTCAATTTTAATTTAGAGATAAGGGGCTACGTCATTGTAATTTATTTGCTAACAGAAAATAAATAAACATCAATATTAGTATCAATATTATGAATCTACGGTCAAACGATTAGTGCGGTGTCCACTACACCTCCGAGGATGACCTAGATCAGAGATTCGCAACCTGCGGTCCGCGGATCCCTGGAGTTATTTATTTATTTACTTCTTTACTTACTGGCTTTTAAGGAACCCGGAAGTTCATTGCCGCCCACACATAAGCCCGCCATCGGTCCCTATCCTGAGCAAGATTAATTCAGTCCCTACCATCAAATCCCAACTCCCTCAAATCTATTTTAATATTATCCCCCATCTACGTCTCGGCCTCCCCAAAGGTCCCATGTCAAACGTCTGGATTTAATGTTCCTAATTATATTAGGTAAAGAATACAGTATTTATTTGGTTAATTGCTTATTTATTTATTTTTTATTATTTTTATTTATTTATTTATTATTAATTTATTTCTTATTTATTTACTTCTTTATTCTGTCTTAATTATTTATTTATTATTCATTTCTTATTTATTTACTACTCTTTTTCTTTCTTTCTTAATTATTTATTTATTTACTTTTTTCTTTCTTATTTCTTTTTTATTAATTTATTTCTTTATTTACTTCTTTTTTATTTATTTATTTATTAATCACTTATTTATTTACTTGCTTCTTTTTTTCTTTTTCGTTTATTTATTTACTTATTTCTTTCCTTCTTTCTTACTTATTATTAATATATTTCTCATTTATTTGTTTATTTATTCATTTATTTATTTACTTCTCTTTATTCTACTTTCTTATTTATTTACTTACTCCTTTTTTCTTTCTTATTTATTTATTTTAAATAGTATGAAATGAATACCAAAATATATAGTCAGTACAACCACTGTTACAACCACTGTATCAAGAAATTTAAATTTTGTATAGTATTCATTATCATTTAGGCAATCTGTTATGGCAGAAAGAATGTTAAATTAATTAGATATTTATTTATTTTAGAGCAGTTAAGGACAATACGCCTTCTCTTTAACACCACCAGAAACACAAATAGAAAAGGAAAACTAAAAAGTAATTAAAATTAATCTACAAGAGTAGTGATACAAGTTAACAGTGACTCACTCTACAAAAGAAACGCTGATAGCTTAATCAGAACTGTTATGTTCATATACTAGGAAATTACAGATAATGGTTTATTAATATAGCCTACAACACAATTAAGTTATTATCAGCATCTATTAGGTATCAAAGGATAACCAGCAACTTATTAAAACTGTAATCTATGCAATAAAGCACCTCTTTGTAATTTAATTTTTAATTATGATAATGTATGGCAATCTCTAACGTCACTAGGTAAAGAATTCCAGAAGCGAGTTGATGCTATGATGAAGGAAGATCAATATAAAGAAGTTCCGTGATGAGGAATAGAAAGAAGAGATTGGTGGTGATTACGAGGTGTTGTGGGGGTCTGAAAGAGTGATGGCAATAATTTCAAGTAGAAATACAGTAGAACTTGGTTATAGCGACCTCGTTTTGTGCGACACCTCGCCTATAACGTCAAATATTCTGTGGTCCAACTAATTCCCCATAAGACATTTGCTTTCCTACCTTGCTTATTACGACAAACGTATATGCGTCTACCTCGCATATAAGGTCATTTTCAACCTCAGTTTGGAATAAGATTTTCTAAAAACCAAAGTATTTAAAGAAATACTTACTTACTTACTTACTTACTTACAAATGGCTTTTAAGGAACCCGCAGGTTCACTGCCGTCCTCACATAAGCCCGCCATCGCATCGGTCCCGATCCTGTTCAAGATTAATCCAGTCTCTGTCATCATATCCCATCATAAATGCACGCATTTTAACGCAATATGGCCACTAAAAGAAAAGTTTTAACGTTGGAAGAAAACGTTAAAGCGATTCATTAAGTTGAGAATGGAATTTAAAAAGCTAACATGTGTCGTGAGTTTGGCCCCGTTAATTCCACAGTCCAAACGATTTGGGAGAGCAAGGATGAAATTGTTGCATTTAAACAAAATTGATCAAGCTAGGGGAGGGAGCAATGAAATTGAAACTGAAATAATGAATATAGAACGTAATTTAGAAAGTGTGTATTGGGCAAGTATGAGACAACAGAGTAAAATGACTGATTACTTGACTACTAAGTAGACTAAAGTAGTTTGGTGAGTACTGAACAAACTGTTTTAATACAAAATACTGAATTTATAATTGTACATGTATTGTATTATGTTCACGATAGGGTTAAAAGTGAATACATAAATCTAAAATAAGGCTAATTAAGTTTGTTATTTTCCATTTTCCACCTTACTAGACTCATAATATGAATCTCGGTTACTACGACACTCGTTTATAACAACGTAATTTTTAAGGTCTCTTGGATGTCGTTATAACCAAGTTCTACTGTACGTAGAGTTTTGAATAGAAGTGAATGGGGATGTATGATTCTTCTTTCCCTCAAACTAACGCACGAGAGTAGTTTGAGAGAAAGTCAAATTTACCATACAAAACACGCATTATGAACACGTTGCAACCTTTCAGTAGTAGTAGTAGTATTAGTAGTATTTATTTATTTATTTAACCTGGTAGAGATAAGGCCGTCAGGCCTTCTCTGCCCCTCTACCAGGAGATTCCAACTACAATATCAACAATAAAATTACAATTAGTATTAGATTTACAATTACAATTACAAATAACATTACAATTAGTATTAAATTTACAATTAGAATAAAATTAAAGTACGAAAAGATTACCTGAATAATTAAAGCTAGATAATTTATCATAGAGAAACAACGAATATTTTATATTTACTGAATTACAAATTAAATCTAGAATAACAAAATTTTATAGTGATGAAATTACTGAATATTGAAATATTTTGTGATAGATTAAAGAAACTATTTACAAGTAATCAATTACTGACCAAGTGCCTAGTAAGTTTTCGTTTGAATTCAATTTTATTTCGACAGTCCCTGATGCTAGCAGGTAGCGAATTCCAGAGTCTTGGCAGGGCTATTGTGAAAGAAGATGAGTATGAGGAGGTGCGATGGGATGGTATTGTTAGTATTGTTTCATGACGAGAGCGTGTGTTCAGATTATGGTGCGAAGAAAGGTAAGTGAAGCGAGACGACAGGTACGAAGGAATAGAAGAGTTCAAGATTTCGAACAGAAAGAGAAGTGAATGTAAATTTCTTTTCTTATCTAGTTTCAGCTAGGCTGGAATGGAATAGCGAAGACAGGGAAGAAGGAGCAGAATACGAAGGAAATGGGAGAGTGAAAGGAGAGGAGGAAGACGAGGGAAACGAGAAGATAATACTTAGTGAGAAGAAATAAAGAAGGTGCGATCACAAAAATTCTCCGAAATAATAATAATAATAATAATAATAATAATAATAATAATAATAATAATAATTTATTTTAGCTGGCAGAGTTAAGGCCGTAAGGCCTTCTCTTCCACTCAACCAGCAGAAAGTATACATACATATGCATGAACTTACAAAGAATTCAACAATTTGATTTAGATAAGAGCTACATGTATACAAGAGTTATTTACGAATTAAACAACAAAATACTATGAACTATTAATTAAACACTGAAATAAACTGTGTAGCAGAATTAAGCTAAAATACATAGAATGTTAATATATTTCAAATAATGTTAGATAATAGAAAGAGATTATTATGAGACAATTTTGAAAATACAGCACTATCAGGATGATGTCTAAAGAAAGGAGTAACAATGTACACAGTGATAGTTTAAATCAGTATGATTGGAGTGAAATGCTAATAAGGTTATCTTTTAAACTGTTTTTAAAGGTGTTTATTGTCTTGCAGCCCCTAATACTTTGTGACAAGTAATTCCATTGACGCGAGGTGGATACTGTAAAAGATGATGAATAACAAGATGTTCTATGAAGAGGTAAGTTATACTTAGCGTGCCACAGATAAATGATCTGTTATTTACGTCGTGGTTAAATATGGATAAGAGAAACGAGACGAAAGGTAATTTGGTGTTGAGGTGTGCAGAATTCGAAAGAGTAAAGACAAAGAGTGTAAAGTTCTGCGTTCTTTAAATCGGAGCCACGAAAGACTTGCGAAGGACGGTGATATGTGATCATATCGTCGGATGTTGCACACGTATCTGACGCACATATTCTGAGCTCGCTGTAACTTGACTGACAGTTCAGAACTTAGGTCACTTAACAAAACGTCACAATAATCGAAGTGCGGCATTACTAGGGTTTGTACTAGGGTAAGTTTTAGTTGCTGGGGCAAGAAGTTTCTCAAGCGACTCAAACAGTGAATGGAGGAACAGATTTTTTTTATCGTTTCTTTAACTTCAAAATTCCAATTTAGATTGCCCTTAGAAACAAATCCTTCGAGGTCCATGAAGAGGTGCACTGCGTTGCGTCTGAAGGTGGCGGAATTAGAAGAGCGGACATCGTGGCTCTAGACAAGACTAATAGTAAAGGCTTTATACTGGACCAACTGTTAGATTTGAGATGAGCCAGACCCAACCATCTGAGGTCAACAAAGGGAAACAACAAATTTATGAGCCTACTATTCCGTATTTTTGAGAAAAATATCAGATGGAAGGCACCTGGGAAGTACATGGTTTAATGATCGGAGCGAGGGGCACCATCCCACGATCAACTGTAAACACTATCAAAACATTTGAAATCCATGACATCGTTCCAAAAATAATTACTTGAACCATTAAAGGATCTGTGGCAATTCTGAAGAATCATTTATACGGAATATCTCCTCCCCCCCCCTTTTCTATTCGTTAGTGTGCGATTGTTACAAATCTATACTAATAATAAATCTGTAGCCGAAATTTTTCTGGTAATTTTCGATTTTCCAAAAATAATTGGTCCTAATATATATAATTAACCACCCTGAAACCGAAAATCGCTTTTTTGAAATTTTTGTTTGTCTGTCTGTCTGTCTGTCTGTATGTTTGTTATCTTTTCACGCGATAATGGCTGAACGGATTTCGATGAAAATTGGAATATAAATTAAGTTCGTTGTAACTTAGATTTTAGGCTATATGACATTCAAAATACATTATTTAAAAGGGGGGGTCATAAGGGGGCCTGAATTAAATAAATCGAAATATCTCGCTTATTATTGATTTTTGTGAAAAGTGTTACATAACAAAAGTTTGTTTAAAAATAATTTCCGATAAGTTTTATTCCTTGAAAAATTTTGATAGGACTGATATTTAATAAGGTATATGAGTTTTAAAATTAAAATAACTGCCATCTAAGGCCGTGTAATGAATTAAAAAACAAATGACTTCATCTATAAGGGGCCTTGGACAGCAACAATCGAAAGCTATGAAAGATAGCCTACAGATAATGTTTCTG
Organism: Periplaneta americana; assembly: GCF_040183065.1. Classification (NCBI taxonomy): domain Eukaryota; kingdom Metazoa; phylum Arthropoda; class Insecta; order Blattodea; family Blattidae; genus Periplaneta; species Periplaneta americana. The sequence goes on from NC_091121.1 coordinate 3,345,796, forward strand.
TGTTTGCATGAAGTAATATCAGAAACTAAATTAACCGATTTGTATAATTAATTATTAATTCACCATTGGAAAGTGTAGTTTCTCTATATGGACATAATGCTATAATGTTATTACAGTAACTTCTGAGTGAATCGAGGACAGGTAAGATTAAAATAGCTTCTTATGCACAGAAACCTTGATAGGCTATTCTGTACATTCGTTTCCTGTATTTCCTAAAATAATTTTTATGACCAAATGAGTGGTCTCTGGATCAAAATGATCGCATTTTAATTATACAAATACAATTTAAATTAAGTAACATAATAAACGATTTATCCTTATATCAAACACGAATGTTCCCTGGATCAAATGTCCTATTTTAATTATGTAATTACTTTATATTTATTTCTAACGGGTGCAGCGGAGCGCACGGGTACGGCTAGTATATGTATAAATTTATTATTTCTTAAATTTAAGCTCCTAGTTCACATTTCAATTTGACTCATCTATTTTACTGTAATCGTTACTATTCTTATATGTGTGTTATTCTGTGTTTTTGGCAACCCAGGATGCCTGGGCAGACCATTTCTTGGAAATAAATTATATATCAAAAAAGAAGCCAAGATTTTTTACGACAGATGAATAAGGGATTTTCGTGTTGTTAAGGATAACAACTGAAAGATTACTGTTATTAAGGGAGTTAAAAATAGTGAATCTGTACACAAAAATTCTCACGAAACTTGTCAGGATTCAAAATCCGAACCACTTGGGTGAGAAGTCGTTAACGCATAACTGCTTAGCGTAAATCCCGTTACTTCAGCTTCGTATCTCCCGCCTTGATTTGTTCCGCCAGTTCGCAACAGTTGGGAGCCCAAAATAAACAGCGGAGGGCAAGATCGATGCAAATGACCCCACGCGTCATCAGATCGGAATCCTGAGAAAAGAAATCCCTCCAACTCATCTCTCAACATTTGAGAAGTTCGGAGCGTTTAAAAGTTCAGACGCTCTAGAACTGAAGTTCTTTTAGCCACAAAAGAAAGGGGTTTGCTGGCAATCCGCGAGGCACCACCAATTCCACCCCCCCCCCCCCGAGCATTACAGAATGCCATTGTGGTGAATGTTTCAGAAACCCCCCTGGTGTTCTGGTCCAGTAGGGAAGCTGCGAGAGACAGATCTAGAGAGAGGGAGAAGAAAGGAGATGAGTGCAAAAGGAAAACGAAGAAAAGAGAGAAAAAAAGGTTGGAATAAATTATGGGAGACTTTTAAGACGCGTCCTCATGTATGTTCTTCTTCTGTCTTTTTTCCCCGCTTTTCGTTGCTTCTCCTACTCCTTAAAAGATCTCTTTCACGGCATTTTTCTCTTTATGATATGAGAAGGGCTGTGCATGATTCCCTTCCTGTTCGAGTACACATCGACATCACTATACTCCTGGCGCGGTTGCTCTCTGCTTCTTACCAATGACAGACGAATAAACAAAATGAAACGGACTCCTTCGTCATGTACTTTCTCTCATTATCTCTTAAGGAAATTCAAATATTACAGTAGGCCTAATAGTATAAAGATATATATTGTAACTTCCCAACTAGTTCGATTAATTAAAATGTGTCTTAGTGAAACTTACAGCAGAGTCCGTATAGGCCAGTTTCTGTCTGATACTTTTCCAATTCACTGCGGGCTAAAGCAGGGAGATGTACTATCACCTTTACTTTTTAACTTCGCTCTAGAATATGCCATTAGGAAAGTCCAGGATAACAGAGAGGGTTTGGAATTGAACGGGTTACATCAGCTGCTTGTCTATGCGGATGACGTGAATATGTTAGGAGAAAATACACAAACGATTAGGGAAAAGGCGGAAATTCTTGTTGAAGCAAGTAGAGCGATAGGGTTGGAAGTAAATCCCGAAAAGACTAAGTATATGATTATGTCTCGTGACCAGAATATTGTACGAAATGGAACTATAAAAATTGGAGATTTATCCTTCGAAGAGGTGGAAAAATTCAGTATCTTGGAGCAACAGTAACAAATCTAAATGACACTCGGGAGGAAATTAAACGCAGAATAAATATGGGAAATGCCTGTTATTATTCGGTTGAGAAGCTTTTGTCATCTAGTCTTCTGTCAAAAAGTCTGAAAGTTAGAATTTATAAAACAGTTATATTACCGGTTGTTCTGCATGGTTGTGAAACTTGGACTCTCACTTTGAGAGAGGAACAGAGATTAAGGGTGTTTGAGAATAAGGTTCTTAGGAAAATATTTGGGGCTAAAAGGAATGAAGTTACAGGAGAATGGAGAAAGTTACACAACGCAGAGCTGCACGCATTGTATACTTCACCTGACATAATTAGGAACATAAAATCCAGACGTTTGAGATGGGCAGGACATGTAGCACGTATGGGCGAATCCAGAAATGCATATAGAGTGTTAGTTGGGAGGCCGGAGGGAAAAAGACCTTTGGGGAGGCCGAGACGTAGATGGGAAGATAATATTAAAATGGATTTGAGGGAGGTAGGATATGATGGTAGAGACTGGATTAATCTTGCTCAGGATAGGAACCAATGGCGGGCTTATGTGAGGGCGGCAATGAACCTACGGGTTCCTTAAAAGCCAGTAAGTAAGTGTAACTTCCCAATAGCGGACACCGCCGGGGAAAAATGCCCGTTATTGAGAAGTGTCCGCTATTTAGAAAATCGTTAGTATGCATGCAGTACATTAAAATTTCTCATACATATTCAACATTATATTTTACAGTACAGTACAGTAGACAGTGAGATTGTTTACAGTATTCATCTAGAGAGAAATCGTACCAGTAAATGTTTTGCAAATGAAATAAACATCAGTCACTGTACCACTTCACCTCACACAAAGAAATCTAGAATTGCATTCTCAGTGTATGATTTTAAAATAACATCCTTGTTTTTCAAAATTTCACTAATCTGAGTTTTTCCCCACATTAAACTTTGTGGCCAGCTCACGAACACTTAATTTCTCCTTCTCACTATGCTTTACAATATCCACTTTCTCTTTTAGTGACAAACGTTTACGTTTTTGTGACATTTTTAATGTGACTGTACTTCCGAACACTCAACTTGACAAACTAAGAAAGTACGGACTGCTCACGCACAGTATCGCAACTAACAACTGTGCTGCTTACCTTCAATAAAGTACAAGAACGTTCAAATGCACGATAACGATTGTTGCAAACAATTCCGTTTAATTTACAACCGTCTTTTTCTTTCTTTTTTTCACGCTGTCCGTTGTTTGTAAGTTTTAATTGTTTTTGGAGATACATTTCAGTGTCCGCACCCGTTATTGAGAATGTCCGCTATTTGGAAGAATTTTATCATAAGGGCCAATGTTATTTTGCAGGGGAATTTTAAAATGTCCGCTATTGAGAGGAGTCCGCTATTGGGAAGTGTCCGTTAAGAGAAGCTTCACTGTAGAATGAAATTTGTAGCTCAGCCACATGCTCATAACACAAGACAAAATGAAATTCTTAAATTAGTTGAACCTAAATGTTTCACATCTGCTGCTTTACTACACAGTACAAATTATGGTCCACGTCTATATAATTCGATAATAAAATTTCATCCAGAATTGACTACTTTAAGCAATGAAATTTTCAGATCCAGAATTAAAAAAATTTATATGACAGACTTCTCTGTATTATGTATCATGTATTGTAAAACAAGATTATTTCTATCCTAAGCGTATTTTTCAATTTTATCTTGGTTACTATATCAACATGATCTGCACTAATTATACTACTAATAATAATTTAATATTAACACATCAATCTGAACATCGTTTCTTTTTACAGTTAGTTATTACTATTACTATTATTTACTCATTTTATTATCATCTTTATATGAGCTTTTTTCTTAAGTATTTTGTCTACAAAGTATGTATATCTATGTAACGGAACTGTCCCCGAACACGAGCTTTGCTCTTTCGGGGTATTTTAATGTAACGTTTTTATGTATATGTTATTATTAAATAAAATCTAAATCTAAATTATTCTTCCTGTATGAAACAAGTTATACGTTTTTATGGGATCTGAAGAAAAAACACATAAGTGAGAATAACGTAGGCTATAATTGAAACAACACTTATCACACCAAACAATACTTGAACACTATATGGGAGGAACGAGTTCAACTACGTCAGTTAAAGTCATGATGGGGTTTCAGAGGAATATGTTTTTTTAATAAATAGACGTGGAAATGTAATATTGGTGCCAGATGGAAATAAAACTCTTAAAGTTTTTTGTCTGTAAGTCTGAGACACTGAAGTAACAAAATACGGTAACAGTCGAACAAATACAACAATTGTCATTGTTACAATTAATTTTACAAAGTGGATGTCCAAAGAAAAGTGCAATGTGTGTGTGGTTGGCAAAATTTGAATCTGTGACTCTTTAAGCATATCCACAGCAAACTCATATCTTCTGTGATAATCATCTGGATGTAACTGAAGCTTATAAGGAGACAGGTGAAAACGTTTCTTTAAAGCTCTAGGAACTGTTGTTTTCAGAAGTCTTAATAATTATCGGGCACATTATTTTTTGTGTACTGATTTCTTTGGACACTCAACAATCAGGAAGAGAAAAAAAATTTGCTGGGCCATTGGCTAAAAAGAAACTGCCTATTGAAGGATACCATGAATGAATATATAATAGGATGCGAAACTTAATGAGTTACCCGTAACACATACTAGAGGCGCTGTTGTAGAAATTGATCTTGCTGCCAACTGTTCGGGGGAGGGGCGTTATTACATCTAGCAGCGCACCTGGTGACCAAAATGTTAAACTGTGTAGAAAGTATTCCCTCCCACCCTCATCGATATTCAAAACTAACCCAATTTAAAATAAAACATTTACATTTTTATTCTTCACAGCATCTTCTACTGAAAATTCTTACCGGAGCCAACAGGAAGATAAAAGAGATGATCTATTTTACACTACCCAATTAAAATATAACCAGACACAAACAGAAAATAAAGCAAAAGGTTAGATAATTGGGATTGAATTATTTGGGTATTTATTGTACAGCGCAATGGAAAAGTCTGCAAGAACTACTTAGATAGTTCAATTTATCATATTACTATTACTTTACTATACATTCAACAACACTATTTTTACAACGTCCATAAACATCACTGTTTAACATACACTGCTTATACACACACGTAGTATCACTTTGTTCACTTATTAGCAAGTTTCTATCTGCCATCTTGTCTCCTCGAACCACCGCCGTTTGGATTGTAATAATATATTGCAATCCAGACGGCGGTGTCTCGAATAATATCTCGAATGGATAAATAGAGAACTCTGGGTAACCCAACACGTAGTTCTAATGTTTACCACCTACGACGTTGGGCGCTGATCATCTTATTTCAGCCCCCCGCCGCCAGGTGGTGCTGACCGCAGTTTCGCATCCTATTATATATTTATCCATGAGGACACACTGGAAAGAATGGTGAACGGGAGAAGAGTTCGGAGCAGAAGAAGATATTAAATGAATGACAACATTATAGTACATTATGCAACGAGCCTATAATGAAGGTAATTAAGAAGTGAGTATGAATATTTATGAAACGAGCGCAAGCGAGTTTCATAATTTTCATACGAGATTCTTAATTACCTTCATTATAGGCGAGTTTCATACGACTTTTTATGCTCGACCATATTTCTAACTTGATATTATTAATTTTTTTAGCAATGTCCCGTATGTTGTGAGATGTGCGCAGACGCGAAAGTATTGATTTTTTCCGAGGAACAGATGTCCACATTGACCTTGCTAGGCCATAAGAACCTACAGAGATAACATTGAAATTAAATTAGACATTGAAAAACGAGATGACAAATTGAATTTATTTGAATATTATTTACAATTAACGCTAATTATTATAGTAATAGAACATAACCTTCTGCGACAGTATTGGATTTCCAGCCTCCGTGACTTTTCGCTAATTCTCTTTCGATTGCATATCCGAGAATAATCGATACTTGCGGTTTTATAACGGTAGAAAGCTGACCTGTCATTGGCTGAACAGTTGTAACCTGAGTTGTCATTGGCTGAAAGACCTGACCTTTAATGAGTAGGTGTACTTTAATGACATGCATTAAAGGTCTGCTACCAGGTGTATAATTACTACATTTCGGCATGGTCGAGCATAAAGATATTAATTATATGGATCACATGCGGAGACTAAGGAGGAAACGGAAAAGAGGGAAGATTGGGGAATGCTGGGTTTGCAGAGAAGGATCTTCCCTTAGGCAGAAAACTCCATATATCCTATAAACAAAGTATATTATCGCAAGTCAAATACTGTAGTATATTCTAGAACAAATCTCACATAGGTCTAAGTCGTGAGACTCTCCTCTTACTAAGTGCAACCTATAATCGGTGCGGTTTCTGTTCCTTCACACTTCATCCCCGCACTATCCCTGGTCAAAAACGAAACTGCTGAATGGATGATGGAAACCATCCCACCTGGGGGCTAAAGTAGGCAAAACAGCATTCATGTAACTGCGACAATGGGCATGCTGGGAACAATCTTGATGCACGAGCGAGTCCAGCATTGTCATAAACCTGCGGAGAATCAACACTGCCCACTGATGTACACACGGTGCGAGCGTACCTGTAGGGGTAGAATACTGATTGGGGTAGCGGACCGTGAACACAATCCCATGACGCATTGCGAGGAAAGTGTAGGGGGTAGCTGCGTTAGCAGGGAGATGAAATCTATACTACAGCCTGCCTCGGAACAAGAGAGCGTCTCCAGCGAGAGGAAACTGCGAGATCGGGTTACAAGGCCTGGATTTAGTAATGAAAAGGGTTTGTGTGAAGTGTGAATGGAATAAAGCAGCGACAGGTACAATCCAAACAAACACGACAAAGAGCCGTGCGGCGAGCGTGATAGTGTGGAATCAAGACGTCGACTTTGTGGATCATCGCTACAAGACAAGGGGCTGCAACGTCTGATTCAATTTAAATGCTGTCAAGTGAGCAGATATGCACCGGATTTTGAATATAAAGGGTGGAAAGAGAAAAGAAAAAAAAATGCTGTCGAAGGGCGCTGGCATACCGGGTTCGAATCACGGTGACGGTGGAGTCGTATCTGTGGTGAATAATGCAAAGCTTCCTAAGGATATTTCCCCCGTTTCCCTCCATACGCCACAGTCACTCTTCATTTCAATATTCAATAAAATTATTAGACCTATAACAGCATTAACAAAAACGGTGCTGGCGTGATGTAAGACTGTGCACTATTGGATAAAACTTGCGAATATGTCCTGATACGCAAATCTAGTCTTTCAGGTGAAACTCCCTGTACAGCAGATTTGAATAATTTCAAGGGAAAAATTGTTCCGGGACCTCTGGTTGAACGTACCAGCGCTCTCCCAATTGAGCTACCCGGGAACTCCACCGACACCGTCTCAACTTTTCCGTTTATATCCACACAACTCGCGTGGGCTGACGAAATGCCAGAGACCCACATCGAGTGCACACAAACTCTGTGTGACTTGGAATTGTGGTTTTCTGTTAACGTACACAGTGACGCATATATTATGCAAATCTAGTCTTTCAGGTGAAGCTCCCTGTAAAGCATAATATATACGTCACTGTGTACGTTAACAGAAAACCACAATTCCACAGAGTTTGTGTGCACTCGATGTGGGTCTCTGGCGTTTCGTCAGCCCACGCGAGTTGTGTGGATATAAAGGGAAAAGTTGAGACGGTGTCGGGTGGAGTTCCCGGGTAGCTCAGTTGGGAGAGCGCTGGTACGTTCAACCAGAGGTCCCGGGATCGATACCCGGCCCCGGAACAATTTTTCCCTTGAAATTATTAAAAAAAATATATTCAAATGTCCTGATACGTTCATACGTACATGCACCTATTACAATTCTTAAAAAATTACAGGTTTTCCAGAAGAAAACTTTTAAGATTCATTACAGGACTGCCTAGAACTCCTGTTAGATTGATTCATAAAGAACTCGAAATTTTGAAAATTCAAGAATATATCTCAAATCAAGCCTTCTGCACGTACACCAAGTCGTACAGCAGCAAAAACCCATTAATTTCTTCCCTGGGTAAGTATAACCCAGGTTTAGATAAACACAAAAGAGCAAAGAGCGTTCTCCACCCTCTAGCTTGGAACGACAACGTACAAGACGCAAATCAAATTGAACACTAAACAACAGGACTCGACAAACATACATATGTCTTCTAATGCACTAATAATGTTATTTCTCTGTTCCAGGGTCATCACGTTATTGCCTGCATAGATGTATTGAACATGTTCTATTGTATATAATTATTTATGGTTTCTTAATGTATCTGTATTTAAAATTTGTATTTAAAATCATGATCAGGCTTCGAGACTTTGGACCCGATACAATAAGTTTACTGTGGATGTACTATAGGTTGCTGACTCACTGCAGGTAGTGAAAGGTAGAGATGTGTTGAGGTAACAACGTTGCTATTTAGAGTAGAGTACGGTAGTATGGGGGAACACACTCATATGTACATTCTGAAAGTAAATATACATTACACAATGACAATGTCAAAAGAATGTGAAAAACATTTATTCCCCTGTAATTTATAAGCATTTGTGTTTAATTATACACAGTGTTAATGGTGGAAATAAGCATGTAGCAATTTTAATTTCTGCATTTATCCTATTGATAATCTTTAGGAAGTGCAGTTACAGTACCGAATTGCAATGTACCACAAGATACATTTTCAGTGTCTCAAACGTAAATCTTTTTCCGTACTGTAGAAAGCTGCGCTCTACGTCGCATGACGTGATAGGAACAAAACGAAAAAACCTAACATCATTGCAGTCTCTAAGAGACAGTGCTTTATTCTCGGGTGACTCTATGTCCACTAATTTGCAATTTATGTTACACAATGTTCCATATCCGTTATTTTTACATAAAATTGATTTCCACTTCTGTTTCACACGTTCAGTAACCGGTGTACTTGGTGTCTCATTAATTCTCTATGTCATTTCCTCAATTAATTTGAGGGTTTCCGGCATCTCTTGCTCTGACTTTTCTAACCGTGTAATAGTTTCAGACACAGTTTGTATGAAAACCAAATTATTCGTCAGAACCTTCAAATCCAGAGCGTTTCCCTTTGCGTATTTGTTGGCATCCATCCTACAGTACCCCCACCTATTGCACGCTTTACCACTATACTCAGTACGCCGCTATGCGGATTTCCCACTGAACTGCTCTATTGGGTCCGAAGTCTCGAAGCCTGATAATGATTAAAATACATCCTTCCTCCTCAATATATACAGACCCCACTGAAGCCAACTGGCTTGTCGTCAGCACGACACCTCATCCTGCTCTAGGTTTTTCCGTGGTTTCTCTTGAGTAATAAGACAAATGTCGGGATGAGCCCTAAAAGAAATGGGCCACGGACCATTTCCCTTCCCCCACTCTTTCTCTTCTACTTTCACAAAGAACTTGCCAAATTTCTTAGATAAACCCGTAATATGATAATAGGGGAAAATAAATATATTGTAAGTTCACAGGGCTAACGGCTTCGAAGCTGGGTACCTGGTTCTAATGAAGTGCACAGGTAGCAATATAACATGGGGGCATGAGATAGTTACTCTGCCTGTCATAATAAACTCACTTCAGTTACATTCCCCAACGTAAAAAAAAATGATACGTTCAACTTTGACAGTCGCTTTCAACAACCATGTTCAGAAAATATGAAATACTCTAGCATTGTCACAGAACTCTAATGTTTATAATCTCTGACATTCGATAAATCGATCGTCAAAGCTGGAGATGGGCTTCAATTATTCACTATTGTTACATCATTAAAGAAACTAGCAGTAGCCATCTTAGAAATGACGAGTTGCTATCTTGGAACACAAGTTTTTACCTTAGAACTGAACGAGTTACTATTTTAGAACAGGACGAGTTATCTTTAAATTTGACGAGATGTTGATTCGATAAATCGATCATCAAAGTTGAAGATGGGCTTCAATTATTCACTATTGTTACATCATTAAAGAAACGAGCAGTAGCCATCTTAGAAATGACGAGTTGCTATCTTGGAACACAAGTTTTTACCTTAGAACTGAACGAGTTACTATTTTAGAACAGGACGAGTTATCTTTAAATTTGACGAGATGTTGATTCGATAAATCGATCATCAAAGTTGAAGATGGGCTTCAATTATTCACTATTGTTACATCATTAAAGAAACGAGCAGTAGCCATCTTAGAAATGACGAGTTGCTATCTTGGAACACAAGTTTTTGCCTTAGAACTGAACGAGTTACTATTTTAGAACAGGACGAGTTATCTTTAAATTTGACAAGATGTTGATTCGATAAATCGATCATCAAAGTTGAAGATGGGCTTCAATTATTCACTATTGTTACATCATTAAAGAAACGAGCAGTAGCCATTTTAGAAATGACGAGTTGCTATTTTAGAACAGGACGAGTTATCTTTACATTTGACGAGATGCTCTTCTAGAACTTCAAGAATTGCTGCCTTGCAATAAGACAAGCTGGCATTTTAAACATAATTGAGGGGATCAGAAGCAAAGGGGTATAAGTACACTTAAGTTATTCGTGAGAAAATGTGGTTGAAAGTACTTAAGATTTCGTAAAGCCGTGAAAATTTTTATTTCAATTTTAGTGTGTGATGTGGTCAAAAGATGTATCCCTTACCACTAAAATTTTAGATGTTTTAGCTTGCCCTGGATGCACTTAAATCATGTTCTTAGAAATATCACTTGTACCCCTTTGCTTCTGACCCCCTCAATTGTGATCTAAGGACTTGACAGTTGCCACCTGAGAAATGACGAGTTGCTATTTTAGAACACAAGTTTTTATCTTAGAACTGGACGAGTTGCTATTTTAGAACAGGACGAGTTATCTTCAAATTTGACTAGATACTCTTATTTAGTAGTATTTATTTATTTAACCTGGTAGAGATAAGGCCGTCAGGCCTTCTCTGCACCTCTACCAGGGGATCACAACTATAATATCAAGAATAAAATTACAATTAATATTAAATTTACAATTACAATAAAAATTAAAGCACGAGAAGATTACCTGATTAATGAGAGCTAGACAATCTATCATAGAAGTTAAGAACAAAGAATATTTTTGTATTTACTGAATTACAAATTGAACCTTGAATAACAAAATTCTATTACCGGATATTGAAATATTTTGTGGTAGATTAAGAGAACTATTTACAAGAAACCATGTCTGAACGAGTCTCAATTACTGGCCAAGTGCCTAGTAAGTTTGTGTTTGAATTCAATTTTATTTCGACAGTCCCTGATGCTAGCAGGTAACGAATTCCAGAGTCTTGGCAAGGCTATTGTGAAAGAAGATGAGTATGAGGAGGTGCGATGGGATGGTATTGTTAGTATTGTTTCATGGCGAGAGCGTGTGTTCAGATTGTGGTGAGAAGAAAGGTAAGTGAAGCGAGACGACAGGTACGAAGGAATAGAAGAGTTCAAGATTTCGAAAAGAAAAAGAAGTGAATGTAAATTTCTTTTCTTATCTAGCTTAAGCCAACCTATTGCTTCCAGGAATGGGGTAATATGATCATATTTACGAACATTGCTTACAAAACGTACACACAAATTATGAGCACGTTGAAGTTTCGTTTTGTTGTCGCTGGAAAGGTCAGTCTGTAAAATGTCAGCATAGTCAGAATAGGGAAATACAAGCGTCTGCACAAGGGACTTTTTTAAGCAAGAGGGGAGATGAACATTTATCCTTTTTAGCACATGGATAATAGAATATACTTTTCTGCAGGTTTCTGTGATTTGCATGTCCCAGTTGAGATTATTATCCAGAACTTCAAGAATTGCTACCTTGCTGGTATTTTAAACATAATTGTGACCTAATAACCTATTAGTTGCTATGTACCTAGAAACTTGACAACTGCCATATTAAAAATGACGAATCGTTACATTTAACCATGACGCATTGTTATCGTAAAACATGAGTTACCGTATTAAGAAATGGCGACTTCTCTTAAAATATGAGTATCGTTCTAAAATATAATGAATGCTATCTAAATTATACTAGAATAGGCTGGTAAATTAAAACACAAATAATTGGTTTCTTAATGGTGATAATCTGCTATCTCAAATTTCATTTCTTCTTTATAAATAAATATAGCATTGTAACCTACTTCCTCTCTAATGCAAACGAATATAAATAGAAATGGACGAAAAAAAGAAAAGAAAACTTTTTTTTCTCATTTCCCCTTCTCCTTAGCCTATTATATATCTCTTGCGTATTCGAAATGTTTAACCTACTATTATAGTGCTATTTCATTTAAAATGTCTTATCTTTAGTGCTAAGACAAAGTTGTACAGCATATATATGAATTGCACTACATAAATTATTACATTTAATTAGAAACACAATAAAGCTGATATATGCAAGAATACAACACTGTAATCGGTCCATACAGAAAGGGCTTCAGTCACAAATTTTTAAAGACGAGATATAGATGGAAATCATATCTTTATGGGTGGCTCCATCAGCCTGTGCAGAAAGATATTCAGTCCAATGTTTGGAAAGACAGAAACTGAAGCGTCAGGCTCAGAGTTCTATGCAGAAAGGAATAGAGTAGGCATTTACAGAATGTTTTCTTTAGTTTTCTCAAAACTAGGTCTAATGGACTAAAGCCCTTTCTGTATGGAGCGATTCGTATGTATACTCATCAGATTTCGTGCTGCACGTATGCCACTGATGTACAACCTCCACGACACTCACCTGAAAAGAAAGAAACATGGTATGAGTATGAAAGTCACCAATAGATAAGTAAGCTTTAATTACATTGTCTCATAAGAGTGACCAAGAAAATAAATAACCCTTCAAATATATATCAGAGACAGAAATGCATTTTCTGCACAGATACATTAGGCCTATATTTAAAACGCAATACAAAATTATTAGAATTATTCTTGTTACAAAAACACAAAATGAGAAGTATGAGTTTCATATGAATCGCCCTGTACAATACGTCTTTAAGAGTATGTAGTACAGAACTTCTCTTGGCCGTAAACAAATGTGTAGGCCTCTTAGTTTGAAACCTTTCACACCAGTGCCTGTTCGCAGCTCGAGTATACATGTAACATAAATCAAAAGACAGCCTACATAAACTTCGTGCTTTTGAAGAAGGAATGAGTGCAGTTGTAATTCTAAATTACTGTTCCGGATTTACTTCTCTAATACACAACTTTAAAAAACCGCGACGAAATTCATTTAAAAAATATATAACATTGAAGTATTTAAGAGGGAGAAGAGCTCGTACGTCTGGATAATCTATTTCATTACGAGAACCACAATATTAAAGTTGTAGTACTGTATACACATCAACAGTCGTAATAACCTTTTGAAATAAATGTACTCTTATGTATAAAATACGACATATAAATGCTAAGGTACGGTATAAAGAAGGTTTTCATCAAATGTTTTCCTGCGTTCTCTATTTTCCTTTTCCATTTTCCGTTCAGATTTTCCTCATAGGCTACTTTCGCTTTGCCTTCCTCTCCTATCCCTGAGTTTATTATGCTACTTTCCCTTAATTCTTCCGTTTCTTATCCTACTCTTCCATCTTCCTTCCGTTTTTATCTTATTTTCAAGTCTTTCTTCCGTTTATTATCCTACTCTCCGTTCTTTCTTGGTTTCTTATCCTACTCTCCCGCCTTTCTACCGTTTCTTATCCTACTCTTCCATCTTCCTTCCGTTTTATCCTATTTTCACGTCTTTCTTCTGTTTCTTATCCTACTCTCCGTTCTTTCTTCGTTTCTGATCCTACTCTACGCCTTTCTTCCGTTTCTTATTCTACTCTCCGTTCTTTCTTCTTTTCTTATTCTACTTTACCGCTTTTCTACCGTTTCTTCTTCTACTTTCCGGCCTTTCTACCGTTTCTTATCCTACTCTTCCATCTTCCTTCCGTTTTTATCCTATTTTCAAGTCTTTCTTTCGTTTCTTATTCTACTCTCCGTTCTTTCTTGTTTTCTTATTCTACTCTACCGCTTTTCTACCGTTTCTTCTTCTACTTTCCGGCCTTTCTTCCGTTTCTTATCCTACTCTTCCATCTTCCTTCCGTTTTTATCCTATTTTCAAGTCTTTCTTCCGTTTCTTATCCTACTCTCCGTTCTTTCTTGGTTTCTTATCCTACTCTCCCGCCTTTCTTCCGTTACTTATCCTACTCTTCCATCTTTCTTCCGTTTTTATCCTATTTTCATGTCTTTCTTCCGTTTCTTATCCTACTCTCCGTTCTTTCTTCATTTCTTATCCTTCTCTATCGTCTTTCTTCCGTTTCTTATTCTACTCTCCCGCCTTTCTTCCGTTTCTGATCCTACTCTTCCATCTTTCTTCTGTTTTATCCTATTTTCACGCCTTTCTTCCGTTTCTTATCCTACTCTCCCGCCTTTCTTCCGTTTCTTATCCTACTCTTCCATCTTTCTTCTGTTTTATCCTATTTTCACGCCTTTCTTCCGTTTCTTATCCTACTCTTCCATCTTTCTTCCGTTTTTATCCTATTTTCACGTCTTCCTTCCGTTTCTTATCCTACTCTCCGGTCTTTCTTCATTTCTTATCCTACTCTACCGTCTTTCTTCATTTCTTATCCTACTCTCCCCTCTTTCTTTCGTCTCTTGTCCTACTCTCCCGCCTTTCTTCCGTTTCTTAACTTACTCCCGTTTATCGTCCTATGCTCCCGTTTCTTATTCTACTCTCCCTTCTTCCGCTACTTTACCATAATTATTCTGTTTATTCTACTATTTCGTCTTCTTTTGCATTCTCTCATCTACTTTTCCTTTTTTCAGTCCTTCTGTTCTAATTTCTATCTCTCTTTTTTCTTGCTCTTCATGTCCATTTTCTTTGTCTTTTTTTTTTTTTTTTGTTATAATTGATAGATGTCCGCCTCTGCATCAACGTGCCCCATATTGCTCATTACTTAAGATATTTATTAATTTTCGAAACCTGAGAATTTATTAAACTTCGACCAAAATCCGTTATTAATTTTCGAGTTGTTTCAGACTCACAAACGGTCAAAGTAAACTTGGGGGGATGCGACTGTCTACCTAAAAAGATGTATTTATTCAGAGAACAGGGGGGTTAAAGTTTGTTTAGCTTCCCCATAGCATAGCGCTAGCTTGGGTACCGAACTTCTCTCTAAATGTCCCCGGGCTGTTTTAGTAGCTTCGACGCACGCCAATAAAATTTAACGGCTTGAGGAAAACATCTGCGAGTGGAGACCACTACGCTAATTACAAGCAGCGTCACTCATCTCGAATGCAGACAAATCTCTACTTCCACTACAAAGTCAGCGGAACTTCGAAAGAACTTTTGTTACTATGTAACAAACATTTTGCAAAAGTTGGATACAGGAAGGAATTTAGATGATTTTAAAACACGAGATGATGAGCTACATATTGCTAAGAATAGTATAATAGGCCTATACAGGGTGGAAGCGAAATAACCTTGCAGATTTTCAGAGCGAATAACTCATGCTGTATGTAAAAAAAGAACTGTAATATCATATTGGTGGAAAGTTCCTAGTTTTTACAGAAAAAATAAATGTTTTTCCCAAATGTTTAACAACTTATTCGGTAACAGTTACGGGTAGGGTCATGGTTTTTGTCCATATCGATAGAAATCCAATAAGGAATAATTTATCCCTCTGGCGTATTTCAATAATGTAGAAGGTTTTCGTGCAAGGAACTGGCTAACATAACCCATTATCTTCTGGCTTAGTTGCCTCATGAGTGATGTGTTAATGCTGTCACGAGATTCAACATTTTCTTCATACAGTTCACTAAACAACCACCACCTCGAAATTTAATGTGCAAAAAATAGCCTATACAGCGTCAACCTTAAGTAATGTCATTAATTTCATGGGGTTATTCCTTCAGATATTTCAAACGAAAGAGTTTAACACAATCTTTCTCGTTTTTGCTACCTTTCCAAGACAAAAATTGTTTCATGTCAAACACTTCATACAGTGTTTTGGGAAAGCCATCGATTTAATTCCCAATACGCTCAATCAATTTAGGAGAGCAGTGTATTATGACTGTAAATGATTGGAAGAATTTTAGATTTTTTCCTTTAATTGTGCAGAAAATTGATATGGATGAATGTAAGTTTTCGTTCTGAAAAGAAATTTTAAAATTTTTACATTTTTTTGGATCAAACTTCTGCATTTTTAAGGTACAAAACTAAAATTCTTTAAAAATTTTACTATCATAATACACTGCGCTCTTAAATCCAATGAGCATATTTGGAATTAAATCAATGGCTTTCCCAAAACACACTATGAAATGTTTCATATAAAACAATTTTTATGTCTAAAACAAAGCAAAAACGAGCACTCACGGACAGGAGAACGCGAATTCGATTATGCGCACTGTTCAAAACATACAGAGGAGAGCCTGCCTGGAGAGAAATAGAAAATAGGTTGCAGCCGCCAAATTACTCTTCAAGGAACGACCACTCATATAAATTGAGGGAAAGAAGGCAGAGGACGGACACTGGAAAGTTTTCTTTTCTCAATCGTACTATCAGGGACTGGAATGCTTTACCTGCAGACTTACTAAAGGCTTTACCAACAACCAAAAATGTATTTAAAAATAGGCTTAAGGACTTTACTAATAGACGGAAATTATACACAGTATTTAAAGGGTGTAAATGATATGTTGTTATTGAAGTGTTGTATCAGTGAAGAATTATGTTGTGTCAGTGAAGTGTGTTGTATCAGTGAAGAAGTATGTCGTGTCAGTGAAGTGTGCTGTGTAAGTGAAACGTGTTCCTATCACTGAAGCTTTATAGTTTATAGTGGCAGTGCATAGTATTTGAACAGTGAAATGTTTTTGAAGTGTTAGTAAAATCAGGATATAATCAGTGAAATGTGTCGTAGTTCCATTGCAGTGAGTGAGTTGACAGCGAAATGAGTGTAATTTGAAAGGTACTTGTGCAGATATGAACATATCATACTCGTGGGTTTTAGTTCGATCTTAGTTTTAAGATACAAATTAGATTTATTTCAAATGTTATTTTAAGTGATCGTTTCATTTAATTTAGTATATTCCATGTTGTTGTTGTTGTTGTTGTTATTATTATTATTAATTATTATTGTTAGTATTAATTATTAGTATTATTATTAATTGTATTTTTAATTATTAAGTTTATTATTGTCATTACTGAGTGTAATTAGTTACCACTGTCACCGGGTATATACCCACTGCAGTGTGAATAAATACATACACATACATACTGATATGGAAAATTGTATTAAATTTTTTGTTTGAAATATCTCGTAGAATATCTCCTTCAAATTAACGACATTACTTACAGTTTAGCCTGTATATGCCAATTCGGGAGACATCCCCCCCCCCTTTCTGTTCTAACGGAATTTTTGTAATTAATAGAAATAACGAGCCTATAATGGTAGTAATTAAGACTCGAGTATGTATGTTTATGAAACGAGCGCAAGTGAGTTTCATAATTTTCATACGAGCGTCTTAATTACTATTATAGGCAAGTTTCATACGACTTTTTATGATCGACCATATTTCTAACTTGAAATTATTCATAAGTATTCATGTTATTCTTATCTGACTGAGGAGCGGAACTGACCTTGTCCAATACCTCGTAAATTGTGAAATAGATGTGCACAGACGCGAAAGTATTGATTTTTTCCGAGAAACAAATGTAAAGATGCTATGCATCTTCCGAAAATGAGTTTATGGATTTTGATTTTCTCCAACCCACGAATTGTACATAGAATTTTTCGTACATGTATCTTGATTTTTGTGGCAATAAGTTGTTAGTCACATCGAGTGCTTTTGCCGAAATTTCCGGCGGTGTAACCTGGAGCTCGTTATCACTAGTGTCCGCCATTTTACTTTGTCTAATCTCGCGATAATTGTCTTTCGATTGCATATCCGAGAATAATCGATACTTGCGCTTTCATATTGCTACAATGGTATTTTCTGATTGGTGGAACACCTGAACTTTAACGAATATGTGTACTTTAATGAGGTCCATTAAAGGGCTGCTACCAGATGTATAATTACTACATTTCGGCATGGTCGAGCATAATAGTACATTATGCAACGAGCCTATAATGATAGTAATTAAGAATTGAGTATGGATATTTATGAAACGAGCGCAAGCGAGTTTCATAATTTTCATACGAGCTTCTTAATTACCATTATAGGCGAGTTTCATACGACTTTTTATGCTCGACCATATTTCTAACTTGAAATTACCGGTATTCAGATGTATACATTTTATTTGTATCAGACAAGATCGGAAGTGACCTTGTTTTAGGTCGTGAATTGTGAGATGTGCGCAGACGTGAAAGTATTGATTTTTTCCGAGGAACAATAATGTCATTGACCTTGTGTAATCCCGTTAAACGTGGTATAACTTTGATTATTGAATTCGACATTGAAAAACGAGATGACAAATTGAATTTATTTCAATATTATTTACAATTAACGCTAATTATTACAGTAACAGAACATAACCTTCTGCGACAGTATTGGATTTCCAGCCTCCGTGACTTTTCGCTAATTCTCTTTCGATTGCATATCCGAGAATAATCGATACTTGCGGTTTTATAACGGTACAAAGCTGACTTGTCATTGGCTGAACACATGTAAGCTGAGTTATCATTGGCTGAAGACCTGTACTTTAATGAGTAGTTGTACTTTAATGACATGCATTAAAGGACTGCTACCAGGTGTATAATTACTACATTTCGGCATGGTCGAGCATAAAATATTTAATAGGCCTATTGTGCTTTGTGGAGGATGAATTTCTTCGCTGAAATGAAAAATTCGCTAGAGTAGTGGTTGTTACTTGGACATTTGAGAAGGAGATGATACAATACAGAGATGCCTGTGTCAAATTTAACCACGAACACACGCTTACTATTGTATCCTGGATGTAGCCTAAGTGTTCATATTCTCTGCATTGCGCACGCGCACTGAGGCAGATCACGATAATTAAACGAACTTGTATCATGTTCGTTGATGCGTTCAGAATTTTAAGAACATGTTACGGAGAGGCAAGCGAAAGAAACGGACATCATGCAGTGTGTCTAGTATGTAAATAGGCAACGCATATTCTTCTAGTCGTGATAGCCCGTCACTTGCAGACACGCACAGCTGGCGGCAATATTTAAATAATGCAAAATTAACATGACGTAACTGCCACGGGCGAGATTCGAATTTGAGACCTCGGAAACCAATATGCCCGATACCGCAGCTCATAACAGCAACCGATGTGACCGCCACCACACAATATTATGAGGTTGGCAGCACTGCGGAGCGATGCCCCCCGCCGTGTACGTGTTCACCAGCGTCCGCTTATTTAATTATCGATAGCTTATCTGATGAACATATGTTTATTTATTGGGTGTTTATCTAATTAATATCCGCTGGCCTTTCTAGACCTTGAACAACTTCGGTGTTCGCTCTCATCCAGATTAGCTTCCTCTGGCTCACGCTACAAGGGCGCTCGGTGGGTCTTTGACGTGGCATCAGCGTGACGCTAATCCTCAACACTAATGCAAAACAAACCTGTGAATATCACAGAAAGTAGTGACAAAGCTGTGAATTACC
The DNA here is from genome assembly GCF_040183065.1 of Periplaneta americana. Lineage (NCBI taxonomy): Eukaryota > Metazoa > Arthropoda > Insecta > Blattodea > Blattidae > Periplaneta > Periplaneta americana. The sequence continues at coordinate 3,365,418 of NC_091121.1, forward strand.
GTCACTGTTAAGACTGCCGAGTTTATCGATAGAAGATATTTTTACTCTTGTTGCATTTCACTGCCGGTTGTCATTACTTCTTGCATTAAAATGAAAGCTTACTACTACGAATAATCGGGCGAAAGATACCTAGACAAGAATAAACAAGTGTAGGCTATATAGTATTTGTGTAACTAGAAAAGGCGTTTGACTGTGTGGATTGGAACAAACTGTTGGACATTCTAAAGAAAATAAGTGTGGATTGAAAAGACAGGAGGATGTTGAGTAACCTATATATAAAAGAACGAGTCAAAGTCAGGATAGGAGAAGAAATGTCTAAAGGAAGTGAAATAGGGAGAGGATGTCCTTTATCATCTACTCTATTCAACATCTACTTGGAGGATTTGGTGGGAGGAGTGATAATAATAATAATAATAATAATAATAATAATAATAATAATAATAATAATGATAATAACAACAATAATAAAAATAATAATACTAATACTTACTGGCTTTTAAGGAACCCGGAGGTTCATTGCCGCCCTCACATAAGCCCGCCATTGGTCCTTATCCTGAGCAAGATTAATCCACTCCCTATCATCATATCCCACCTCCATCAAATCCATTTTTAATTATCTTCCCATCTACGTCTCCGCCTCCCTAAAGGCCTTTTTTCCTCTGGCCTGCAAACTAACACTCTATATGCATTTCTGGATTTACCCATACGTGCTACATGCCCTGCCCATCTCAAATGTCTGGATTTAATGTTCCTAATTATGTCAGGTGAAGAATACAATGGGTGCAGTTCTGCGTTATGTAACTTTCTCCATTCTCCTGTAACTTCATCCCTCTTAGCCCCAAATATTTTCCTAAGCACCTTATTCTCAAACACCCTTAACCTATGTTCATCTCTCAAAGTGAGGGTCCAACTTTCACAACCATAAAGAACAACCGGTAATATAACTGTTTTATAAATTTTAACTTTCAGATTTTTTGACAGCAGACTGGTTGATAAAAGCTTTTCAACCGAATAATAAAAAGCATTTCCCATATTTATTTTGTGTTTAATTTCCTCCCGAGTATCATTTATATTTGTTACTGTTGCTCCAAGATATTTGAACTTCTCCACCTCTTCAAAAGATAAATCTCCAATTTTTATATTTCCATTTCGTACAATATTCTCGTCACGAGACATAATCATATACTTTGTCTTTTCGGGATTTACTTCCAAACCTATCACTTTACTTGCTTCCAGTAAAATTCCCGTGTTTTCCCTAATCGTTTGTGGATTTTCTCCTAACATATTCACGTCATCCGCAAAGACAAGCAGCTGATGTAACCCGTTCAATTCCAAACCCTCTCTGTTATTCTGGACTTTCCTAATGGCATACTCTAGAGCAAAGTTAAAAAGTAAAGGTGATAGTACATCTCCTTGCTTTAGCCCACAGTGAATTGGAAAAGCGTCTGACAGAAACTGAAATAATAATAATAATAATAATAATAATAATAATAATAATAATAATAATAATAATAATAATAATAATAATAAAAATAATAATAATAATAATAATAATAATAATAATCAGAGTTAAGGCCATAAGGCCTTCTGTTCCACTCAAACAGCCTTAATCAATACAATACATATTTAAATTACGAATATTTACACTACACTTAAAAGGTTCTCCAGCAATATTCTTCAGTTAAGTTTTAACGACTAGTAGACTACATATTTATTTAAATTTAGATAAACCTATAAGGTGAAGTAGTAACTTAATTTATGAGCTAATTTAATTAAATCAATTATAATTAATTTGAGATTTGAGATAGCTAGTAAAATGATGAAAATTAATTTAATATAAGCTTACTAGGACTATGTTACAGGGAGAAAAAAAATATATATACATCTAAAATATATTTCTATAATGAGAATATTAATGTAATTGCCATTAGAGGTTTTGTAAATCTATTTAGAGAAATTAATGATAATAATAAGAATGGACAGATGTAAGTTTCATTATATGTAATAAATATTAATTATTACTATATTAATTATTGATGGTAGGAGCAAGAGGAATAAAGTGCATAAGATTTGCTGATGATATGGGGTTGTTAGCCGAATGGGATGAAGATAAATGCAAACAAGACGAAGACCATGGTTGTCGCAAGAAAAATAAACACGGTAAACTTGCGAATTCTGAATGAGACAGTAGAGCAAGTGGACAGCTTCAAATACTTGAGGTGTACTACACGTATAAGCAGTAACATGAGCTGCTGCCAGGAAGTCAAAAGAAGGATAGCAATGGCAAAGGAAGCTTTTAATATAAAAAAATAAGCATCTTCTGAGGACCTCTTGAAAAAAGAATTAAGGAAGAGATTAGTGAAGTGCTTTGTGTGGAGTGTGGAATTGTATGGGGCAGAAACATGGACATTACGACGAAGTGAAGAGAAACGACTAGAAGCGTTAGAAATGTGAATATGAAGAAGAATCGAGAGTGTGAAGTGGCCAGACAGAATAAGAAATGAAGTAGTGTTGGAAAGAGTGGGTGAAGAAAGAATGATATTGAAACTGATCAGAAAGAGAAAAAGGAGTTCGTTGGTTCACTGGCTGAGAAGAAACTGCCTACTGAAGGATGCACTGGAAAGAATGGTGAACGAGAGAAGAGTTCGGGGCAGAAGAAGATATCAGATGACAGACAACATTAAGATATATGGATCACATGAGGAGACTAAGAGGAAGACAGAAAATAGGAAAGATTGGATGGGTTTGCAGTGAAAGACCTGCGATTGGGAGAACACTTATGTATGTGGTAATGTTATACGTAATCTCTTGGTTCACAAATTTGATATTTTACTTCAAAACAAAATTGTTACAATGTCTTTATGACTGTCAAAGCAAACATGTTAAAATATAAAAATGAAATATTATTATTCAAAACAGGACTTGAACATAATTAATAGGCCTACAAGAAATGATAACAATTAATCTGCATTCAATCACTACAAATGCAGGAGTTAGATACTGGAAAAGTCCTTTCATAACGGTCAAAGTGCCTCCAAGCCAAATGTCACAATTCTGGAAACTGTTTTACATTTGAAGCGTCCATTCCAAAACTGTCTAAATCCAATTTTTTTTTAATTTAAATAATAGCGGTTTCGTCATCTGCCTAAATGTCTCTAGCAATTTTCTAATGAATGTTGTGCCTAAATTCCCTCTTTCCTTCCGTAAATAAGCTTCAAATATGACGAACACTGCAAACAATTAGGAAAAAAGTTATCAGTTTTTGGCGTTTCCTGAAAATTGTTAAGAATGGATGTAGACAGTTTTGGAATTGGAGGCTTCATTTATATTTGACAATTCACTGTTTTTCCATTTTCACTATCTGACCTTCTAAGGCGTGCCTATAGGCACAGAATAACACGCAATTTACAATAATGGTTGTACATGAATGGGCACACGAAAAAAAAATATATATATAGATGAAAATTTAAGATAAAATACAGATTTTCAATCACAAATATATAATTAAAGAATTATGTGGAGTGTTTACCATATAGGTGATTTTTTAAGATGGCAACTGAGTATTTAATTCTGTTTTGGACAATTTCGTCTTGAATATCTTTGCCTAATTTATATTTCCCTTTCCACGTCACAAAAATTTAGGGACTGTTCCTCGGGACCCCAACAGGAGGCCTGTCACTGCGATACTCTGGACGTTGTATTTGTTACGGAAGTATGGCGTTGTTAAATTAATACATAAGCGTTATTAACCCTTAAATTGGCAAAACTTCATTTCTCACACTAGTTTATTAAACCGTGTCGGACTGTAAAGAAAACAACTATCGCAATGTCCATATTTTATAGGGTAAACTACGGTCTGTTGGACAGTCGGGCATGTTGGACACTCTGTACTTTAACGTGTTACCTCGCCACTTGTGGGCACCACATTCTGCTAGAAGTCAATGACGGAAGTAGCCACGAGTGGGGATACTTCCGTAAGGAATAAAACTTATCGCAAATTATTTTTAAAGAAACTTTTGTTATGAAACATTTTTCACAAAAGTCAATAATAAGCGAGATATTTCGATTTATTTAATTCAGGCCCCCTTATAACCCCCCTTTTAAATAATGTATTTTGAATGCCATATAGCCTAAAATCTAAGTTACAACGAACTTAATTTATATTACAATTTTCATATAAATCGGTTGAGCCATTATCGCGTGAAAAGGTAACAAACATACAGACAGACATACAAACAAAAATTTCAAAAATGCGATTTTCGGTTTCAGGGTGGTTAATTATATATGTTAGGACCAATTATTTTTGGAAAATCGAAAATTACCAGAAAAATTTCGGCTACAGATATATTATTAGTATAGTTGGTGCGTTCTCCAAATATCCCAGCCAGAAGCTGTAGAGGTTATAAAAACGTTTCACACGTCATAAAGACGTCGCCATAGCGACACGTGTGCCGCTGCTCTAATGGAGCTAATGAAGAAAGTAATGAGCGCATTAGGTCTAGTTTGTCGCTGATGTGACGTCACGGGCACTGCTCGAGGAGCCCGTCCGCTCCACGAGGCATCGCATGTGAATATTATGCGCGCCGCTGTCTGAATTCCGCATGTGATCCGCTGATATACAATTCAAACTGGCCCGTTCTGTTTGTTCTTCCTGAGAGCAAAGCCAACATGACGGGTCTCCTGGACCAGAAAAGCGTTAAAATCATAACTGAAAACTGTTTCAATGCTACGTCACACACAGCCGTTTCATCGGAGAGAATACTATCAAATATTTCGCAGCCAACTGCCCAGTATTGTTTTCGTAAAAAGTACAGCGCGTAACATAGGAAGTGGGACAAAGTTTAGGAGTGAGATCTCCATCTGAAACCAGTACTGCTTCCGACTCATACCTAATTATGATTGACTTATCTTGACAGTAAGTGCTCTAAGCGGGTATCTTCCATGTCCATGAAGGTACGTGAACATAATATCATTGGTATTATTCTCGTCTGGAAACGTCCACATAGGCTACTTTTCTGATTTCCTGAAAATCATTTCAGGACTGATGCTGTACACATATCAAACAATCTCTACAACAGTGATGTCAAAGCAAGCGCATTTTTCTGACCTTGACGTCGTGCGCGGGCATCAAGCGCTAAGTTTCGAAAGAGGAAGGGTTGTGTATATGAATAAGCAGCCTGTTGGATTAAGAAAACAGTGGTGCACAAACTTCAAACGGAACGTGAAATTTTATGTCGTTATTTTTATATGACTTCTTTCTGTTTTTAATTATCTATATTGTCTGTAAAACAAAAGTACTAACACTGATTTCTTTATATTGCACTTGTGTTTTAAACGTTAATAACATAATAAAGAGTTAAGAGGGAATATTCACATAAATTCCATAGTAGCATAATATTATACTGTACTAAATGGATGAAACACATCATTCATAAAGAAAGTGATATCCCAAAAAAAGAGATTGAGTATGACATGATAAGTTGAAATTGTTATTCATGGTATCTTTAGCTTTAGCAAAGTTACCTAGGTGCTGTATATGTTTTAAGTGTAACTAATATTCCATAACAAAACTCTTATCGCATTATGCTTTTAAGGTGATATTGGTGAGCAACTTCCTATCATCAGAATATTAAATTATTTTCTCGAAGTGTGCTGAAGCTATAGAGCTGACATTTTTCGAAAACGTGGGCACGTATCTTTTGCTTATGATGTAACAGTAGTTGCTTTGTTAATTCATTTTCTTACAGACAATTTCCATGCGAATATTTTCAAAATTTTCAATACACTATCTTCAGTAATACGTATTTACGGTATATTAGATTTACGAAAACATTCTGTAAGGCTACTAAATAAATAGGCATATATCTGAAAAATTCACTTTTCTATAAAAAAAAGTTGAGAAAATATTTCTTTTGAACAAAACAATCAAACTTGTAAAAAATTAACATTAAAATTAAAACTTACATTCTTATAATGCACTTATACTTCTCAGACAAATCTAAAAATTAACATGGATACAGTTTTATTAAGTTCTCTTCCTTTTATCTATTGAATCAGTGCTGGCCATCCCTGAATATAGCTCGACCAAGCGGCATGTACCACCTCTTTCGTATGTCTCTTTCCTTTCCGCTGTAAAGCGCTCAGGCTCTCCTGGGCTCTAAAGCGCGCGTGTGCTCCTGTGGGCATCAACTGACATGCCTGCTGTACACATATCAAACAATCTCTACAATATAGAGCCCACCAAAAGATCGACCTAGGCAATGTTGAGAAGCTGGAACAGGCTTGTAGTCTATCCTTGCAGTGAAAAAAGAAGACAAATAGCCTAATATCCCTCTTACTGACTTATGAATAGCCGGGAAATAACTTCTTTGCTTGAATCATTCCCGAAGACAATCTATCCAATGGCTTTATACGACGAAATAGGTGCTACTGATGGGTCGTACTTTGTAGTCTTGTGGCTTCCAAGCTTGCCATTACCACTATATCAAATGATCGCGGGTTCAGCCTATGGCTAGGGTCGATGGATTTTAAAATCATTAACATGTCTTCTTCACTAGGTGAAGTAAAGTTCGAGGTAACGGAAAAAACACTGTAGGTAACTGAGGAGGTTCTCGGGGTAAATTTGGGTGCCATTTCTCATCGATATGAAAATCTGAGTCAGTTAAAACAGCAGTGAAAGTGCGCATGCGCTTGTCCGCCTCCACATACGGCGTACAGACAGACCACTTTATGTAACCTCGTGAATTCGGGTCAAAAAAAGTTTCATAGGACACTGAACTAAGATGAAAGACTCCAGTGTTTCGAACAATGGCGAAACGAACGAGATAGATTGGTCCTTATGTTAAACAGCTTGTGAAATAATAGGCCTACAATAAATAGCATAAAAACAAAAAACAAAAAATAAGAAACCATGGTGCAAAATAAATCGCTGTTTACGTTGTCATAGTTACACATTGCATTAAGGAACTAATATCCACAATATGTTCGCAGTTGCATACAAGATAGGCACAAGTAACAGCTTTTAAAACTTATTGCTGCACAGACAAGCAGATGTAATTAGTAACAAAGCACGGCTCTGTGACATGCATTACTTAATCAATCTCGGTCTCACAACACCATTTGTACGGCAAATAAACACTCCGCCTAGCAGGACAACAGCTTCTTTCAGACGCCCTCTGTGTGTTGAGGTGTCTAATAATCGCTTTAATGGATTTAAGTAATCACACCATCTGTCTGAGCACCAAGTGCTGCAACGCAGCTGACTTCGAGACAGGGGCAAGAATTCGGAGTGAGCAATGGACGAAGAACTTGCCCAATGGCTGACGCACTCTCTGATTTGTTGACTTAAGGCCGGTTGCAGAAAAACCGATCAGATATGATCAACGAACAAGAAGGGTTTGATTGGCATCAGTTCTATTTTCGTAGCACAAAGAGCAAACAACATTTGATCGGAAATCAATTTTCCATCAGTTTTGATCAACAGATTTTTCTTGTTTATAGTGAAGTTACAGAAATTTATATAGGAAATATCATGATCAACGAACAAGGAGGGTTTGATTGGCATCAGTTCTATTTTCGTTGCACAAAGAGCAATCAACATTTGATCGGAAATCAATTTTCCATCAGATTTGATCAACAGATTTTTCTTCTTTATAGTGAAGTTACAGAAATTTGTATAGGAAATAGCATGATCAAAGAACAAAGAGGGTTTGATTGGCATCAGTTCTATTTTCGTTGCACAAAGAGCAATCAACATTTGATCGGAAATCAATTTTCCATCAGATTTGATCAACAGATTTTTCTTGTTTATAGTGAAGTTACAGAAATGTATATAGGAAATAGCATGATAAACGAACAAGGAGGGTTTGATTGGCATCAGTTCTATTTTCGTTTCACAAAGAGCAATCAACATTTGATCGGAAATCAATTTTCCATCAGGTTTGATCAACAGATTTTTCTTGTTTAAAGTGAAGTTACAGAAATGTATATAGGAAATAGCATGATCAACGAACAAGGAGGGTTTGAGTGGCATCGGTTATATTTTCGTTGCACAAAGAGCAATCAACATTTGATCGGAAATCAATTTTCCATCAGGTTTGATCAACAGATTTTTCTTGATTATAGTGAAGTTACAGAAATTTATATAGGAAATAGCAGGTAGTTACATTCCTCTAAAATGATCTAATAGATCCTTCTGATGAAGAAATTTTCAAACAATACGAAGAAATGAAGCTGTGTTGAAAATAGAGGTTGAAGAAAGAATGATGCTGAAACTGATCGGGAAGAGAAAAAGAAATTGGTTGGGTCACTGATTGAGAAGAAACTGCCTACTGAAGGATACACCGGAAGGAATGGAGAACGGAAAAAAAGGTCTGGACAGAAGAAGATATCAGATGACAGACGACATTAAAGATATATTATGGATCATATGCGGAGACGAAGAAGAAGGTTGAAAATAGGAACGATTGGAGAATGCTGGGTTTGCAGTGAAAGACCTGCCATTAGGCAGAACACTATGTAGGCTATGTATATGTACAAAAAAATAATCGGTAAATGTTCACGAGCGATGTCTGACGTCATATTATAGTGAATGACGTCGTGACCGAAAAATTATAACTTTTTTTTTCTGCTTCACCGGAACACAATCCGTCTTCTCATTTTTTATTATATTTCTTAAAACCTTCTACGATGTTTAATAAGAGGGCTCTGTTATTGCCAGAAAAATTTTGCCCCTCACGTTTTTAGTTCGGTTAGTTTCTTTTACTTTATGCCGTAGACCATACAGATGGAATCCGTCTGTTTTAATTCCACACAAAGCATTAATTTCTTTTGTTGATCGATCTCACTTACAGGGCACCAGATTGGCCGTGCTTGCTACATAGCGCTGATGCCAAATGCGTTTCCTTCACATATCAGCAATTAGTAAATCGAGACAAGTTGATTGGAGATTCACTTTCGTGCAACGCAATCAACAATCAAATAAATCATACATCAACTGATTGGTGATACGGGACTGATTTGATTTACATTTCTGCAACCGGGCCTTACTGATTCGCTCACTGGTTGATTGGTCGATCGATTGACTTTCTTGGTTCGATATCTGACCGACAATATCTAAGGGACTAAGCGGCTGATTGATTATTGAGTTGATTTATTGATTGACTTAATAACTTAACTTAACCATTAACCCTTAAGAGAGAGGTACACCATTGGCCTGCAAAAATTTAGTGGAATTCATTTCTTTTTATCTCAACTACTATAAAAGCTAAATGAACAAAACTTGTCATGCTTAATATACATACATCTCACTTTATAAAACACTATTGAGAATATTAAAATAGCTAGGTAATAATTACCTGTAAAATAATATAAAATTTGCATAATTTCTTTACAACTATAAAGCATTTACATAATAAAATATACAATTAATTAAATATTTGCCGAAATGTTTTAAATAACTACATCAACAACATAGTCTGCGATCTTTTACCTATTCCTTGAGGAAATATTTTTTTTTCTTAATCGTTACTTTCAATATTAAATTGTCTAAAAATGTTTAAGAAGAAAGCAGTAACATGAGCTGCTGCTACGAAGTCAAAAGAAGAATGGCAATAGCAAAGGAAGCTTTTAATAGAAAAAGGAGCATCTGGAAAAAAGAATTAAGGAAGAGACTAGTGAAGTGCTTTCTGTGGAATGTAGCACTGCATGGGGCAGAAACATAGACTTCGCGACGGAGTAAAGAGAAGCATATCACAGCTAGTGAATAAAGCGCCAACTGAGTTACTGATTGAGGGACTGGATGTTGATTACAGCACGACAGGCTGCTTGAATGGCAGACAGGCACAGATAACAGATGATGATTTTATTCTTTCCTGAGTGAAATGCAAGCGATGCAGAATACATGGTTTCATTTAAATTCAATTTAAACAAAAAAGGATTAATTTTTAATTTGTTTTCCATTCGTGTAGAAAACACGTATTAGAGGCAATGCTCACACACGAATTAGTTAAAACTTCACGCGCTACATGGGTTGGGACTTGTGTCCTTCATCCATAAAAACGCAGAGCGTTGCAAATTCTCGTCATTAATTCAAATGAAACCGTCTATAAATACGTGTCGTAGCCACATGTATGTGTTTTGCATAACAACATGTGTAAACACACGGCCTGACCTCATACAACAAAGTTGTTGTTTTGTCCTATTATGTATAGTCAAAATTAATAGTTTTCGGCCCCCCACTGGATACCCCCCTCTTCGCTCTAATGAAATAATCAGAATTCTTAAAGCTCTCGACAGAACGTACTTGTTTGTGCGTCCACATGTAAATTGTATGGACTTAATCAAATTATCAACAACTATCCACGGATGTGACACTGTTCCAGGCAGGAATTCGCTGTAGATTGAACATAATTGTCTTTGACGAAGTTCTTCATTAACGGGACACAGATTGGAGTGAACTGTAAATGGCTGCTTACTTCTTGTTCCTTTTTATTTCATCCTTACTTCTTGCTATCCAGCTCCATGATAGATTAGAAGCAGACCAAGAGAAAACAAAGAAGCAATGCTAAATTATCAACAAAGGGGAAGATGAAGAAAAATTCCCTGGGTGTCTTAGAGTCTGGAAATTTATATGAATGTAGTGTAATTGTGAGTGTGCCGGGTTAATATTAATTAACCAATCATCACAATATAAAAATACATCAGGACTGTCGCTGGGCAGTAACCTGAACACACGTTTTAGCGTCACATTGTTGACAAGTAACTCCATCTGTTAGCACAACCATAAAGCATCTAATAGATGCTATAGAGTTACCAACAATGAAACAAAAAAAAGGGGGGGAAGATTTCATGTGATGGATCATCTAGTGAGGAGAAGGGAAAAGAGAAGACGAGTGGAAGGATTTGGAAGGAATAAAAAGGAAAGGAAAGGAAAGGGGAAATGAGAAACAAGGGAAGCTGGAAAAACAAGTGAGAGAGGAGAAAGAAGAAAAACAGATAAAAACGGCGAGGCTAGGAGGGAAAAAGGGAGGGAACTATGAAGAATGAAAAGGAAAAGAAGAAATGCTAAGAAGAGGCAGAAAAGATAATTAATTAAGAAAGTGAATTAGTAACAAGAGGAGAAGTTAAGGAAGAAGAGAAATAGTAGAAGAAAATTTGGGGGAAAAACACAAGAAAAGAAGATGGATAAAAGATAAGAGGCAGTGGGAATATGAGTGCACAGGAGTACAAGAAGAAAAAGAAAAGTACAAGACGAAGGAGAGAATTACAAAAGGAGGAAGAAGAGGGGCAAGAATAGGACAAAATGAGGAAGAGAAGTACAAGAGAACAGATAGGGAAAAGAGTACATGAGGAGGAAGAAGAGTACAAGAAGGAGAAAAAAACACAAGAGGAAAATAGTACAATAGGGAAAAGAGTAAAAGAGAAGAAACAGTACAAGAGGACGAGGGAGAGTACAAAATGAGGAAGATGAGTACAAGATGAAGAAGAGTACAATATAAGGAAAAAGGGTACAATAGGGGAAGAAAGGTAAGAGATAAGGAAGAATAATGCAAGAGGGGAAGAGGACTACAAGAGGGGAAGAAGTGTACTACATAAGAAGGAACAATACAAGAGGAAAGAAGACTACAAGAGGGGAAGAAAGTACTAGAGGAGGAAGAAAACTACAAGAGAAGGAAGAAGAGTACAAGAGGAAGAAGAGTACAACAGGAGAAAGAGTAAAATAGGAGGAAGAAGAGCACAAGAGGAGAAAGAAGAGTACAAGAGTATAATTTATATTTGTTACTGTTACTCCAAGATATTTGAACTTCTCCACCTCTTCAAAAGATAAATTTCCAATTTTTATATTTCCATTTCGTATAATATTCTGGTCACGAGACATAATCATATACTTTGTCTTTTCGGGATTTACTTCCAAACCTATCTCTTTACTTGCTTCCTGTAAAATTCCCGTGTTTTCCCTAATCGTTTGTGGATTTTCTCCTAACATATTCACGTCATCCGCATAGACAAGCAGCTGATGTAACCCGTTCAATTCCAAACCCTGTCTATTATCCTGGACTTTCCTAATGGCATAATCTAGAGCAAAGTTAAAAAGTAAAGGTGATAGTGCATCTCCTTGCTTTAGCCCGCAGTGAATTGGAAAAGCATCTGACAGAAACTGACCTATACGAACTCTGCTGTATGTTTCACTGAGACACATTTTAATCTATCGAACTAGTTTCTTCGGAATACCAAATTCAATAAGAATATCATATTAAACTTCTCTCTTAACCGAGTCATATGCCTTTTTTTAATCTATGAATAACTGATGCATTGTACCCTTATACTCCCATTTTTTTCTCCATTATTTGTCGAATGCAAAATATCTGGTCAATAGTTGATCTATTACGCCTAAAACCACACTGATGATCCCCAATAATACAAATATATCTTGAATTAAAAGTATATAAATTACTCATGGGAACATTAATGAAATATGCCCGGTCTTCTAGACCGATATTTCTGTAAGTGTGATTTTAATGCATCTATTATTAAATAGGTACTGTGTGACTTGCTTCCAGCACTGAATCTCCTCCTTAACGTTGAGACACGTGCATGTATCGGAGAACTAAATTGTAAAATTATCTGTATCTCCACATATGCCTCTGGGCTTGATACTTACTCATGGCGAAATAATGAAACCGTGTGACGGATTATGTAATGAGAAATTTATAGTTGATTAAATTATTAATGATTCACCCAGCATGTGTGTGGGCCCCTTTAAAACGCGCGACAATCAAACCAGCTAACCCCTTACAGCACAAAGGCGTAGCATCGCTTCTTTGAAGCTTCATGGCTCACCGTGACAGATGGCACAGCAGAAATAGTGCCACAACCAATAATAATGATAATTCTCTTCACACCAATAATAAAACAGATAGGCCTACGGAGTATTGTGAAACTTAATTTCACACCCTTGTGAGTTCAGCAATTGAGAACGCTGCAATATAAGAGGGAAGAAGAGAGGGGATGCAAACGGTAGAAATTACTCAAGACTGAAGTACGAGATAGCCACCCCCTGAACATCCCCTCAAAAAACAGCTACTGCAGCGTTCAAAATCGTTGACACTTAATGAAAATAGAGTCAATTTATTCAAAAGCCACGTCATCCCAACTTTTATAGCAGCTGGATATGTCATTCCTTTTTTTATGAAATAACAATGTATGCTGTCTGGCCTCCCCTATCCCACCCACCCCGCGCATTCGCTACTCAGTCATAACTTATGTCACGGAGTGGGGTGTGAGGCAGCGAGCGGTGAAATACAATCAAACGGAACACGAATGCCGAGTTCTCTGCCTTCACTGGAGTGTTAAACAGCTTCTGACATTGCGCGAGGCTTTCGATAGGGCCAATACACTGCACTGAAAATTAGGCAAAATTTTGTTACAAACTGGTAATCACCAATTTTTCCGTTATACAAAACTTTTAAAATGCAACTCAAACGAGAATAATAGCATAACACTATCGAGTAGCATTAGCGGCAGTAATGGTGGAGTGAGTAGTGGCAAGAGAAGTAGTAACAGCAGTAACAGCATAATAGCAGCAGCAGTAGTAGTAGTAGTAGCAGTAGTAGTAGCAGTAGCAGTAGTAGTAGTAGTAGTAGTAGCAGTAGTAGTAGTAGTAGTAGTAGCAGTAGTAGCAGTAGTAGTAGCAGCAGTAGTAATAGCAGCAGTAGTAGTAGTAGCAGCAGCAGCAGTAGTAGTAGTAGTAGTAGTAGTAGCAGTAGTAGTAGCAGTAGCAGTAGTAGTAGTAGTAGTAGTAGTAGCAGTAGTAGTAGTAGCAGTAGTAGTAGTAGTAGCAGTAGTAGTAGCAGGAGTAGTAGTAGTAGCAGCAGTAGTAGTAGTAGCAGTAGTAGTAGCAGGAGTAGTAGCAGTAGTAGTAGTAGCAGTAGTAGCAGTAGTAGTAGCAGTAGTAGTAGTAGTAGTAGTAGCAGTAGTAGTAGTAGCAGTAGTAGTAGCAGTAGTAGCAGTAGTAGTAGCAGTAGTAGTAGCAGTAGTAGTAGCAGGAGTAGTAGTAGCAGTAGTAGTAGCAGGAGTAGTAGTAGTAGTAGTAGTAGTAGTAGTAGCAGCAGTAGTAGTAGTAGCAGTAGTAGCAGCAGCAGTAGCTATAATGTCTGCCTTTTACAATCCGTCACTCAGCAATGCTTGTCTATCTGTGTACTCGTATCGGTCTGATTCATACCTGTCTGTGCCGGGGAAGGTGGAGTGGGGAGTTAAGGGTGGTCTGTAGTGACTTAATCGAGTCAATAAGGCCCAGGCCTGGGTTAGAATCTCCTTCATTAAAAATGCATGTATTGATACTTAAAGGAGATATCTGGCTAAAAATAAACATTTCTCTAAAAGTATCGCGTTCTTTTCCTAAAAGTAGCGATTGCTTTTGCCACACTTCGAGATCGATAAAGGCTCAAGAACCCACCTCATAAAAAAAATAATAATAATAATAAACTAAGCTTAATCGGATAAACACAAAACGGATTTACGAATTTGAACATGAAAACAAGCGAAACTATGAAGTACGGGAAGGGTCCGAACCACAGCCCCTGTATCCACGAAGTTGAGATCGGATATTAGGGGTTTTATTTCTCAGCGGCTGGCGGGCATCGAAACCGCGCCCGCCCCATAAACAGCGGTTCAAGAGACGCGTTTGATCTGGTCCCCGCGGAGCGGAAGCCAGCCAGGTAGCTGTTTAATGCCGGGTCCCCGAGGATGATCAAGCAGCGGCAGCTGGAACCGACCTCATCTCGGGCTGTCAGCGCCCGACAACTCCATTACACCCCACCTGTGCGGTACAGCGCCACCAAGAGCTCTGCAGCACGCCCCCGGCGCGCCGGTAACACGTAAGACACTTGCAGAGTTTTCGCCAGCGAGAAATGTGTTGCGAGAAAATTAAAAAATTGATAACATGGATTCAAATGGACGTCCACACACTGGAAGAGATTCTCGCTCGAGGCAAAAACCTCGCGCGACTTTCTCGCTGGAATCGGTAGCTCAGCGAATTTTCTTGACACATTTATCAAAGATGTTTGACATTTATACTCTTTATGACGATTGAATGTAGAGAAAGATATCACAGGTGGCGATGAATTGTATTGTTTTTATTTGAAAATGAGGAAGATGGCTGATAATTGTAATCAGAAACTTATCGAACTTGTACGATGTCACCCGTAGGCCTATTTTTATGATACACGGGATGAAAACTATAAAAACACGAAACTTGAAGAAGAAATCTGAAGACAAATATCAGATTATCTGAAAATAAATAGGGCTATATTTTATTTTGGTGAGATTTAATAGTATTAATTAAACATTTGAAATAATGTATCTATATGTCTTAACAGTTTACATAATTTTAATCAGAACAGCAAAGAATCCTCTATCATATCATGAATGGCAACAAAGTGAGTTCCATTCAACCTGAAATAATGCCTAAACGTATCATCATTTAAATCGAAACCAGTGTCCAAAACTCGCCCTTATTTTCGTAAGATACAATGTGGTTTTCAGATATTTCTGGCTTTAATTTTAGGCCTACTTTTTCTTTTCATTAACAAAATATATTCTTATAACTCCATTTCCTCATCATCTGAAGATTCAGATTCAACATAGTAGCTTTCTTACATATTTTGTAAAGTACGACAATATACTTACAGGTTATATATTTAAGTACGACAATATACGTAAATACATAACCTATAATATTTTCCCCAACGAGCGATTACTATAATCAGAAAAATGCTTTCTGCATGAAGGCAGTGCACAGATGATCATAGCGAGGTGTGATCTGTGATAGCGAGAACTCGCCAAGTGTGTGGAGGAAGGCTCTTCGCCTCTTTCTCGCAACACATTTCTCGCTGGCGAAAACTCTTCAAGTGTGTTACGGGCCTAAACCTAGGAGTCGAGATGGGATGCTGAAAGGCACAACCGCTGTTGTTGTTATTCCTTTTAAGATTCCTTGTTGAAAATAAAGTCAGAGATTATTATATTTGTAAAAGAGGAACACTATAATGAGTTGGATATTTTATAAAAATGCAGGCCAACTGCCGGTTACATCAACAGAAATTAAAACGTAACTCTTGCTACACAGTTTGAAACAAGGGTTGCCATTTGATCAGCTCTCGGCGAGATTGTCCCGGAATTTTGAACACTATCCCGGATCTCGGGCAAACACACTTCTATCCCACCTATGTTGATTTTGAGAGTAGGAAAAACAATATTTGAGGAGTTTATTTTAGGTCTAAAATTCCTTATCAGGTAAACAAGAGACATTATGAAGGCAAAGAAGTTGAGTACATTTAGATTTAAAATAACGCAAACACAAAAGAAATCAAAGAAATCATCCACACCACAGACATCATCACAAAACTACTTCACATACAATAACAAATATTACACTCAAACCGAAGGCCTACCCATGGGATCACCCATTTCCAGCATACTAGCAGAAATATTCTTACACCACATAGAACAGACATACATACTAAACAAAGACAACAACAAACACGCAGACATCATATATTGGCACAGATACGTAGATGACATACTAATACTATACAAAGGAAACAAAAGACAGATCCAAAACCTGCATCAATACATAAACAAAATACACCCAAAGCTACACTACACATTAGAAATTGTAAACAACAAATCCATAAATTTTCTAGACATCAGAATAATAAAAGTAGACAACAAACACACATTCAAAGTATACAGAAAACCACAACAACAACAACAACACACATACACAACACATCCAACCACCCCACACAACACAAACAAGCTGCATTCCGAACAATGGTACACAGACTACTCAACATACCAATGAACCAACAAGATTACAACGAAGAACTAAACACAATCAAATACATAGCACAAGAAAACGGATACAACCCTAACATAATAGACAACATAATACGTAAGATTTTTATTTTATTGGGTTATTTTACGACGCTGTATCAACATCTAGGTTATTTAGCGCCTGAATGAAATGAAGGTGATAATGCAGGTGAAATGAGTCCGGGGTCCAGCACCGAAAGTTACCCAGCATTTGCTCGTATTGGGTTGAGGGAAAACCCCGGAAAAAACCTCAACCAGATGACTTGCCCCGCCCGGGATTCGAACCCGGGCCACCTGGTTTCGCGGCCAGATGCGCTGACCGTTACTCCACAGGTGTGGACAATACGTAAGACAAAACAAAACCACAAAAAACAGAAGAATACAACACAAACACAAGAACACAAAAAATACATCACACAAACATACGAAAACAAAAAGACACATAAAATTGCAACCTCATTCAAGAAATTAAACTACAACATCGCATACAGAACAAATAACACTCTACAAAAACATCTGAACAACACAAACAAACAAACAAACAAATACAACCACACAGGCGTATACAAACTCAAATGTAACACCTGCAACAACTTCTACATAGGACAGACAGGCAGATCATTTCAAACACGTTACAAAGAACACATCACAGCCATAACAAAATTACAAAACACCTCCACACATGCAGAACACATCACAAATGCCAACCACACCTACAGAGACATCAACACAGACATGGAAATACTGCACATCCAACCAAAAATCCAGAAACTCAACACACTGGAACAATGTGAAATATACAGACACACGAAAACACACCCCAACGATATTCTCAACACAGAACTCAATTTCAAAACACATACACTCTTTGACTCTACACTACGAACGCACCCACACAGGAAACAAGAGGCGCCAAGACCAACAACGACCAGTTCCGAAGATGATCGAAAATAGGTCCAAACATGTTAACAAGGTACGTTAAAATTTAACACAAGAAAATTCTTATCATACATATTCCGAAACAAAACAAACTTTCAGTCCATGAGAGAGGGAAGTAAATCTACACCATCCGACCAGAAATCGAACCCAGAGTCTTCGGGTTTATGGATAAATATGTTGTCACTTAAGACACAACGAAATACTGACTATAACTGTACGAAATAGTCACTGAGATGGACTAAATCCACAGTCAGTCTCGTACTGTGTTGGTGAAAGGTATTTGGTGCCATACTGTTATCCCAAAATTCAAGGCATAGGCCTCCTGAATTCCAATCGGCATCTCATACAGAAAACAGTGCACGGCCTTCCATAGCGTCGGCCGCAGAGAATAGCTAAAATGGAGATCAGGCCGAGAGCACACAACAAAGCGTTCGCATTCCTATAGCTTGTGATAAATTTCAGAAAGCCAGTGTTGGACCACACACGTGTATCTGATCTTTACACACCTGCCACATGAACGTATTAATTTACCGTACATAGACATTAACTCATAACAGCGACAGACAATGAAGCCCGGTTCGTGAACACGATGTCCATTTTCTTCCCTCTACCTTCCAACCCTTCCACGATCACGTGTGTGCCTTTAACACAAGGGGGGGGGGGACAAATTACCTAGAGGTCATGTAAGAGGTGGTGGAAAAGTATACACTTTCAGAAGAAATTCATTGTGGAGTAACCAAACAATCACGTTTTATAGCAGTTGTTGAGGTAATTGCCGGTATTAGCAGATAAATAGCTTGCAGAAATGCTTAAAAGGCTGTGTTTTGATAGAAACCGATGAAGTGGTCATTAATGTGCATTTAAAGACGAGTATTTTTAAAATGATGGCAAAACGCAATATTAATAGAACGAAAATTGCAAGAGAAACTTAGGGATTCCAAGAAATCTTATCTGAAAGTTCTTCAGTCCAAGCCAGGTCTAGGGTTCGACTCTCTCTTAAGTACTGAGATTATTCAGAGGATAATATCCTGAGATAATGAAGCAAAGGCGAAAGAGTTGCTATGGCACTTTGTGTTTAATAGGAAAAAACTAAAACGATGTTAGTGATAGTATTTTTTTGTCTCGTGGCTTACACAGGCTATCCATAGATGAAACATGAAACGGCAATTGAGTAGCTGTGGAAATGCGTTCTTTGAAGTAACGTAAACCTGTAACACGAACCTCCAGGCCTGACTTCACTTCCAGAGGAAACATTATCAGGATTTTAACTGTCCTCTAATCTGACGCCGCAGATCTTATACCTAACAGCTAGCGGAGAAAGATAAGAGTCGAAAAAGAAAAATGTGGGAGGAAAGTAATGTGGTGAATAGGGAAGAAAAAATAATACGAGACACAAAACAAAAGAGAGACGAAAAGAGGCAGAAAATAAGAAATGTCGGAAGAAAGTAATGTGGCGAATGGGAAAGGAAAGATAAAAGCGAACACAAAACAGAAAAGAGGCGGAAGATGAGAAATGTGGGGGGAAAGGAATGTGGAGAATGGGAAAGGAAAGATAAAAGGAGAGACAAAGCAGAAAAGAGGCGGAAGATGAGAAATGTGGGGGGAAAGAAATGTGGCGAATGGGAAAGGAAAGATAAAAGGAGATACAAAGCAGAAAAGAGGCGGAAGATGAGAAATGTGGGGGGAAAGGAATGTGGAGAATGGGAAGGAAAGATAAAAGGGAACACAAAGCAGAAAAGAGGTGGAAGATGAGAAATGTGGGGGGAAAGGAATGTGGAGAATGGGAAGGAAAGATAAAAGGGAACACAAAGCAGAAAAGAGGTGGAAGATGAGAAATGTGGGGGGAAAGGAATGTGGAGAATGGGAAGGAAAGATAAAAGGGAACACAAAGCAGAAAAGAGGTGGAAGATGAGAAATGTGG
Source organism: Periplaneta americana (assembly GCF_040183065.1). Taxonomy (NCBI): domain Eukaryota; kingdom Metazoa; phylum Arthropoda; class Insecta; order Blattodea; family Blattidae; genus Periplaneta; species Periplaneta americana. Next base: position 3,385,150 of record NC_091121.1, read on the forward strand.
GGGGAAAGGAATGTGGAGAATGGGAAGGAAAGATGAAAGGGAACACAAAGCAGAAAAGAGTCGGAAGATGAGAAATGTGGGGGGAAAGGAATGTGGAGAATGGGAAGGAAAGATAAAAGGGAACACAAAGCAGAAAAGAGGCGGAAGATGAGAAATGTGGGGGGAAAGGAATGTGGAGAATGGGAAGGAAAGATAAAAGGGAACACAAAGCAGAAAAGAGGCGGAAGATGAGAAATGTGGGGGGAAAGGAATGTGGAGAATGGGAAGGAAAGATAAAAGGGAACACAAAGCAGAAAAGAGGCGGAAGATGAGAAATGTGGGGGGAAAGGAATGTGGAGAATGGGAAGGAAAGATAAAAGGGAACACAAAGCAGAAAAGAGGCGGAAGATGAGAAATGTGGGGGGAAAGGAATGTGGAGAATGGGAAGGAAAGATAAAAAGAGAGATAAAGCAGAAATAGACATAAAACAGGAAGACGAAAAATCTGAGAAGAAACGAATGTGCTGAATGATAAAGAAAAGATAAAAGTGAACAAAAATAAAAAGACGAAAAAAAAAGGAATATAAATTTGATTTAAAAGTGAGGAATGGAAAAGTAAAAATAAAAGAAGACACAAAACATAAAAGAGACGATAAAGAGGAAAATGAGAAGAAAAAACAGAAAAGAGGCGAAAAGAGGCGGAAGATGAGAAATGTGGGGAAAGGAATGTGGAGAATGGGAAAGGATGGATAAAAGAGGGCATAAAACAGAAAAGAGACGATAAAGAGGAAAATTAGAACATATAATGTACCAGGAAAGGAGAGACTGAATAAAAAGGAAGGGAGATTCAAGAAGACAACATGGAATCGCAGTCACGGCTAGCCAGTCCACAAGTGTCGTTAAGCCAAATAATGAAGTAATTAAGAGAAACTCGAACCGTGGCCCGGGGCGAGGGGATGCAACTGTCTCCCAGGAGCGTCTTGTGAATTCCTACGTAATGAACCCAGTCACGTGACACCCGCCCGCTCCCCCGGGCCTGGGGGACACACCGATCATGAGTTGCGTGTTTACACAACCCGTGTTAATATTTTGTTTGTGTAGTTGCAGGCATCACGAAACGAAGCTTGTAGACACTTTTATACGACTTTATTTACTAGGCAGACAACTCAGACTTCCTTGAAGATAAGAGCACACACTTGACTTGTGTCATTCTGCGTCTACATTTCTACGTATCCAATGTTCCCATTCATTGAACCACTAATTCGAACACTTTATCATTCAGCCCAGTTATTGTCATTCACACATTTTAATACATTAATTACCCCTTCTATAATCCTGTACATATATTCACATATCTACCATCTCATCCTTCCATCTGTCAATCTGGCCAAACATACATCCATCCTTCGCAGATTTTAACAGTTTATTCCATAGAGTACAACAAAAATTATAATACTATATTTATCCCAAACGAATACTTTTATCAACAGTAATCTAACTAGAGGTTTTGATTTATCTAGAGAAAATCAAAACTCGAGTGGGATTTAATTGACTATTACACGATTAGAAGAAAGTATATAAACATTAGAAGTAACGAAGTACTCCAATACAATAAAATATTGACTTACGAAAATACAACTGTCTTCAAATGTATTATTGTACCATCTCAACATTACGCTAGATGCCAGTAGTGTTTTTGACTGTTTTCTTGTTATCAGTTGTGCCAACTATGGAATCTTCATTGAACTCTGTGGACGGTTACTAGTCAAGAAGGCTTTGTTGATTCAGTTTCATTTTTATTAAAATATTTGCATTCCACTTCAATCATCCGGATCCCAGTAATCAACGTCACTTCACAGATGATTTTGAATAAATCTTAGTATTAAACAATCTCTGATACGTGACTATCCATAATATCATATAGCAGAAGCTATAACATAACCTAAATAATATAAACAAGTGTTAGAAAAGTTTTAATTAGGGATGATGAAATAAACAAGAAACGTTTTAATTAACGATGATGAAATAAAAAATAAACACGAATAATTTTAAAAGAAACAATTATTGAAAGTGCAATTTTCAAATTTGAATGTTTTAGTGGTTGATGGTTCAGTTGATGTTATATTGGACGTGTGCGTAAAAGAAGTGAACTCGTTGATGTACATGCTGTATCCCTTAACTTATTCAGGATTTCCGAATGGTGCTCTTCATATATGACCAGTGATCTTTATTAATTCTTCTTCTTGAATGCCAATGCGAGTCATATTTGAAAGTGCTGTGCATCGACTGGAGTGGTTTGTAATTTTCTGTTTTTTGACGTCCAGACCAGTGCAGTCGAAATGTTGGCAAACAAAGAAACAAATGCTAGGGTAGTGATAAAAATAAACCAATGCTAGGGACGCGATAAAATTAAACAAATGCTAGGGACGCGATAAAATTGTGCGATAAGCAGCCATGATTGGTTGAAAGACGTCCTTTCGTACAGTTTTATTGGTCAAAAGTTGTGTGACGTAGTAAAAGTGTAATAGAAAAAAAATCCTAGATTTAAAATTAAGATATATGGATCATATAAGGAGACAAAGAGGAAGGTAGAAAATAGGAAAGACTGGAGAAAGCTACATTTCGAGTGAAAGACCTGACCTTGGGCAGAACACTATGAATTATACTCTTGTGTTTAGAGAAACTATAAGGTATGATTTCTGCCTTTTAGTTTCATTTTAAAAAATGGATGGTTTTCTTGCAAATAAATAAGAAGATTAATACCGATTCGTCCGTATCGTTGTTCACCGCTGTGGACTAACGGTTAGCATGTCCTGGGCTCGGGTTCAAGTCCTGATTGCGACAAGTTAACCTGGTTGGGGTCTTTTCCGAGGTTTCCCCTCAACAAATTGCAGCAGAATTGCTGGGTAACATTAAGCGTTGGACCTCGGAGTCATTTCGCCAACATTAATCAAAATATAATTTTCATCGTTACCATAGCTACGATTAAGTTCAGTGCTATATACGTACAAGAGAGCGACAAAATCATTCACAGAATAAAAGTGGTAAACACAATAAGCCTTCGGGTCCCTTCTTTGTTAAAGAAAATGTATCGTTACTTCCTGCCATTAGGAAACCTGGCAACCCTATGGGGTGACTTAGGAAGGTAACTCTGCTGTTCAGACCGGGTGCGTGTGTGCTTTCGTACGTCAGCCAGCGACGCGCTGTTGCCAGACTGTGCAGACCTTCACATTAATTTTCTAAGTAACCATGCACTTAATTAAAAACGCACAATAGGTTAATTATTTTAATGTATAAGCTTACGTCTGCTCCCTTCAATCTGCACAATGAGTTCGACTCCCGCTTGGGTCGATCACGTTGTTGGGTTTTTCAGAGATTTCCACAACCGTAATGCGAATGTCAGGTAATATACGGCGAATCCTCGGCATCATCACGCCAAATACAATCTCGCTATCACCAATTCCATCGACGCTAAAAAAACTAGTTGTTGGTACAGTATAGTGTCATTAATAGGGACCGGATTTTTATGTATACATATTATTCGCTCGTTTTCATACTCTCTCTCGCTATCATAATATTAATACTCGATCACAACGCTATGACACCCTAGAAATTCCACTTCACACATCATCTCTGTATTCCTCATCTTTCACTGTTGCTACCTCTCGTCACTGGAACTCTCTGCCGCCTGAAGTCAAGGGCTGCCGAACATTGAAATCTTTCAAATCCAAGTTAGAAAATTATCTTATGACGAGTTGCCAAACTAACTTACTATTATGACAAGTGATGTATAGCATGTTTCCACGTATTCATATTTTTCTTTATGTTCTAGTGATATTTAACTTATTTTATATTTTTGTTTTCATATTTTTTGATAATGGTATATCTATAATGTGATAAGTTGAGCTATATATAATCATAATTTTCCTTACTGTGTACTTAAAAATATTGTATTCATTGTATGCTTTGTACTGCACTATTTTATTACTATTATTATTATTATTACTATTATTATTATTACTATTCTTATTTCTTATTATTATTATTATTATTATTATTATTATTATTATTATTATTATTATTATCAATAATTGTCTAATTTTTTATACTTGGTATGTCTCATTTATTTTGACCTGCTGTTCACATTTTATTATGCTTTTTTTCTTTCTGTATGTTGTATATTATGTCTGATTTCTACTTACTTGTTGTTTACATTTTATTATTATTATCTTATTCAGTTTTGTGTGTACTTTGTAAGTTTGTAGTGTTTTTTGTAACGCAGTTTTACTCCTGGTTGAGTGTTAGAGAAGGCCGTATGGCTTTAACTCTGCCAGGTTAAATAAATTATTATTATTATTATTATTATTATTATTATTATTATTATTATTATTATTATTATATTCCTTTCAACCTGACCGCATATAAATAACAAATCTTTGCGAATCTTGCAATTATGATCAATATATTAAAATTTGATACTACATATTTTTTACATATTTACCCCATATTACATATTATGGCTTGGTATTACATAAATCTACATATTAGGGGGTTTATTCATTTTTACTTCTCTAAAAAGAAAAAAAAATAGCTTGTGCTGGGGAAGTTTACAATTTGAAATACACACATTTAAAAAGCCTTTTTACCTACCCAAGGAAAGATATATTTCGGGACGAAACAAACGTCCTTAGTTCCAGAAAGTAATAGTGGCACTCACCCCATTCCGTCCACTGTAAATATGAATGAACAAAAGGCAACCTTGTATTGTGAAAATCACTCAGAAAGTAGCGTTGCCTTCATGCGGTGGAGAGGGACGAGGACGACATGATTTGTCTCTAACTATAATTGTTCTGCACACGTCTTAACAAGCCGTTCCCATGCAATTTGCAACCTTACTCACCCTCTTCCTAATCCTTCAATGGAAAACCTGTGTCAAGTCTGACATGAGCCGCATGGTTAGGGGTTTTTATAGTATCTACAGAGTGGGCACAAAGCTATCCCGTATAAATACCTCAAATATACCTGTCAGATATTGATATTAAATATTTTCATGATTTTACATATTTTGGTACATATTCAACTTATTTTTCTTACATAAATATGTACATATTTCACACCTTGATATTACACAAAAATCCGGTCCCTAGTCATTAAATAACCGACTGAAAACAGAAACTACCCAACCATTTTCCATCCATCCGTTCTACAGTGGATCAGAACGCAAATCTAACTGAACGAAATTGATAACTACCCTCATATATCATAATTTTTAAGAACATTTGTACAGGAGTTGCAGGTAGCATATATTTTTGTATACAAACTTTCATTACGTTTGTATTCTACCTATAACATCTGCACACAGTTTCATGAAATCTGTTAGATAGGAGAGAAGATATATTTTTTTTCTAAATGCACCCTCATAAAGGGATAGTTACTCACATGAGCGACTCTTGTTTTTAAAATCATTATTAAAAATTACGATACGCTAATAGTTGGTCACCTTTAAAGCAAAAACTGGGAGTGCGTAATCCACTTTTAGTTTCCATAGCATCGTGTTGTCATAGGAGCAGTTGCAGATTTATAGCTGCGGAAAGCCTAATCGATAGGAAAGCAAATAAAATTTAGTTGCTACGCAACACAGACAGAGCTATCAACTATTGCATTCCCATTAATTGACATGAGAGCTGCGCCTTTAATACTGCAGATTATTGGCTATCACTTTCTGTAATCTTTTAATGGACTAGTAACACAGCTTCACACGCCGGCATATTCCGTCTTTTTTCACTGGAAGTAATTACTGAAAACAGGAAAATCAGGACTGATTACACCGTTTAAGTAGCGAATATAAATTACACTGCCACATAAAATGGCGCCTTCGATATTTTGTCGTAACCTTTACATAACTCTATTAAAGTACCTTTCCTCACTTACACAATCAGATCGTTAAGACGTAAGCAAAGTGTTTCAAAATTAATTGCTAACTCAGATAACATCACACAATTATGCGTCTATTCAATCTGAAACTTGTCTACACATTTGTTTTTCCATTCATCCCCCATTCGCTCGTTAATGTTCCCTTTATTTCTTCTTAATCCATTTCAGTCACCCATTTTTCAGTACCGTTCATCCATTTTATTCCATCATTCTTTAATTTACTTCCCAAATTTCAGTCAACCCTTTACCAGTTTTACAATATCTTCACCATTATTCTCCATTTTAATTTTACAACCATTCTATTTTAACATATAAAAATAATTTTAAACATCTTGATTACATCTTTAACACTGTATCACTTCGGAATATGTATGGTAAGACTTTCCTGTGTTAAATTTCAACGTACCTCGTTTACATGTTTCGACCTATTTATGTGTCATCTTCAGAACTGGTAGTTGTGGGTCTTGGCGCCAATTGTTCTGTTTCCTGTGAGGGTCTGTTCCTGTGGTATAGTGTAGAGTCAAAGAGTGTGTGTGTTTTGAAGTTGAGTTGTGTGTTGAGAATATCGTTGGGGTGTGTTTTCGTGTGTGTGTATGTTTCATATTGTTCTAATGTGTTGAGTTCCTGGCTTTTTGGTTGGGATGTGTAGTATTTCCATATCTATGTTGACATCTCTGTGGGTGTGGTTAGCATTTGTGATGTGTTCTGCATATTTGGAGGTGTTTTGTGATTTTGTTATGGCTGTGATGTGTTCTTTGTAACGTGTTTGAAACGATCTGCCTGTCTGTCCTATGTAGAAGTTGTTGCAGGTGTTACATTTGAGTTTGTATACGCCTGCGTGGTTGTATTTGTTTGTTTGTGTTGTTTGTGTGTTGAGATGTTTTTATAGAGTGTTATTTGTTCTGTATGCGATGTTGTAATTTAATTCTTGAATGAGGTTGCAATTTTGTGTGTGTTTTTGTTTTCGTGTGTTAGTGTGATGTATTTTTTGTGTTTTAAATGAAAAGAAAAATCAAATTAAAAAAGAAAGGCACTGTCATATCCTAGTACCACGCCAATGAGCAGAACTCGTGGTCAGGGGTTAGTTCAGTAATATCTATACATTACCAATGTTGTAACAAATATATGCTCAGAAACATTATTATTATTATTATTATTATTATTATTATTATTATTATTATTATTATAATGTTCAGACACTTGATATATCGTCAAGTTTTGCTTTCCAATACAATGTCCCTTCAGAAAGGAAAAAGGCACGAGAGATGCATTTACACTAAGAACAATCGGCGAAAGATACCTAGAGAAGAATAAAGAAGTGTAGACTATGTGGTATTTGTGGACATAGAAAAGGCGTTTGACAGAGTGGATTGGAACAAACTGATGGACATCCTGAAGAAGGTGTATATTGGAAAGACAGGAAGCTGTTCAGTAATCTTTATATGAAACGAGTCAAAGTCAGGATAGGAAAGAACTTGAAGTGAAATAGGGAAGGGAATACAAGTATGTCCTTTATCAACCACCCTGTTCAACATCTACTTGGAGGATTTAATGAAAAATTGCTTTCAGGAAATGGGAGGGGTGATAGTAAGAGGAAGAAAATAAAGTGCTGCTGATATACAGTAGCGTTGATAGCAGAAGAGAAGACGATACTAAGGATATGCTACTGAAGCTAAATGACAGCTGTGAGCAGTATGGGGTGAAGATAAATGCCAACAAGACAAAGACCATAGGAAGAAAAATAAAGAAGGTAAACGTTCGAATACTAAATGAGGCAGTAGAACAAGTGGACAGCTTCAAATACTTGGGGTGTACTATAAGCAGTAACATGAGCTGCTGCCAGGAAGTCAAAAGGAGGATAGCAATGGCAAAGGAAGCTTTGAATAGAAAAAGAAAAAGAAGGAAAACTTGCAAAAACTAAATGAAGCAGTAGAGCAAGTGGACAGCTTCAAATACTTCGGGTGTACTATAAGCAGTAACATGAGCTGCTGCCAGAAAGTCAAAAGGAGGATAGCAATGGCAAAGGAAGCTTTTAATAGAAAAAGAAAAAGAAGGAAAACTTGCAAAAACTAAATGAAGCAGTAGAGCAAGTGGACAGCTTCAAATACTTCGGGTGTACTATAAGCAGTAACATGAGCTGCTGCCAAGGAGTCAAAAGGAGGATAGCAATGGCAAAGGAAGCTTTTAATAGAAAAAGAAAAAGAAGGAAAACTTGCAAAAACTAAATGAAGCAGTAGAGCAAGTGGACAGCTTCAAATACTTCGGGTGTACTATAAGCAGTAACATGAGCTGCTGCCAGAAAGTCAAAAGGAGGATAGCAATGACAAAGGAAGCTTTTAATAGAAAAAGAAAAAGAAGGAAAACTTGCAAAAACTAAATGACGCAGTAGAGCAAGTGGACAGCTTCAAATACTTCGGGTGTACTATAAGCAGTAACATGAGCTGCTGCCAGAAAGTCAAAAGGAGGATAGCAATGGCAAAGGAAGCTTTTAATAGAAAAAGAAAAAGAAGGAAAACTTGCAAAAACTAAATGAAGCAGTAGAGCAAGTGAACAGCTTCAAATACTTGGGGTGTACTATAAGCAGTAACATGAGCTGCTGCCAGGAAGTGAAAAGGATAGTAATGTTGAAGAACGCTTTTAATAGAAAAAGGAGCGTCTTCTACGGACCTCTGCAAAAAGAACTAAGGAAATGATTAGTGAAGTGCTTTGTGTGGAGTGTGGTATTACATAAGACACAAACATGGACATTACGACGAAGTGAAGAAAAATGACTAGAAGCATTTGAAATGTGGATATGGAGAAGGCTGGAGATGTGAAATGGACAGACAGAATAAGAAACGGAGCTGTGTTGGAAAGAGTGGATGAAGAAAGAATGATGCTGAAACTGATCAGAAAGAGGAAAAGGAATTGGCTGGGTCACTGGTTGAGAAGGAACTGTATGCTGAAGGATGCATTGGAGAAAAGTTGGGGCCAGAAGATATCAGATGATAGACAACATTAAGATATAGGTATGGATCATATGCGGAGACTAAGATGAAGGCGGAAAATAGAAAAGATACGGGAATTCTAGGTTTTTGCAGTACTGGACGTGTCCAGGGCGGAAAACTACCGATAAATGAATGAAGTAATTAATTAATAATTTTTTTAGAGACTTTAATTCAGGTTTATTTTTAACAACAGAATTAAATGAACTTAGAAAGCATGTTGGAAATATTCAGGTTGTCAATTAATATAGATAAACAATATAATATTTGTTACTCAGTCAAATGACAAATCAATGTAAAATAATGACTTATATTATATGGTCATTAAGTTCTATATACATGAGCTACAAATTGCAAACGTTTTCGTCCATTCAGGCAACTTCAGGCACAATTATACAATACCTCAATATGAAACTATGTAGCTATTACATTGGTGGTAGATAAACTGTTTAAGATTAATGATGTGCAAAACATCTCCATAATTAAAATGTAATACTACAAGTCATAAATTAAAATAATGTTAAAAACCACGTAGTGTTGTAATTAAACTTCATAATATTCTGTGGAACTCTTGTTCAGTAGAGTCCAATGAGTGATGAATTATGTGTCGTTTGAACGTGGCAACTGTATAGATCACTATAAAACATCCTATGTTTGAAGGAGTTATGTAGACGTGAGACGACCTGCTGCTGTTGGAACTGTTTGATATTGAGATATTGTATAATTGTGCCTGAAGATACCTGAATGGGCGAAAACGTTTGCAATTTGTAGCTCATGTATATAAAACTTAATGACCATATAATATAAGTCATTATTTTACATTGATTTGTCATTTGACTGAGTAACAAATATTATATTGTGTTTATCTATACAATTAAATGAGTTAAAAACAAAACTTGATCTGTGTTTTAGACCAGCAGTAGGCTAATTTTTCAGAAGTCGAAATAATGAAACTGACTACAGATAATTTTGAATCTCCTGAGAAAACTAGAGGCAAAGTTTAAAATAATGACTATCGGTTTCTTACCCATTGGAACGGTAGATATCTTCACAGAACACTGCTACGTCAAACTGTCGAGGTTTGCAGAAAGAGCAAGGCATAAAACGGAAATATGAACCTGGGCTAAATCCATCACTATACTGTAGTGAATCCGGGGCTAGAACCTCGAAACGAAAACAAAAGTCGACGTGTTACCCATATCTAACGGATAACTTTCCTCAATCTGTGCAGCAAACTAGAGTGACAAATCTTCCAGCGCGGAAAAACAGGCTCTTTCTGAAGAATTCCGTGAAGGACGTCATCTTTCACCTTAATGTGCTTCTCACTGCACGCACGCCGATTCTTATGATTTAATGGACCGGAGAACATCGATACAGCCCAGTGCGTCGCCATGGTGACGCAGTTCTGCGGGTGGCTTTACGAAAGCGATTAGGAGCTTCCTCCATGTGGCTCGGACTTGACTGATACATTTTTTATAGATAAGAAACGCTATCGTCCCGAGGTATTTGTAAGTAATGGCAATTTAATCAAAGCATATGAATAGATAGGCAGCCTAGATAGACTAAATTTCTCAACATTTAGATTCAGGGCACACTTTGAAAAATCAATTTTATGTTTCGTCCAATCGTCTCAGTGAATCTTTATTCAGAGTCCATCACTCCATCCATGTAGTAATACAGGCACGGCTATACTTTATACAGGGACATCATTTTATTTTTACTAACATTTTTAATATTAACCTGTCTATATCTTTAGAGAACCGGAAACACCGCTTGCTCCCCCCTCCAAGACTGGAGTTCGATGATACTGGCGTAAAATACAAATCACTCTACTAGGTATAGGAAGGAAGAAAAGTAGTTCATCCATTTACGTAAACTAGGAAATATCGCGATTTTGACTTTGATAATTTTCATTAGGTTTTTCTTTAATCACAGTACAGTACTGTATTAAGAATAAGTGTTTTTACTCACGAAGTGAGTTATCCATGCGAACGTATTCATTATGCAGTGTATATTATACTGTCTACAGCACATTAGCGTACAATATAGAGAAAGAAGTTAAATTGAAAAATAATAATAATAATAATAATAATAATAATAATAATAATAATAATAATAATAATAATAATAATAATGCTTTATTTTAGCTGGCAGAGTTAAGGCCGTAAGGCCTTCTCTTCCACTCAACCAGCAAAAAGTGTATATACAAATGCATGAACTTGCAAAGAATTCAACAATTTGATTTAGATGAGAGTTACATGTATACAAGAGTTATTTACGAATTAAACAACAAACTACTATGAACTATTAATTAAACACTGAAATAAACTGTGTAGCAGAATTAAACTAAAATATATAGAATGTTAATATATTTCAAATGATATTAGATAATAGAAAGAGATTATTATGAGACAATTTTGAAAATACAGCACAATCAGGATGATGTCTATGAATATTTAAACACGATTTTCAAAATGGTGGCCGTTCATTTCGATACAGGCTTCAGTTCTAATGTGCATATTATCGCAATATAGACTATTGCATCTAATTCCAATTGCCAGTTTCATCCTTCGCACTGATAACTCATGTTGAAATAATTCTGTACCTACTCTACGTACTGTAAATTCAATCTTCACTTCTGCCCGACCCGAAAATATAAAATTACTCAGACATGCTATCTACTGTCCGTCCAAGTGGTTATGTCGCAGGATTGTAGAAAAGGAGGAAATCACGTGACAGTTAATTACTTAACGAGGCCCTTTTGTTTAAGTTAAATTAAACAGTTGTATAATATTACGTAAAATTCCAATTCCTAAGAGAAATTAATGTTTTCAGAAAAGAGCTAAGACAGCCCAGCTTTTACAGAGGGGCGAGCAGAAGCAGGTGGGGGAAATCGGGATGCGACGTAGGCAAACGGACAGTACCTGTGCGAAAATATGATTCAATATTGAAAGCTCTTTCGTCACTGGTAAACGCGAACATTTTTCTGGAACGTACTATACTCAGTAACTCAGTACTGCTTACTATCTGCGGTCTTGGTTCTGTGTGGAGTTGGAACTTCCTTAGTAGAAGGGGTGGGAGTACAGTACATTCAAAAACTCAGGTACAATAAAAATTGAAGTAAAAATAAAATGATGTCCCTGTACAATTTGAGTAATGTTTCCTTGCCTAACACACTTTTACTACGTCACACTACTTTTCACCAATAAAACGGTACGACAGGATGTCCTTCAACCAATCATGGCTGCTTATCGCACAATTTTATCGCGTCCCTAGCATTTGTTTGATTTTATCGCGTCCCTAGCATTTGTTTATTTTTATCACTACCCTAGCATTTGTTTCTTTGTTTGCCAACATTTCAAACTGCACTGGTCTGGACGTCAAAAAACAGAAAATTACAAACCACTCCAGTCGATGCACAGCACTTTCAAATATGACTCGCATTGGCATTCAAGAACAAGAATTAATAAAGATCACTGGTCATATATGAAGATCACCATTCGGAAATCCTGAATAAGTTGAGGGATACACCATGTACATCAACGAGTTCACTTCTTTTACGCACACGTCCAATATAACATCAACTGAACCACCAACCACTAAAACATTCAAATTTGAAAATTGTACTTTCAATAATTGTTTCTTTTAAAATTATTCATGTTTATTTTTTATTTCATCATCGTTAATTAAAACGTTTCTTGTTTATTTCATCATTCCTAATTATAACTTTGCAAACACTTGTTTATATTATTTAGGTTATGTTTGTTATAGCTTCTGCTATATGATATTATGGATAGTTACGTATCAGAGATTGTTTAATACTAAGATTTGTTGAAAATCATCTGTCAAGTGACGTTGATTACTGGGATCCGGATGATTGAAGTGGAATGCAAATGTTTTAATAAAAATGAAACTGAATCAACAAAGCCTTCTTGACTAGTAACCGTCCAGAGTTCAATCAAGATTCCATAGTTGGCACAACTGATAACAAGAAAACAGTCAAAAACACTATTGCCATCTAGCGTAATGTTGAGATGGCACAATAATACATTTGAAGACAGTTGTATTTTCGTAAGCCAATTAATATTTTATTGTATTGGAGTACTTTGTTACTTATAATCTTTATATACTTTCTTCTAATCGTGAAATAGTCAATTAAATCCCACTCGAGTTTTGATTTTCTCTAGATAAATCAAAACCTCTAGTGAGATTACTGTTGATAATTTTCGAAAACTGTTCCGCATTTGTGTTGAAATAGATTATTTTTTCTGTTTATATATTCAGCTTTATCTTTGCTTTATAAAAAGTCCTAAACATTTAAAATGCACACCTCAGATTGAGGTCCTATCTGATATGCACTGTATATCTATTATCAGGCAGTACATCTCACTTGACGATATGTGTCAGAGGAAGAACAATTGTTTGTATGCATCTGAAGTCTGAATAGTGTAATATGTAGCTAGGCAGCGATACATGCAATGGAGGGGAAAGGAAAGCCCACACTACCCTATTCTCTCCTGGCTTAGTTGCCTCATAAGTGATGCATTATTGGCGTCACTTATGATGTTCAAATCTGTCATCGGACAGTTGACTAAACAACAACAATAAGAAATTCACGAAGTCAAGGAAAACAAATCGTAACTGAAAATTCAAGCATACAGTATGTCTATTTGCTATACATCTTCCCTTGCAGATATAAATTTCTTGTTCGAATTGCTCAACTAATATTGTAGAATTTCTATCCCTGTTCCTTTAGAAATTTCCCATCGGATTTTCAACGATCGCTGCAAATCTCGTTACAACGTAGTTCGATGACTTCCTATTCTCTAATTATTGGAACATTTCGCCATAGCAACCAGCCGTAATGACTTGCCACGGCCTCCTGAGATCCATATCCTTGAACAAGCCTGACCCGCCGAGTACATGTAACAAGGTAGCTTTCAACCAGGAACAAGTGCTGCCACAATTAAGTACAGTCTCTTTAAATCGAAGTGCGGGTGTGATCTGCTTACTTCATGGGTGGACTAGAATGTATGCAGTGAACCATTTCCAGACATGAAGTTCTGGTTTTGTGTGAAGTTCGATGGCCGAGACAGACAATGCTCGTTAAAAAACGCCTCAAGTCAATATTATTTTAAAAATAATTCCTATTGCTAATTTTTCCTAATTCTCTTTATTTTAGTATACCTTCCATAAAATAAATAAATACATATACAAATTAATTAATAATAAATTAAGTAAATAAATAAATAAATAAATAAATAAGTAGGCAGATAAATAAATAAATAAGTAGGCAGATAAATAAATTAGTAAATAAATAAGACATAAATGAGGACATAAATAAATAGGTAAATAAATAAATAAGTTAATAAGTTAACAAACGAATAAATAAGTAAATAGATAGACATATAGATATATAGATAAATAAATAAATGATTAAATAAATACTGTACATAAATGAGTAAATAAATACAGTAAATGAGTAAATAATGAAATAAATAAAAAATTAAATAAATAAATAAATAGGAAGATAAATAAATACATAAATGAATAAATAAATAATTAAATAAATACATACGAAAGTAAATAAATAAATAGGTACATAAATAAATTAGTAAATAAATAAGAAATAAATAAGGACATAAATAAATAGGTAAATAAACAAATAAGTTAATAACTTAACAAACGAATAAATAAGTAAATAGACATACAGATAGATAAATAAATAAATAAACGATTAAATAAATACTGTACATAAATGAGTAAATAAATACAGTAAATGAGTAAGTAATAAAATAAATAAAAAAGTAAATAAATAAATAAATAAATAGGAAGATAAATAAATACATAAATGAATAGATAAATAATTAAATAAATGCATACAAAAGTAAATAGATAAATAGGTAGATAAATAAATTAGTAAATAAATAAGAAACAAATAAGGACATAAATAAACAGGTAAATAAATAAATAAGTTAATAACTTAACAAACGAATAAATAAGTAAAGAGATAGACATACAGATAGATAAATAAATAAATAAATGATTAAATAACTACTGTACATAAATGAGTAAATAAATACAGTAAATGAGTAAACAATAAAATAAATAAAAAAGTAAATAAATAAATAGGAAGATAAATACATAAATTAATAAATAAATAATTAAATAAATACATACAAAAGTAAATAAATAAATAGGTAGATAAATAAATTAGTAAATAAATAAGGACATAAATAAATAGGTAAATAAATAAGTTAACAAATGAATAAATAAGCAAATAATTGTTGAGCTATTTTTCAAAATATTCCCCGCCGGAATTGAGACATCTATCATATCATGGGATCAACTTTGTATCCCTGTGTTGTAGATCTCTGCAGTCTGGAATCGGAACCAGTGTGTGACAGCTGTCCGGATCTCTCTGTTCATCCCACGGTGCAACAATATGTGTAAACAATCTGGCAGTAAATAAATACTTGGTTGCTAGGCAAACATGCGCAGCAGCCCAACGACAATTTGAGTACTGCTGTTTGTCTTGGCGCATATCGAAAGTTAAAACGTGAGAGAGCGAACTGATTATATGAAAGGACTGCATTGTGTCCGGGTCTAGAAATACATCAGGGCTCCTGATCTGACCAGTGACAGTACAGCAGCCGTGGCGAGAACGTGACTCGCGAGACATTGTGGCTCGCAGTGATAGCTGTGCATTTCCCCTGCTTCTAACCTCCGCCAACCCCCACCCTTTCACTCACTGCAGTCAAACTCCGTTCCATTTGTATTTGTCTCTGACCTGCGAGTGGCATATGTCTCTCTCGAAACCATGTACGAAAGTTCCAAGTAGGATGGGGGGACGCATTTTTTTGCTCTCAATATGATGAGAATATTAAATGTATGATTTGTTCACAAGTATTACGAGGAAAACGGTTGTATAACATAAAACGGCATTATACTACATGTTACTGATGAAACATTAAAAGGTTAAGTGTTATCTCTGTACGTCGACCCTTTTTCAGCAGATGTACGAATAATGCGGTTAGCTCTTCAATTTGAACTCACTGATTTACTATGTGATATCAAATGAAAGCTAGATGTAAGGACTTGACAAATGTTGAACTTTCAAATCTTTGCCAAAATATAAATATCCGAAGCTTCGTCCTTTCGCTTGCTCTGTTGAAGCCATGTTCGCTACAATTTACGTTTGTGAAAAGTTATTTTGAACAATGAAAATAGTCAAAACCAAATTTAGATCACGACTGACAGACAAATACTTTCGTGATCAACTACGACTGGCAGTAAGTGACATAATTCCTGATTTTGAGACATTCTGAAGACAGTTAATTTTAGGTTGTCATATTATTCATTTATTGTTCATTTCTTTCTTCGTTACACGTACTAAACATTAGTTTGTAGCCTTGTACTGTATAAAATTATATTTAAGTGCTTGACGTAAGGAAAATGAAAATCCGTTAATAAGCCAGACAGTTGCTTCTCTTCCCCTTCGGGTATCCGCCTCCCTCCATAGGTGCTATGCACGTTGCAGGTTACACAGTGGCTCGGCGCATGATTATATTTTCGTCACCGCTGCTGTAGAGGAAGATGTTTTCTACCCCTGAACTACAGTAAAGAACTTCTTGGAAATAATTGAACGTAAACAAGGAAGTTTGATATTATACTCTCTTAATCGCAAAAAAGGAAAGCGTTGTGTTGGTACGAGGGTGAGTAGTGATGATGCTGTAATTTGGATGAAGATGCAACCGGCGGTCGTGATTGGCCGCTGAGCGATCAGACATACAGACAGACAGGTGGGTGTCGTGGAACTCCACGCTCGTTAGACATCTGCCACAGATTTAGCGCAGACCAGCTCGGCGTATGAAAACAGGATATTTTCCAAGAGGTAAAGTTATTTCACATTATGTGGTTCTAACTCCACAGTACTGTAGATGAGTGATACTGTAGGCATAATTATAGTTAGTCCACACTTGTGGATTAACGGTCAGCGCGTCTGGCTGCGAAACCAGGTGGCCCGGGTTCGAATCCCGGTCGGGGCAAGTTACCTGGTTGAGGTTTTTTCCGGGGTTTTCCCTCACCCAATACGGTGCTGGACCCCGGACTCATTTCACCGGCATTATCACCTTCATATCATTCAGACGCTAAATAACCTAGATGTTGATACAGCGTCGTAAAATAACCCAATAAAATAAAAATAAAATTATAGTTAAGAGATTTCTGCCACAGAGAAGTGAGTCTATTTAATGAATCGAAATGCTTGAAATTTAGTGTATTAGCATACTCCTGTGAACCCTTTGACAAAAAATACTTTTCCAGCAGTGGAGAAAGATAGTCAAACAAGAAAAAGAAATTAAGCAAACAAAAGAGTTTAGGTACAAATAACATAAGCAGAAACATGCATACAAAAATGTATATAATAAAAAAGAGACACGAGAATGGAAACGATGATGAAGTGTAGGCATAAGTTTAAAACAAAGTAAAAGGAAAGAAAAAGAAAATAAAAGGGCGAAGTTGGCTACAAGACAAATGAAGAAAGATGAAGTACAATAAAACTGAAAAAGTAAAAGATTAGAACGAAAATAAAAATAAGACACTTTTAAAAATATAGTCTACAATAAGTTATAAGAAAATTAAAAACATAAGGAATATGATATTTGATATATGATGATTTATTTTCTCCCAATTGTTTGAGCCTATAGGCCCTTCACATCCCTGTATTCGGGGTAGCATTTACATTCTTATACTGCTTACATCAATTGTAAGCTTACTGGACGACTCATGCACTTATCTTAAATGCTGTGTCCTTCCTTGTTCATTTTTTATCACTTCGTCTATTTCTTACTTTAATCATCTGACACTATTCATCGTTATAAACCTAATTCCCTTATCCATAACACTTGAATATAAAGAACAGACAATTAAAAAGAACCAAACAATAAGGAAATAAAAACAAAGAGACAAGAAAAATAAAAAAGATAAACGATAAAATTAAAAATAAACAAGAAGATTATGAGACAAAATAAGGAAAATAAAACAAAATAAAGGAAATAAAAATAAAATGAATAAATTAAAAAGCAAAAAAATATGACAATCACAAAAAATAAGAAAATAAAAACGCCAAAAAAATGACAATTCAAGAACAACACAATAAAATTAAAAAAAAAAAAGCAACAGATGTTTAATGACAAAAGGTAAGTGAAGAGAAGGAACTGAAAATTCATAAACAAGAAAAATGAAAACAGAAACAACTAAAATTGAAAATTAAATAAAATAAATTGGAAAGAAAACAAGAAAATTGAAAAGCAAAGACAAAAGAAGTGCATATTGTTAATCACAAGAAGAATAAACTAAGAAGCAAAAATGGCGTACACCGATAATAATTAATTAAAAGAAAAACACATTGATTTTTTTAGTAGGTTATTTTACGACGCTTTATCAACATCTTAGGTTATTTAGCGTCTGAATGAGATGAAGGTGATAATACCGGTGAAATGAGTCCGGGGTCCAGCACCGAAAGTTACCCAGGATTTGCTCATATTGGGTTAAGGGAAAACCCCGGAAAAAACCTCAACCAGGTAACTTGCCCCAACCGGGAATCGAACCCGGGCCACTTGGTTTCGCGGCCAGACGCGCTAACCGTTACTCCACAGGTGTGGACTAAAACACATTGATAATCTAAAGGAAAATTAATAGAAAGCAAATGGAAAGTACGGGAAATAGTGATGGCTAGACGAGCAGTCCAACGCTGCACCGATGAAGTAAAATACTCTATAGAAGCAAGAGGGCCATCGTGACCGGGGGCAGCTGTACCCAAGAGTCTTGAGAGCTGTGCACAAAAACGCAGTTGTTCTTCCTCGTTTCTGCCTCACTGCGTTCGCTTCATGACGCAGAAACAATTCTACCACCACGCCTCGACCACAACCCATGTTGAGTACAGGGTGCATGGACTAGTTTCAACGTATGAAGTCTTACAGGACATCAGACCCTAACCAAGATTCGAAACTGGACAGCCTGCGTGACAGGCTAACGGTCGTGAGCACGCAACCTCGTACAGGCAAAGGGCGAGAGTAAAAGTGCAAGCGAACCCAAGAGTTTCTGTAAGAAACGTCATTGGGAGAGCAGAAAATAATGTTATGTACAGTTTTGATAGCGATTGTATGAGACCATAAAGGGATGTAATAAGTAAGATCCAAAATTGCTGCCGCATTAAGAACTAAGGGCTGGATAGTAGAAGAAGAAATCTCCTGTCTAGCTGAAAATGGGTCAACGAGACGAGTAGATATTTTAGCGTACAATGCTGACACTAAACAGGGCATCATTGTGGACCCCACGATACGTTTTGAAGTAGAATGTCATCAGTCAGCCGAGGTCCACCTTGAGAAGAAGTCGATCTATGAGCCTACAGTCAACTATTTCAAGCTGAAATATGCCTTAATTCACGTTGAGGTATTCGGCTTGCTCATAGGTGCTCGAGGGACTATACCAGCTTTTTTCGAAGAATTTCGACGGCAGTTTGCTCTGCCAACATCTCTAAGGGCTGACATTCTGATAATTGTGTTAAAAAAATCCTGCCAAATCCTAATTAATCACATTAATAGCAATTGTAATTTTTCACGCCCTTTTCTTTGTTTCCCTTCTTTAAAATTTAATATTTATGTTTACATAGGCTATGTATAATAATTTTCTTGAGGATATACTGAGTCCGTAACGGCTACCCTCAATGGGGGACAGTTTACTATTATTATTTTATTAATAAGGGATATACAGCGTGGAAGTGAAAAAATAACCATGTAGATTGAAAGGGACGGTAGGGTACACTTAAATGAATAGAAAACCTATATTACGTTTTGTGATTAAATGCACGGTTAATTAGAAAATTGAGTTGAAAGTTTCAACAGTCTGGCAACATCGCCGCTAACACACTGCTCTTTCTTCTCGTAATACAGACGTAATAGGTCAACGAACACGGGTCTGTCCTCCTATGGTTCCTCCACCTCTCTGACTACAACGTTGCAATCTGTTCGCATGTTCAGCGGCTAGATATTATCGATTTTAAAATGAAATTTACACGAAAACCGTCCACGCTATGGAAATACGCCAGAGGAATAAATTATTCTTTATTAGATTTCCTGTCGATATGTATAAAAACACGATCCTACTCGCAATAGTTACCGAATAAACATTTAGAGTGCTATTCATAGACATTTCGCTAGCCCGCGCTAGGAGCGTGCTAAACTAGCCCCGGCTATCGAGTGATTACTTGTACAGGAATCATACTGGTTTATGAATACCAAAAACGTTAGTTCGCTGATCATCCACCGGAAGCCCGCGCTAAGAATGTCTATGAATATGGCCGTTGGTAATTTTTTTCTGAGAAAACTATGAACTTTCCACCAACATGGTATTACACTTGTTTTTTTGTTACATACAACATGAGCTATTCGCTCTGAAGATCTGCAAGGCTATTTCACTTCCACCCTGTATATTTGCCTTGTCGACAATGTTTTTATTTTATTTAATAATAATAAATTTAGCTTCCCTTATGAAAAGGTTGCCAGATTTGACAAAGCGTATTACATATAATTTGAAAACACACGTAAAAGGTAAAATGATATACATTTGAAACGGTTAGGGAATCGAATATGCAAAATGTCAGAAGAATTTACACCTAAGTAGCGTTTGTGCTCATTTACAGTTAAGAAAGGGGGAACAATATCATCAGATAGGTTAGAATCATTTGAATGCCATATACCGCGAGAAAAATAATAGTACGAATTTATTGACATTGATATCTAAACCAATCAACAGCCATCGGTTAAGATAACTTCAAATTTCCGTTATCACTCCCATACAAATGATTTCTCAATATTTGAACCGATCCTTTGAGGGCACTAATGGCTATTTCCTTCACAATCCTGTGTGTTAGCCCCAGGTTTTTACATTTGTTGGTTTGGTACCTCGTGCTCCCACCATCAGACCTATCACATCAATGTGGGACAGACTATATTTATCTTTATAGAACGGGATTGTTGGTTCATAGATCCGTTTCTTTTCACTGTCCACCTCATGCGGTTGATCTGCATGTGTCTCAAATCTGATGGTGGGATCGAGAATGTATGCCGAGTTGTTCTTAATGGCAATGATATCAATTCGCCGAACACTTCCTTGTGTGGCTAGTCCCTGCACCTCTTGATGGACTATAAACCCTACTTCCTTCAGTGCCTCGGCCAGCATAGAACGGACAGCATGGTGACGGATGTTGCGAAGGGCCTCACTATAGGGGCAGAAGCCAAGGATATGGGGAAGAGTTTCTATCTCGCTGAGACAGCGCCTACAGCGGGTACCATCCCGACTTCTACCCGGTACAGCTCGGACCGGAGCGACATAGCCTACCATTTTAAGGGCGTCTATCCATTCCGAGAGGGTTAGTGTGAGTGAATATTCTGAACAAAGAGGAACTCTTCAATTTTAATTTTACATTAATTTTTAAGGTTGATGTTTTTTATGGCTGTAACTAGTTCAATTAAAATGAATGCATAAATTGCGGGCCTCATTAGTAGTGCGGTTAGCAATACCTCCGCCGAGAGAGAGAGAGAGAGAGAGAGAGAGAGAGAGAGTCGTATTTCCTTTCGAGTAATCTTTTGTTATGCAAGCCATAAACAATGCTGCTACTGATGATGGAGATATCGGTAGTAGTGTGGTGGTAGTGGTGGTGGTGGTAATGGTGTTAAAAATAGAACGATGAGTTCAAGTTTCTTGACCAATCTTCGACGCGGAAATGAAAGACATTAGAGATAATCTTGCAACAGCAAAGGAAGAAACGAGGCAAAGTAAATATATCTAGCTTTAATGTTCTGAGGAACACCTGATGAAGTCTGTAGAGCAGGGAAAAAGAACAATTGAGTGTGCGTGGCCGCGAAACATGAAAGGTATCGACAAAGTTCGGTGAACCAGCCTAGTTAGCACCGTCGCAAGATGATTGATGGATTCGATAATGAACAAAGTAATTATGTGGACAGGGCAGCGGCTCGGCTCTGGGTGAAGATGCAGCTGACAATGGCAAGCAACCCAACGATCAACCAGGAGGTTTAGTGCATCGCTGTTGTCGATTAATGAACTGGAAACACATCTTTAATATTGTGGGAAAATATCGTTATTCCATAAAAATACATTTCAGCATTATTATATATAATTTGAACTGGTAATGGAAATTACGACAAAACGGCTGAACGGATTTTAATAAATGACCCCTCATTTTGAAGCTTGGAACTCAACGTTTTTCAGAAAAATAGTAGTTGTCAATGTCAATTTTTCAACATAATTTTCCTATTTTCCAAAATCAATCTGTCGTCAGTTTTGAGAACTAGCTAATTGCATTTCAGAATAAAACAAAACACACTACAGTAAACAATATTACACGAAGGCCATGATCTGAAAGAATGCTGACATATTTAGAGCTCAAATTAAATTGGTTATTAAAAACTTAACTTACTAAAAATAATTTACAGGTTCGATTCTGTGGTGTGTAATTTTCTGGGTACAGCTGTGTATTGGATATTAAAAACTACGAAACTTGAGGTGGTTTGATGACATTATTACCATTAGAAATAAAATATTATTGTAGTTAATGCCATGATGTGACTATTTTTCATTAATTATACATATTAATGCTATTGATGATATGAAAGTGAAACGTTTTGGGGTTATACAAGTAAATGTAGAGAATAACTTAAATTAGATTTTGATTTCTATATTTTACTGAGTGGCGGCTATATAGTATATATAGTATATGTTAGTGAAAGCTATAAAACTTACGTAAGATAATAATATTATTAAAAATCAAATATTTTTATAGTTATTAATCAAGTGGGGTTGGGTCTTTTTCATATATTTAATGGCGGTGTGGTGTAGATTTTATATGCGTGGTTCTCTTCAGTATTGGCTCGAGAGAGAGTATCTTTCATTATTATGGAAGCAAATAACTTTCAGAATGTCTGGTATTCTTCATTGAAAATAAATCTGAAAAATGTTTATTTGAACGTCTAATGAACTTAGTTTGCAGCATTTGCTGCACAAGCCAATAGTTTTCATGGAAATACGAGAGACAATTACTCATTAATAGCCAATATACACGATCATGTAATTAGAAATAGTGAACAAATTAATATTCCATGCTGTAGATTACATAAGAGTAATACAAACTTTTCTGTCACTGGGATGAAATTATACGAGCTTCTCAGTCATTATAAGTTACCAATAATTTTTTTTAAACTAGGTTTTATGACTGCTTATCAAAAATATTTTTCACTCTGTTGGTGAGTTCTTTAAATAAATTCACAAGAAAATTTTTTATAATATAAATTTATTTACAATTTGTTAGTATTCATTCAGAGGTCTGCATCGGACGTTTTCGCTCGAGCGCCAAGTAGTTCATAGCATAATCCGATAGGTAGAGCACATGCATGATGGGTAAAATTGTCACGAGCGATAAATCCTCGAACGGTATAAGCCGAGCGTTAATCATTCGTTCTTGTTACAGTGATGAACTGTGTAGTAACATCATAGATGTTTATCATTTCAAAACTTTGCAGTGTTTAACTAACCTCTCCATAGTACAACTACAAAACTTGCTTTAAAATGTAATATAAATGTTGTAGGTAAATGTCCCCCCCCCCCCCACACAAGAGTGATTTTGTTTTTGCCACATCTGATAGATGTTATTGGATGTAAATGTAATTATTATAAACGGAGAACATAATCACGATAATGCAAGAAATGTATCAAGTTTTCTAGTAATAATAATAATAATAATAATAATAATAATAATAATAATCTTTAATATTAGTGCATCAATCTTTGCGTCTGTAACAGTTGTGCAGCATGATTATTCGTTTTATTATATTTTCTGTGACGTCATCTCTGTACTAATATTGTTATTAATCTACTGCTACATCAATAATTGGCGTTGCGGTCTAAGGCATCCTGCCTGGGACTCGCGTTACGGAATGCGCGCTGGTTCGAGTCCTCATGGGGGAAGAAATTTTCTCATGAAATTTCGGCCAGTGTATGGGACCGGTGCCCACCCAGCATCGTGATGCACTTGGGGAGCTACGATAGGTAGCGAAATCCGGTTGCGAATACCAGCTATAACGGCTGGGGGGATCATCGTGCTAACCACACGATACCTCCATTCTGGTTGGATGATCGTCCACCTCTGCTTCGGCATGTGGGCGTAGGCCAGCACCCGGCTGGTCGGTCTAGGCCCTTCACGGGCTGTAGCGCCACGGATATCAATAATATTTTGTAAAACGTCTCTACACTGTCGCAGTATATAGGCGGAACACTATGTATGGACCTATCATATTATATATGTGGTAAATCAAATTTATTAATTAGCAATAATAACCGTATATCGAAGTTTTTCATACTATTTTATTTATAACTTCATGTTCCTGTTTTGGTACGTTCCATTAAACGTTTGTCATAAACGCAGAAAATAAAGCCTTATTTTTACCGTGTGAGCAAAACATATGTGTATCTTATCTGTAGCCTTCCATACAAGATAAGACATGTCGTTGAGATGACCTTGTACTGTGCTTCTATTTATTATGAGCGTATCACGACCGATCGTATCTCACTCGAGGGTGTGACACTCGACCGAGTTCAAGCGAGCGATTTAACTCCAATGCAGCACTCAGGTATTCATATTTTAAGTGTTAACTGTTTTAATTAATTTTTGTTTCAATTAATTTTATTTATATTTTGTGTAGGCCTATCATAATGACGAAACATATTTTTATTGGTTATTTTACAACGCTTTATCAACTAGTATGATTATCTAGCGTCTGAATGAGATTAAGGTGATAAGGCCAGGAAAATGAGTCCAGCGCCGAAAGTTACCCAGCATTTACACTTCTTGGGATCAGGGAAAATCCCGGAAAAACCTCAACCAGGTAATTTGTCCCACCCAGGATATGAACCCGGACCCCCTCGTTTCACGGTTAGGCATACTAATACTGCACAGCGGTTGAAAACACGATGCCTATTACTGATATCCAGCATTATGGTCTTACGAGTTCAGCAGGCCAAGCCGTTTGTTGTGCTGTCGTCATTTGTTTTCTTCCGTTTTGAGTTCTCATTTTGTGAATAATGGGTCGCTAAATGAACGAAGACAAGATTTTCATTAAACATTTGCCCCAATATAATTTATTTGTCCGTCAAATTGTAAGGAACTACGCTTAGCGAGAATGGACTGTTTCAAGTGTACAACGATTGATTAGCAAGATACGGACATGATATCCCTCCTGAGAGATTACTGCGTGAAAGATCGCATTTCTCAGATCCTCTGATGGTTTCCGCTGAAGTTTGAAACGAGATCTTAATCCTATGGACTATTTTGTATGGGGTCAACCACAAAAAGCAGTTTACTACAAAAAAAGAATTCGTAATAATGAACATTTAAGACAACGCCTTCTTGACCGGCTTGATCAAAGACAGATATCCAGTGATATTGGACAATGGAGAAGACGCCTACAAATGGTTGTGGGGGCAAATGGCGGTCACATAGAGCATCATTTTTAATTTTGATTATTTGAAAGACCATTAATTATTCATTTTACCAACATTCAGTTTCTGCATTTTGAAGTAATAAATTGTCTTCAAAAACCACATTTTTCGCATCATTGTGTATTGACCTCCGTAAGATTTTAATTGAGCCTCAAAAAAACATAATAAAAAGTCCTGCTCATCTTTAAAGTCTACTCTTTCCAACAGTGTATTCATTACAAATTAATGTTAGATACTTCCGAAAATAGATTTATAAAATAGTTATATTACCGGTTGTTCTGTATGTTTGTGAAACTTGGACTATCACTTTGAGAGAGGAACAAACGTAGGTTAAGAGTGTTTGAGAATAAGGTTCTTAGGAAAATATTTGGGGCTAAAAGGGATGAAGTTACAGGAGAATGGAGAAAGTTACACAATACAGAACTGCACGCATTGTATTCTTCAACTGACTAATTAGGAACATTAAATCCAGACGTTTGAGATGGGCAGGGCATGTAGCACGTATGGGCGAATCCAGAAATGCATATAGAGGCAGGCCGGAGGGAAAAAGACTTTTAGGGAGGGCGAGACGTAGATGGGAAGATAATATTAAAATGGATTTGAGGGAAGTGGGATATGATGATAGAGAATGGATTAATCTTGCTCAGGATAGGGACCAATGGCGGGCTTATGTGAGGGCGGCAATGAACCTCCGGGTTCCTTAAAAGCCAGTAAGTAAGTAAGTACTTTCGAAAATAGAGTATTTCTAATTTTGCGACTCTTTTTTTGGCGCACTGTGTATGTATCTTTAATGGCCTAATAAATTGAACTGAATTGGAGATTTTTTTGCTTACTATTATAATGTATTATTTTTATACTGGTATCATACTGTTATCCACGATCACAAAACAACTTTTTTGAAAAGATAAAAATAAATGTAAATATGTAACCGAGAAACAAAACTGTCACATTTCATGTAGGCTACATTTAAATAAAAACCTACACACCTTGCAGTAACAGAAGAATCGATAGGTAAAACAAGTAAAAAAGAGAGTGTAACAATAAGTCAACACATAAGTAAAGTCATTAGTAAATGTGTTTGAAGACTGAACATGAAACTCCAAGCATTGTATCCTCACTTGTTGTAATGTCAGGGCAGAATTTCTGCTCTTTTGATGTTCGATTCAGTTTACACAAGAGTTAATTAAAAGTCCGACAACGCAGAGTTCAATTCTGACAGAAAGTTTCCACGATACAGCTCGGACACAATCACAACAGCAGCTGAAAGCTTTGATTAAAATTAACCGTAATTATCGCGTCTGAATGAATAGAAATCATCGTGATTAAAAAACTCACTGCCCATAACTTGCTGAATGAAACAAATTGCATATTGAATTAGACGGCTGTTGGGCAGCCATACAACTTGCACGTGTAAAGTCTGCTCGAACAGGAAAACTGCAAATTTTCGGATCTTGTCATTTCATCGACCTGAAACGTATTTACCCTTTTGTGTTATAGAAATATTAATGAAGTAGGGGAAGGCTACAATAAAAACTTGAATAGGTAATTTATACCAGGAACTTTAGCAGGTTTTCAAAACATATTGTTGAATTTCCCATTTCCGACTTCACCACATAGGAGCGATGAAAATCCGAAAAAACAGAAAACGTTTGACATTTAGGGCTACAGGAGGATTGTTAATTCTGATTTATTTAAAGCTTCTCTTAAACTCTGGAAGCCATTTTGAAGTCACTATTGATACGGTGAAAATGGAGTACTGGTTAAAGAGAATAGAAGGGACTATTTCGTTCATATACCAAAATACCAATAAAGTGTAAGATTCTATTGAATTTTAACCAAAGATAACTATCAACTGCAATCTTATCGCACTTGATGTGCATTTGTTTAATATCTTGTCGCAACTGATATTCAGATATTATTTCAATGTACCGAAGTACATATGATTTTTCATGCAGATATTGTGCGTCATATACGATGAAAGAGTAATGGAACGGAGAAAAATTCTCTCCGGCGCCGGGACTTGAACCCGGGTTTTCAGCTCTACGTGCTGATGCTTTATCCACTAAGCCACACCGGATACAACCCCGACGTCGGACAGAATTGTCTCTGATTGAGTTCCAACTCTTGGGTTCCCTCTAGTGGCCGAACTCTGCACTACGTCATAGATGTCTATGGACATAGGACCGAAGTCCACACATGTGCTGAGGTGCACTCGTTATGAGTGACTAGTTGGCCGGGATCCGACGGAATAAGCGCCGTCTTAAATCACTTCGTCATTTACGCATATCATGTATTATTTCAATGTACCGAAGTACATATGATTTTTCATGCAGATATTCTGCGTCAAATACGATGAAAGAGTGGACTTCGGTCCTATGTTCATAGACATCTATGACATAGTGCAGAGTTCGGCCACTAGAGGGAACCCAAGAGTTGGAACTCAATCAGAGACAATTCTATCCGACGTCGGGGTTGTATCCGGTGTGGCTTAGTGGATAAAGCATCAGCACGTAGAGCTGAAAACCCGGGTTCAAGTCCCGGCGCCGGAGAGAATTTTTCTCCGTTCCATTACTCTTTCATCTGATATTCAGATGTTAAATATTTTCATTGTTTCCTGAACAATAAAGTGGGCCGTGATATTGTGTGATGGCTGTGATACCAAGTATAAATATAAAATATTTTAATATGTAATACAATCTGTTTCTGTATGTTACAAATTATTTTATGCTCGACCATGCCGAAATGTAGTAATTATACACCTGATAGCAGCCCTTTAATGGACCTAATTAAAGTACACCTATTCATTAAAGTTCAGGTGTTCCACCAATCAGAAAATACCATTGTAGCAATATGAAAGCGCAAGTATCGATTATTCTCGGATATGTAATCGAAAGACAACTAGCGCGAGATTAGACAACATTAAACTCAGTCGAAAAAAACAACACACAAATTAACATCAATTCACCGTCATCTTCCAGCCTTTCACAAAGCACATTCCCGCAAATTCATTTCACCAATTCCCGGAAAAAATCAATATGGTCGAGCATAAAATGTCGTATGAAACATGACTATAATGGTAATTAAGATGCTCGTATGAAAATTATGAAACTCGCTTGCACTCGTTTCACAAACATACTCGCGTCTTAATTACTGGCATTATAGGCTAGTTGCATAATGTACTATTTTAGTATATTCGCGAAATAGTCTTAATCAAATATCACAAGAGTTCACATCTTGTCGATAATTCACGGGGTGAAAGCACCTAGTTCAAAGTAAAATGTTATAATCTCAAATATCTGTTTAATTTTGCTGTTTCACTGATTATAATTTATACAGCTATTGTCATATATTCATTCCAGCCCAAAAGGAAGGTCATTCACTGCAAACCTAACATTCTCCAATCTTTCCTATTTTCTGCCTTCCTCTTTATCTTCGCATATGATCCATATATCTTAATATCGTCTATCGTCTGATATCTTCTTCCATCCAGAATTCTTCTCCCGTTCACCATTCCTTCCAGTGCATCCTTCACGAGGCAGTTTCTTCTCAACAGTGACCCAACCAATTCCTTTTCCTCTTTCAGATAAGTTTCAGCATCATTCTTTCTTCACCCACTCTTTCCAACACAGCTTCATTTCTTATTCTGTCTGTTCACTTCACACGCTCCATCCACATTTCAAATGCTTTTAATTGTTTCTCTCCACTTCGTCGTAATGTTCATGTTTCTGTTTCATACAAAGCCAACTCTACACAAAGCACTTGACTAGTATCTTCCTTTAGTTTGTTAGCATAAGAGAAGATGATATTAAGAGTTAGTAAATGGCAACTGTAGTAGTATTTAGTAGTAGTTATTTATTTAACCTCGTAGAGATAAGACCATCAGGCCTTCTCTGCCCCTCTACCAGGGGATTACAACTATAATATGAAGAATAAAATTACAATTAATATTAAATTTACAATTACAATTACAATAAAATTTAAAGTACGACAAGATTACCTGATTAATGAAAGCTAGACATTTTATCATAGAAGTTAAGAACAATGAATATTTTTGTATTTACTGAATTACAAATTAAACCTAGAATAACAAAATTCTATAGTGATGAAATTACCATATATTGAGATATTTTATGATAGATTAAGAGAACTATTTACAAGAAACCATGTCTGAACGAGTCTCAATTACTGACCAAGTGACTAGTAAGTTTGCGTTTGAATTCAATTTTATTTCGACAGTCCCTGATGCTAGCAGGTAACGAATTCCAGAGTCTTGGCAGGGCTATTGTGAAAGAGGATGAGTATGAGGAGGTGCGATGGGATGGTATTGTTAGTATTGTTTCATGGCGAGAGCGTGTGTTCAGATTGTGGTGGGAAGAAAGGTAAGTGAAGCGAGACGACAGGCACGAAGGAATAGAAGAGTTCAAGATTTCGAAGAGAAGGAGAAGTGAATGTAAATTTCTTTTCTTATCTAGTTTAAGCCAACCTATTGCTTCCAGGGATGGGGTAATATGATCATATTTATGAACATTGCTTACAAAACGTACACACAAATTATGAGCACGTTGAAGTTTCATTTTGTTGTCGCTGGAGAGGTCAGTCAGTAAAATGTCGGCATAGTCAAAATAGGGAAATGCAGGGACATCATTTTATTTTTACTAGCATTTATAATATTAACTGGCTATACCTTTGGATCTATGATTGAGAACCGAACTGGACTGGAGTTCGATGGTACTGACGTAATATACAAACAAATCACTTTACTAGGTATAGGAGGGAAGAAAAGTAGTTCATCCATTTACGTAAAGTAGGAAATATCGCGATTTTGAGTTTGATCATTTTCATTAGGTTTTTCTTTAATCAAAGTACAGTAGACTATAGTATTAACAATGAGTGTTTTTACTCACGAACTGAGCTGTCCATGCGGACGTATTCATTATGCAGTGTATATTATACTGTCTACAGCACATTAGCGTACAATATAGAGAATGAAGTTAAATTGAAAAATAATCATAATATGGATATTTAAACACATTTTTGAAAATGGTGGCCGTTCATTTCGATAAAGGCTTCAGTTCTTTTGTGCATATTATCGCACTATAGACTATTGTACCTAATTCCAATTACCAGGTTCGTACTTCGTATCAGTAACTCATGTTGAAATAATTCTGTACCTACTCTATAAAAGAGTACCTTACGTACTGTAAATTCAGTCTTCACTTCTGCCCGATTGGAAAAGATAAAATTACTCAGACATGCTATCTACTGTCCGTCCAAGTGGTTATGTCGTAGAGTCGTAGAAAGGGGGGAAATCACATGACAGTTAATTACTTAACGAGGCCCTTTTATTTAAGTTATTTTAAACAATTGTATGGGTATAATATTACGTAGAGGTCCAATTCCTAACAGAAATTAATGTTCTCAGAAAAGCGGTAAGACTCCCAGCAACTAGCCTTTCCAGAGAGGCGAATAGAAGCAGGTAGAGGAAACCGGGATACAACGTAGGCAAATGGACGACAGTACCTGTGCGAAAATGATTCAATATTGAAAGCTCTTTCGTCACTGGAAAACGCGAACATATTTTTGGAACGTACTGTTTACTATGACCGTAAGGCTACTGTGACTGTATATGCGGTCTTGGATCTGTGTGGAGGACGGTTGAACTTCACTAGTAGAAGGAGTGGGAGTGAAGTACATTAAAAAAACTCAGGTACAATAAAAATTGAAGTAAAAATAAAATGATGTCCCTGTACAAGCGTCTGCACAAAGGACTTTTTTAAGCAAGAGGGACGATGAACATTTATCTGTGTGAGCAGTATGAAATTCAACAATACGTGATATCAAATCCGCAAGTAGTCACGTGATCCATATGATGCAAAACACTTGCCTGAGGCTACTCAGCATCAGAACTCTGCCTCTCTGAAATGAAATTAAATAAATCCGCAGTCCCTTACCAGGAATCGAATGTGAATTTTCAGCCGAAAACATCACCATTTAAGCCACAGCAAGCGTGCCTTCTTAAATGTTAAATATCGTGTAACGATTCGTTGTTGCCACAGTGAAGTGGATGAAGGCAGGCGTTGTACTTGTTGAGTGCAGGTCGCCTGCATATTGCACGCCAATGTAGCAATTCGCGCCTCGGCTGCTATTTTGTCGCCGTCTCTGTCTGGATTTATATTTCATGGCTACAGGAATAGCTCGCCGCTTCCTCTCTCCTTGTGAATGAAAGGCACCGTAACAACCGGTTCCCCACCTCGAGGTGTCAGGTTCGAACTCCTTTTATTGTGCTCGGGAGCGGAAGAAACTAGGGCGTTTATTACGCTATCAACACGTTCTCCACTGTGTACGACTATAGCTGTTGCCACGTTGAAGCTTGAGGGAGAAGTCGAGGCCATAAAATTTAGAGCTTCCACTGGCTATTGTTGTCTTCATGAAAGAGTGTGAGATACAAATTCTATAATACATGCTCTTATCGCCTAACTTGTCAAAAATTTGATGTAAATACAGGGTGTTTCTTAAGTTGTGCTCATAGACTCCACCCGGTAGGTACCGATGCCAGGCAGAAAGTTGAATGAACTCGCTTTATGTTGCGAATAGGATGGTATTTTTTTGGTGAAAAATGAGTAAATTAAAAAAAAATCTTTAAAATACTCTGTGATATATGTGGAATGCATTGCATAACATTTCGTGGGTATTTGTACCCTTATCGGATATTGAGACGTCATTTTTAAACTTCCTGCGTTATGGATTTTTAAATCACTCGCCCACTTTTATTGTTGTTTCCGGTAAATTAAATTTTCAAAAAAAAAAAAAATTCTTTAAAATACCCTTTTATATGTGTGGAATGCATTGCATAACATTTCGTGGGTATTTGTACCCTTATCGGATGTTGAGACGTCATTTTTAAACTTTCTGCGTTATGGATTTTTAAATCACTCGCCCACTTTTATTGTAGTTTCCGGTAAATTAAATTAAAAAAAAAATTGCTTTAAAATACCCTTTTATATGTGTGGAATGCATTGTATAACATTTTGTGGGTATTCGTGCCCTTATCGGATGTTGAGACGTCATTTTTAAACTTCCTGCGTTATGGATTTTTAAATCACTCGCCCACTTTTATTGTTTCCGGTAAATTAAATTAAAAAAAATCTTTTTTCTTTAAAATACCCTTTGATATGTGTGGAATGCATTGCATAACATTTTGTGGGTATTTGTGCCCTTATCGGATGTTGAGTCGCCGTTTTTAAACTTCCTGCGTTATGGATTTTTAAATCACTCGCCCACTTTTATTGTTGTTTCCGGTAAATTAAATTTACAATTTTTTTTCTTTAAAATACCCTTTGATATCTGTGGAATGCATTGCATAACATTTTGTGGGTATTTGTGCCCTTATCGGATGTTGAGACGTCATTTTTAAACTTCCTGCGCTATGGATTTTTAAATCACACGACCGCTTTTATCGGTTTCCAGTAACTTCATTTTTTTTTTTTTGCTACATTGACAGACAAAAACGGATATAATTTCTGAACTATTAAAAATACATGCATGAAATTCAGTACACACATTCTTTAGACTATTAGGAAACTTTTCTCTGTAACAGAATTTTGTTAATTGATTTCATTTAAAAAATACGTCCGTTTGTTTGCAAGAAAGGAAATCAGAAAATTGTTATTAAATTTTCATTGTTTTACAAACGTAGGCACTAATATCAAAATTCTGTTACAGACAGTTTGTAGAACATGTTTGTGCATTGCAAAAAACTGTTTGAATCTATCTTTAAAAACGGTTTAGATATATCGGTTTTAGTACAATCCTGCATTGGGTATATTTTTTTCAAATTTGGGCGCCCTAAAATAATTTCTTTTCAAAATATTTTTATTTGGTTGAGTTTCCACAGCTATGAACTCTCTACATACAAAAATTAATATTTTACACCAAATAGGAAAAAAGTTAAAAAAAAATACCATCCTCTCCCCTTCAGCAAACCTTGAGTATATATTCACCGTTCACTGATTCTAATGCAAAGAAACGAATGCTAAGAGTCGAAACAAAGTCTGTAAGAAGCTCTTGAAGCCAAAGCAAAAGTTAATTGGTGCGCAGAGGTGATTGGCCAATTTTGGTCATTTTCTTCATTGTTTTAATATGATGCCAAAAAATCTACGGCTTCTTGAGGAATACTGTAGTGAAGATTTCATCGCTATATATTTAGTCTAAGTTAGAAATTAAGTTTATCCCATACAGGGGGTTATTATTTTCAGAATGCGTATCATGAACTTTTAAAGTGATTTTACCGCAAATAAGATTTTTTTTAACCTACTAGAAATATCTTCTAAACTGCTACACTTCGGAGTAATAAAACTTTGCACACATATCCACAACAGGTCTGTGCACAAAATGCTGCATTCATGTACATAATATATGATTATTATTAAGAAAGCTGTGACTTTTTTTATTGTCAGGCAGTGAACTTAAAAAAAATTCAAAGTTCATTAATGTTTTTACTAACGAATTATAGTATTTAGTATTAGTATTTATTTATTTATTTATTTAACCTGGTAGAGATAAGGCCGTCAGGCCTTCTCTGCCCCTCTGCCAGGAGATTACAACTATGATATGAAGAATAAAATTACAATTAGTATTAAATTTACAATTACAATTACAATAAAATTATAATTAGTATTAAAGTTACAATTACAATTACAATAAAAATCAAAATACGAAAAGATTACCTGACCAATGAAAGCTAGATAATTTATCATAGAAAAACAAAGAATATTTTATATTTACTGAATTACAAATTAAACGTAGAATAACAAAATTGTATAGTGAAGGAATTACTGGATATTGAAATATTTTGTGATAGATTAAGGAAACTATTTACAAGAAATCAATTACTGACCAAGTGCCTGGTAAGTTTGCGTTTGAATTCAGTTCTATTTCGACAGTCCCTGATGCTAGCAGGTAGATAATTCCAGAGTCTTGGCAGGGCTATTGTGAAAGAGGACGAGTATGAGGAGGTGCGATGGGATGGCATTGTTAGTATTGACCAGGAAAAAAAAAAAAAAAACAATGCAACTTATCGTTATAGGGAGTCTTGGCTCCATTTTAAATTTTCAAGAAACTGATTATATTCATGTGAGATCCAGGTAAATGTTTACTAAAAACAGAAATTATTTTCAAGTGAAAATAAAAAAAATGAGGTAAAATTTTCAAGAAGATATCTACAATGAAAATTGTATCTCGTGACCTTAACTTTTAGCTAAGGCGAAAATGTGTATCTCCAACAGTATTTTTGTTAAATAACGAAAACTATAGTAACGCTTAAAACTAAAATAATTTGTTTGTCATTTGTTCTGCAACATGGTAGGCGACCACTAATGACTACGTAACTATTTAGAAATACTACTGTGGCTCCCTCTGTTGGGATAATTACGCCAGGGCAGGGCAACGAAAGCGTGCACTGATCATGTCGTTATGGAGCACGAACCGCCGAGAAAACATAACTACCAACATTACTATTTTTTTCTTTCTTCAACTGCAATTAAAATGTCTCAACTTCAGTTATTTCACTGCGGCAAAAACTTCTAATTACAGTGTTTGTAATTTAATATTTTTACACAACCCCTGATAGACAATGCGTCGCCATATTGGCGTATCAGTTTCATAATTGCTAGACTGCTGAAAAGAAAATGAAGGATAGATCCTAAAACGATAGCAGAAACATGAGAGAAGTTCTCAACCTATGAGGGTTATCCACGTGCAGCTGCAATTTGTTCTCTCGTAGGTAACTTTACTTTAACATTTTGTTTTCTTACTTCTTAGTGGTATGCCTAGTATAACTGTCTGAAGTTCCGCTACCGGTTTCCGTTGTTCGACTCGAAAAACAGTCGCAATAGAATATGTTGTTAAGTCACTCCTTATGACCATTGATGTTTATATTTAAAATTAAAATCAAATAATAATAATAATAATAATAATAATAATAATAATAATAATAATAATAATACTTACAAATGGCTTTTAAGGAACCCGAAGGTTCATTGCCGCCCTCACATAAGCCCGCCAGCGGTCCCTATCCTGTGCAAGATTAATCCAGTCTCTATCATCATACCCCACCTCCCTCAAATCCATTTTAATATTATCCTCCCATCTACGTCTCGGCCTCCCTAAAGGTCTTTTTCCCTCCGGTCTCCCAACTAACACTCTATATGCATTTCTGGATTCGCCCATACGTGCTACATGCCCTGCCCATCTCAAACGTCTGGATTTAATGTTCCTAATTATGTCAGGTGAAAAATACAATGCGTGCAGTTCTGTGTTGTGTAACTTTCTCCATTCTCCTGTAACTTCATCCCGCTTAGCCCCAAATATTTTCCTAAGCACCTTATTCTATGTTCCTCTCTCAGAGTGAGAGTCCAAGTTTCACAACCATACAGAAGAACCGGTAATATAACTGTTTTATAAATTCTAACTTTCAGATTTTTGGACAGCAGACTGGATGATAAGAGCTTCTCAACCGAATAATAACACGCATTTCCCATATTTATTCTGTGTTTAATTTCCTACCGAGTATCATTTATATTTGTTACTGTTGGTCCAAATATTTGAATTTTTCCACCTCTTCGAAGGATAAATCTCCAATAATAATAATAATAATAATAATAATAATAATAATAATAATAATAATAATAATAATAATAATTCTTTATTTATACTGGCAGAGTTAAGGCCATAGGGCCTTCTCTTACACTCTACCAGGTCACAAAGTATTCAAGCAGTTAAAATTTAACAAAAAGTTAAAGAACAGAACACTAACATAAGCATAATAAAATCGACACTAAACAACATGAAAATAATACCATAATAGAAAAGAAAAAGAAAGTAATACATTGGAATATAGTAAAAGCAACTCATTTAGTACAAATGGTTAATATGGAAAACGTAAGGAAGAATATATCAAAATGGAATGTAATCAAATATTAATAAAAAAAGAAAAGAAATACGAAAATTAAATAAAATTCACGATAAAAACGCTATGATAATAAATTCATCGGCTGGTAAAGAGAACAAAAAGGGGAAAGGAAGGAAAAAGAAATATATAGTCTATATTTTTACAAAACAATGGCAGAGAAAAGGGCTTATAACTGAAAGGAATCTAATTCAAAAAGTGCAATTTTAGTTTATTTTTGAAACTAGACAGTCTCTGACATGTTGTGGTAGAGAGTTCCAGAGATGAGCTGCAGAGACGGTAAAAGATGACGAGTAGAGGGATGTTCTGTGTTTAGGAATGCAGAGTGTGATATGGTGTTGTGAGCGAGTATCTATTTCGTGATATGAGGACAAATGTTGAAAACGAGAAGTTAAGTAGCTAGGGTTAGAGGTTTGAAGAATATTGAAGAGTAAAGTGAGAGAGTGAATAGTTCTTCGCTCTTTGAGACGGACCCAGGACAGTTTATTTAGTGAAGGTGTGATACGGTCAGATCTACGGACGTTGCAAACAAATCGAACGCATGCATTATGAACACGCTGTAGTCTGTCTGTTAAGGTCAGTGTAGAGAGTGTCACAGTAATCAAAATGAGGCATCAAGAGCGACTGCACTAAATTCTTCTTGAGAAGCAACGGAAGGAAATTTCGAATTCTTTTTAGTGTGTGAATTTTCATAAAAAATATTTTACATATGTGTGTGATTTGAGTATTCCAACTTAAGTTTTTGTCCATATAAATTCTTAGATTTTTTACTCTATCACTGTAAGGGATAATAGTTTCACTCATTTTAACAGGAGATAAGTCACCTGTGTTTAATTTACTTAAAAGTCGTTGATGTCCCATTATAATTGCCTGTGATTTCTCTTAGTTCAATTTCAGTCCAAACTTTTTCGTCCATGAAATAATTGATTTTAGGTCATTGTAAAATACGTACCTACTTCGTACCTCGCTGTCTTTCTTATATCGTATAATGCACACTTCATCCCCCTCTTATTTATTCGCTCGTTTTCATAATCTCTCTCGCTATCTTAACATCAATACTCGATCACAACGCGATAACATGCTAGAAATTCCACTCCACACATCATCTCTGTATTCCTTATCCTTCGCTGTTTGCCACTTCTCGTCAAAGGAACTC
Organism: Periplaneta americana; assembly: GCF_040183065.1. NCBI lineage: Eukaryota > Metazoa > Arthropoda > Insecta > Blattodea > Blattidae > Periplaneta > Periplaneta americana. The sequence continues at coordinate 3,422,743 of NC_091121.1, forward strand.
TCTGCCGCCTGAAGTCAAGGGTTGCCGAACCTTGGAATCTTTCCAATCTAAGTTAGAAAATTATCTTATGACGAGTTGCCAAAATAACTTACTGTTATCACAAGTGTTGTATTGCATGTGTCTATGTATTCTCTACATTCAGATATTCTAGTGGTATTTTGTTTTATTGACTTCTATTAAGGTCTATTATTGTTTCACATTTCTATACATTGTGTATGTCTCACTCATTTTAACTTAATGTTTACATTTTATTAGCTTTCTCTTCTTTCTTACTATGTTATGTGTATCATTTCTATTGATTTATTGTTTACATCTAATTATGAGTATCTCTTTCAATTAGTGTGTGCGATATCAAACATTTTTAATGTTATTTGTGTCGAACTAATTACTTCTCTTTGAGTCTGACATAAGGCGTTTTGGGCTAAATTCTGACAGGTTGAATAAATTATTATTATTATTATTATTATTATTATTATTATTATTATTATTATTATTATTATTATTATTAAAGAAGACAGAGGACGGACACTGGAAAGTTTTCTTTTCTCAATCGTACTATCAGAGACTGGAATGCTTTACCAGCAGATTTACTAAAGGCTTTACCAATAACCAAAAATGTATTTAAAAATAGGCTTAAGGACATTACTAATAGACGGTAGTATATTATACACACTACTTAAAGGGTGTAATTGATATCTTGCTATTTGAAGTGTTGTATCAGTGAGGAAATGTGTTGTGTCAGTGAAGTGTGTAGTGTCAGTGAAATCTATTGTGTAAGTGAAGTGTGTTGGTGTCAGTGAAGTGGCTGTGCGAAGTATTTGAACAGTGAACTGGTTAGAAGTGTTAGTGAAATCAGGTAGAATCAGTGCAGTGAGTGAGTTGACAGCGAAATAAGTGTAGTGCCGAAAGGTACTTATGCAGGTATGAACCTGTCACACTCGTGGGTCTTAGTTCGAACTTAGGGTTAAGATACAAATTATATTTACTTTAAATGTTATTTTAAGTGATCGAGCTTCATTTAATTTAGGATTCTCCTTGTTATTATTTTATTATTATTATTATTATTATTATTATTATTATTATTATTATTAATAATTATTGTTTTTATTAGTTGTGTTCATTATTAATTGTCATTATTGAGTGTAATTAGTTACCACTGGCACCGTGTATATAGTCTACCCATTTGCAGTGTGAATAAATACATATATACACATAATAATAATAATAATAATTATTATTATTATTATTATTATTACTATTATCACCTATATTTTAAAAAAAATATAGCGAACGCCAACGAACGAGCCAAAATGGCGGGCGATTATATTAAGTATTTATCGAGCCTTCTTTATCTTCATCAGCGAATAACAAGACGCACACGTTTAAATGTAGCCGACCTGCAACGTGATTGGCTGCCGGAAATAAGAGCGACGGGACTATAGTAGTGGTGGTGGTGGTGGTGGTGGTGGTAGAAGTAGAAGTAGAAGTAGTAGTAGTAGTAGTAGTAGTAGTAGTAGTTACTTACTTACTTACAAATGGCTTTTAAGGAACCCGAAGGTTCATTGCCGCCCTCACATAAGCCCGCCAGCGGTCGCTATCCTGTGCAAGATTAATCCAGTCTCTATCATCATACCCCACCTCCCTCAAATCCATTTTAATATTATCCTCCCATCTACGTCTCGGCCTCCCTAAAGGTCTTTTTCCCTCCGGTCTCCCAACTAACACTCTATATGCATTTCTGGATTCGCCCATACGTGCTACATGCCCTGCCCATCTCAAACGTCTGGATTTAATGTCAGGTGAACAATACAATGCGTGCAGTTCTGTGTTGTGTAACTTTCTCCATTCTCCTGTAACTTCATCCCGCTTAACCCCAAATATTTTCCTTAGCACCTTATTCTCAAACACCCTTAACCTATGTTCCTCTCTCAGAGTGAGAGTCCAAGTTTCACAACCATACAGAAGAACCGGTAATATAACTGTTTTATAAATTCTAACTTTCAGATTTTTCGACAGCAGGCTGGATGATAAAAGCTTCTCAACCGAATAATAACACGCATTTCCCATATTTATTGTGTGTTCAATTTCCTCCCGAGTGTCATTTATATTTGTTACTGTTGCTCCAAGATATTTGAATTTTTCCACCTCTTCGAAGGATAAATCTCCAATTTTTATATTTCCATTTCGTACAATATTCTGGTCACGAGACATAATCATATACTTTGTCTTTTCGGGATTTACTTCCAAACCGATCGCTCTACTTGCTTCAAGTAAAATTTCCGTGTTTTCCCTAATCGTTTGTGTATTTTCTCCTAACATATTCACGTCATCCGCATAGACAAGAAGCTGATGTAGCCCGTTCAATTCCAAACCCTGCCTGTTATCCTGAACTTTCCTAATGGCATATTCTAGAGCGAAGTTAAAAAGTAAAGGTGATAGTGCATCTCCCTGCTTTAGCCCGAGTAGTAGTAGTAGTAGTAGTAGTAGTAGTAGTAATAATAATTTAATAATATCTCATACACAGACTGAATGTAAAGAATGAATCTATTATTCTTAGTTTTGCACACAAACCCGAGCCTATGGGTTTACGATTACAAATTACAGTAATTTTAAATGTTACGTGACTTGAAGATGCGGCATAATGACGCGGCAATTTAGTCGATCCGCGTCTCGTCTCGTCTCCAGTGTACGCCTGTGTATTATACACGCGGAAATGAAGGCAAAGTGGTATTTAAATTGAGGGGAAATAAAGCGGTGTGCAGTTCGTCGTCCGCTGCTGCCAGCAGTTTTAAAATTCAAACACAGCAATCTGCATGATGAGCGGCGGCGAGCGCGTCTCCTAACGGCCGGCACTATCGGCGTACATCACACGTACAGCAGCAGTTTCTATCTTGTGCTTACCATCGTCAAAGAATGAGGTTTGCAGGTTTTTCAATATCGGTTTAACACAACTAAGTTCCTGTCTGTGCCAGAGAATCAGTCCCATTCCGAGGTTTACTTGAAGGATTCGTAACAAGCTGTTTTTTACCCCCAAGCTGGAGGACCACCCCTCAACGGCAGTCCGCGACTGCTTATTCAATATATTCACAGATACCCTCCATATCTGGAGGCCGTCCCCTCGATCCGCAATTATCTTTTGAAGAGGTGGAGAAGTTCAAATATCTGGGAGCAACAGTAACAAATATAAATGACACTCGGGAGGGAATTAAACACAGAATAAATATGGGAAATGCCTGTTATTATTCGGTTGAGAAGCTTTTATCATCTAGTCTGCTGTCAAAAAAAAACTGAAAATTAGAATTTATAAAACAGTTATATAAACCAAAGGTCCCGGGTTCGATACCGGCTCCGGAACAATTTTTCCCTCGAAATTATTCAAATCAACTTTACAGGGAGTTATACCTGAAAATCTTGATTTGCATAATACACGTCACTGTTCGTTAACAGAAAACCACGATTTAAGTCACACGGAGTTAGTGTGCACTCGAAGTTGGTTGCTTGACGGTTGTCAGCCCACTTTGAGGTCTGTGGATATAGAGGGAAAAATTGGATCGGTGTCGGTTAGAGTTCCCGAGTAGCTCAGTGGTAGAGCGTTGGTACGTTAAACCAAAGGTCCCGGATTCGATACCCGGCTCCGGAACAATTTTTCCCTCGAAATTATTCAAATCAACTTTACAGGGAGTTATACCTGAAAATCTTGATTTGCATAATACACGTCACTGTTCGTTAACAGAAAACCACGATTTAAGTCACACGGAGTTAGTGTGCACTCGAAGTTGGTTGCTTGACGGTTGTCAGCCCACTTTGAGGTCTGTGGATATAGAGGGAAAAATTGGATCGGTGTCGGTTAGAGTTCCCGAGTAGCTCAGTGGTAGAGCGTTGGTACGTTAAACCAAAGGTCCCGGGTTCGATACCCGGCTCCGGAACAATTTTTCCCTCGAAATTATTCAGTTATATTACCGGTTGTTCTGTATGGTTGTGAAACTTGGACTCTCACTTTGAGAGAGGAACAGAGATTAAGGGTGTTTGAGAATATAGTGCTTAGGAAAATATTTGGGGCTAAGAGGGATGAAGTTACAGGAGAATGGAGAAAGTTACACAACACAGAACTGCACGCATTGTATCCTTCACCTGACATAATTAGGAACATTAAATCCAGACGTTTGAGATGGGCAGGGCATGTAGTACGTATGGGCGAATCCAGAAATGCACATAGAGTGTTAGTTGGGAGGCCGGAGGGAAAGAGACCTTTAGGGAGGCCGAAGCGTAGATGGGAAGATAATATTAAAATGGATTTGAGGGAGGTGGGATATGATGATGGAGAATGGATTAATCTTGCTCAGGATAGGGACCAATGGCGGGCTTATGTGAGGGCGGCAATGAACCTCCGGGTTCCTTAAAAGCCAGTAAGTAAGTGAGTAAGTTCCTGTCTGTCCCCGGTTAAGAATCCTGAGTATCCAGAGATTTATCTCCTTTCATACGAGTGAGTGTCTAATGTTACTCGTAAATGCGATGTTTTATTATTATTATTATTATTATTATTATTATTATTATTATTATTGTTATGATTATTATTTTAAATCTCTGCAAGTCAGAGCGTACTATTCAACATTGTGTTATACTTTTCTATCCCTTATGAAACCGTCTAAACCTCCGTTATTTGCGATATTTGTTATAATGTTACAGAGTCCTAACCTCTGGCCATCTTCAAGAATTAAGTCCTCCTGAGCTCCACCAACATATTAACTCTAAACCCCACTTCTTGTTAGTCTTTCAACTCATGGCAAGTTATTCAACAGTTCAGCTTATCGTTTTCTGTGAGGTCCGCCACATGTGGGATGTATCCGTTGCTGAGCAACTGACAGCTGAAGTTATTAGGTTAGGTACATTTACGCCTTTCCCCTTCAAAATTATCCAATATTCTTCAAAAGAACAGCGAAAATCGGAATGAGACAAGTGGCCAACAGCCTTGTAGCTCTCACAGACCCTTTTCTCAGCCCCAAACTTCCCTTGCTAAGGAGTGTTTTCGCGTGCTTTTTAAATGCTTCTGCTCTCATCCTCTCGTTGACATTGACAATTTAAGTTGGCGCACGTAGCGCTGTATCAATTCAAAGTTTTAAGCTTACAAGACTTTTCAAGACTTGTCAATACCTCTCTAGTTTTATTGTCAATTCACTGCAATCCTTCAATAGTGTTTGATTGTCTTGAGACAGCATTTTCTAATACATCAAAGCCTTAACAGTTTTTTGAAAACATTGACCAATGTAATTCGAAAAATTACGGCGTAAAGAACCACAAGAATCCTGATGTCCTGGCTGAGAAAAGATGTTTGTGAGTTAATTCAGCTACTAGAATTAAACCCACATCTGTTTGCCGTGTCTTCTGTGGAATACCACAATAAAATAAATAAAAATAACGCATATGAGGAAACTGCAACGCATATATCTGGAGTTATCATTCATAGTTTTTTGCCCAATAGCAGGTCTTTCACTGCAAACCCAGCATTCTCCAATCTTTCCTATTTTCTGCCTTCCCCTTAGGGTCCGAATTTGATCCATATATCTTAATATCGTCTATCACCTGATACCTTCTTCTGCACAGAACTTTTCTCCCATTTACCATTCCTTCCAGTGCATCCTTCAGTAGGCAGTTTCTATAGCAATACATGAAAATTCTAACCTATATCTTAGGAGATACTAATCATAAATATTTTGTTTTAAAATAATATGTAATCATAATATTCTTCCTTTTAGGGTATCGTAAAATTAACTAGGCCTAATACAAATATAGTTTTATATAACCAAGTTATTCTCCAAAGGATTTACATATTTATTGTAGTATTTACCAGGTAAGCTTATGTAGGTTACGCAACTGTTTTAAAATCTTGCCAAATCTTCAGTAATATGAAACAGTCTTTGACAAATCTTTTTCAATATTGATCAACTTTAATAAGTTTTCTTGTAAAACATTGGATTGGAAGAAAAATTTGATTGTGTGCAAGTAGCTTTATAAATTTTCGTGCCTTACACTTTCTGTCGAATGACTCTTCAGCACAGACTATGTGCGTCAAAAAGAGAGAAGGGAGTAAAAGATAGAGAAGAGAAATGAGTAGAGGAGGAAATTAGAGCAATGGAGAAATGAGGAACAAGAGTAATATAAGATCTAGAAGGAAAGAGTTGAACGGAAAAGAAAATGTGAAGGAGACTGGATGGCAAAGAAAGAGAATGGAGAAAGAAAATGTCTTAAAGGGAAAGGTGAATAAGGAGTTTAATAAAGATGGAAACGAGTAGAAAGAAGGGGAAAGAAATGACACGTATATGGAGGAATATAAAAAGGAAAATAATAAAGAATAGAAGAATGAAGAAGTGTAGAACAAGAGGAGAGAGAAGATTACAATAAAGAGGGGTAGATTTTGAGGGTGGCGAAGAAGAAGAAGAGGCACAGAAAAGAAAGGAAATGGGAGGAATGCTACGATCTCAGGGAGAGCAAACATTCGCCTCAAGTTAACAAGTTGTTTACGTGCCTGTATTATTGCAGTCAATTCTCCGCTGGGCTCATCTTCCATCCTGTGAACTCTACACGCAGGTGGGCTTAAAGAGGACGGCTCGATGCAGGCCGTGGTGAGAGTTGCGTGAGATCTGCGAGCTGCTCCAATTGAACCCGGCACAATGGCATAAGATATCACATTTGAAATAGTCTCCACCCCTTGTCAATTGGTATAAATTCTCTCAGTTGTAAAAAATGTAAGAGATTTTCCAACTGACACAACCATCAAACCTGCAGAACTCCCTTCCTTTTTGTCACCCTGCATCCTCCAGCCCTATACATGCAACATGAAATGAGTATTTTGTTAAGAGCTTCAAGTTGTTAATAAAAATCTATTATAGGCCTATGTAGTCTACGATTAGCAATAACAGACAGAACTAAAATCGACAGAAGCATTTATTTACTGTATTTATGCTCGACCATGCCGAAATGTAGTAATTATACACCTGGTAGTAGCCCTTTAATGAACCTCATTATAGTACACCTATTCATTATAGTTCAGTTGTTCAGCCAATGAGAAATCACCATTGTACCATTATAAAACCGCAAGTATCGATTATTCTCGGATATGCAATCGAAAGACAACTAGCAAAACGTCATGGAGGCTGGAAATCCAATACTGTCGCAGAAGGTTATGTTCTGTTACTATAATAATTAGCGTTAATTGTAAATAATATTCAAATAAATTCAATTTGTCATCTCGTTTTTCAATTCTAAATCAATTTCCAGGTTATATCAAGATTAATGTTCATGTTATTCTCCAGATTACATCAAGGTCAATGACATTCGTTCCTCGGAAAAAATCAATACTTTCGCGTCTGCGCACATCTCACAATTTAGAAGGTCAGTTCCGCTCCTCACTTCGATAACCATAACATGAATACTTACGAATAATTTCAAGTTAGAAATATGGTCGAGCATAAAAAGTCGTATGAAACTTGCCTATAATGGTAATTAAGACGCTCGTATGAAAATTATGAAACTCGCTTGCGCTCGTTTCATAAACAAACATACGTCTTAATTACTACCATTATAGGGTCGCTGCATAATGTACTATTATTTATCTATTTATTTATTATTAACGTTGTCGGCCTGCATGGCTGAGTCAGTAGAGTGCTGACCTTCTGTGCTCGAGGTTGCGGGTTCAATCCTGGCCCAGGTCAATGGCATTTTAGTGTGCTTAAATGCGACAGGTTCATGTCAGTAGATTTACTGGCGTGTAAAAGAACTCCTGCGGGACAAAATTCCGGCTGATATAACCTCGACAGTTGCGAGCGTCCTTAAGGGGAAGGACCTACAGGAAATCTCTTTTCTCATATTGTTTTAAGTAAAGGCTCTATTTCCTTAGCATAGTTTCATATCAATGTATGAACCCTTTTAAAACAACATTTGAACTTTTGTCCTTTATGGTACGGTACTGTCACATACGCAAAAAATGCGGTATTATAAAGAAAATGATATATCTGTCCCCAAGAGTATCACAGAATCACATATTTTGTATTAAATGAAAGTTAAAAGACCGCTAATCAATTTCGTTTGATGATTTTTATCAATTTAAATTCTTATATTTTTATATTTATTTTGCATTTTTATGAACAGAAAGAAAATTTTCGCGTCTATTTTTAAGTTATTTTTTAATCTGCAATTTGACAATTTTCCTCTTACAGAATTATTCATGTAAAATGTAAGAATATGCCCTGAAAATTATATTCAGTTATCTATATTATTGTCTGAGATATTACATATCAAATGTTGAAGAATGTAAAATGAACAGATTCCGAATATTCAACGGAGAAGTTCGAGCACACATATTTAAAATGGGGTAAAAGCAATTTTTTCTTCCTAACGACCTTGAAATTTCGCTCAAATGAAGTCAATAATCACTAGGAAGTATTTTTAGGCTGAAATAAAATAATGTTAATTTTGACATAGGCCCTACATTTGGTCATTCATATAGGTCCTTCCCTTTAAGTAAAAGATAAACAATTATTGATGTTGTTTATAATGTATAAGGTATAGCCTACAAGTTTCCAATTCTCAAAGGGAGCACATCAAAATCCTTTTGCACAGAAAACTTAAGGTATATCTACCTATGTCATTCGTTCATGACTTAATGTAGTCAGATTCTTTGTATTCGTTAAATTTCTACGAAACTGGTTTAATTTTGAACCTGCTGTATAACATTTGTAAACATAACAAATTAATTCACAGGCCGTACTTCACTTCAATAATGCAGTGCAAAAAGAGAAATAAAGTAGCACATTTCTCAATTTCTCATATTTCCACACTATGAGTCCTGTTGGCTGAGGAGTTTGTATTAGCTTTAAACGTAAGAGGACTGGAATTCAAATCCAAATGAAATTGGCGATAGTTAAAACCCATTTCTCATAATTCACAATCATTCTCATAACGGTACTAGAATCAACTGGTTTCTGTACTTTGCCATCATCTTACAACGTCACTTGCATATGATCTAGAGCATGAATGGGCATCGTGCCTCACTTGAGAAATAGTGCCTCACTGACCTTCACAGAGCTTATCGCTCTGAGTGACATCACCTTCACAGTCCCCGTTCCTCCCTCACGCAGCTCCTAGGCGTGGGCAGGTTCTATATCAGTTTCATAAGCAATATCTGTGGTGGCATAATGGCATTATCAAAGCAGTGTGTACGCGTTAGAAAACGATTATTTCATGAGAAATGGGAGGAAGAGTTTTTTTGCTGTTTAGAAGGGGAGAACATACGATGTATGTTATGCTCGAAAATCCTATTAGGCATTAGTAAATTTAATATACAACGACATTACTCCTTATGTCATAAAGAACATGCTGAATTAGAAGGTAAGACAAATTAAATGTTATTTTTCGTACTATTCCGAAGAAAATTTATGATCTTAACATTTGCATAGTATACTAAATACGACATTATACCTTAAACACGCTGCATTAAAAGGTAGCCTACGAGGAATTAAATGTTGTTTGTACGTATTATTTCCAAAAGAAATTTATTAAAAAAATATATTAAATGTGCGTAGAAAATGAAATATGATTTTCTGAAATTATTTTAGGTCGAGAACGTGCAAATCTATTAAGGGGAGAGGATGGTATTTTTTGGTGAAAAATGAGTAAATTTTCAAAAAAACATTTTTTTTCTAAAAAATACTCTGTGATATGTGTGGAATACATAACTTAACATTTTGTGGGTATTTGTCCCCTTATCGGATGTTGAGTCATCATTTTTAAACTTCCTGCGTTATGGATTTTTAAATCATTCGCCCACTTTTATTGTTGTTTCCGGTAAATTAAATTTTCAAAAAAAAAAATTTTTTTTCTTTAAAATACTCTTTGATATGTGTGGAATGCATTGCATAACATTTTGTGGGTATTTGTGCCCTTATCGGATGTTGAGACGCTATTTTTAAACTTCCTGCGCTATGGATTTTTAAATCACACGCCAACTTTTATCGGTTTCCAGTAACTTCATTTTTTTTTTGCTACATTGCCAGACAAAAATGGATATAATTTTCGAACTATTAAAGATACATGCATGAAATTTAGAACACACATTCTTTAGACTATTAGGAAACGTTTCTCTGCAACAGAATTGTGTTAATTGATTTCATTTTAAAAATACGTCCGTTTGTTTGCAAGAAAGGAAATCAGAAAATTGTTATTAAATTTTAATTGCTTATTTTACAAACGTAGGGACTAATATCAAAATTCTTTTACAGACAGTTTGTAGAACATGCTTTTCCAAATACATTGCAAAAAAAGTTTGAATCTATCTTTAAAAACGGTTTAGATATATCGGTTTTAGTACAATCCTGCATTAGGTAAATTTTTTTGAAAGTTGGGCCCCCAAATATATTTTTTTTCAAAATATTTATATTTGGTTGAGTTCCTACAGCTATGAGCTCTCTACATACAAACAGTTAATATTTTACACCAAATAGGAAAAAAGTTTTAAAAAGTACCATCCTCTCCCCTTAAGTAATCTTGAGAAACGCCAGAATATTCAAGAAAATAAACGTAGACAACGTGATGGAATATTATTGGCTAGTTACGCAATTTGATTTAAATCAATTCAATTATGGAGAAATAGTAAAGAGGCTTATGATTAAAGCTGGCGAATTAATTTGCCAAATTGAATAAAAGTTTTCGAGTCTCTCACGTTAACCAAGCGCTTTCCTAATAATTCGCCACTGACCGCCTTAGCGATTACGATAAGGTGACGCAGGTCACAGCAGTTTATATTTCCCATCCTACTCTGCAGTCTCCTCTCCTAGTAAACAAACTATTTCAAATCGAGTGCCTCACGTAACCGAAAATTGTGCCCATGTACAATGTTGCCAACTGGATGGAAATTCCGTCAAAAGTGATGGAATTTCAACCTAGCGGACGGGGAAAAAATGGCTGTGACGGGTGACGGATTTTCTGGCGGAAATTACGATTTACATCGTCTTTTGATATTTTTAGCTGTTGTCATTTTTAATTGTTTAATTTTTGAGAGATTTTACTTTTTATTTGAACAGCCTTGCCTGATCCTTACTATGTTTAAGAATCTCCTGTTTCAGATTTCCTCCTAATCGAGTTAGATTTTGAAGAATTATTATTTTAATCAGGATTTGTAAGTAAGTTGTGTTAAAATTTGCTTTATATATATATATATATATATATATATATATATATATATATAGGTTCTTATTATTTTAATTTTGACGGATTCTGACGGATTTCCAGGTGTTATACTCACGGGGATACAATTTACGTGTTGGCAACACTGCCCATGTATGATCTAGAGCAAACGGTCCTTCTAGCAAATAAACCATTTAGAATGTCTAGCTACTGTTTATGCTGTTGTTGGAGTTTTGTGATGCGGTACAATCGCAGAACGAGTTGGATATTTGTAAAATGTAATTTATTTGCCCATACAAACTGAATATGCAACAATCTAACACACATTAAGGGTTAAATATGGAACCTTTATTGCGTTTCGACATCGGCGTTCTGCTGAAAGTTCCTCCACGTGGTGATTATGCAAGTGAAACATGGAGCAGCAATGCTAATCAAATTATTCACAACTTATCGCCCCAGGGAGGATAACGCATGCTATGCTTATGTTAATCGGAACTGCTTACAATGATATACACATTCCCTTGCTCGCAGTTAACAGCGCCGGCCTTGACATAATATTATAAGAGATGCATTATGCAAGTACCGGCTGGGAACATAATACATACAAAGCGATAAACTTGCACTTGTTACTATTAATATCTGGCACAGAACTAAACAAATTCCATTTATATCGTGGAAAAGAATTCAGGATTTTCAACCGTGTTTCAGATTTGCTATCTTTGATGTTTTGTATTGTATTGTATTTATTAACATTCCATGGTATTCATACATTGCTTCACAGCTAGAATATGAAACAAGTCAAAAAACTTAATACTATTATAAAGTCTTAATTTATAGTCACAGTCTAGATGAAATATATACAGAAGAGATTTACAATACAGTCTACTAGTACAACACATAGTTTTAGTATCAATTTCATGAAGCGTTATTGAATGTCATGAATTCACCTACAGAATAGAAGGCGTGAAAAATTAGGTACTTCTTTAATTTGGCCCTAAATAATCTTATGTTTTTAGTTTCATTTTTTATATCGATAGGGAGGCTATTAAACATTTTTACTGCCATATAACGCACTCCTTTTTGATAGCATGATAGACTTGCCGATGGAGTATGAAAGTCATTTCTTTGACGTATATTTTTGCTATGAACTGTTGAATTAGTTACAAAGTTTTCACGATTACATACGAGGAAGACTATTAATGAAAAGATATACTGACAAGCCATGGGCATTATTTGTAGTTTTTTGAAAATAGTCCTACACGATTCGCTAGATTTGGCACCTACTATTATTCCAATTACTCTTTTCTGTAATAGGAATATACTGTTACTATCCGTGGAATTTCCCCAGAATATTATTCCAAAACTCATTACCGAGTGGAAGTATGCGAAGTATATTGTTTTTAAGGTATTGATATTTACTATCTTTTGCATAGTTCTAATAGCAAAACAAGCTGAATTTAGTTTGGGGGTAATTTCTTAATATGATTTTTCCAATTTAACACATTATCGATTTTTAAGCCAAGAAATTTGGTTGTCGTTTCTAATAGGGATCTGTTGTTAATTATTGCGCTAGAAGTTTGCGAGATTGAATTTGCACAGGATTTAAATTGAATTATGTTAGTTTTGTTACAATTTCATACCAATTTATTGAATGAGAACCAGTCACATATTTTGAAGAGAATTTCCTCTGTTGAAGATTGGAATGTGTTGGAGTTATTGGCTGTAATTACTATACTTGTGTCATCTGCAAATAATATGGGATGACCTACATCTTTTATTAGGTGGGCAAGATCATTTATAAACACTAGAAAAAGTAGGGGGCCATTATTAATAGTTCCCCATGTCGATGCAGATTTCATAGTTATATTGATTTCAGAGTTAAATTGCCCAATCCTTGAAAGGATCTGCTGGGTCCTAAACTAACAAGACAGACAGAAGCAAATGAAAAGGAATTCCCAGATCTCCCTGAAAGACTATTTCATATTTGATATTTATTTATACTAAATTAAGTAAATAAACCCTAAAAAATCAGGAACACCCATGTTACTGAAGTATCTGTTCAGATGTAGTTCCATCTACACGCAACTACTAAGATTTATTTCAAATCATCCGTCCTCAAGTGAGGTTGACCACTGGGATCCGGAATTAACAAACATAAAAGATAAAGGGAAATGAAACGAGCAAAATAATGATTCGATTTGTACATTAAAGCAAATATTTACGTGTTAACATATAGATGATAGTGTAGAATTTGAAGAGAGGCCTTCAGAATTTTCATCACAATCTTCTGGACCTCATAAAAGGGAATTTTAAAGGATTTAAGGATATTAGATGTAAATTTTGGTTAAACAACCCCTCGCTCCAAATAGTAAGCCTGTAACATCCCAGTTGTAAAGCCATATTTTTCACTGAGGTATGGAAGACAAGGTACATATTTAACTCGCTTGTCATCATTTATCTGCAGTGCTTGATTCGTGTCTCGTTCAAAGCAAATCGTAGGGTCTAAGACCATCGCTTTCTGGGTTCTTCTATTGATGGCAATTATATCGACTCTTCTGTGAGAATCATCTTCAGACACACAATGAATCTCCTCATGTACTTCCCATCCTCTGTTTCTCAGCAGGTTGGCAATTGCTGTAAGGGCACGATGGTGTCTATGGTTACGCAGTAGCTCTCCCTTCTTACAGAACCCCAGCACGTGGCCAAGTGAATATATTAACAAAAGTTAATACACAGAAATATTATCTAAAAAGCATAAAATTAATATAAAAAATAAGCGCACAAAAAAGCTTTATACATAGGATCAATTTAAATATAATTTATAAGGATATGTATAATTTCTCATGCAACTTAATAACAGAAGTTGAAAATTCAGAATGAACTCCGATTATGGAGTTATACTAGAGTCGACGGCAATTCGGAAGGCGGTAATCTGCTGGCGTTTGCGTCGAGAGAGACAGATAGAGAGAGCAAGGCAGCGTACAACATTGCCACATCGTACTTCACGAGCACGTGCGATACAAATAGCACAGGAGAGAATTTAAATTATCAAAAGACAATAATGACCTTAACCGTTGATTACTGTAAGCATGACACCAAACAAACCCTCTTTCCTTCACTAATAATATTCTTTGCACGGTTCTCAATCCCACACCACATGCTTCTGCAGTAGTTTCTTGCATGTTGGCAACGTTGCTGCCAGCATCAAGATGGCCGGCAGCGTTCTGCTCGTTAACGTTTTTGAAATAATTATACACCTTAAAAACTATTTTCCGCGCCTGCTTCTGTAATACTTCTGTTTACAGTCTCTTCTTCCATTTAACTTATTTACCTTACATACACACAGTAAATGTTAGTTTTACTTATTCAATGTATTGAAACACTCGCACGTGAACAAACGAACTCAGGAAGTGCGTGTTATAGACTGATTCTGATTGGTTCTACTGTACAAGCTTGTGACGTCATATACCAGAAATGCTATGGCGCATATACGTGTAGAAGCTAACAGCCTTCCGAAATGCTGGAAACCAATCGAACTACAGAGCAGCTCTCAGAAGTGTAGGTACTGTATATGTGGGTGAAGAAATAATGTTACTGAAATTGATCAGCAAGAGAAAAAGAAATTTGGCTGGGTCACTGACCGAGAAGAAACTGCCTACTGAAAAATGCACTGGAAGGAATGGTGAACGGGAGAAAAGTTCTGGACACAAGAAGATATCAGATGACGGACAACATTAAGAAATATGGATCATATGCTGAGGCTAAGAGGAAGGTGGAAAAGAGAGAAGATTGGAGAATGCTGGGCTTGCAGAAAAATTTGAATGAATGAATGAATGAGTAAACGAATGAGTGAATGAATGAATGAGTGAGTGAGTGAATGAGTGAGTGCGTGCATGAGTGAATGAATGAGTGAGTGAAAGAGTGAGTGAGTGAATGAGTGAGTGAATGAATGAGTGAGTGCGTGAATGAGTGAGTGAGTGAATGAGTAAGTGAGCGAGTGAATGAGTGAGTGAATGAATGAATGAGTGAGTGAATGAGTGAGTGAGTGAATGAGTGAGTGAGTGAATGAGTGAGTGAATGAGCGAGTGAATGAGTGAGTGAGTGAATGAGTGAGTGAATGAATGAGTGAGTGAGTGAATGAGTGAGTGCGTGCATGAGTGAATGAATGAGTGAGTGAGGAATGAGTGAGTGAATGAATGAGTGAGTGAATGAATGAATGAGTGAATGAGTGAGTGAATGAATGAGTGAGTGTGTGCGTGAATGAGTGAGTGCGTGCATGAGTGAATGAATGAGTGAGTGAAAGAGTGAGTGAGTGAGTGAGTGAGTGAATGAGTAAGTGAGCGAGTGAATGAGTGAGTGAATAAATGAGTGAGTGAATGAGTGAGTGAGTGAATGAGCGAGTGAATGAGTGAGTGAGTGAATGAGCGAGTGAATGAGTGCGTGAGTGAATGAGTGAGTGAATGAATGAGTGAGTGAATGAGTGAGTGAATGAGTGAGTGCGTGCATGAGTGAATGAATGAGTGAGTGAGGGAATGAGTGAGTGAATGAATGAATGAGTGAGTGAATGAGTGAGTGAATGAATGAGTGAGTGCGTGAATGAGTGAGTGAATGAATGAGTGAATGAATGAGTGAGTGAATGAGTGAGTGAATGAGTGAGTGAATGAGTAAGTGAAAGAGTGAGTGAGTGCGTGAGTGAGTGAATGAGTGAGTGAATGAATGAGTGAGTGAATGAGTGAGTGAATGAATGAATGAGTGAGTGAATGAGTGAGTGAGTGAGTGAAGAGAAAATGAGCAATTGTCTAAGAAGAGAGAGAAAGCAATCTCTACCAAATTAAGTAGGCCTACTACGTTCCTTCACTCTGACAACGTTGAACTTGAGTAGTCTTCCCACTTAAAAGCAATAAACAAAAAACTTTCTGGCCTGTTTATAATGAATCAGATGCCAACTACGATAACTCTTTATGGATGAATTTGATAATTTATGGTGTCTAAAATCCCAATAGGATTACCATTTCCTATAAACAATAGTCACAATGAAACGGTCACAATTTCAGCAGCGGTGTTCAGAAGGAAACTTGCACGTGACTGAATCCGATTGGTTAAAAAACCATCACGTGACCACATGCACAGAAATGTTCTAAAACTCGCCGTCTTCCAAAAAAAACGTGCGGTTTACCATCATGGTTTTCAATGATTCCTTCAATTGTATCCTTTTGCTTTGAATTATATTTAGCCTACTGTTTTATTTAACCTTTCAAAGAGTATTAGTCTTCATGTCTCCGTATCTAAATGCCTATATAAACTGTATCCTAATGTATTAACATACATACAGTCGACCATTCTACACATCTCAAACCCGTAACATAAAATGCAACAGTTGCGGTCTGTTGAAACAATTCCGACAGGCCTGTATTTCAAACTGCCATAAATGAAAACAGCTGTTGTTTATGCAGAATATTAACATATGGAAGTCACGATGCATGCAGAAAATAGACGTAGGCCTATGGAATGGATTTATCTTACAGCAAATTCCCCTACGCGCTAGACGTTTCCTTGTTTATTATAAATTTAAACGTCTCAAAGCGACGACTGCCATATGTATAAATATTCACTAGCCATATATTTTGTTTACAGTCTTCATGAGAGAATTTAATTATATGTTATAGAACAGGCCTGCACAAGGTTTGCGCTCTCCGAGCCGGCTCACAGCTCATGAGCGGAATGCAGATATTAGCTGCGCTCTGTATAAGGGTGGACTGGAAGAAGGGGTGATCTCGTACAAAATATACACAAAAGGAAGTACTATTACGAGTGTTTATGAAATGAATTCCCGTTCAGTGTCTGCAAAACTATCTTGGACTATTATTAATTAATAAAGAAATGTTTATTTTACAGAAATAATAGAAATTCTATAGCTACTTAAATGTACAATATCGTTTTGTTATATTTTTATTTATCAGTACATCAAAACGAGGTTTTATGCTGTTGGCAGCTGAAAGGAACAGTAGCCTACTGACGTAATGAAACATCAGTTACAGATGTTCGATGTCTGCCTTTATTAAAGTTGATTACAGAAAACAGTTGCTCACAAATATAAATGTTGAGCCAAACATAGCAATCATTTTCACAGCCAGCCTGTGTAGTCGTGGATATTATTGCTAATGTTTAGTCTTGTAAAACTCAACCAGGCTAGTAGTATTATTCAAACGATCTTTAGCCCTTAGGTCACACTGAAGATCAATAAGTCCGAGCTGTAAATCGTTAAATGTTAAATGTTATGTCCCGTCTTTTAGATTCCTCCATACTGTACTGTAGCAGTAGGTAAGCAACGTGAAACAGTTACTGAGAATAGGCCTACACACTGCACTCCACTAGACAACTGAGTGATCGTTTCCCTCTCCTCTACCTACAGCAAGTCTATGTCATTCTGACGTATCTTCCTCTCCGTTTCGGCGAGCGGTAAATACAGCTCTCCCGCTCCGAAGGAGCGCGCGCGCTCGTTGAGCGCTGTTTGTGCAGGTATGATATAGAAGATAAACGTTGTTTTCATACACAAATGTGAAGCATGGATACTGTATAAAGGAAACTAAGTTTTTATGAATGACCTGTGGCAAGAGTAGAAGAGAAATATTCAACACTAGCCATACCCGAGCGTGAGGTTGAATTTGGACAGAATTTAAATTGAATTATGTTACTTTTGTTACAACTTAATACTAATTTATTGGCTGAGAACCAATCACAAACTTTGAGGAGAATTGCCTCTATTGAAGATTGGAATGTGCTACAGTTATTGGCTGTAATTACTACATTTAAGACTGGGAGGATCATCGTGCTAACCACACGATACCTCCATTCTGGTTGGACGATCGTCCACCTCTGCTTCGGCATATGAACGTGAGGCCAGCAGCCGGCTGGTCAGTCTGGGCCCTTTAAGGGCTGTGGCGCTATGGATTATTATTATTATTATTAATTAATTAATTAATGGCTTTTAAGGAACCCGGAGGTTCATTACTGTCCTCACATAAGCCCACCATTGGTCCCTATCCTGAGCAAGATTAATCCAGTCTCTATCATCATATCCCACCTCCCTCAAATCCATTTTAATATTATCCTCCCATCTACGTCTCGGCCTCCCCAAAGATCTTTTCCCCTCTGGCCTCCCAACTAACACTCTATATGCATTTCTTGATTCGCCCATACGTGCTACATGCCCTGCCCATCTCAAACGTCTGGATTTAATGTTCCTAATTATGTCAGGTGAAGAATACAATGCGTGCAGCTCTGCGTTGTGTAACTTTCTCCATTCTCCCGTAACTTCATCCTTCTTGGTCCCAAATATTTTCCTAAGAACCTTATTCTCAAAAACCCTTAACCTATGTTCCTCTCTCAAAGTGAGAGTCCAAGTTTCACAGGCATACAGAACAACCGGTAATATAACTGTTTTATAAATTCTAACTTTCAAATTTTTGGCAGCAGACTAGATGACAAAAGCTTATCAACCGAATAATAACAGGCATTTCCCATATTTATTGTGTTTAATTTCCTCCCGAGTATCATTTATATTTGTTACTGTTGCTCCAAGATATTTGAACTTATCCACCCCTTCAAAAGATAAATTTCCAATTTTTATATTTCCATTTCGTACAATATTCTCGTCACGAGACATAATCATATACTTTGTCTTTTCGGGATTTACTTCCAAACCGATCGCTTTACTTGCTTCAAGAAAAATTTCCGTGTTTTCCCTAATCGTTTGTGTATTTTCTCCTAACATATTCACGTCATCTGCATAGACAAGAAGCTGATGTAACCCGTTCAATTCCAAACCCTGCCTGTCATCCTGAACTTTCCTAATTGCATATTCTAGAGCGAAGTTAAAAAGTAAAGGTGATAGTGCATCTCCCTGCTTTAGCCCGCAGTAAATTGGAAAAGCATCAGATAGAAACTGACCTATACGGACTATGCTGTATGTTACTGAGACACATTTTAATTAATCGAACTACTAATTACTATACTTGTGATATCTGCAAATAATATGAGATGACCTACATACGAGTATTTTATTAGGGAGAGGGGACAAGATCATTTATGAACACTAGAAAAAGTAGGAGACCTAATATTGATCTTTGTGGAATTCCATTATTAATAGTTCGATGGATTGGAAGGATGAGTGAATAATTAAATGAATAAATAAAATTAATAATTTATTCGCATCAATAAATACATGATGCCACTGTTTTCCCTCTTGCAGGGAGGCAGCTGAATTGTTGCACGTTAAACAATTTCGCAGCGCAGAATCTGCCACAAATCTTGGCTTGTTTGCAAGTTTGCCGCTCGGTCTTTGAGGGGCTCAAAGCAGCAAAGTTGGGAGCCCGCAGCGCGGAGCTATGCAAACATTATGTGATCCCGGCCGCCACGCTCCGAGGATTCTTGTGCAACTTGCCCGTCCAGAGGGTCGGCTGCTTCATTTGTACCGCAATTAGTTCCCCGCACCAGTGCGAAATGATGAGTGATTAAAAGTGTGTTCACATGTGTACGGGAACTTGCTGCAACTTCTTGGCAAGGGGAGTCAACGCCGCAAGGGTGGAAACATGACGCACAAAAAAGAGAAACAACACAAGACTCCTTTGTAAAGAGGAAGTGACGTACAAAGAAACAGTGCGAGCTGGACCCTTCTCTGTACACCAACTCTGTCGCAGATATGACACGACCAACTTATGCTGTATTATCATAAGTACAGCATTAATTCATTCTTCCTTTACCTTCACCTTCATTCATTTGTTTATAAATGTTCACCCCTCGATCTGCTTCCAATCCTATTTGCCATCGATATCGCATCTTCAAAATTTTCAGTTTACCCTACCCAGTGACAGCAGAGACTGTCGGAATTTAGTAGCGTTCAAAAGAAAACTTATTAAGCATTTTCTTACTGCGTAGAGTAGGTTTAATTTTTACTTAATAAATAAAAAACATTTTTTTCTCTCTTCTTAACTTTTACAATAAACTGTCTAGCTTTTATTAATCAGTTAATCTTTTAGTACTTTGATTTTTATTGTATTTGTAAATTTAATATTAATTGTAATTATAATTTTAATTGCATTCTTAATATTGTAGTTGTAATCCCTTGGTAGAGGGGAAGAGAAGGCCTGATGGCCCTCTCTCTACCAGCTTAAATAAAAATAAAAAAATAAAATATAAAAAAAAAAAATTATCAGTATTACCATATTAATATTATGTTATTTTATTGTTAATAATTTTTATATTTTCATTAATAATAATAATAATAATAATAATAACAATAACAATAATAACAATAAAGTCATCGTTATATTCTTCATTGCCTTTTCCATCGTGATCATTGGCTTCGTCAACACCACCACCACTACCACGTCGTTTTCTATCTCCTCTTTGACTTTGTTGTCATTTCTGCACCATCCCATTATTCATTATCGACGTCTTCGTCTTCATTAACGACTACTTCGTCTTCATTATCGCCTTATTCTCCTTCATTATCGCTTTCTTCCTCCTCATTATCGCTTCTTCGATTTAATTATCAACTTCTTCGTCTTCATTATCGCCTTATTCTCCTTCATTATCGCTTTCTTCCTCCTCATTATCGCTTCTTCGATTTAATTATCAACTTCTTCGTCTTCATTATCGCCTTATTCTCCTTCATTATCGCTTTCTTCCTCCTCATTATCGCTTCTT
Source organism: Periplaneta americana (assembly GCF_040183065.1). Classification (NCBI taxonomy): domain Eukaryota; kingdom Metazoa; phylum Arthropoda; class Insecta; order Blattodea; family Blattidae; genus Periplaneta; species Periplaneta americana. The sequence continues at coordinate 3,443,629 of NC_091121.1, forward strand.
CGATTTAATTATCAACTTCTTCGTCTTCATTATCGCCTTATTCTCCTCCATTATCGCTTTCTTCCTCCTCATTATCGCTTCTTCGATTTAATTATCAACTTCTTCGTCTTCATTATCGCCTTATTCTCCTTCATTATCGCTTTCTTCCTCCTCATTATCGCTTCTTCGATTTAATTATCAACTTCTTCGTCTTCATTATCGCCTTATTCTTCATTATGGCTTTCTTCGTCTTCATTATCGCCTTATTCTCCTTCATTATCCCTTTCTTCCTCCTCATTATCGCTTCTTCGATTTAATTATCAACTTCTTCGTCTTCATTATCGCCTTATTCTTCATTATCGCTTTCTCCGTCTTCATTATCGCCTTATTCTCCTTCATTATCGCTTTCTTCCTCCTCATTATCGCTTCTTCGATTTAATTACCAACTTCTTCGCCTTCATTATCACCTTATTCTCCTTCATTATCCCTTTCTTCCTCCTCATTATCGCTTCTTCGATTTAATTACCAACTTCTTCGCCTTCATTATCACCTTATTCTCCTTCATTATCGCCTTATTCTCCTTCATTATCGCTTTCTTCCTCCTCATTATCGCTTCTTCGATTTAATTATCAACTTCTTCGTCTTCATTATCGCCTTATTCTTCATTATGGCTTTCTTCGTCTTCATTATCGCCTTATTCTCCTTCATTATCGCTTTCTTCCTCCTCATTATCGCTTCTTCGATTTAATTATCAACTTCTTCGTCTTCATTATCGCCTTATTCTTCATTATCGCTTTCTCCGTCTTCATTATCGCCTTATTCTCCTTCATTATCGCTTTCTTCCTCCTCATTATCGCTTCTTCGATTTAATTATCAACTTCTTCGCCTTCATTATCGCTTTCTTCGTCTTCATTATCGCCTCATTCTCCTTCATTATCGCTTTCTCCGTCTTCATTATCGCCTTATTCTCCTTCATTATCGCTTTCTTCCTCCTCATTATCGCTTCTTCGATTTAATTATCAACTTCTCCGTCTTCATTATCGCCTTATTCTCCTTCATTATCGCTTTCTTCCTCCTCATTATCGCTTCTTCGATTTAATTATCAACTTCTTCGTCTTCATTATCGCCTTATTCTTCATTATCGCTTTCTCCGTCTTCATTATCGCCTTATTCTCCTTCATTATCGCTTTCTTCCTCCTCATTATCGCTTCTTCGATTTAATTATCAACTTCTCCGTCTTCATTATCGCCTTATTCTCCTTCATTATCGCTTTCTTCCTCCTCATTATCGCTTCTTCGATTTAATTATCAACTTCTCCGTCTTCATTATCGCCTTATTCTCCTTCATTATCGCTTTCTTCCTCCTCATTATCGCTTCTCCGATTTAATTACCAACTTCTTCGCCTTCATTATCGCCTTATTCTCCTTCATTATCGCCTTATTCTTCTTCATTATCGCCTTATTCTCCTTCATTATCGCCTTATTCTCCTTCATTATCGCCTTATTCTCCTTCATTATCGCCTTATTCTTCTTCATTATCGCCTTATTCTCCTTCATTATCGCCTTATTCTCCTTCATTATCGCCTTATTCTTCTTCATTATCGCCTTATTCTCCTTCATTATCGCCTTATTCTCCTTCATTATCGCCTTATTCTCCTTCATTATCGCCTTATTCTTCTTCATTATCCCTTTCTTCGTCTTCATTATCGCCTTATTCTTCTTCATTAACGCTTTCTTCGTCTTCATTATCGCTTCTTCGATTTAATTATCGATTTCTTCGTCTTCATTATCGCCTTCATCTTCATTATCAACTTTTTCGCCTTCATTATCGCCTTCTTCGTCTTTATTATGTCGTATTCGTCTCTGTTATCGTTTTCTTCCGATACATTATCGCAGTCCTCATATCCATTCTCATTCTATCTTTTCTACATCACCACAACCACAATCATCATCATTTTCTTTGTCTTGTATTTTAAGAGACACTACGTATATCAACGCTTATTGCTAATAGATTTCATATTATGTGGTTGACTTAGTGTAAGAATTGCTGGAAGCTGTAACTAATCATTTAGGCGTGCAAAATAAAATTCAGCCTTCTGCCGCAACATCAGAAAGAGTACCACTGTAAATGTCATTGTAGTTTTCATCTGCGGTACTATAAAGATATCACAACTCTAGCTCACGCTGTGACGGAACTCTTTATGTAAGTTAGTAAACAAACAAAGGAGGAAATTATCGGAGACAGAAATCAAAACAAGAATCAAAGGACTCATCCTTCTTGAAGGACACACATTTTCATCCAGATTTAGAAACTACATTCAGTATTATATTATTCTTCTTCTTCTATATTTAAAATATTGTCAAGGAACGATCATGATTTTAAAATCAAATGCAGGAAACAGAAAACGGATGTAGGTAAATTCTCATTTTTAAATATAACTATAAATGATTGGAATGACCTACCTGCAGCGGTCTTTGAGGACTGTCCTTGCTTAAGGAGATTCAAGAATAATTTAAAAAGTTGTGTATAAAGTGCAAATTAAAATTAAGGTGACATTTAACATTTAATTTTTTAAGGTGACATGTATTTATCTAGCCTGACGAGTTACTCCCTTGGTTTGAATTGTAAATTATTTAAAAATAGCGTGTAAGAGGGTCTTAGACTAGAAATGTTTAGCTTAAATGTAGTTCTGTTTATAAGTATGCATAAGGGTGTAATTATTTCATTTATTTGAACTGTTGTATCAGTGAAGCGAGGTGAGTCAGTGAAGTTATGGTTTTACAGTGCAGTGAATAGTTCCGATCAGTGATAATTTATAGCGTCAATGAAATGTGTGCTAAAGTGTCAGTGAAATGCGTCATAGTGCCACTACAGTGAGTGAGATGAGAGTAAAGTGAAAGACTATTCAAACTTATGTAGGCTTATACATAATAATGTAGGTTGTAATGTAAAATTAGGTATTTTATTTATGTTTTATTATTATTGTGTTAAATTATATTGTGTATTCTTTTTGTATTGTGTATAAAATTGTAGGCCTATTGTGTATTGTATAATTGTATTGTGTATTGTAATTTTATTGTGTATTGTTTATATTGTGTATACCACTGCCACCGGGTGCTTGCCCACTTGCAGTGTAAATAAATACATACAAGGTGAGATGCAGAAGATCTAGAGCTCTGCTACATCGAATAAGGATCCCAACGTCAGCACGTCTTTCAGCATGACCTGCAGGCTGATGCGAGAGATTTCGGCTGGATAATTACTTATTTAATCTGGGATCTGACCTGAATTGAGGTTACACTCGACCAAGAGTAGCCAATTTATAACCGACTGACACCACCGAAGCTACCAAACCTGGAGCCGAAATGGTCAATATTTGGACGCTGGCTAATTCCTGTTGAATTGCTCTGAAATTCAAATCCAAACTGGTTGAGTACCAACAAACAGTGTTAGGGATCCCTTAATTTGTTTCTCAATGGCGACTCCTTTGTCAAAATAGCGCGGGACTCTGTCAACATGTTTTATTTCGTGTACTAACTTCAATTCTATTAGGGAGTGTACCGACTTCGCCTAATATTAGCTTCAATTATGCTGTTAACTCCATCCCTTACCAAAACGAGGTCATGGATCAAACAGTACCGAGCAAAGGGGGGGGGGAATGTAAACAATTGGTAATTGGTAATTCCTTATTTACCATCGCTTTTCAACTATCGAGGCTATTCAGAACCGATGATATAGTGATTCTATGACAATGCAGAAATGTTGGAATATTATTGACAAGTGAAATGTGGGGGAAACCTATCGTTTGTCCATCACGAATCTCCAAAAATCTGATATTTTAGTTTCTTGAAAGATGATTGAATCTTGTTTTCGTATGTTAGTGTGATGTATTTGTTTTGTTATTTTCTTTTTGTTGCGTTTTCTTGTTTGTGTTTGGCCTTATGATGTTATCTATTATGTTGGGGTTGTATCCATTTTCCTGTGTTATGTATTTCTTCCTTATAGTCTTGTTGGCTCATAGGAATGTTGAGTCTGTATATCACGGATCGGAATGTAGCTTGTTTGTGTTGTTTGGGGTGATTGGAATGTGTGTTGTTGTTGTTGTGGGTTTTCTGTATACTTTGAATGTTTGTTTGTTGTCTACTTTTGGTATTGTGATGTCTAGAAAATTTATGGATTTGTTGTTTTCAATTTCTAATGTGTAGTGTAGCTTTGGGTGTATTTTGTTTATGTGTTGATGTAGGTTTTGGATGTCTTTTGTTTCCTTTGTGTATGTATGTATTTATTTACACTGCAAGTGGGCAAGCACCCGGTGGCAGTGGTATATACAATATAAACAATACACAATAAAATGATAACCAATACACAATAAAATTTACAGTACACAATACAATTTTACAACACATATACAATTTTATACACAATACAATAAGAATACACAATACAATTTAACACAATAATAATAAAACATAAATAAATTACATAATTTTACAATACAACCTACATAATTATGTATAGGTCCTACATAAGTTTCAATAGTCTTTCACTTTACTCTCATCTCATTCCCTGTAGTGGCACTATGACGCATTTCACTGACACTATAGAACACATTTCATTGACGCTATAAATTATCACTGATCGGAACTTAGTATGTCATCTACGTATCTGTGCCAATATATGATGTCTGCGTGCTTGTTGTTGTCTTTGTTTAGTATGTATGTCTGTTCTATGTGGTGTAAGAATATTTCTGGTGATCCCATGGGTAGGCCTTCGGTTTGTGTGTAATATTTGTTATTGTATGTGATGATTTCTATGGTGTGGATGATTTCTTTAATGTGTTCTTGGGGTGTGTTGTTGTTTTTTTGAGCATTTTTTTCTAGTATCTGTAGTGTCTCTTTTATGTGTATGTTTGTGTACAGGTTAGTTATGTCGAAAGTTGCTAATGTTGTACTGTGTGGGATATGTTTGCCTTTTATTTTATTCACTATGTCTATGTTGTTCTTTATTATTGTTTGTTTTTAGAATTGTATGTTGTTCCTTATGGTTTTCCCCAACGAAATTCTCAACACACAACTCAACTTCAAAACACACACACTCTCTTTGACTCTACACTATACCACAGGAACACACCCTCACAGGAAACAGAACAAGTGGTGCCAAGACCAACAACGACCAGTTCTGCAGATGACCCATAAATAGGTCGAAACATGTAAACGAGGTACGTTGAAATTTAACACAGGAGAGTCTTAGCATACATATTCCGAAGTGATACAATGTTAAAAGTTGTGTAATCAAGATGTATAAAAACATTCTGTCTTTCGCATTGTATTTTGAAATTTGGATGAAAGTGAAGAAAACATATTGAGAGACGCCTACTGAGAAAACAACTGCTCGATTTAAGGAACTGAGAAATGTTGAGAAGTTGAAATAATTAGCAAAACAACGATCATTTAGCTCCAAACTGAGATGAGTAATATACCGGTTGGAGCAAAAGTCACTTGACATTTCAAAACTGTACTTATTTTTGTGCTTTACGAAATAATGAAACAAAATGAATAATCAGCTGATACTTCCTGAAACAATACATGACAAAGCTACTCTTCCCTGGCGATAACGTCATAAAATAAAAGTCAAGTGCCTTGTACTCCTAAATTTTCAAAAGACTTTTACGTCTCCTGGTATTTAATTCTCTATTTAAGCATGATTGTCATATGTTTCATAGTCTTTGGTCTTCCTGTTCATTTGTGCTTCTCAACATTCGACTCAAAACTTTTCTTAGCAGGTGTGAAAGAGATCAAGCATTGTCTTGGTAACATAAAAATCTGAACGTGAAAAAAAAGAGAGAGACGGTTAAAATGTCCTGAATAACAATGAGTTTGCGGTAAGTTTCGTATTTGTTTCAGTTTTGATATAGGTAATATTTCCAGAGGAAAATAATGTCGAAGGAAAACATTCCCTGTCATGCTTACACCTGGGAGAGAAATTTATGGCTAAATCAGTAGTTACACCTTTCCGCTCCAAGCAAGAACTGCCTGCGAGATGATTGATGCCGTATCGGATAATCATAAAAAAGGTAACAGCGGAGCGCTGTGTGCGATGACATCCAATATAATGCTGCATATCTCTGCTTGACATTCCATTATAGCACCCGTGCACAAAACATGTCACTACACAACAAAACTTAGTTCCACAGTAAGCATACAATTTATATTTAGAATGCTGTAAATTTAACGCTAGTTCCAATCTCTCCGTGCAGTATTTCATGGGTATTTTCCAATTTCCTCTCTAAATATAAAAGGAATTGCTTTGCCAATACAGCACTACGAAGTATGAAGGCAGTTTCTAATTCCTATAAACAATGTCCAATGTGACTAGAATTTGTTTAACGTACTATGGCAGGAACGATCATGATTTTAAAATCAAATATAGGAAACAGAAAACGGATGTAGGTAAATTCTCATTTTTAAATAGAACTATAAATGATTGGAATGACCTACCTGCAACAGTCTTTGAGGGCTGTCCTTCCTTAAGGAGATTCAAGAATAACTTCAAAAGTTGTGTATGAAGTGCAAATTAAAATTAAGGTGACATTTAACATTTAATTTTTTTTAAGGTGACGTGTATTTATTTTGCCTGACGAGTTACTTCCTTGGTTTGAATTGTAAATTATTTAAAAATAGCGTGTAAGAGGGTCTTAGACTAGAAATGTTTAGTTTAAATGTAGTTCTGTTTATAAGTATGCATAAGGGTGTAAGTATTTGTCTTATTTGAACTGTTATATCAGTGAAGCGTGGTGAGTAAGTGAAGTTATGGTTTTACAGTGCAGTGAATAGTTCCGATCAGTGATAATTTATAGCGTCAATGAAATGTGTTCTATAGTGTCAGTGAAATGTGTTATAGAGGGTCAGTGAAATGTGTCCTAAAGTGTCAGTGAAATGCGTCATAGTGCCACTACAGTGAGTGAGATGAGAGTAAAGTGAAAGACTATTATCAGTACCAATGTGAAACTTATGTAGGGCCTATACATATGTAGGTTGTACTGTAAAATTAGGTTATTTTATGTATTATTATTAATTGTAATTATTGTGTTCAATTGTATTGTGTATTCTTATTGTATTGTGTATTGCATAATTGTATTGTGTATTGTAATTTTATTGTGTATTGTTTATATTGTGTATACCACTGCCACCGGGTGCTTGCCCACTTGCAGTGTAAATAAATACATACATACAAAACTACATAGGATAAGGCTGTCTCTAGAAAACAGTAAGCCTACCAATTTTTTTCTACTTTCTCTGTGGTTACAATCATACTACACTCACATTAGGAAACATTAAAACTAAATAAGTTATAGATGTTCACATTTTGAAGGACTGTCAGTAGTGGTAAAATAAATCCGTGGCATGACAATCCATAGAGGGCCAAGCCCGACCAGTTGGCTGCTGGCCTCACGTCGACATGACTCCAACATCCAACGAGTAAGAGGTTAATTGTAGTTAGCACGATGGTTACTTCCGGTCGTTTAGCTGTTTTAAAAACCGGATATCACTATTCACTGTAACTCCCCGAATTCATCACAATGCTGGGCGGGCATCGGTCCCAAACACTGGCCGAAATTTCATTCCCTCATTAGGAATCGAACCAGCGTGCATTCCGTATGCTGGTAGTAGTAGTAGTAGTAGTAGTAGTAGATGTAATAGCAGTAGTAGTAGCAGATTTAATAGTAGTAGTAGTAGTAGTAGCAGTAGTAGTAGTAGTAGTAGTATAGTAATAGCAGCATCTACTGTATGTAGTTACAATGACGGTACTAACAGTGGCAATAGTTGGTAGTTGTGGTAGTAGTGATAGTAGCAATAATGGCGATAGTGATACTGACAATGATAATTATTAACAGTATTAGTGGAAATGTGTTAAATCTTCAATAGACTATATCAAATAATGCCCATGGCTTGTCAGTATATTTTTTCCTCGTATGTAATCGTGAAAATTTTGTAACTAATTCAACAGTTCATAGCATAAATACCCGTCAAAAAATGACTTTCATACTCCATCGGCAAGTCTATCGTGCTATCAAAACGGAGTGCGTTATATGGCAGTAAAAATTTTTAACAGACTCCCTTTCTTGTTCTCTTGATCACCGGTTGAATTTATTATCATAGCCTTTATATTGTCGATTTTATTTAAATTTTGTATTTTTTTTCTTTTTTTTATTATTTTATTACATTCCATTTGTTGTATTCTTCCTTACGTTTTCCCTGTTACTTACTGAGTTGCTTTTATTATATTCCAATCTTTAGACCTGTAGTTTACTTTATTTTTTCTATTAAGGTATTATTTTCAAATTGTTTAATGCCGATTTTGTTATGCTCTTATTTTTTTTGTAATATGTTAGTATTCTGTTCTTTGACTTTTTGTTAAATTTCGATGCTTGTATACTTTGTGACCTGGTAGAGTGTAAGAGAAGGCCCTATGGCCTTAACTCTGCCAGTATAAATGAATGAATGAATGAATGAATGAATGAATGAATAAATAAATAAATACGTAAATAAATAAATAAGTAAATAAATCAGTAAATAGGTAAATAAATAAGTAAATAAATAAGTAAATAAATGAATAATAATATTATTATTATTATTATTATTATTATTATTATTATTATTATTATCATTATTATTACAGATATAAAAATCAAACTCAAAACATAAGATTATTTAGGGCCTAATTAAAGAAGTATCTAATTTCTCACGCCTTCTATTCTGTAGGTGAATTTGTGACATTCATTAACACTTCATGAATATTTCTGTCTTGTATTAAGTACCGATACTAACCCCTTGTGTTGTACTAGTACCCTATATTCATCTGTCGTAAAAAATCTTGGCTTCTTTTTTGATAATAATCTAAGTTGGAATTTTCAAGTTAAAGAAACGATAAAAAAAAATCTGTTCCTCCATTCACTGTTTGAGTCGCTTGAGAAACTTCTTGCCCCAGCAACTAAAACTTACCCTAGTGAAAACCCTAGTAACGCCGCACTTCGATTATTGTGACGTTTTGTTAAGTGACCTAAGTTCTGAATTGTCAGTCAAGTTACAGCGAGCTCAGAATATGTGCGTCAGATACGTGTGCAACATCCGACGGTATGATCACATATCACCGTCCTTCGCAAGTCTCTCGTGGCTCCGACTTAAAGAACGTAGAACTTTACACTCTTTGTCTTTACTCTTTCGAATTCTGCACACTTCAACACCAAATTACCTTTCGTCTCGTTTCTCTTATCTATACTCTAACCACGACGTAAATACCAGATCACTTATCTGTGGCACGCTAAGTATACCTCTTCATAGAACATCTTGTTATTCATCATCTTTTACAATATCCACCTCGCGTCAATGGAATTCCTTGTCACAAAGTATTAGGGGCTGCAAGACAACAAACACCTTTAAGAACAGCTTAAAAGATAACCTTATTAGCATTTCACTCCAATCATACTGATTTAAACTATCACTGACTACATTGTTACTTTTTTCTTTAGACATCATCCTGATTGTGCTGTATTTTAATTGTCTCGTAATAATCTCTTTCTATTATCTAACATTATTTGAAATATATTAACATTCTATGTATTTTAGTTTAATTCTGCTACACAGTTTATTTCAGTGTTTAATTAATAGTTCATAGTATTTTGTTGTTTAATTTGTAAATAACTTTTGTATACATGTAACTCTCATCTAAATCAAATTGTTGGATTCTTTGTAAGTTCATGCATATGTATATACACTTTTTGCTGGTTGAGTGGAAGAGAAGGCCTTACGGCCTTAACTCTGCCAGCTAAAATAAATCATTATTATTATTATTATTATTATTATTATTATTATTATTATTATTATTATTATTATATTGTAAAACTGTCCTGAATATATTTCAACTAGACTGTGAAGATTTTTTTGACATGTTCCATATTCTAGCTGTGAAGCGATGTACGAATACCATTGAGTGTAAATAAATACAATACAATCGAATATCCTACTCGAAATGTCACTAGTAGTCAAAGTTCTACTGGCAGTACTATAAGTTGCAGTATAAGTAGTTATATCAATACTGATGCTGACAGTAATACTGGTAGTAGTGATCATGGTAGTGTTAATGGAAGTCGTGCTAGTGATATTTGCAAAGGCGGTAGTATTGGTAGCAATGTAGCAGTGACAGTGCTAGTGTTAGTACTATAGCAACATCCCACTGGTGTGCATGGATGGTTATTAGAGTGGCTCGTGTTCAGAGTCGTGGCTTCGAATCTCATTAGGTCACGACATGCTTGGTTTTTCTAAGGTTTTCCCCAACCGTTGGCAACGTCACGTAGTTCCAAGGGCTCACCTCGCTGCCATCCATTATATTACATCTAGCACAGATTATCGCGCCCTTAAATAACCAGTATTGACAGTGGCAGTAGTAACACTGGTGGTGTCATACAACACCAGTAGTGATATTCTTCTGTTGAAGAGTTACGACAGCGCCCAAACGGAACCACGCAGCCAAAAAAAAACATTAATAATTGAAGCAGACATCATGTCTAGCACTCTTTTATGGGGTAAAGAGAGAACTAGAACAGTCCTTTCTCCATGTAAGACAGGGAAGCACATTTAAAATGCAATAGAAGTTCGCGTGAAGGCACCGTCTATGTCGGAGGTCCTGGAATAATTATGGATTCATGCAAATGGCTTCAGTGTAGTCCAGCCTGGGGCGGAAATATTTCCTTACTAAAATAATGTCAACTGGAATGCGGTGCGGAGATTCAAACGGGAGCCAGGTAGCGGGTTTATTACACCGGATGGATCATTATCATGGCGGAGTCACACCCTGCATTGAGCGGCGGCGACAAACAGAATGGACCTTCCAAGTGTCGCCGCAGTGCTGCGTCGCTTCGGACTTAATTTTATTAATTACAAGTTATAATAATTCGATTACACGGACTGAACTAGACACTGAACTTCATTATATGATATTATATTGCATTACGTAGAACTGAACTGATTTAGTTTATTTTGCAAGAGATTGGATTATAAAGGTTTATTATGTTATGTTGGATTTGGTTAAAATATGTTTTGTGCGAGATCGTGCGTATTTGCTTGGTTTCCGCACAAAACCAATCCGCGGAAAGTCTAAAATTCCACATTCAGTATTCCCAATCTAACACACATAACAATTTCCCTCTTCTTACCGCTTAAGTGACATATTGATTTTACTGCTTTAGGCTTCTAACATATTATTTTTAGAGACGTTCAATATAGTAATAATTATAGAATGGAAACTTACCACTGCAATTTCACCTAAATTGCACTGTTAATTATTGTTTTTAAATATTTGCAAAAATCATTACATAACCTTAGTCTACCGTTTGTTTTGAGTTCGCATTTATAGACTGGAGGAAAAAAAAAGACACACGTATATCACGGCCTGCTGGAGTATAGTAAACACAGAAAACATTTTAAAGCAACAATGTTGAAGATAGATATTTTTGTTTTGCAAATTTGCCGTCATTGAACAGAAACCAAGATGGAGATTTCATTGCAACTAATTAGAAATTCCTCTTTGAGGTATGTAATAAACGATCTTCGCACAAAATAATGTACGATACACGAGCGGTATGTTTTCTTTCAATTCTCGGAAATTAAAAAAGCTCAACTACGTTTCGCTTTTTCAAACTTTTCCTCGAACATGAAAACTTCAACATACCGCTCTTGTAACGCAGATTACTATTTCCTACGACCGTACTGAAATGAAGTTATTAAACAATGATCACGTGAATCGATATAGATTTATTTCAATAAATGCCATTGATTTCGAGATGTTAAATGCTTGATATTGCAGGTAATAAATTATTGCTCACTTCTACAGCTTCCTCCATTATTTCCATTTCATTAGAATTGCTTGAATCATACAAAAATTAATCTTAGTCCGTTAAATTTACTACAAAAACGAATAATTAAAATTTGTTTGAAGAGACGTTTCGATTATCCAACTAAATTAATTTATTCTGAATTTAATGTATTTAATATTGAACAAATTTATAAGTATACGCTGTTAAAATTTTATCATAAAAATCGTAATAAGTTTGTATTACAGACACACAATTATGACACAAGACGAAATATTAATTCAACATTAGTAGAACCTAAATGTCTCACATCTGCTGGTCTAAAGCATAGCATTAATTTTGGCCCTCGGTTGTACAATGCTTTAACTAAATTACACCCAGAACTTCTAACATGTAACCCACTAACATATAACAAGAAAATTAGAAACGTGTTAATATCTTCAATTTGATTAAATAAATTTATAGCCTTTGTGTATGAATTAATCAACCTATATTATATTTGTATTCTATAATTTTGAAATATATATACAGTCCTAATTTTTACGTGCGATATTATTCTTCTCTAGTGTTAATATTATATTATATAATTCCATTGCCGCTGTAATTTAAATATTAGTTCCTATTTTATTTTACTTATTTACTATTATTATTTTTTTCTATTATATAATTTCTGTAACTGTAATTTTAATTCTATTTCCTATTTTATTTTATTTTATATTCTCTTATAGGCCTATTAATATTATATCTGAACTGCGACCGAACACGAGCGCTGCTCATTCGGTCTCAAATTTTGTTAATACTACTGTATCTCCTATTTAAAAAAATACATTATTCAATGATTTTTATATTTCAGTTAAAGTTAAAACATAACTGATTTGTTTTACACTATCATACCATATTCATACTTCCATATCTTCTTTGGCCATGTGGTACATAATCATAAATTGCCTTTGGGAGTCTACTATTACTCATTCTTTCCTAATGATGTTTCCAATTAGACTGATATTGAACAATGTAATCTAAAACTGGTTGAGTTTTTAGTTCCTTTAAAATTTCATAATTTCTTTTCAGATCCCATTTAGTTCTTCGCATGAATCGCATTTCACAAGCCGTTATTCTGCTTTTATCTGCTTTCCTCAGTGTCCATGCTTCGCTGCCATAGCTGAGCATCGGTCGTGCCAATGTGTTGTAGAGACGTATGCGGTGTGTTTCTGAACCAAGGATGGTTTCATCACACTATTTATAATGCCCATAGCTCTTGTGTATTTATTAATTTTCTGTGATATGTCCAATTCTTCAAAATGGAAAGATTGTAACCTAAATATGGGAAACTATTACATCTTTATGATATTTTATTATCGAGACAAATTTTACTTTGTATTGGGTATTTCCCACAGAATGCCATAATTTTGTTTTATCTGTTGAAATTTCCATATTGTATGTGGCTGCTACTTGCTGCAAATTATATACTGACCTTTGGATCATACTTCCATATTGTCAATATAAAGAAGTATGTATCTAAACATTAATTTTAATTTTTGTCTAACCTTACTACAGGTCGTAGAAAAACAGTTGTACGCAACTATCGTATAATGGTTATTATGACATTCGTGCAGTTTTCCACTGTCACTCAATAGCTATCATTATAAGATCATTGAATACTGCATTGTACTGGATTAAAATGTGTTCAGTTTAATACTGGATTGAGTTACAACACACTGTACTGCATTACAACTTGATGTATCGGTTTACAATATAATGGATTGGACTGGATGTAATTACATGAATTAGTGTAATATATTATTTGATTGGATTACAAAGTGTTGAATTGTATTACAACTATTGGCTTGTGCAGCAAATGCTGCAAACTAAGTTCATTAGACGTTCAAATAAACATTTTTCAGATTTATTTTCAATGAAGAATATCAGACATTCTGAAAGTTATTTGCTTCCATAATAATGAAAGATACTCTCTCTCGAGCCAATACTGAAGAGAACCACGCCGACATTAAATATTTGAAAAAAAAAACCAACCCCACTTCATTAATAATTATAAAAATATTTCATTTTTAATAATATTATTATCTTACGTAAGTTTTATAGCTTTCAGTAACATATACTATATATACTATATAGCCGCCACTCAGTAAAATATAGAAATCAAAATCTAATTTAAGTTGTTCTATACATCTACTTATATAACCCCAAAAGTTTCACTTTCATATCATCAATATAGCATTAATATGTATAATTAATGAAAAATAGTCGCATCATGGCATTAACTACAATAATATTTCATTTCTAATGGTAATAATGTCATCAAACCTCCTCAAGTTTTGTAGTTTTTAATATCCAATACACAACTATACCCAGAAAAATACACACCACAGAATCGAACCTGCAAATTATTTTTAGTAAGTCAAGTTTTTAATAACCAATTTAATTTGAGCTCTAAATATGTCAGCATTCTTGCAGATCATGGCCTTCGTGTAATATTGTTTACTGTAGTATGTTTTTTGTTTTATTCTGAAATGCAACACGGCCGACTTGATGCTCGCTTCGCTTCTCCTTTACAAAAAAGCGAAGAGTATATCAAGTCGGCCGTGAATGCTATTAGCTAGTTCTCAAAACTGACGACAGATGGATTTTGGAAAATAGGAAAATTATGTTGAAAAATGGACATTTCACTGAAAACTACTATTCTTCCGAAAACTTTGAGTTCCAAGCTTCAAAATGTATTAGATTCTTATATTTGACAAATGATTGGATTCTCGAAATAGGAGATAATGACTTATTAGTTACCAATCCTTAAAGTTAGGTTAACAGTTCCGTAATTTTACTGCTAGGTTTCTTGAAAGTTTTGTTAGGTTGCTAATAAATTGGATTGACTTGAGATCAGATTAGATTAAACCTGGAGGCAGAACAGACCAGTTCTTCCGTTCAACTGAATCCATTGCGCCTAATAGATACGTATTTAACAAAGGATATCGAACACTAATTCCTTCCTTCCTCTAAGTTTTAAACTGGAGGACACCGCAGCTTCAATTAGATTGACTCCACAACTTAAGAATCTATCACCTATTTCCGAGACAGAACTCACGTGCTACGGGTCCAGAAACAAGCACGGAGAATGACTCAAACAGGCCTGCTGTATCTATTATACTTATTGCTACCAAAATGGAAATCGAGAAGCTAACAATTACGGTTCCAAAACTGGCAATTTCATAAATGCACCAAACGAAATGCCACGTCATTGCAGGACCATATCATTAAAAAGCAATACCGTTAAAATCAGTGCTACATAACACATGAGGCACACAATGTTTTCATCTCGCAGTAATTTTACTATCAACATGTCCGGGCATGATCACATTCAGAACACCAGGTGTATCAACAGAGAGTTCCTCGTTCATACATTTCATAATTAAATTAAAATAAATTTGGTGAAAACAACTGTCAGTGGACCTGTTTTGCGGTTTGCTATTTTTTTCCTTGCTCGTCAAACACGAAAATTAGCAACTCATTACCTGGACTACCCGCTCCGTTAATTGCACGCTTTAATTGGCACTGCAGAATTGCTTACTAATTGCCGTGCCGTGACTTGTCGATTTCAATTCGTGGCCGTACTTGCGTGAATGGTTCTTGTTAGAGGCAAAACGTTAAATTTTCTGCCGCTTTCCAACTTCGCAACTGCTTGTGGTTTGGTTCATGCAAGTTGTTTCATGCTGGACGTAATTGCCTTCAACATTAAGGGTATCGGAGCCTTTTAGTCCAGTTCATGCAAGTGCGGTTACGACTTTAGATGTCGTAGGTTCGATACTCCACGGACACTGCAACTCTCTGGGTCGCCGCCTTTAGGAGCTGAGAGACCGAGTTTAAATCGGTGCGAGTTCAAATGGAATTTGTGGTTGATCAAGATGACTTTGCAGAAAATTCTCCTGGAGTATTGCAATTATCTCAAAACTCATGATCAACACCAGAAAAACACTTGAACCTATTGATAAGAATAATTTTTGATAGTCAGTCGTGCCTTGAGATTTGTTGCTTCCTAAACTAACAACTTATTTCTTCCTTCATGTATTGATCCGTTCCCTTACCTTAATGGGAGTCATTAAGACCCAAAATAAAAAAAAATAATAATATATTTTTATTTTATTTTTTTACACTTTATGAAAATTTGGTGTTTGATTTATTAAAGTATTTAGATATTTACTATTTTAAATACATTTTTAAATATGTATGGTAAGACTTTCCTGTGTTAAATTTCAATGTACCTCGTTTACATGTTTCGATCTATTTATGGGTCGTCTTCAGAACTGGTCGTTGTTAGTCTTGGCGCACTTGTTCTGTTTCCAGTGAGGGTGTGTTCCTGTGGTATAGTGTAGAGTCAAAGTTCTGAGATGACCCATAAATAGGTCGAAACATGTAAACGAGGTACGTTGAAATTTAACACAGGATAGTCTTACCATACATATTCCGAAGTGATACAGTGTTAAAAGTTGTGTAATCAAGATGTATATTTTTAAAAGTATATGAAAATATATAATTAATAATATATACATTCGCAGTGAAACATGTACATGCAAAGAGTAGGCCTACGTAATTCTATCTCAAAACTTATTCGTAGGGACCATTATTTACTTCAGAGTATTACTAGAACCTCTGTATCGGCAAGTCAAGGTCCAAGTAAGAAAAAGCTCTTCAGAGGATCGAACTGCGATGTACCGCAAGTAAATGTTACAAGCTTCATAACAAAATCTTCCTACGGGACATAAACGATCATTATTTATTTCAGTAACAAAAATACCTTATCTGCCGTCCATACTTTGTATTTGTTTGTCCATTGTAATATGTTGGCCTGTGCTACACTACCCGCACCAGAGAAATGTGGAAAGTGTCCCTGTTGAGTGTTTGTGTAAAGGATATAGCCTGCCTGCCTGCCCTATATGAATGGATTGTAAGCTGGTATCAGAAAAGTTGAAACAAGAAAGAAAGAAAGAAATTAGAAGATAAAATAAATAAAGCAATAAAGAAAGAAGGAAATAAAGAAAGAAACATGTAAAAAAGAATGAAAGACAGAGAGGACGGAAGAAAGAAAGAAAGATAGAAAGAAAGAAAGAAAGAAAGAAAGAAAGAAAGAAAGAAAGAAATTACAAGATAAAATAAATAAAGCAATAAAGACAGAAGGAAATAAAGAAAGAAACATGTAAAAAAGAATGAAAGACAGAGAGGACGGAAGAAAGAAAGAAAGAAAGATAAAAAGAAAGAAAGAAAGAAAGAAAGAAAGAAAGAAAGAAAGAAATTACAAGATAAAATAAATAAAGCAATAAAGACAGAAGGAAATAAAGAAAGAAACATGTAAAAAAGAATGAAAGACAGAGAGGACGGAAGAAAGAAAGAAAGAAAGAAAGAAAGAAAGAAAGAAAGAAAGAAAGAAAGAAATTACAAGATAAAATAAATAAAGCAATAAAGACAGAAGGAAATAAAGAAAGAAACATGTAAAAAAGAATGAAAGAGAGGACGGAAGAAAGAAAGAGAGAAAGAAAGAAAGAAAGAAAGAAAGAAAGAGATTAGAAGATAAAGTAAATAAAGCAATAAAGAAAGAAGAAAATAAAGAAACATGTAAGAAGGATGAAAGAAAGAGAGGACTAAAGAAAGAAAGAAAGAAATTGGAAGATAAAATAAATAAAGCAATAAAGAAAGAAACATGTAAGAAGGATGAAAGAAAGAGAGGACTAAAGAAAGAAAGAAAGAAAGAAAGAAATTAGAAGATAAAATAAATAAAGCAATAAAGAAAGAAGGAAATAAAGAAAGAAACATGTAAAAAAGAATGAAAGAAATAGAGAACGAAAGAAAGAAAGAAATTAGAAGATAAAACAAATAAAGCAATAAAGAAAGAAGGAAATAAAGAAACATGTAAAAAGGAATGAAAGAAAGAGAGGACGAAAGAACGAAAGAAAGAAAGAAATATGTAAAAAATAATGAAAGAAAGAGAGGACGGAATAAAGAAAGAAAGAAAGAAAGAAAGAAAGGAATTAGAAGATAAAATAAATAAAGCAATAAAGAAAGAAGGAAATAAAGAAAGAAACATGTAAAAAAGAACGAAAGAAAGAGAGGACGAAAGAAAGAAAGAAAGAAAGAAATTAGAAGTTAAAATAAATAAAGCAATAAAGAAAGAAGGAAATAAAGAAACATGTAAACAAGAACGAAAGAAAGAGAGGACGATAGAAAGAAAGAAAGAAAGAAAGAAAGAAAGAAATTAGAAGATAAAATAAATAAAGCAATAAAGAAAGAAGGAAATAAAGAAAGAAACATGTAAAAAAGAACGAAAGAAAGAGAGGACGAAAGAAAGAAAGAAAGAAAGAAAGAAAGAAAGAAAGAAAGAAATTAGAAAATAAAATAAATAAAGCAATAAAGAAAGAAGGAAATAAAGAAAGAAACATGTAAAAAAGAACGAAAGAAAGAGAGGACGAAAGAAAGAAAGAAAGAAAGAAAGAAAGAAAGAAATTAGAAGTTAAAATAAATAAAGCAATAAAGAAAGAAGGAAATAAAGAAAGAAACATGTAAAAAAGAACGAAAGAAAGAGAGGACGAAAGAAAGAAAGAAAGAAAGAAAGAAATTAGAAGATAAAATAAATAAAGCAATAAAGAAAGAAGGAAATAAAGAAAGAAACATGTAAAAAAGAACGAAAGAAAGAGAGGACGAAAGAAAGAAAGAAAGAAAGAAAGAAAGAAAGAAATTAGAAGTTAAAATAAATAAAGCAATAAAGAAAGAAGAAAATAAAGAAAGAAACATGTAAAAAAAGAACGAAAGAAAGAGAGGACGAAAGAAAGAAAGAAAGAAATTAGAAGATAAAATAAATAAAGCAATAAAGAAAGAAGGAAATAAAGAAAGAAACATGTAAAAAAGAACGAAAGAAATAGAGGACGAAAGAAAGAAAGAAAGAAAGAAGGAAATAAAGAAACATGTAAAAAAGAATGAAAGAAAGAGAGGACGGAAGAAAGAAAGAAAAAAAGAAAGAAATTAGAAGATAAAATAAATAAAGCAATAAAGAAAGAAAGGACGAAATAAGAAAGAAATTAGAAGAATGAAAGAGTGAAATAAAAAGGAAATTAGAAGAACGAAAGAAAGAAATTAAAAGAATGAAATGAAGATGAATGAAATAAGTAAACGAACGAAAAAAAACAAATAATGAAAGAAGGAAAGAAACAATTAAAGAATGTAAATAGAAATTAGAAGAACTAATTAAAAAAAAAAGAAAAAAGAACGAAAGAAAGAACAAAAGGAAGAAAGATGGAAAGATGACGAAAAAGAAAAACTACGAGAACGAAGGAAAGGGAGAGGAAAAGAAGGAATGAATTAAAAAAAGGAAGAATTAAAAGAACGAAAGATATATGAAAGTTAGAAAGAAGAAACGAACGATTAAAGAAAGATACAAATAATGGAAGGAAGGAATAAGAGAAAGAGAAGAGAATACGATCATGAAAGATGGTTGATAATTTATTATAGCCTACTGCAATTATTCACCTATGAAACTCAATTCCCGAACTTAGCTTCAGTCTTTCGGGTTGCTCCATCCACCGTTCCCATAGTCACCGACAACGGTAAAATGGGCTGGCTCACAACAAACGTTTCAGAAACGAGAACTTAATGAATGTCTGCTGAAAAGAATTGTTACCGCTGCGCACTCATTTCTATACTTCCTACAGTTCTACACTAATTGGCCATTTTACACAGACGTCCAAACAATTCTCTTAGCCTGATGTACAGTATGTCAACCTGAGGACAATGAACCACTTCAACAGCTGCCAAAACGTATCACACGAGTTACAGATAACATCATTACGGAGACATTTTGTAAAATAATTCTTTGATAGTACCAGTAATATATTGATAATTTAAGTTCTCTTTTACATTACTGACTTGCAATATCTTGGAGCAACAGTAACAAATATAAATGACACTCGGGAGGAAATTAAACACAGAATAAATATGGGAAATGCCTGTTATTATTCGGTTGAGAAGCTTTTGTCATCTAGTCTTCTGTCAAAAAATCTGAAAGTTAGAATTTATAAAACAGTTATATTACCGGTTGTTCTGTATGGTTGTGAAACTCGGACTCTCACTTTGAGAGAGGAACAGAGATTAAGGGTGTTTGAGAATAAGGTTCTTAGGAAAATATTTGGGGCTAAGAGGGATGAAGTTACAGGAGAATGGAGAAAGATACACAACGCAGAACTGCACGCATTGTATTCTTCACCTGACATAATTAGGAACATTAAATCCAGACGTTTGGGATTGGCAGGACATGTAGCACGTATGGGCGAATCCAAAAATGCATATAGAGTGTTAGTTGGGAGGCCGGAAGGAAAAAGACCTTTGGGGAGGCCGAGACGTAGGTGGGAAGAAAATATTAAAATGGATTTGAGGGAGGTGGGATATGATGATAGAGACTGGATTAATCTTGCTCAGGATAGGGACCAATGGCGGGCTTATGTGAGGGCGGCAATGAACCTCCGGGTTCCTTAAAATCCAGTAAGTATTACTGACTTGCAAGGAGGAGTGTGTAACTCTACCTGAAATAGCCTGACTGCAGTGTTGCTGACTTTCCACAAACACGTTGCTACAGTCCACGAGTGATATTTTCAATTCCTTTTAGGCGGTTAATCGAAATTTTACCTTTAATGACTAAATGAATACTAAAACAGGGTCATAAATAACTTACTCCCCATTACGGTACAAAAAAAAGTTTTTAAACGGTTTCATAGAAAATGCAATCAAAACGTTAACATAAAATGTAATTTCTTTAAACAGAAAATGTTATTACTTTCCATTCGCCGTACTTCTAGGAATCTGAGAGCGAATTTTGATGTTCTCTTGCATACTTTAGATGGTCCAGACATACTGTAAGGGCATATCATTCCCTCCTGCAATGAGTGTGATGCAAACATGTACACTGCTGATGTTCAAAGATATCTGACCCCTGCTAATTGATAGTGAGTGATGATAATTTGTTCGTGTAAGCGTGGCTTCATTAGTTATTACTTGTACGAATAGATGGCGCAGCTAACAGTCAAGATTTGTCAACAATAAATATGCTAAAACACACTCGAAAAAGTTGTTGGTAACGGTTGATACATTTTTGACTGTCATTTTTTACCTTAGTACTATGACTTCGATAGGACTCCCTGCCTCCAACATGTCCCCATTGCGCTATCGGGCGATTTCGTTAGTATAACGAGAGTCTGTAACGGCAGATAGAATAATGAAGATGCGTACTGCATATGATACTTCTTGAAACACTCCTAACCCTTTCTTATCCATCATAACTCTTTACCTCAGCAGTTATCCTGAAGGAAATGTGGAGCATGTTATGAATGAATGAATTAATGAATGAATTAATTAATTACTGAACGAACGAATTAATAAATAAAAAATAAATAACTAAAAGAATATCAGTCTTACTAATAAACCGTGTATAGTTTTTATACGAGACTTATGCGGAGTTGAGACAGAAAACTTTACTAATAAACCATGCAGAAGCGATGGATGTATAAACAGCCTGTAACTATACAATGGGAATTGCTTTGCAGTAGTTATATACACGAAACCCCTTGTTTAAGCGTTGTATATAGAGAACAAATGGCCGCCCCTCTAACAGCTGTTCGTATCGACTGTCATTTTTATGATGATGGTTGCCTAGTAACCAAAGAAGAACAAACCAAAGAGCACAGAATAATTAGAATAATATTGCTGTAGCTTGTACTCTTCGACCAAAATATAGTATGGTAATCGATTAGAGCCAGTTGTACTATCGATACTTTACACGAAACACTAGAGCGCTCTACCGGATGCAATAGAGAACCTCAGATATTCTATTATCTTTCGTAACGAAGTAATGACGAAACTATGACGTAGCTGTGTAACAGTTGTACTGTTATACACGACGTATGTAGTGATTATTAGTAAGGAATTTACACACGACGTATAAATGAGCTACTCATTGTATAAGTATAAGACAGTTAAACGTCTGTACATAGAGTTTTTATTAGTAAGACCGTATATATATATATATATATATATAATGCAATTTTATGTTATTGTTTCAACTGTATAATTTTATTTATTCAAATATTTTTGGGATCAGTACTATATTTTTTAAGGATGCATTCTAATTCTTTAGTCTGCTATAGAAATAAATATAGATTTCAGTCGTTAGTTTCTTTTGATGTAAAGCTATGACAGTTGAGTGTATGGTAATAGTGTCACCTTTGAAAACTAGCGGAACTATTTCAAAGCTTGTTCATTTGTACATATTCTTTGCTTTTGACTTATCCCCTGGACAGAAAGTCCGTTTACACGATCAGAAAATTCTATGTAAAGTCTCTGGTAATGCAAGTATACATGTGTGGTATATGACTTCTGTTACGCATAATAATTTAACGTTTACAATGGAAGAATTCAATATAACACGAAACTATTAATTTCTGTTGAATACTGATATAACTATGTTTCCGTTGTTAGTTTAGACATTTCTTACTTCAGACGCCAGAACGTGGATCGAGATTCAGATTGGAAGTATAGCCCTACTAGCTGTTCAAGATAACAATCAACATTGTCAATACGTATTTTAGATCAGTGGGGTAGGATTTTAAAACAAGTAAAGAAATCTAGCAGACAGCGGCGAAAACATGCGACTTCAAAATAAACGGATCTGAAAAGAAGTGATAAGGAATTGTATAGACCTAAAGTTCTACTTGTTATAGCAGTAATTTTAATAAATATACTGACAATATACGTCAATATAATGGCATCGTTTATTTAACATTTTTCACATTATGTCTCTCCTGTGTTATTTAGAGCTGTCAGCAACCGAATCTGTAAGCTAAGTTATAAGCAAAGTTAATGACCAGTAGGGTACATTTAAGATAAATTTTAATTAGTTCTCATAAGGTCACGACCTCATATCTGCTCCATTAAATCTAATTACATTCCCATGAGTTGACAAGAATCAGCCTCCGCAAGCTTGCCTGCAGCCAGCGGGAATTTTTAAAGAGGAAAGGCACAATTTTGTGTGGAGTTGCACTACAGAAAAGAAACATTTCGACGACAGTAAAAAACTTTCTACAAACTGCATGCAATCTGGATGTAATGAGTAAGTTATGTTTTGTGGTAAGATAATGTGCTAGTTTAATGGCTAATCTGATACAGTATCAACAATAAAGTCTTCTGGAAAATGCATTTTACTGCCATTCAATATACATACTATAGGTACTGTTCTCCAACCAGGAGATCAACCGTGAAAGGAATGTGCTTACTCTTGCGTCATCTATTGGAGCGAAGTAGATAGATAATATTACCGTTATAACGTCAGGTTAAAAACCATGCGCTCTCCTACATATGTTATTTCCTGTATGAAGAGATTAAAAGACCAGGAGATCAACTGTGATCTAATTTTGTAACTAGGGTAGTATCAATATGTCTGTATCAATGTTATGGTTTGTGCTGTGAGAGCTAGCCAATAGAGATAAGAGTACCCACGTGTGTGACCTTATGACATCTTATGACATCAACATTCATTCACAGCATCACCCCCCTTCGTCTCATCCGGCGGAGACTTTCTCGTGGTTGGAGCACAGTATGTTTGGCTCAACATTTATATTTGTGAGCAACTGTTTTCTATAATCAACTTTAATAAAGGTAGACATCGAACATCTGTAACTGATGTTTCATTATGATCAGTAGGCTACTGTTCCTTTCAGCTGCCAACAGCATAAAACCTCGTTTTCATGTACTGATAAATAAAAATATAACAAAATGATATTGTACATTTAAGTAGCTATAGAATTTCTATTACTTCTGTAAAATAAATATTTCTTTATTAAATAATAATAGTCCAAGATAGTTTTGCAAACACTGAACGGGAATTCATTTCACAAGCACTCGTAATAGTACTTCCTTTTGTGTACATTTTGTACGAGATCACCCCCTTCTTCCAGTCCACCCTTATACAGAGCGCAGCTAATATCTGCATTCCGCTCATGAGCTGTGAGCCAGCTCGGAGAGCGCAAACCTTGTGCAGGCCTGATATAGGCCTATACTTCACTTTTCGCGAATTAATGCATTTATTTGGTTTTGCTAACATTTCTAACCTGGTGTATGTAGAATTTCAAAGACAGTCGAAAGTTGTATTTGTTACAGCAAATTTAAGTATGAATAAATGAAAATAGATTATAAATCATATTAAAACAGTAATTATTGAACAGTTGAAAGGACTTCCTCAACTCGTTTTTCTAAATTTAATTGAAGAGTGTGATCCCAAAACATGTTAAGTCCATTTTTATGAAGGGACTGGACTAGTTTTTTTTTATCCACTGGTCTACGGATGAGAGTTTTCAAGTGATATGTACAATAACACAAACTTTTATACAAGGATTAGCGTTGTTTTGGAAGAAAACAAGCTTAAAATATTATAATGATAGAGGTCTAAAACATAATCAAATGATATAATTATGTATAAAACATGGAAATGGCCAAACGGAATGAATGAGTTTTGGAATCACACCCTTCAATTTATTCTTCTTCTTCCTCTTCTTCAAATAATAATACCGACACTGTCTAAAGCCCCTGCATAAATTGTACATTGGCGCATATATATTTATTTATTTCTTATAAATTGATATAAACACATTATATATAAGCAACTCGCTTAATTCTTCTAACAATCCCTGCATATAATGTGTGCATCAAAATGATCAATATCTGCTTAGTGCAATTATTGTAATGAAATTCACAGGAAAACTCTACAAGGTGCAAAAATGAATTTTTAAAAAAGTATTTAAGTATTTTTTCAATTACAGTGAACTGTTTCAATCGAAAGTGGACAATAATTCCATTACAGTCGACATACTCTTACAATTTCGTTTAAAAAGTCCAAATTTGAATTTCTGTGAGTTAATAATAATAATAATAATAATAATAATAATAATAATAATAATAATAATAATAATAATAATAATGATGATAATAATAATAATGATTTATTTAACCTGGCAGAGTTAAGGCCATACGGCCTTCTCTAACACTCAACCAGAGTAAAACTGCGTTACAAAAAACACTACAAATTTACAAAGTACACTACAAAATTTACACACAAAACTGAATAAGATAATAATAATATAATGTAAACAACAAGTGAGTAGAAATCAGACATAATACAGAAAGAAAGGAAAAAGCATAATAAAATGTGAACAGTAGGTAAAAATAAATGATACATACAAAGTATAAAAAATAAGACAATTAATAATAATAATAATAATAATAATAATAATAATAATAATAATAATAATAATAGTGAAGTACAAGGCATACAATGAACACAATATTTTTAGGTACACACAGTAAGGAAAATTATGATTATATATAGCTCAAGTTATCACATTATAGATATACCGTTATCGCGAAATATGAAAACAAAAATATAAAATAAGTTAAATATCACTAGAACATAATAAAGTGAATACGTGGAAATATGCAATACAACACTTGTCATAACAGTAAGTTAGTTAGGCAACTCGTCATAAGATAATTTTCAAACTTGGATTTGAAATATTTCAATGTTCGGCAGCCCTTGACTTCAGGCGGCAGAGAGTTCCAGTGACGAGAGGTAGCAACAGTGAAAGATGAGGAATACAGATATGATGTGTGAAGTGGAATTTCTAGCGTGTTATCGCGTTGTGATCGAGTATTAATATTATGATAGCGAGAGAGAGTATGAAAACGAGCGAATAAATAAGTTTTTTTCATTTTGAGTAGGTCCTAATAGTATGCCTAGACATTGTATACAAAAAAAAATTATTGGATATATCAGACAGTGATATCATCAAAGTTAACATAAATGCATATACCGATTTCCGTTTCATTAAAAGCTATTCGCCGTAAAAAGACTACTTCATAATAACCAGCCCATTAAAGGTCAGTACATATTGATTATCCAAAAATATATATTATTTTTTACAAATCTTACATTGTGCTGACAATTTTCGAATTTTTAAAATCTGGATGTAGCAACTGCAATATGTGTGATGTTTAAAATTGTAATGCGTTTTTGATGTCATGTCGTCATGTGCTTCTAGTACATTCTTTTTAATTAAAAACTGCTCAATTCATGGACATGACCACGCACATTATAACACGCATTAGCAAATCCCTTTCAGTTTATTCACAAGCTTAAAAACGAACACAGAATCCCCAAACGCAAACAATTTATTCGATAATTAAAATAAATAATTATGTGGAAAGCTGCAAAAAACAATAAGCTGATCATATGCGCACATAACGGCTTAAAGCTAGCGAAAGTAATAGTTTCCCGGTGCCGTATATTATAAAATATGAGATAACAAGGATAATCTGAAGTGTTGCCAACTGTGGACAGATGCACATCGAGGTTTTAACAGCAAATCAGACAGACAATTAATAATCCATGCAACTGCTATGACCACAGAATGCATTCATTATGTTTTAATAGCCATGCCGTGCTCTGTTCACAGCTTATTTCCACAAAGATCTATATATTTTATACTGAACTATTACAAATGTTTGTCTACACAGTTGCTATAGCAACTTTTCGGTTATTGAGACAAATGCTAGAGTTTTCCATATTGTAAAGATTGATGTTGGATTTCAATTGCGGATTTATTGTCTCCTTAATCTCAGATAATCTTTTATCTTATAGGTTTAATTTTGATCTCTAAGAAACTGATACTCCGGTAGCAAGCTAAAAATAAGCTACGAGCTAGAGAATAAACTATGTTAACAGTATTGTATTGTATTGTATTGTATTTATTAACATTCCATGGTATTCATACATTGCTTCACAGCTAGAATATGGAACAAGTCAAAAAGCTTAATACTATTATAAAATCTTAATTTATAGTCACAGTCTAGATGAAATATATACAGACGAGATTTACAATATAGTCTACTAGTACTACACAAAGTTTTAGTATCAATTTCATGAAGCGTTGTTGAATGTCATGAATTCACCTACAGAATAGAAGGCCTGAGAAATTAGGTACTTCTTTAATTTGACCCTAAATAATCTTATGTTTTGAGTTTCATTTTTTATATCGATAGGGAGGCTATTGAAAATTTTTACTGCCATATAACGCACTCCTTTTGATAGCACGATAGACTTGCCGATGGAGTATGAAAGTCATTTTTTGACGTGTATTTATGCTATGAACTGTTGAATTAGTTACAAAGTTTTCACGATTACATACGAGGAAGACTATTAATGAAAAGATATACTGACAAGCCATGGGCATTATTTGTACTTTTTTTGAAAATAGTCCTACACGATTCCCTAGATTTGGCACCTACTATTATTCTAATTACTCTTTTTTGTAATAGAAATATACTGTTATTATTTGTGGAATTTCCCCACAATATTATTCCAAAACTCATTACCGAGTGGAAGTATGCAAAGTATATTGTTTTTAAGGTATCGATATTTAGTATCTTTTGCATAGATCTAATAGCAAAACAAGCTGAATTTAGTTTGGGGGTAATTTCTTTAATATGATTTTTCCAATTTAACATATTATCGATTTTTAAGCCAAGAAATTTAGTTGCTGTTGTTTCTAATAGGGATCTACTGTTAATTACTGCGCTAGAAATTTGCGAGGTTGAATTTGGACAGGATTTAAATTGAATTATGTTAGTTTTATTACAATTTAATACCAATTTATTGACTGAGAACCAATCACATTGGACTAATAAAAATTTACACGAGGGATAATTCTCGTTGACATAGTATTTTTATTTGTTTTTTTTTAAGTATGTATATCAATTATAACATATTCGGTTTTAAAGTTTACTGTTATAAGAAATTAAGCTGTGTTGGTAAGAGTGGGTAAAGAAAGAATGATGCTGAAACTGATAAGGAAGTGAAAAGGGAATTAGTTGGGTCACTGGCAGAGAAGAAACTGCCTACTGGAGGATGCACTGGAAGGAATGGTGAACGGGAGAAGAGTTCGGGGCAGAAGAAGGTATCAGATGATAGACGACATTAAGGTATATGGATCATATGAGGAGACTAAGAGGAAGGTAGAAAATAGGAAGGATTAGAGATTGCTGTGTTTGTAGTGAAAGACCTGGCCTTGGGCAGAAAACAATGAATGGATTAATGTTATAAAGTTATGTATGATTAATATTATTTTTATTATTATTATTGTTATTATTATTATTATTATTTTTATTAATGTTAACGTACATTTTAATTACTGTAACACCTGACGTGGTATTTGGAATTTATAGTATCATGATAACTCTTTCCATCCTACCTTAAGACTTAAAATAGGTGCTAGATAATTTACAAATGAATTAGCTTAAAGAAGCGTACTACGAAAACAACAATAACAACAAACTTATTTTAATATTTTATGACATAATTCTGAAAAAAGACACAATCCAAAATGTTTTAATAAACCCGTTTTATAGTAAAGAATAACATTTTTTAAATGTTGAAATCCAGATGAAAGGTCTACGAACGACTTTCAGAATAAGCTCACAACAGCATTTTCATTCTAGACCGGAAAATGTTTTGACCGACGCACAGAAAATAAAAGTAAGTTTTCGAAAATAAAATTTCAATGGAAATCTAGCTATTGAGGTCAATGTGGTAGAAATAACATTAAAATATATATCTTCAGAAAGAGAAATTGTCTTTCCCCGGTTGGTAATGAAGACAGGACTGCAGAAGTTTGGGGAAAAAATCCAGTCGTGGGGAAATTCCATATATGTCCCCATCAATCCGAACACGTAACGTTAAAAATGTTGTTGAACACGCACCTATACCCTCCCTACATGTTTGGTTTGTTCCCCGAGTTCTGTTGGCGTTCCAAGACCAATCAAAGAAGGCTAGACTCACATGTTTACATTTCAGTTACTTTCGCCGACGCGTAAACTTGAATCTGCACAACAGCACTTTAGATCAAGCGTTTGCAACACAGGACACGCATGTGGTGACTATTTTAGTCACAGAAAATGCCCGACGCGACGTCTGGTAGGCGGGGATGCTGCTGGCAGCCACGTGACTGCGGCGAACGGCTCATTTGTAAACATCGAACTCCGGCGTTCCCTGGTAATTAGCGCCTAGCTGCCATGCGCAGTCAGGTAGTGCAAACAGCCAATTAAACAGCTTGAAGACATGTGTAATTGCTCAGAGTCTACACTGCCCGAGCTTCGAACTAACTGCTTTACTTCCAGTTCGATTCACCAAGACGGCAAACGCGAGCAAGAAGATAAGAATCGCGGACATGTTCCAATTTGAGGGAGCAGAACAGTCTGCAAAATATTTAAGGCAGTTCGTTGGAGCAACACAGACTCTCCAAATATTTAAGGGAATTCGTTGGAGCAGCACAGACTCTGCAAAATATTTAAGGGGGTTCTTTGGAGCAACACAGACTCTGCAAAATGTTTAAGAGGTTCGGCTGGAGTAACACAGAGTCTGCAAAATATTTAAGGGAATTCGTTGGAGCAACAGAGACTGCAAAATATTTAACGGAGTTCGTTGGAGCAAAACAGACTCTACAAAATATTTAACGGAGTTCGTTGGAGCAGCACAAACTCTGCAAAATATTTAACGGAGTTCGTTGGAGCAAAACAGACTCTACAAAATATTTAACGGAGTTCGTTGGAGCAACAGAGACTGCAAAATATTTAACGGAGTTCGTTGGAGCAAAACAGACTCTACAAAATATTTAACGGAGTTCGTTGGAGCAGCACAAACTCTGCAAAATATTTAAGGGGGTTCTTTGGAGCAACACAGACTCTGCAAAATGTTTAAGAGGTTCGGTTGGAGTAACACAGAGTCTGCAAAATATTTAAGGGAGTTCGTTGGAGCAACACAGACTGCAAAATATTTAACGGAGTTCGTTGGAGCAAAACAGACTCTACAAAATATTTAACGGAGTTCGTTGGAGCAGCACAAACGCTGCAAAATATTTAAGGGGGTTCTTTGGAGCAACACAGACTCTGCAAAATGTTTAAGAGGTTCGGTTGGAGTAACACAGAGTCTGCAAAATATTTGAGTTCGTTGGAGCAACACAGACTCTGCAAAATATTTAACGACGTTTTTCTTTTCTTCTTTTATTTTCTCACGCCAAGCCCTTCAATATACAGTCTGATCCGTTTTGGAAGACATGAAATAAAAAACTACTATAAAATTTATAATGGGTGGCTGTAGAATTAATTTCAATTCCAACGTGATACTGAAGCACGGGAGTTTTGTATCATGGATAAATATATAATAGGATGCGAAACTGCGGTCAGCACCATCTGGCGGCGGGGGGCTGAAATAAGATGATCAGCGCCCAACGTCGTAGGTGGTGAACATTAGAACTACGTGTTAGGTACATTACCCAGAGTTCTCTATTTATCCATTCGAGATATTGCTCGAAGAGACAAGATGGCAGACAGAAATTTGCTAATAAGTGAACATAAAATGATACTACGTGTGTGTAAGCAGTGTATGTTAAACAGTGATGCAAAAATAGTGTTGTTGAATATATTGTAAAGTAATAGTAATATAATAAATTGAACTATCTAAGTAGTTCTTGCAGACTTTCCATTGCGATGTACAATAAATACCCAAAGAATACAATCCCAATTACCTAACCTTTTGCTTTATTTTTTTGTCTCTGTCTGGTTATATTTTAATTGGATAGTGTAAAATAGATCGTCTCTTTTATCTTCCTGTTGACTCCGGTAAGAATTTTCAGTAGAAGATGCTGTGAGGAATACAAATGTAAATGTTCTATTTTAAATTGGGTTAGTTTTGAATATCGTTGAGGGTGGGAGGTAATACTTTCTGCACAGTCACCAGGTGCGCTGCTAAATGCACGGGGTAATTAGTTACTCTTTTCGCTACTTGGTGCGCTGCTAGATGTAATAACGCACCTCCTCCCAATAGGTGGCAACAAGATCAATTTCTACAACAGCGCCTCTAGTATGTGTTACGGGAAACTCAGTAAGTTTCGCATCCTATTATATTATATTCATGCATGTTTGTATCATCATAAGAAACAAAAGAAGCTACTCAGCAACGACCGAACAAACAAAATGCCGTTTACTACTCAACAACGAGCGAAATGTGTCTTGTGGTTTGGTAAATTTGAAAGTGTAACGTCTGTTCAACGGCGGTATCAACCAGAGTCTGGAGTTCGGAGTTACAAGTCTCATATGAACTGGAACGTGCTAGTCCTGAAGTTGATTTTTGGTTTCGCGGTAAGTCGCTATAATCGTATGGGCCGTTTATCTTCGCAGAGGAAACAATTCGATCAGGACCATACCTGGATATGTTGAAAAACTTTTTCGAACGACAAGTGCAACAGGAAAACAACTGGTTTGGTCGAGGAGGGCCAATTATGTGGCCTCCAAATTCCCCAGACCCGATATCATCCGATTTATTTCCCTGGAACTTCGTAAATAATGAAGTGTATGACCTCAGAGCAAAGATTTTTCCAGTTTTTGAGAAAGTTAGCCTTGAAATGTTATAGTACCACATGGGTGGAATTAGTTTCAAGATAAGAACTATGTCTATTCGCAATTGACCAAATTAATGTTTTGCTTTAAACCAGCAGATATGAAACATCCAGGTTCCACTAATATTTATATTATAATTTTGTATTGTACAATGATATGCACCTGTAATATAAACATTACGATTTTTATAATACAAAATTTAAGAACGTATAAGCCTATTTAAAAATTTGTTCAAATTCAGAATACATTAATTTAGTTGGATAATCAAAACTTTTCTGACAAACAAATTTTAATTAACAAAATTTAATGGAATAAAATTAATTTTTGTATTTCTACCCCAAAAAATTAATGCCATATTGAATAATAGACTATAAAGGGGCTAAATAAACAACACAGATCTCTAATGGGTAAATAGCAACGAATATTAACAAATTTATAGCAAGAAAAATCCGAGGTTGAAAATCGACCTCTCTCCTGATCCACCCTTATATATATATATATATATATATATATATATATATATATATATATAAAATTCGATTTGGTAATGGAAATTACGGGAAAACGGCTGAACGGATTTTAATAAATGACCCTCATTTTGAACCTTGGAACCCAAAGTTTTTCAGAAAAATAGTAATTTTCAGTGAAATGTCAATTTTCCTACATAATTTTCCTATTTTCCAAAATCCATCTGTCGTCAGTTATGAGATTTGTCAGAATAAAACAAAACACACACTATAGTAAACAGTATTACACGAAGGCCATGATCTGCAAGATTGCTGACATATTTAGAGCTCAAATTCAATTGGTTATTAAAAACTTCAAGAGATATTAAAATTATTTACTGGTCTGATTCTGCGGTGTGTAATTTTCTGAGTACAGCTGTGTATTGGATATTAAAAACTACAAAACTTGAGGTGATTTGATGACATTATTACCATTAGAAATGAAATATTGTTATAGTTAATCCCCTGATGCGACTATTTTTCATTAATTATACATATTAATGCTATAGACCTATGGATGATTTGAAAGTGAAACCTTTTGGGGTATATAAGTAGATGTAGAGAATATCTTAAATTAAATCTTCATTTCTATAATTTACTGAGTGACGGCTATATAGTATACATGGTATATGTTACTGAAAGCTATAAAACTTACCTAAGTTAATATTATTATTATTAAAAATCAAATATTTTTATAGTTATTAATCAAGTGGGATTGGATCTTTTTCATATATTTAATGGCGGTGTGGTGTAGATATTTATATGCGTGATTCTGTTCAGTTTTGGCTTGAGAGAGCGCAAAAATTAAAATTCCTAAGAAAAGACCAAAAGATATTACTTACTGATAAAATAAGAAGCCTACAAGATTTTGTAATCTCCCGATCATTTGAGCAAGATCTCTTAGCAGGATAAAATTATTTTTCCCTCTACAAATTTGAAAGTAGTTCACGAAACATGCAGCAGCTATACCAAGATGCTATGTCTATTGTTCGAAAGCATAACAAACTTGACTTTTTAACTTTCACCTTTCACCTATAATCCACAATGACCTGAAATAGCTATTGCTTTACTCCCACATAAAAAAAAAACCCACTGATCTTCCTGACATTGTTACTTGCGTTTTCGCGTTCAAACTCAAAAACTGAAGATGTATAGGTTCAAGAAAAAGTATCTGGCATAAAAAAACCATTCAGAAGGAGTATGTTGCATTATTATGGAAGCAAGTAACTTTCAGAATGTCTGGTATTCTTCATTGAAAATAATATGCAAAATGCTTATTTGAACGTCTAATGAACTTAGTTCGCAGCATTTGCTGCACAAGCCACTAGTATTAATAAATTTTCCTTTTATTTTTCTTTCTTCTTGTTGTTTACACCTCTTCCTTCTCTAAATCGCTCTTTATTTAGCCTTTCTTTTCTTGCTCTCAATTTCGCTCCACATTATTATTATTATTATTATTATGATTATTATTATTATGATTATTATTATGATTATTATTATTATGATGATGATTATTATTATTATTATGATTATTATTATTATGATTATTATTATTATTATGATTATTATTATTATTATTATGATTATTATTATTATTTTGATTATTATTATTATTATGATTATTATTATGATTATTATTATTATGATGATGATGATTATTATTATTATTATGATTATTATTATGTTTTTTATTATTATGATTATTATTATTATTATTATCATCATCATCGCCATCATCATCATTACTATTGTACTTCCTGTTTAAATACACCCTATATTACATATTCACGCAATTTCCAGTGGCATGCATTTTAAACAAGTCCATATACCTACTATACAGTATACCGAGATACAAACTATCTCAACAATTTTCACATCATTCTCTGTAGTAGCTTTGCCACGAATGTAGTGCGCATTGTAACCGGTAGACCGTGTCCTAGTAGAAACAAAAGAAGTGACAAAGTGCGCCGCGGAAGGAAATGCCTCACCACTTCATGAAATATCCCTGCTGGCCTTTGCATATGCATGACAATTGCTTTGCTCTCTAGCGTTTTATTGCTTCGTTTTTATTGTTATCTTCGTTTATGAGTGCTTTATTTGCATGTACCTTTTTATTGCTTCTAAGAAGGCCGCAATTACTTTATTAACTATTGTTACAGTGACGAACCAACTAATGGTATTGACACAACAATTAACTGCAATAATAGTAAATAATAATAATAATAATAATAATAATAATAATAATAATAATAATAATAATACTTACAAATGGCTTTCAGAGAACCCGGAGGTTCATTGCTGCCCTCACATAAGCCAACCATCGGTCTCTATCCTGAGCAAGATTAATCCAGTCTCTATCATCATATCCCACCTCACTCAAATCCATTTTAATATTATCCTACCATCTACGTCTCGGCCTCCACAAATGTCTCTTTCCTTCCAGTCTCTCAACTAACACACTCTATGCATTTCTGGATTCGCCCATACGTGCTACATGCCCTACCCATCTCAAATGTCTGGATTTAATGTTCCTAATTATGTCAGGTGAAGAATACAATGCGTGCAGTTCTGCGTTGTGTAACTTTTTCCATTCTTCTGTAACTTCATCCCTCTTAGCCCCAAATATTTTCCTAAGAACCTTATTCCCAAACACCCTTAATCTCTGTTGCTCTCTCAAAGCAAGCGTCCAAGTTTCACAACCATATAGAACAACCGTTGATATAACTGTTTTATAAATTCTAACTTTCAGATTTTTTGACAGCAGACTAGACGACAAAAGCTTCTCAACCGAATAATAACAGGCATTTCCCATATTTATTCTGCGTTTAATTTCCTCCTGAATGCCACTTAGCCTATATTTCTTACTGTTGCTCCAAGATATTGAACAAATAGATTTCAGTATATTAGAATAAAGTGATTTGTAGCAGATCTTCGATCAATATACCTCTGAACAGAACTTCATTAGATGTTGAAAGCATTCTCAACACAAGTAATGCTACGAGTTTCAAATATCCTTTCCAGGAGAAAATCTCATTTAGTGAGAAGAATCCCATTTGCGTTCCTCCAATTGCACACCCCTGGGGTAAATCCTCTTCGCGTAGTGAGGTATTTCGATACTTGGTTGTAGTTTTAAAAGTTGAGTCCGCATATACACATGCATTATTCATGGCGAAAGTGGTTTCCTATTACTTGATACTCTGCATTATATATAATGGTATTTTCTCGGTAACATGAGCTTCCTCCCAGACTAGAAGAGTGCCTCGAAATCAGGACAGATGAACACAACACTTACTCCAACAAGAGCGAAAACTATCTCCATTAAGATGAGTAAACAGGCTATAGCTATATGGAACCAGTTTGCCAACAAGTGCCCCAGGGCTGGTAGAAAATATCTGCACTCCTATCGCACATTTGAATTTTCTTCCACGACTTTCACCTCTCTCGAGAAAAACCTTCAGTCCGAATTTTCACAATCTACTGTAAAGATTCTCTCACAATCTGGGGTTAACTTGACGCCGTGTTTCCAATAGCAGTTACAATAATAAATAATATCCATGAATTTGAACGAATTCAAAATCATTCCCACAATCTCCAGGTACAGATATTATTCCCAATACTTCAATCACCTCATGAAGGAATTTAGAAAGAGGGCATTGAACTTGTCCTCCAGGCTGGGGGGAGGGGACATTTTGTGTAGATAAGTATGGTTAAATGCAAAGCTCATTTTATCGATAACTCTAGAGTTTTTCCATGAAACTGTCTATCTTGACAATTTTAAATTATGTCTGTTTACGTAAAGAAATTTTTCTCAAAAGTATTCAAGCTAGATAGTTGACTTCTTTTTCTTGTTTCTTTTTTAGATAGACCTCATGAATATATAACTTTACCTCATGTTAAAACAGTAGCTTTTCTTTCATTTATTTTCTTACAGATTTTTTTTTCATTTGTATATTTTTCAACGATTTTTACCTCTCTAACATATCCAAAATTTAAAAAGTTTCAAAACCATTGTTTCAGTACACATATGAATGAATCTAGAAATGCATATAGAATGTTCGTTAGGAGACCGGAGAGAAAAAAAACATTTGGGAAGGCCGAGACATAGATAGAAGGATAATATTAAAATGGATTTGAGGGGGGTGGGATGTGATGGTAGGGACTGGATTAATCTTTCTCAGGATAGGGACCGATGGCGGGCTTATGTGAGGGCGGCAATCAGAGATCTGCATCGGACATTTTCGCTCGAGCGCCAAGTAGTTCATTGCATAATCCGATAGGTAGCGCACATGCATGATGGGTAAAATTGTCACGAGCGATAAATCCTCGAATGGTACAAGCCGAGCGTTAGACATTCGTTCTTGTTACAATGATGAAATGTGTAGTAACATCATAGATGTTTATCATTTCAAAACTTTGCAGTGTTTAACTAACCTCTCCATAGTACAACTACAAAACTTGCTTTAAAATGTAATATAAATGTTGTAGGTAAATGCTTCCCCCCCCCCCACGCAGGAGCGATTTTGTTTTTGCCACATCTGATAGATGTTATTGGATGTAAATGTAATTATTATAAACGGAGAACACAATCACGATAATGCAAGAACTGTATCAAGATTTCTAGTAATAATAATAACAATAATAATAATAACAATAATAATAATAATAATAATAATAATAATAATAATAATAATAATAATAATAATAATAATTAGTGTATCAATCTTTGCGTCTGTAACAGTTGTGCAGCATGATTATTCGTTTTATTATATTTTCTGTGACGTTATCTCTGTACTAATATTGTTATTAATCTACTGCTATATCAATAATATTTTGTAAAACGTTTCTACATTGTCGCAGTATATAGGCGGAACACTATGTATGGATCTATCATATTATATATGTGGTAAATCAAATATTGAATAATTATTAATTAGCAATAATAACTGTATATAGAAGTTTTTCATACTATTTTATTTATAACTTCATGTTCCTGTTTTGGTACGTTCCATTGACAGTTCCATTAGACGTTTGTCATAAACGCAGAAAATAAAGCCTTATTTTTACCGTGTGAGCAAAACATATGTGTATCTTGTCTGTCGCCTTCCATACAAGATAAGACATGTCGGTGAGATGACCTTGTACTGTGCTTCTATTTATTACGAGCATATCACGACCGATCTTATCTCACTCGAGCGTGCGACACTCGACCGAGTTCAAGCAAGCGATTTAACTCCAATGCAGCACTCTGGCGGCAATGAACCCTCGGGTTCTTTAAAAGCCATGAGTAGTAGTAGTAGTAGTAGTAGTAGTAGTAGTAGTAGTAGAAATAATAGTAGTAGTAGTAATTTCTCGTCTATATCAAAATATGGACAAAGCACATAAATGCTTTAAGTTCGCGTGGATTTCCCCCCCCCCCGATTTACAATCTTATCTAATCGAAGCCACAATCACTTCTCAAGTATGGTCGACTCACGGGATATCCCATAACCCCATACAGCTTAATAACAGCTATCCAATCTGCCCGATCTATAGAACCGTTTTGCCTGCACGTAATTAGACGTTATATTGACAGAGGCGATAGCAGCGCCGCGCGGAATATTAATGCATTGTTTTGAAATGTAACCCCGGCTCTCATGCAAGGGAAGTGATTTTCTGTCACGCAGGGTATCATGGGGAGTTAATAACATACGACAATATCAATAAAAAAATACTCCCACGTAATGCATTAACTCGGAAATATAAAACGTATTGAATGTATAGCTGTGCATTTTTAATGGCTACATCTGCAATATACGTAACAGGTAGTAATTTCATATGCTAATGGACAACACTGAAAGTGTAATGCGATTATGAAATTATGAATTTATTATCTGCCGGCATTTTGTCATGAATCTTCATTCTCGCTTCCAACTAAAACATGAACCAGTTGCAAACGCTGATGGGTCCAGTACAAGCAGACGGATCTCACTAAAGGGAATATGGGTTCGATACCATGAGGTCTATGGTGGGAACAAAGGCTATAGCCAGAGCCTTTTCATTTACATCCCATAACTGCTCCAGTAACTACATGTACTTCTTATCGTCTTTATTTTATCTTAGTAAGCATGATGATAGAAATATTCCGATAGTCAATATAATGTAATATAATATAATATAATATAATATAATATAATATAATATAATATAATATAATATAATATAATATAATATAGGCCTAATATAATGTAATGTAATGTAGTATAATAATAATAATAATAATAATAATAATAATAATAATAATAATAATAATTTATTTAACCTGGCAGAGTTAAGGCCATACGGCCTTCTCTAACACTCAACCAGGAGTAAAACTGCGTCACAAAAAACACAACAAATTTACAAAGTACGCTACAATTTTACACACAAAACTGAATAAGATAATAATATTAATAATAAAATGTAACCAACAAGTAAGAAGAAATCAGACATAATACATAACATACAGAAAGAAAGAAAAACGCATAATAAAATGTGAACAGCAGGTCAAAATAAATGAGGCATACAAAGTATAAAAAAAAGACAATTATTGATAATAATAATGATAATAAATAAGAATAGTAATAATGATAATAATAATAATAATAATAATAATAATAATAATAGTAATAAAATAGTGCAGTACAAAGCATACAATGAATACAATATTTTTTAAGTACACACAGTAAGGAAAATTATGATTATATATAGCTCAAGTTATCACATTATAGATACACCATTATCGGAAAATATGAAAACAAAAATATAAAATAAGTTAAATATCACTAGAACATAAAAAATGTGAATACGTGGAAACATGCAATACAACACTTGTCATAATAGTAAGTTAGTTTGGCAACTCGTCATAAGATAATTTTCAAACTTGGATTTGAAAGATTTCAATGTTCGGCAGCCCTTGACTTCAGGAGGCAGAGAGTTCCAGTATAATATAATATAAT
This sequence comes from Periplaneta americana, assembly GCF_040183065.1. Classification (NCBI taxonomy): domain Eukaryota; kingdom Metazoa; phylum Arthropoda; class Insecta; order Blattodea; family Blattidae; genus Periplaneta; species Periplaneta americana. The sequence continues at coordinate 3,482,502 of NC_091121.1, forward strand.
ATAATATAATATAATATAATATAATATAATATAATGTACTGTAGTGTAGTGTAGTGTAATGTAAATGTAGTGTAGTGTAGTGTAGTGTAATGTAATGTAAATGTAATGTAATGTACTGTAGTGTAGTGTAATGTAAATGTAGTGTAATGTAATGTAGTGTAATGTAATGTAGTGTAGTGTAATGTAAATGTAATATAATATAATGTAATGTAATGTAGTGTAGTGTAGTGTAATATAATGTAGTGTAGTATAGTGTAGTGTAGTGTAATGTAATATAATATAATGTAATGTAATGCAATATAATATAATGTAATATAATATAATATAATAATTTTATTTAGAGTTCAGTCTAATTGACTTATTACAGTTTAAAATCAATAACACTTACAAATGTAAATGATCATTGCATATTATACAATTGAAATGCAAACGTTTTCGTCCTTGGGCATCATCAGGCATTTGACTCACAATATCTTATACAATTTTTCATATCTTTGCTGTGAAATGCGTACCAGGTAATTGAAATTTACAATCTTGTATATATTAATAAACAACTATTTACATGGTTAACTCTATGGTAAGTAACAATTTGAAATTTAAACGAATACAGATATTAAAATTATATGTAATAAAACTGTAACTAAAATGTTGTTCTTATATTTCTTAATTATACAATTTTGATCATTAAAACAACATAATGCAAAAGATATGATTCATCTTAAACTTCATAATAGGTCAATATACTTCTGTTAGTTGATTGTTCGTAGTGCGAGCATTGGCCTCAATGATTTGTGAATCCATTCAATGGTGGAATCCATTCTGTAACATATTATTATGAGCAACTGTTATTACTGTATTCAAATTGAAAAATTTATTCAAATGAAAATTATAAATTATTATTTTGAATACTCACACTTACGTTCATATATACTGCACTATGTTATATGTATTGACTTTTTGTATTTAAATTAAAACAATTTGAAGGACTGGGTTTATCTGTAACAAGATATAAAATATCAGAATGTATGAAGTGTTTATAAATGGATTTATATTGTTAGATCACTTTGCCTGAAGAAAAAAAAAAAACAATCATTAGAATCGATTTTCTACAATGTGCCAATGTTGTTTTGAAACGAAAATATTTTCATACATAAAAACGTGTAGGCCCTACATTTCATATTCGTCATCTTGGGATAAATAAACTAATTCTTGGATATTTAATAAGAAAAATTCGCTTAGAGAATACTTCGTATTAATATTGCTCCATTCAGTACGTAATAAGTATGCAGATCTCAATAAGTAGGTTATTAGCAGCAAAACACTTACTTACTTATTTACATACTTACTTACTGGCTTTTAAGGAACCCGGAAGTTCATTGCCGCCCTCACATAAGCCCGCCATTGGTCCCTATCCTGAGCAAGATTAATCCATTCTCTATCATCATATCCCACCTTCCTCAAATCCATTTTAATATTATCCTTCTATCTACGTCTCGGTCTACCCAAAGGTCTTTTTCCCTCCGGTCTCCCAACTAACACTCTATATGCATTTCTGGATTCCCTCATATGTGCTACATGCCCCGCCCATCTCAAACGTCTGGATTTAATGTTCCTAATTATGTCAGGTGAAGAATACAATGCGTACAGCTCTGCGTTGTGTAACTTTCTCCATTCTCCTGTAACTTCATCCCTCTTAGCCCCAGATATTTTCCTAAGAACCTTATTCCTAAACACCCTTAATCTCTGTTCCCCTCTCAAAATGAGAGTCCAAGTTTCACAGCCATACAGAACAATTGGTAATATATCTGTTTTATAAATTCTAACTTTCAGATTTTTTGACAGCAGAGTAGATGACAAAAATCTTCTCAACCTAATAATATTTATTCTGCGTTTAATTTCTTCTAGAGTGTCATTTATATTTGTTACTGTTGCTCCAAGATAATTGAATTTTTCCACCTCTTCGAAGGATAAAGCTCTAATTTTTATATTTCCATTTCGTACAATATTCTGGTCACGAGACATAATCATATACCTAGTCTTTTCGGGATTTACTTCTAACCCTATCGCTTTACTTGCTTCAAGTAGAATTTCCGCGTTTTCCCTAATCATTAGCAGCAAAAGACTGCTCATTTAAAATCGAAATACTTCTCCGTAAAAACTGGAAATATGAAAGCTAAAGGGTTGTATTGTGTTAGACCTACTTCTTGTTTTAAAAGTATGTAGGCTCCATCCGTTACGTTTCCGAAATATATTCTCCATCGCATTGCAACACTCTCTCTTCCTTTACTTTGTATAATGAAAAAGTAAAATGAAGTTGAAAAGGAACGTTAAATAAAGAATACCCAGGACTTGTTTTCCAGCTCAAGACATGCACGATAGCGCTGAACAAACATGGTCGGTAATAGCTTCCTAGATGTGTCATGGAGAAGCCAAGCAAGTGGAATTGAAGGCGGCAACAATTTAACTCTATGCAGTGTTTATCTTCAACTCTGAAAAGCTCTCATTACATGGATGCAGTACTCGGAGATCTAGAAGTAAATTATACGCTGTCAGGGAGTGGCGATCTAGACGAACGGCCCTACAACAGAAATATATTACAGTTTTGTTCTTTAAACGTTACTGCTTGTAAAAAAAGCAGGCTACAATTCCATCTACAAATATTCCTACATCAATGTCTTAAGTAATGATTTGCCTTCGTTGAATTGAAAATGTCGCGCAGTGAGATTATAGTACATTATGCAAAGAGCCTATAATGAAGGTAATTAAGAAGCGAGTATGGATATTTATGAAACGAGCGCAAGCGAGTTTCATAATTCTCATACGAGCTTCTTAATTACCATTATAGGCGAGTTTCATACGACTTTTTATGTTCGACCATATTTCTAACTTGATATTATTAATTTTCTTTGTATCTGACCTTCACCAATGTCCCTATGTTGTGAGATGTTTGCAGACGCGAAAGTATTGATTTTTTCCGAGGAACAGATGTTCACATTGACTTTGCTAGGCCATAAGAACCTACAGAGATAACATTGAAATTAAATTAGACATTGAAAAACGAGATGACAAATTGAATTTATTGAATATTATTTACAATTAACGCTAATTATTATAGTAACAGAACATAACCTTCTGCGACAGTATTGGATTTCCAGCCTCCGTGATTTTTCGCTAATTCTCTTTCGATTGCATATCCGAGAATAATCGATACTTGCGGTTTTATAACGGTAGAAAGCTGACCTGTCATTGGCTGAACAGTTGTAACCTGAGTCGTCATTGGCTGAAAGACCTGACCTTTAATGAGTAGGTGTACTTTAATGACGTGCATTAAAGGTCTGCTACAGAGTGTATAATTACTGCATTTCGGTATGGTCGAGCATAAAATTTATTATGAAGGAGTTGTTAGCTATATACACATTTTCATAAATGAGGTCATTCTCGGTAATGGAGTTTTCCATCAAACCAGAGGTCCGAAAGTCCAAACCAGACCTGCGTTTTCTTTCTATAGAGAACTAACGCTCTTTGTCTTAAGAATGGTAAAAAAACAGCTTGCAAATGAATTCCAAGATAAATTTAAAATCTGTTCCTACTCCACGTCAAAATCGCCAAATTGTAGTCTCCTCCTCGTCTATCACCTTACCATTAGGGGTAATGAGTTCTGTTTTATAGGAACTTCACCTCCCCAAGTCGTAAGTGAAATTCAATTCAACTTGCTTAGTTTAACATACCTAACAGCACTGAAAAGATCGATATTACTACAAATAAAATTCTTGTTATTTCCAATATATTGACGCACACTACGAAGCTTTTGTTTTATGTTGGTAGAATGACATAAAATATATTTCTCAGAGATGTTCAGCTGGAATTAATACTGTCATATACAGGGACATCACTTTATTTTTACCAGCATTTTTAACATTAATCTGGCTATACTCGGAAACACTGTTGCCCCCTTCCATTACAGGAGTTTGATGTTACTAGTGCAATATGCAAACAAATAATTTTACTAGCTATAGGAGGAGAGAAAAGTAGTGTATCTATTTATGTTGTAGGGAAATACGATATTACGATTTTCAGTTTGATTATCACTTTTACGGAATTTATGTAGAGTAGTAACATTTTTTTTTTTCCTAAAAACTCAACTTTTCAGGCGACATGTTCGTTATGTAATGTCTACTTTATTTAGCATATTAATTATTGATGTTAACATACAATATAGAGAGTGCATTTAAATTGAGGGGTCATAAGTAAAGGGCTGTAAGTGCACTTAAGTTACTTTTGAGAAAATGGGGATTAAATATTTAAGCTTTCGTAAAACCGGTGAAATTTGTCTATTAAATATACGAGGTCACTCAATAAGTCGCAAATTGAAAGGACAGGGACCTCTCAAATTGCAGATTAGATTTCACGGCGCTTCTTCCGACGGCCTTCACATGCTTTGTCATCGAACAACAGATGACGGCGTCTCGCCATCCTAACGGCAAACACCAGCCAACTCCTCCTCGCCCCGTTCCGTGATCAATTGATCAATGTCAGCCCCCCTCGCGTATGTGGTACCTAAGAGGTTACGTCCAATTTCGGCTTCCCCTTCAAAATTTTCTAGAGCTCCTTCAGGGGAGCAGCGTAACCCGGAGTGAGACTAGTGGCCAACAGGCTTGGAGCTCACATATTTAGTTTTGTACAGCCCCCAACCCCTTGCAAGGACGCGTTTTGCGTACCTTTTAAATTTTCCTCCCAATTCTCCTTCGATTTTTCGGTGAAATTTTTATTTAAATTTTAATGTGTGATGCGATTAAAATATCCCTTTGCCACTAAAATTTTAGATACTTTAGCTTACACTGGATGCACTTAACTCATGTTATTACAAATGTCACTAGCATTCCTTTGCTTCTAGCCACCTCAATTCAAAATAAGCTAATCTGAATTTTTAAACAAGTTGCTGAAAATGGTTGCCGTTCATTACAATGCAGGCTTCAATTCTTTACGCATATTATTAAAAACATTTTGAATCATATCCTCTGAAATTGAATTTATCGTTTCTTCAATATAATTTTTTTAGTACGATATTATTAATATAGGTTCTTTCTTCTATAGAAAACGCAATCATATTTATGAAACACACTATACACTGCAGTGTTTACTTCACTGCTTGAAGACTTCGAATGCAACAGCGGCCGTAAGTTTGTGTGTCTGACGGGAGCAAGGACATTAGTGAAGGGGTGAGAGTGAAGTACATTCAGAAATGCAGGTACAATAAAAATGCAAGTAAAAATAAAATGATGTCCCTGTAGTATTCTGACAAAATATTACGGGAGGTACGGCCTCCCTTGACTCCCCTAGAAATCCTCCGCTGCCTGGAACCCTTTCATTCGGAGATGGTATTTTTCACTTATAATTTAATTTGCCATTTGAAACTAACTTTTGTTGTTAATATAATTATATGCCTGGCCACCCCTTGCCAGTAGATTGTTTTGTGTTGTATTTCGCTAACCGTACGTCACGGAAATCTATCACGAGTATATCAAATGAAATTCTGAATCCTTATCGCTACTAAGCCTAGGTAGGGAGAGCAGTCAAACAATAATTTAGATAGAATTTATCTCAACAAACGTATAATGGAAGCGATTATTCTGGTACGATTAGAATTGAAGACATTATTTCAAAAACAGCCCGTCAAAAATGTCGATTTTTCAGGAAAACAAAAAAACAACCCCCAGTCCATGTAACTTATGACATCGAAATAAGAAAAGGTAGACTCTTTCTTCAGAATATAAGAATCAGATATATGATAAACACATTTAAGTCTTTACATTTTAGAGACCTATAATTAATTACTGAATGTGGGAGCGTGTGACATGGGCTATTTTTGTATTAAAATAATACAAATGGAGATTGTAATATTACTACTTCAGCAGTCAATATTGTATTGTAATATCAGTAAATTAGCAGGAAATCACAACACATATTAATAACTTTCTTCTCCACTGCTCTTATCAGACCCTTCAATGTCTACAACATGTGTATTGGTAGTTTCCGTTTCTGAAACAGGTTGGAGACTTTCAAAGGACCGGCGGTTTTCTGGAGACAATAGTCCACACAGTTTTTTCAGGTCCTCCATTTTTTATTGCTTAATCTTCAAGGGTTCATTGTAAAGAGGTAGTTCTTGAGGTATTGGTACCCTTTTACGGATATGCACAGATCTCCAGGGCCCCGAATAACTGTCCCTTACTCCTACATGTGGGGAGTCTCTGTCAATCCTATACATTCTCAGCTGCTTCAGCTAGAAGACTGAGAAAAATAGGGCTCCACTGTAGCCACGATCATGTTGAGAAAATCACTTCGAAAGGTTTTGGATGAACTCTGCAGCTAGCTATTATATCATCCCACTGATTTGGAGTTTGCACAAAGGCAAGCTGCCACATATTTCTCTAAGTGATTAGTATGTTATTTTCCCTCTACTTTAATTTTCTTAATAAAATCTTCCTTTGTGCTCTTCCGTTTTTTTTTTCTGAAAATTTTATCTATTTCCATCGTTACTATCCATGATGTACAAGAAACTAAAATGGAATGCTCAATGCCTATTCAATGTTGCAATTTGTGAAACATTTAAATATTTATTCAATTTAACACAATACCGCCAGTACTTATTATATAACGCATAATGTACCTAATTAATTCAGTGCTGAAAACATTTAACAAAAGAACAACCCATGTCAGCTGACAAGGGCAATTTTTGTTCGAAAGCAGAATGACATGGGCTATTTTTTGTAGAATCGGTGTTTTTTCTTATGGCTACTGTGCCTGACACAAGTCGTTTTTGGCTTTTAAACACATTTCAGATTGTGGCAAAAATGTGGCTCCACGTTATGGTGTTCTTAACTCATTTTCGTTAAAAATTGACAAGGGCTGTTTTTGTTAATAATGTCTTCAATTGAAGTCTTAGTAATGAAGATTAAGGGGAGAGGACGGTATTTTTTTGGTAAAAAAATGAGTAAATTAAAAAAAGATATTTAAAATATTCTGTGGTATGTGTGGAATGCATAGCATAACATTTTGTGGGTATTTGTGCCCTTACTGAATGCTGAGACCCCTTTTTTAAACTTCCTTCGCTCTAGATTTTTAAATCATAGTCTACATCCGGTAACTTCATTTTTTTGCTACATTGCCAAAAAAAATGGATATACTTTCTGAACTATTAAGAATACATGCATGAAATTTAGAACACACATTCTCTAGACTATTAGGAAACTTTTCTCTGTAACAGAATTTTGCTAATTGATTTCATTATATATATATATATAATTTGAACTGGTAATGGAAATTACGGGAAAACGGCTGAACGGATTTCAATAAATGGCCCCTCATTTTGAAGCTTGGAACCCAAAGTTTTTCGGAAAAATAGTAGTTTTCAGTGAAATGTCAATTTTCCTACATAATTTTCCTATTTTCCAAAATCCATCTGTCGTCAGTTTGGAGAACTAGCTAATTGCATTCAGGAGAAGCGAGCATCAAGTCGGCCGTGTTGCATTTCAGAATAAAACAAAACACACACTACAGCAAACAATATTATACGAAGGCCATGATCTGCAAGAATGCTGACATATTTAGAGCTCAAATTAAATTGGTTACTAAAAACTTAACTTACTAAAAATAATTTTAAGGTTCGATTCTGTGGTGTGTAATTTTCTGGGTACAGCTGTGTATTGGATATTAAAAACTACAAAACTTGATGTGGTTTGATGACATTATTACCATTAGAAGTGAAATATTATTGTAGTTAATGCCATGATGTGACTATTTTTCATTAATTATACATATTAATGCTATATTGATGATATGAAAGTGAAACGTTTTGGGGTTATATAAGTAGATGTAGAGAATAACTTAAATTAGATTTTGATTTCTATATTTTACTGAGTGGCGGCTATATAGTATATGTTACTGAAAGCTATAAAACTTACGTAAGATAATATATATTTAATGGCGGTGTGGTATAGATATTTATATGCGTGGTTCTCTTCAGTAGTGGCTCGAGAGAGAGTATCTTTCATTATTATGGAAGCAAATAACTTTCAGAATGTCTGGTATTCTTCATTGAAAATAAATCTGAAAAATGTTTATTTGAACGTCTAATGAACTTAGTTTGCAGCATTTGGTGCACAAGCCACTAGTGTATATATATATATATATATATATATATATATATATATATATATATATATATATATATATATATATATATATCTGTCTGTTTGCAAAAAAGGAAATTAAAAAGGTGTTATTAAATTTTAATTATTTATTTAAAAAATGTAGGTATTAATATCAAAATTCTATTACAGACAGTTGGTAGAGCATGCTTTTACAAGCAAAATGGAAAAAAAATTGTTTGAATTATTTATCTTTAAAAATGGCTTAAATATATCGGTTCTAGTAAAATCCTACATTGGGTACATTTTTTTTCAAATCAGGCGCCCAAATAATTTTCTTTCGAAATATTTATATTTGGTTTAGTTTTTATAGCCATGAGCTCTCTATACTATACAAAAAATTAATATTTTACACCAAAGAGGAAAAACGTTTTAAAAATACCATCCTCTCCCCTTAATGTAAGAACACGACCATAAGAAACTGGAGGAGGAGAGAAAGGAAAAGGACGAAGAAGAAAATGAGGAACAATGAGAAAAAAAATAAAACTGTAAAGAATGAAGAAGAGGAAGTAACGAAGAAGTGAAAATCGATGAAGAGGAAGGAGACGAAGAAAAGGAAGTCGAGGAAGAAGGGGAAGGGATGAAGACGAGAAAAGAGAGAAAGAAAAGTGAGGTAAATAAGTTAAAATGAACAATGTTGAGAATATTCTCTATGATTATTATGCGCCGTGCAATGTATCGTGTAGTCATTAGCAACATGCTTACCATCTACAAGAGTGACTACGAATATAAAACTTATACAGGGTTAGTTAAAAGTCCCGCACCACCTAAATAACTTTTGAAAAATACGGTTCAGCGACATGAAACTTGGAATGTGATGATAACCATATGCTAAGAACTCAATAGTGGTATTACCGAGTTCTTTCTACTTCTGGTTTAACCGGAAGTAACTCCAACTCTCTAATTTTATATGGAACACCCAATATATATATATATATATATATATATATATATATATATATTTTATTTTTGAATAGTGCTCATTGAGAGCTTTTCAAAAAGTACCCACACTCGATACTTCTGTACAAATTCAGTGTTGCTAAGTCAAGAAAACAGAAAAGCGTATCGAATATTAAAATAATAAAATACTCCTTCCTTAACAAAAACAAAACAAAGCTAGATCACCTACTAAATTATGTGTTCAAATTGGTAGCCCTCAGCTGCTTTACAATGTGTCACTCGATCATAAAAACCATTTAAGGAATTATTTAACCGGCTTTAGGGATATCTTGCACCACTTCCATTTTTATTTAGCAACACTGAATTTGTACAGACGTATCAAGTGTGGGTACTTTTTGAAAAGCTCTTAATGAGCTTTATTCAAAAATAAGAAAATATATATTGGGTGTTCCATTTAAAATACTAGAGAAAAAAGTCGGTAATACCATTATTGAGTTCTTAGTATATGGTTATCCTCACATACCAAGTTTCATGTCACTGAACCGTATGCTTCAAAAGTTATTTAGGTGGTGCGGAACTTTTAACTAAGCCTGTATATTGAACCATGTTTCTGTGAGACAGCAGAGATAACTCAGCAAAGAAAATCCTTTTTTATCTTTTAAATTTCGCATTAAACATTTCTAGCAGTATCGATTTTCCGAAGACAACTATTTATTATATTTTTAGTTTTGGTACTATTTTGAAAGCAGATAAATTGTACCTCCTGTTGGTATCGGTAGACATAGGCCTACAGCTGAATTCCATAGCAAGTGATTTAGATTCAATCCATACTTCATGTTTATGCACTATATTTTGTGGGTGGTCTACGATAAGAGAGATATTATTGTATGTATACCATTCGTTATAACGTTTTTACCGCAGCTATAAATAAAAGTATGAATTCTATAAAAAGTAGGCCATTCCAAAAACAGCACTGCAGGATTATTTATGTGCGCACATTAAAACAAAACATAATATTGAATCTGGCTTACACTGGAATTACTAGTAGTCAGAAAAAAAAAAAATTCACTGCACGAAATGCAAGACATTTTAACAAACAATGTTAGTGGTCTGACGGTTACTATTCTTTCTATTAGACCAGAGATTTGTTAGTTCAGATCCATCGCAGGACGATGGATTTCTAAGGACCATAAAATTCTTTAGAAAAACTTCCTCTCAAAGGAAAGCTGAACTGCAGGGCTCTACGATATGCAAAGCAAGTCAGTCCTCGAACACGAAGAAAGGGGTTTACCCGACTTTCTTCACAGTATCACAATATTTTGTCAGTAACTTGGTGTCGTGAACAAAGTTTGCTTGAATATATACTCAGAAAAGACAAGCAATTATCACACTAAAGTTCTTTCATGATCCTAAAGTGATGATAAGATTGGCAAAATCAAAACACGTTCAATAAAGAGCAGCATTCCCTGAAATCGAAATAATACTTACTTACTGGTTTTTAAGGAACCCGAAGGTTCATTGCCGCCCTCACACAAGCCCTCCATCGGTCCCTATCCTGAGCAAGATTAATCCAGTTTCTATCATCAAATCCCACCTCCCGCAAATCCATTTTAATATTATCTTCCTACCTACGTCTCGGCCTCCCTAAAAGTCTTTTTCCCTCTGGCCTCCCAACTAACACTCTATATGCATTTCTGGATTCGCCCATACGTGCTTCATGCCCTGCCCATCTCAAACGTCTGGATTTAATGTTCCTAATTATGTCAGGTGAAGAATACAATGCGTGCAGTTCTGCGTTGTGTAACTTTCTCCATTTTCCTGTAACTTCATCCCTTTTAGCCCCAAATATTTTCCTAAGCACCATATTCTCAAATACCCTTAACCTATGTTCCACTCTCAAAGTGAGTCCAAGTTTCACAACCATATAGACAACCGGTAATATAACTGTTTTATAAATTCTAACGTTCAGATTTTTTGACAGCAGACTGGATCATAAAAGCTTCTCAACCGAATAATAACAGACATTTCCCATATTTATTCTGTGTTTAATTTCCTCCCGGGTATCATTTATATTTGTTACTGTTGCTCCAAGATATTCGAACTTCTCCACCTCTTCAAAAGATAAATTTCCAATTTTTATATTTCCATTTCGTACAATATTCTGGTCACGAGACATAATCATATACTTTGTCTGTTCGGGGTTTACTTCCAAACCTATCTCTTTACTTGCTTCCAGTAAAATTCCCGTGTTTTCCCTAATCGTTTGTGGATTTTCTCCTAACATATTCACGTCATCCGCATAGACAAGCAGGTGATGTAACCTGTTGAATTCCAAACCCTTTCTGTTATCCTGGACTTTCCTAATGGCATACTCTAGAGCAAATAATAATAATAATAATAATAATAATAATAATAATAATAATAATAATAATAATAATAATATATGAAATTAAGTTCGTAATTTACCTTAGTAGCCTAGATTCGACTTGATATGTAGCCATCTTCAGATATCAGTGAAGTTCTTGTTTGTTTCCGGTTTCTTCTGATATCACAAGAAACAGGAAACAAGCAAGGACCTCACTAATATCTGAAGATGGCTACATATCAAGGCGAAACTAGACAATTAAAGTAAATCACCAATTAAGTTTCACATTAAGTATGTAATCAAGATGTGTAATAATAATAATAATAATAATAATAATAATAATAATAATAATAATAATAATAATAATAATAATAATAATAATATATGAAGTTAAGTTCGTAATTTACCTTAGTAGGCTAGATTCGACTTGATATGTAGCCATCTTCAGATATCAGTGAAGTTCTTGTTTGTTTTCGGTTTCTTCTGATATCACAAGAAACAGGAAACAAGCAAGGACCTTACTAATATCTGAAGATGGCTACATATCAAGGCGAAACTAGACAATTAAAGTAAATCACCAATTAAGTTTCACATTAAGTATGTAATCAAGATGTGTAATAATAATAATAATAATAATAATAATAATAATAATAACAATAAAGTTAGCATGAGGTGATTTGAATATTTATTGTTACTATTTGCATAAGAAATAAAAATGGAAAAAATTGACAATTGCTATTGGTAAAGAGAATAGTAATTGAGGGTTTCGGGAGTAAAACATGTTAAGTGACGTTTCAGTGTTTTGAAGTTACTAGGTAGGTAAACATTTATACATGCAACAGTTTGTATAGTTACCAGGAAAGTAACATCTGTTGAGATGTTGCAAAACCAGATACTGTATTAGACGCAGAATGTAAGATGCCATATTATACGCTACATATTTCATTTTTGACCAAAATGTCAGTTACCATGTTTTACGTCCGAGCCCCTGAATTGATAAATGCTTCCTTAGTTTATTCTTAAATTCGTTTGACGTCTGAGAGTCTAACATTTCTCGGTAGAGAATTCCAAAGCCGAGGAACAGCCACAGTGAAAGAAGATGAATATGAGGATGTTCGGTGGGAGGGAATGGATAATATTGAGGAGTGTTGTGATCGTGTGTCTAGATTATGTTGGGTGGATAAATTTTGAATACGGAGACGCAAGATAGACAGGAGTGGAGAAATGCAATATGTGAAAGAGGAGAGAGAGAGACGGTGGATTTCCCTACGATCTTCTAGACGGAGCCAGGACAACACTTGGAGAGACGGTTCTACTTTATCAGCATGACGAAATTGCAGACGAAACGGACGCACATATTATGAACACGTTGTAGTCTCTGCGCCAAATTAACGCTTAGGTCAGTAAACAGAACATCACAGTAATCGAAGTGGGGCATCACGAGTGTTTGCACTAAAATCTTTTCAGGGAAAAGGGTAGAAAATTCTTCAATCGCCTAAACAAGTGGATTAGAAGATCGTAGGAAAACCCACTGTTTTTCCCTTCTCTTTCACATATTGCAATTCTCCACTCCTGTCTATCTTGGGTCTCGTTTTCAAAATTTATCCACCCATCATAACCTAGACACACGATCACAACACTCCTCAATATTATCCATTCCCTCCCACCGAACATCCTCATATTCATCTTATTTCACTGTGGCTGTTCCTCGGCTTTGGAATTCCCTACCGAGTAATGTCAGGGACTGTCAGACATCAAACCAATTTAAGAATAGGCTAACGAAATATTTTTCTAACAATTCTTGTTAACAATAACAGCTGTTTCAGGTTTCTCAATGTTTAATGGTTATATATAACACAAAATAAATATTTAAATTATCTCATTATTATTATTATTATTATTATTATTATTATTATTATTATTATTATTATTATTATTATTATTATTTCTTACCAATGTTTATTATTGTCACACTAACATTATTTATCCAACTTTCATTATTTACTTTCATGTTGTTTTATGGTCTAGATATTAATGTAATAACTATGTAAGCAATTGTATTCAATTAGAATTAGAGTCTGGCTGGGCGGAAGAGAAGGCCTACTGGCCTTAGCTCTGCCAGATTAAATAAATTATTATTATTATTATTATTATTATTATTATTATTATTATTATTATTATTAATGAAGATACTTTTTGCAGGTTTCTGCAACTTGAATGTTTCAATTTAAACTTTTATTCGTATGTCTAAATATAATTTTGTTACTGATTCATTGGTGCCTTGGTGTTAAAAATGTCTGCTAAATTGGTCATTAGCATAATAATATTTGCTTTCATACGTAATTTATTTAAACTAATTTAAGTTCTTATGTTAGCTGCTAGTATAAATGTAGTCTTTAACAAACGCTATTGTTTTATTAATTTAGACTTATGTGTCAGATCATTCGTAACGGAGTTTAGCCAGCTACGGCGTTAAAGGGGTCAAACCCAACTCATTTTCCACTTGTTAGAGAATGTAAATAGCACAGTGATTCAGAGACCAAATTGGCCATTTCAGACACTCATGAGAATCTTCAGAATGCAAAGGCGGAGATGAAGTTTTGGCAACTGTTTAATGCTTCCAGGAACATCTTGAAGCAAAAAGAGAAAGAGTCCGCTGCCTGCGTCAAGTAATATAGTTAATCCAATAACTGAACTTTCTGAGAACATTAGAGGAGCTATAAATAATCTACAAACAACAGACTTAAGTTCAATTTAACTGCACTTGAAAACTAACACTAATGACTGTGTGAATCAAACTAGCACACTTTGTTTCAATTACTACTTTTGTGTTTTTGTTTTGATTTTCAAAGAATCGTACACGGACGGTCGTTAACAGCAGTTTGTTTGCCAGGAAGGTACAGTGTGTCTCAAAATATAACATACAACAATTATACAGAGTGTTTTCATATTATTTACTGTTGTTTCAACTCCTGATTTTCAAGAATTACACTTGGCTTATTGTCAACAGAACTTTTTCTGCAAAGTGTAGCAGGTTTCCAAAATTAACTGAACTGAACGATACAAAGTGCTTTCAATAACATTTCATCAGAGTTTGTTTTAACTGTGATTAACGTGTGGTGGGATTACAGAGACCTCTGCAACGTCTGCCTTGTCCACCACAAATTCCATCACGATCTGGTCAGGCATCGAACCCCCGGTCGGTCTGGTGGAAGACCAGCGATCTAGCATTTTATCCACAGACTCGGCAAAGAACACTGTTTTGTCTTTTAAATGTGCAGAAATTTGATGCGAACAAATGTAACATTATAAAGTTCCTCTTGCAGAATGAAAAGTTCCATTGGTTCGGATCAAATTCTGCACATTTACTCTGTCTTACTAATAAACCGTATGTAGTTTTTATACGAGACTTAAGCAGAGTTGAGAAAGAAAACGTTACTAATAAACCATGCATAAGCGATGGATGTATAAACAGTCTGTAAACATACAATGGGAATTGCTTTGCAGTAGTTATATACACAAAATCCCTTGTTTAAGCGTTGTATATAGAGGAAAAATGGCCGCCCCATAACAGCTGTTTGTATCGACTGTCATTTCATGATGATGGCTGCCTTGTAACCACAGAAGAACAAACCAAAGAGCATAGAATAATTTAAGTAATATTGCTGTAGCTTGTACTCTTTGACCAAAATATAGTGTGGTAATCGATCACAGCCAGTTGTTTTATCGATACTTCACACGGCACACTAGAGCGCTCTATCGAATGCAGTAGAGAATCTCAGATCTTCTATTACCTTTCGTAATGAAGTAATGACGAAACTATGACGTAGCTGTGTAACAGTTACACTGTTATACACGAGGTAAGTAGTGATTATTAGTAAGGAATTTACACACGGCTTATAATCGAGCTACTCATTGTATAAGACAGTTAAACGTCTGTATATAGAGTTTTTATTAGTAAGACCGATAAAAGACAAAAATAGAATTCTTTGAATCATTTATCAACAGTAATCTCAGCAGAGGTTTTGGTTTATCTAGAGAAAATTAAAACTCTAATAGGATTTAATTGACTATTACACGATTAGAATAAATAAAGTACTCTAATACAATAAAATATTAATTGACTTACTAAAATTCTATTTCACTAATGTTAGCTTCACCAAAACGTTTGAACGGAGCCGCCACTTTTCAGTTGGCTATCTATGCGGGAAACAAATGACGATCGCAAAGCATATTTTATAATACCGTAAAGAATTTTCAGTTTGAAATGTTGGCAAACAGAGAAACAAATGCTAGAAAAGTGATAAAAACAAACAAATGCTAGGGAAGTGATAAAATTGTAGCGATAAACAGCATGATTGGTTGAAAACACGTCGTTCCGTACCGTTTTATTGGTCAGAACTAGTATGACTACTCTCTAAAATGAAATCAATGGCTTTCGCAAAACACGCTATGAAATGTTTCATATAAAACCATTTTTATCTCGTAAAGGAAGCAAAAACGAGCAAAATTGTTTTAAACTTTTTTGTTTGAAATTCCTCAAAGAATAACCCCCTGAAATTAATGACATTACTTAGGTTCATTCCGTAGGTTAGCCGGGGACGTTGAATCACTCGAAATATTGTCGAATGGCTAACTGAATGATAAGTAATATTCTGTTAAATTCTACTTTATCAACATCCCATATTTCAGTGACTCGCGAACTTAATTTTGTAGTTCGTTACCTAACGATAGAGTAATACAGTATTATAGATGTATGGACTTGAAATCCAGCACTACTTTAATTTTATTATATCGTTAAAGGAATATCATGTGTATTTTAAACTATAGTACATAAGGAATTAACATTTCCATAAGAAACCCATGTATAACAAATTAGAAGTGGAATTTCATAGCCTATAGCTGGCCATGTGTAAAAAATTAGTAGGCCTTGAAGAAAAGAAGACTGTCTACTGATCATTGCCAACTAAAATTCTGTTTAGTGGCATTAATCTTGACAACTATTTTGACTCACTTAACGTAAAACTTATGTTGTCAAGGGATAATATTGTATGATAAGTTGGCAATGATCAGTAGATACTTTTCTTTTCTACAAGGCCTACTAGTTTATTACACATGGCCAGCTACATGAAATTCCACTTTCGATTTTTTATGCACGCATTTGTTATGGTATTGTTAATTCTCTATGTACTATAGTTTGAAATATACATGGTACATGTAAGTATTTTTAAGGTTTTCTTTGAAAATTAAGTGAGAGATATACGAAAATATTCAATAATAATATTTTGGAATAGGTATTATATATCTTTCTCGTATTAAACATGTTTCGGCCTGTTATGGGCCTTCTTCAGAACTGGTTGTTGCTGGTCTTGGCGGCTTTTGTTTTGTTTCCTGTGGGGGTGTGTTTGTTTAGTGTAATGTGGAGTCAAAGAGTGTGTGTGTTCTGAAATTGAGTTGTGTGTTGAGAATTTAATTTGGATGTGTTTATGTGTGTCTGTATATTTCGTATTGTTCTAGTGTGTTTAGTTTCTGGCTTTTTGGTTGGATGTGTAGAATTTCCATGTCTGTGTTGATGTCTCTGTAGGTGTGGTTAGTATTTGTGAGTGTTCTGCATATGTGGAGGTGTTTTGTAATTTTGTTATGGCTGTGATGTGTTCAAAAGCGCCAAGACCAGCAACAACCAGTTCTGAAGAAGGCCCATAATAGGCCGAAACATGTTAATCAAGTACGATAGAATTTAACACGAGAAACATAATATATAATACCTATTCCGAAGTGACATAGTGTTAACAGTTGTGTAATCAAGATGTATAATAATAATATTTTTGAGACGTAAAATTACATTTGAAATCATACGAATTAAATCTCAATTCTTAAAGCTTTATTTATTTCATTTTAGTTGGTTATTTTACGACGCTTTATCAACATCTTAGGTTATTTAGGGTCTGAATGAGATGGTGATAATGCCGATGAAATGAGTCCGGGTCCAACACCGAAAGTTACCCAGCATTTGCTCATATTGGGTTGAGGGAAAACCCCGGAAAAACCTCAACCAGGTAACTTGTCCCGACCGGGAATCGAACCCGGGCCACCTGGTTTCGCGGCTAGACGCGCTAACCGTTACTCCACAGGTGTGAACTTCTTAAAGCTACGCTACTCATTTCAATCACTGGATATTTTTCACACCACATAAAGCTATCGAATTACAGCGTATATTGAAACGTTAACAAACCCAGCGGATTTATTCACTGGTTGTATCTTTTTATTTAGACCCAATAACTCGGGCAGAAAAATATATCACTCGAAAGGAATCCAGGATACAGTACAATGAAACAGTAGTTCGATATTACGTTTGCGTTTGTTTTTGTAACACGGACGTGAATGTTTGAGAGATGTATAATATAGGAATTACACGCCTTTATTGTTTTAAATCGGAAAAATGTTAAACAACTTTCATGCACATTACTCTTTCAGAAATAACAAAACACAATGTTCAGCGAGTGAAAACCCGAGATAAGGCCAACATCAACCACTCCCACCCATTTTTTTTCTGTTCTGAATAAAAAATGGATAGAAAAATCCTCCCCTCGCATCAATTGAGTGTACAGGTATCTGCGTGGCGCATTTGTTTGGGATCCATCATGCAGCGCGTAACTGCAGACAACTTTTCAAGTGTACTCACAAAGTTATTTGCCGCTCTTGTATAAACTCATAACTTTCGAGCATCTGGGCCCTGCTGAAATATAAAAGAGGGACGGAGTTGCTGATACTACCGCTAGCTTGACGACAAAAAACTTTTTAGACGGATCAATAGTGTTCGTTAAATAGGAATACCAGACCAAAAACTTCACTAGCGGTTTTATATACTTACAATGCCATTTACTACCTTAAAATACCTACTGCAATTCCGATATCAGCCAACACGCAGCTTAATACTGTACTGCAGTGGTTCCCAAAGTGGGGGTCGTGTAAAGAGCTGAGATGGGGGTCGCGAGATAATAGCAAAATTAAGATGCATCCACATTTATTTTGCATTTAGAAACATAAACAACGTTCAACATAACATTTAAAAAAAAATCTTTCAGTAGTTACAAAATAAGAAGTAATTAATGTGACTATTACATTTTTCATTAGAAACGTGTTAATATCTTCAATTTGATTAAATAAATTTATAGCCTATGTGTATGAATTAATCAACCTATATTATATTTGTATTCTATAATTTTGAAATATATATTAGTCCTACTTTTCACGTGCGATATTATTCTTCTATAGTGTTAATATTATATTATATAATTCCATTGCCGCTGTAATTATATTTTAGTTCCTATTTTATTTTACTTATTTATTTATATTATTATTTTTTATTTTAATATTATATCTGAACTGCGACCGAGCACGAGCGCTGCTCATTCGGTCTCAAATTTTGTTAATACTACTGTATCTTCTTTTTATATTGCTTGTATTATTTTATTTGTATTTCTCTTTGTTTGCCTTGTAATTATATTTCTTTATTCCGTATATTTGAAATAAATAAAATTGAAATAATTAAAATTGTAATTGAAATTTCCTGAACACTACATCGAGAGAATACAGCGAGACTACATCAGACAAGATGGACCCATGCAGTCACGATGTGGGACCCCTACGTCGGAAAGAGAGGACAGGGAAGACCACGGCTCAGATGGTCTGACATGTTTACCAAAGAGGCGGGGCAACAATGGTCGAGGACAGCAAAGAACAGAGTTTTGTGGAAAGAATTAGGGAAGCTCATTGTAAATAGAAAACGTAATTAGTGTTAAGATATTGTAAATAGTAAAGTCAGTATTAGTGAAAGTGTAAGATAAGTTTTGTAAATAGTAAAGTCGGTGTTGAGAAAGTGTCAGGTAAATAGTGTAAATAGCAATCAGTGTTTGTCAAAGTGCCAATGTCAGTATAATGTGGGTAGTGCAAGAAAAAAAAATGAACAAAGAACAGAGTGCTGAGACTAGTTAAAGTTGAACAGGGTTATTAACCATGTCACAAAAGTAGTATACACGACAAGCTCACCTGGATTGGCTCACCAAGCGAGTACACTTGAGCCATCCCTGTCGAGGGGGTTCTAACCCCATCACAGGAGGTCTGTGCCCAACATGGGACATCATGGCTAACATTCATTCATTCAATTCACATTCACATTTATTACACTTTTACTACGTCATACTACTTTTGACCAATAAAACGGTACGGGTCGACGTGATTCAACCAATCATGGCTGTTTCTCCTACAAATTTTATCACCTCCCTAGCATTTGTTTCGTTTGCCAACATTGTACTTTCAATAATTGTACATTTTAAAATGATTCATGTTTATTTCATCATTCTTAATTAAAACATGTTGTATGTCGGTAAGTGAGTGATAGCTGTATGACCGGAGGTAAATGCTGTCATTCAACATTGTAAAGCACTGCAACCCAAAAAATAAATCGTAAATTGTAAGTAAAACTTTTCTTTCATTTATCTTGTTTATATTATCTAAGTTAAGTTACAGCTTCTGCTGTATGAGATTATGGATAGTCACGTATCAGAGCTTGTTTAACATACTGTATAGTGATAATTGTCCATGTATTGTGGGTCCCTATCACCACGGCATGGTGCGTCCTCAGGTTGCGGATCGAGGAGACGGCCTCCAGATATGGAGGGTAGCTGCGAATATATTGAATAAGCAGTCGCAGACAGCCGATGAGGGGTGGTCCTCCAGCTTGGGGGTTGGGCGAAGGGCTAACAACTCATCACCGTAAAAAAACAGCTTGTTAAGAAACCTTCGGAATGGGACTGATTCTCTGGCACGACCACAGCAAAGGAATAAGGTTTTGAGATTTGGTACTTGGATTGTATTCCAAATAGGTTTGCCGTATTAGCAAGTTCCGACGAAGTTGAGGAAGAGTTAGATGTTAATAGCATGTGGGAAAATATCCGAGAGAATATCAAAACTGCAGCTGAGCAGAGCATAGGTTATTATGAAACTAAGAAAAAGAAACCGTGGTTTGATGAAGATTGTTGCATGGTAGTAGAAAGAAGGAAACAGGCAAAATTGAAATTCTTACAGGATCCAGTTGAGGCGAATAGAGATAATTATTTCAATAAAAGACGGGAAGCAAGTCGTACACTTAGGAATAAAAAGAGAGATTACTTGAAGGAAAAACTGACTGAGAACAAGAAATAAATATAATCTATGTTATTATAACAACCGAACTTCATTTAATTTTTCAGAACATTTTTAAGGGCGAAATGGATGTTACAACAGATCATTACAAATTGATTCTTGAAACTTTCTTCCACACAGGAGTTTTTAGTTGGACAGCAATGATCGTTATGATGTTGGTCATTGCGTGAATGAATTTATGGTCAAATGACTACGATTCCAGCATCTTCTTCGACGAAACCTTCTAAGAAATATCAAATGGTAAATTCTTTATCTTGTGATAAAATAATACATAAGAGAGAAGTTTTATATGATATTCTTATTGCATTTGGTATTCCCAAGAAACTAGTTCGATTAATTAAAATGTGTCTTAGTGAAACATACAGCAGAGTCCGTTTAGGCCAATTTCTATCTGATACTTTTCCAATTCACTGCGGGCTAAAGCAGAGAGATGCATTGTCACCTCTACTTGTTAACTTCGCTCTAGAATATGCTATTAGGAAAGTTCAGGATAACACAGAGGGTTTGGAATTGAACGGGTTACATCAGCTTCTTGTCTATGCGGATGACGTGAATATGTTAGGAGAAAATCCACAAACGATTAGGGAAAATACGGAAATTCTAGTTGAAGCAAGTCAAGCGATAGGGTTGGAAGTAAATCCCGAAAAGACTAAGTATATGATTATGTCTCGTGACCAGAATATTGTACGAAATGGAAATATAAAAATTGCAGATTTATCCTTCGAAGAGGTGGAAAAATTCAAATATCTTGGAGCAACAGTAACAAATATAAATGACACTCAGGAAGAAATTAAACGCAGAATAAATATGGGAAATGCCTGTTATTATTCGGTTGAGAAGCTTTTGTCATCTAGTCTGCTGTCAAAAAATCTAAAAGTTAGAATTTATAAAACAGTTATATTACCGGTTGTTCTGTATGGTTGTGAAACTTGGACTCTCACTTTGAGAGAGGAACAGAGATTAAGGGTGTTTGAGAATAAG
Source organism: Periplaneta americana (assembly GCF_040183065.1). NCBI lineage: Eukaryota > Metazoa > Arthropoda > Insecta > Blattodea > Blattidae > Periplaneta > Periplaneta americana. Next base: position 3,504,159 of record NC_091121.1, read on the forward strand.
GTTCTTAGGAAAATATTTGGGGCTAAGAGGGATGAAGTTACAGGAGAATGGAGAAAGTTACACAACGCAGAGCTGCACGCATTGTATTCTTCACCTGACATAATCAGGAATATTAAATCCAGACGTTTGAGATGGGCAGGGCATGTAGAACGTATGGGCGAATCCAGAAATGCATACAGAGTGTTAGTTGGGAGGCCGGAGGGAAAAAGACCTTTGGGGAGGCCGAGACGTAGATGGGAGGATAATATTAAAATGGATTTGAGGGAGGTGGGATATGATGATAGAGAATGGATTAATCTTGCTCAGGATAGGAATCAATGGCGGGCTTATGTGAGGGCGGCAATGAACCTCCGGGTTCCTTAAAAGCCAATAAGTAAGTAAGTAAAATAATACATATTTTTGAAGAAAGACCGAATAAAAAAATTAAAATACTAAGTGTGAAGATCCGACAATCGAAATTTCCTAAAACTATTAAATCATTAAAATCGTGTCTTTGGTTAGGCTCGGCAAACAAAACTATGACGTCGTAAACAAGTGCCGGAAGCATCCGTTCAGAACTGTACACCGGGTATAGGCTGCCAATAAGAAAAAGGTTTGGTTATTAGCCAAAAAACATTCCTACACTCAATTTCGAATAAATTCTGTTTTCCTCTGTTACTAGCATAGAACAGAATTTAAAATAATATCAAATAGTTAAAAACGTATTTTTATTTCATGTGCATACTTAATGAATTCATTTACTCGCACATTGAGTATGAACAAAAACGATAAGTAGCCTACACTAATTTAAGAGGAAAAGATTTTACGGACGGAAAGAAAGACGGACAGACAAAATGCAACAGTGCTGTTTTTTGTGTATCAGAAATGCTAGCAACTTTTATCTGTATAATCATAATATTTATGGATTTTCCACCATGATAATAAAACACCAAAATTACCTTTACGTAAGATCAGGCATAGGATAGACGAAAGATTGCGTCTCGTGTTTTCGTGATTTAAGTGCTTGAATAAATAGTTCGCATCACTTTCCTGGCATCTTATCTCCAGGGAAGAATCTACGAATCTCATTTCAGAGAAGGCTCCCAGGTCCCACGAGTCCTTCTAGAAGTTTCCATGAAAACTCGTGTCTTTGAACAAAATTGAAGTCCTGTCCTTTCAGTTGTGAACAGCTCCTCTGGAGATTCAGCAAAACTAGATTTCGCTGTTAGAAAACTTAGCGGACATTACTTGCGTTGTGCTATAATTTATTTTATGCTCGACCATGCCGAAACGTAGTAATTATACACCTGGTAGTAGTCCTTTAATGCACATCATTAAAGTACACCTATTCATTATAATTCAGTTGTTCAGCCAATGAAAATTCACCATTGTACCATTATAAAACCGCAAGTATCGATTATTCTCGGATATGCAATCGAAAGACAATTAGCGAAAAGTCGTGGAGGCTGGAAATCCAATACTGTCGCAGAAGGTTATGTTCTGTTACTATAATAATTAGCGTTAATTGTAAATAATATTCAAATAAATTCAATTTGTCATCACGTTTTTAAATTCTAAATCAATTTCCAGGTTATATCAAACCTAATGTTCATGTAATTCTCTAGATTATATCAAGGTCAATGACATTCGTGTTTCGGAAAAATCAATACTTTCGCGTCTGCGCACATCTCACAATTCAGGTCAGTTCCACTCCTCACATGACCATAACATGAATACTTCTGAATAATTTCAAGTTAGAAATATGGTCGAGCATAAAAAGTCGTATGAAACTTGCCTATAATGGTAATTAAGACGCTCGTATGAAAATTATGAAACGAGCGCAAGCGAGTTTCATAAACAAACGTACTCGCGTCTTAATTACTACCATTACATTCTATGTATTTTAGTTTAATTCTGCTACACAGTTTATTTCAGTGTCTAATTAATAGTTCATAGTATTTTGTTGTTTAATTCGTAAATAACTCTTGTATACATGTAACTCTCTCTTAATTAAATCGTTGAATTTTTTGTAAGTTCATGCATATGTTTATACACTTTTTGCTGGTTGAGTGGAAGAGAAGGCCTTACGGCCTTAACTCTGCCAGCTAAAATAAATCATTATTATTACTATCATTATTATTATTATTATTATTATTATTATTATTATTATTATTATTACAGGCTCGTTGCATAATGTACTATAGTAAATGACTCTCAGATAATTTCGCATTAACAGTTTCCATCTATATTATTGTCCAATATACATAAAACAGACGAAAAAGAGCCAAATAATTGTGTTAGTTTTTATGTTACGCCATATCCCTTGGCTATACAGATATCCTCCTATGGTTAAAAGTATGAGCTGGATAATTAAAACCAGATTATTAAATTATTTATACAGGGCAAGGCTTTGCTAATTATTTCTGCGGAGATAAAATGTTTCCCTTGAAAATTGTAATATAGTTTCTAGGAATGACAAATGACTGGGTTTCTGAAGGACACGCGAGGAAAGGAAGTAATTTGTGATAGCTTTCAATTGATTCTATTTCCAGGTTTTTCGTTCCCTTCCTCACATTAAATGTACTCAGTAATGAGAATTAATAACGGATGATTTATTACTTTTAACATGAACTGCCTCAGTCCTCACAAACGAACGAAGGCAGCCATATAAAAACAAAAACATAGGGAGTCCCAAAATTCTTCTTCTACGAAGATAACTTTAATATGACATTCAAATAATTACTGAATTAGCACGCACGAGTGTATATAGGGTGGGTGGTAACCTCTGCACCAAAATGAAACCGGTAATAGATCACAAGGAGATATTTAAAAAATCTAAAGTTTTTTCTCTAACATTCACCTTTTTTAGAGGAAATCGTTACGTTTCTACGAAGCATTTGGCAACATCACGGCTGCTGCAAACAAGCACGGCCTGCACTTCTTACCTTCCCCTCCCCCTCTGCTGTACTCACAAGGGAAGGGTTTCGGTTCGAACAGGAATTTCGTATCCAAAATTTGTATACAGGCCCATCTTTAGATTTCTCTAAAGCTCCCAGAAGCATTCGTTTGTGTAATGTGTGGTTTGTCTGTTAGAACCAACGAGCACAGAATACAATAGAGTAGACACTAGCATCTTAATACCATTGGACGGAGTGAAGCCGGTTTTATGGACCTGACGCCATCTTGTTGCTACCAAAACATTGCAAAATAGCTATTACGTTATAGAAGATCTTATGATAATAAGAATTCCATATGTCCATAATTTCTTGTAGGACTCACACTTTCTTTTTGTTTCGTAATACAGAATTGCTATGCACGTATTTTTAGCAAAAATTACGAAACTGTCATCGATAAATCACATATATACAGGTTATTTAAATTGGCAGCTCTTCAAATTGCAGTATGGTATTTAATAGATAATCTGGAAGGTTAAACAAACAATAATGATAAAAAAGGAAAATAACAGTTTGACCTTATTTTGCTACTAGCCCAATAAAAATGCTACCCTACAATAATTACTTTTATAGGTTGATCCATTTGCTTCGATTTAATAATGAAACTTGCTTCTTAACGCAAATTATCATTCTCCTCCTTTTGCCAGTATTTCGTATAGATGTCCCGATTTTGTTTACAGAAAAAATGGAATGCTATTATATAATATATTATATAACCATATAATATTTGATAGGCTCTTCGTTTATAGTATATAATTAGATTATAACGGCGAACAAAAGTGAAGTTTTATTACCAAGTGAGTCAAGTCAGTTCACGACCGAGTTAATGAAGCTACTAAGTCTGCAAAGCATAAGTCTGATTTCGTGATTATAAAAGTTAATTACAATAATATTAATACACTATTTCTTTTTCTTCATCAAACGAATACGTGCATTCGGTTTAAGAGAAACCTCGGTACACCCGTTTTCTATAGCACTCGAGACAAACTTCCAACATGGGTTGTTAGGTTAGCTTCGCTCGTAAATGCTAAATCTGCAAAGCATGTCTGATTTCGTGATTATACAAATTGATTACAATAATATTAATACACTATTTCTTGTTCATCAAACGAATACGTGCATTCGGTCGAAGAGAAACCTCGGTACACCCATTTTCTATAGCACGCGACACAAACTTCCAACTTGCGTTGTTAGGTTAGCTTCGCTCGTAAATGCTAAGTTTACAAAGCGTGTCTGATTTAGTGATTATAAAAATTAATTACAATAATATCAATACACTAATCTTTCTCTTAATCAAATAAATACGTGAACAATACGAATCTAACCGACTAACCTAGGCTAAATCATTCATTATCTACCAGTAATAAGTACATTTCACACATGCATATTTACCTGTGAAAAGTTATTCCAGGAATTTTTTTGAAAACCTGTTTGTGCAGCCATACGCAGTACATGTAGGCATATTGAAATTACTTCATTTATTAATTAAAACAACGATGCAACACCACAATCAACTGCCCATGTGCTAACCGGGAGCCCAATGTTTTGGTAGCATCATAATGGCGACGGTCTACAAAAGCGGCTTCACGTCCAAGCTGTTCATGTCTACTCTATGCATTCTGTGCTCGTTGGTTAGAACACTGTACAAGTTGAGGGGTGGGGAGAGCACTGCACAAGTTAAGGGGATGGGACACCTTACCCGTAAGCCTAGCCTAGCCTAGAAGCTAGTGCGAGAGGTAAAATGTCTAAAGCCCATTTCAGAACATTTTTCTCCAACGTTCTGTCTGAAAATATTGCAGCTAATCAAAAATGTAGAATTTTGTGTGAGTCATTGAATACGCACAAGGACACAACCTTAATAAATGAATCATTCCAAGCCTAGGACATGGAATGTATGATCATTCCACCTAAAAAAACTAAATATATCCAGCCTCTGGATATCTATTTCCTTAGACAATACAAAATATATGCTCGGAGGATAACAGTTTGCATAAGGACTCTTGCTGAGAATCCAGAACTTAACTTGGAAATCGAGTGTTTATAATGAAAATGCACTCTGTTATTCATAACCAGTTGTCTGCTCCAGTATGCCGCCCTATGCTTCAGTATTCCTGGCAGTCAGCTGGTTACGTGAATCCTGAACAAGTCTCGGACTTCAAAAATGTAATTCAGGTGGCATTTGATTGTTCAGCACTGGAGTGTGGTTCAGCAGATTGTTCAGGTGTTGCTTCTGCGTGTTGTGCTTATTGCTCTGCTCCATGCTGTTTCATGCATTTTATAGAGAATCCTCATGCACATTTTTAAAGAAGTGTATTGACCAATACCAACCAAACGGAGAGTTACACAAATGAATGCTTTTACGGTCTTCATCACCATTGTGAGGTAAGCCTCTGTACAAATTTTTAACCAAAAATTCCTGTTCGAGCCGAAACCCTTTCCTTGTCAGTGGTTAACACGCGATGTGCGCTGCGTTGCAAGATTTATTTCAACGATTTTAGTTATTATTCAATTTAAATTCATGGCTAAACAGTTCAATTTGCAAAAAAGATTCAAGGCATTAACTGTTCAGATTATTTGTACCTATCTGCTTGTATTGCAATCAGCCATTTCTATCGGGCTAACAGAGCGCTGCGAACATTGGGCAAAGACAATTTTTTTAACGATGCTGCATCGAAGGAAAAGTGAAATAAACGTTTTGTTACATTTAACATGTAAAATCACCTCTTAAATTTTGGTGCAAAAGTTACCATTCTCCCTGTACAGTATTTTCATGCAGTTCTATCGTAACATAGGAACTACGGTCATGAGTTCGAATACCGCATTTCATGAATGTTCGTCTTCTATTAATCTCGAATGTCATGTTTAGATAGAACAAAAGTCGTCACGGTAGCATAATTTAGTGTTCACCTACTGCTAGATCAAAAGTGAAGAAATACTGTATTTTATTTATTTACTTATTTATTTGTATATTTATTTATTTAATAGCAACATATAATACATAAAAACGCTACCATCAAAGTACCCCGAAAGAGCGAAGCTCATGTTCGGGGACAGTTCTGTTTTGTTAAAAAGCCTTGAAAATGAAATAACATTTTACACAATTGACAAACATATGTTTTTTTCTGAATTAAAATGTAAGATTCTGGTACATGATTATTACACAGCTTATACATAATTAAAAAAAATGAAAGTCTCTGATATTATATTTTAAGCTTAACAACTAGTTTAATTAGAAATAGAAGCAGAAAGGAAAACCCGGGCGACGCCGGGTGATTTCTTCTGATACTGGAGAAAGAGATTTTGTAGTTGTAATGAAAAAAAAAAAAAAGTACGGTTCTTCTTTTCTTATTTGTAATGTGTAAACTAAAATTATTAAGAGAAAGGTTGAGAAGATTAGACTGAAAAATGTAGTTGTTGGTGCAGTGTAATTATCTAAGTTGTGTCACGTAATTAATTAAGTTGATATGTAATTTAGTTGATATGTAATTAATTAAGATGATATGTAATGAAGTTGATTTCTAATTAATTAAATTGATATGTAATTAATTAAGATGATATGTAAATAAATTAAGGTGATATGTAATTAATTAAGATGATATGTAATGAAGTTGATTTGTAATTAATTAAATTGATATGTAATTAATTAAGATGATATGTAAATAAATTAAGGTGGTATGTAATTAATTAAGATGATATGTAATGAAGTTGATTAGTAATTAATTAAATTGATATGTAATTAATTAAGATGATATGTAAATAAATTAAGGTGATATGTAATTAATTAAGATGATATGTAATGAAGTTGATTTGTAATTAATTAAATTGATATGTAATTAATTAAGATGATATGTAATTTAGTTGATATGTACATAAATTAAGGTGATATGTAATTAATTAAGGTGATATGTAATGAAGTTGATTTGTAATTAATTAAATTGATATGTAATTAATTAAGATGATATGTAATTTAGTTGATATGTACATAAATTAAGGTGATATGTAATTAATTAAGATGATATGTAATGAAGTTGATTTGTAATTAATTAAGATGATATGTAATTTAGTTGATATGTACATAAATTAAGGTGATATGTAATTAATTAAGATGATATGTAATGAAGTTGATTTGTAATTAATTAAATTGATATGTAATTAAGATGATATGTAATTTAGTTGATATGTACATAAATTAAGGTGATATGTAATTAATTAAGATGATATGTAATGAAGTTGATTTGTAATTAATTAAGGTGATATGTAATTAATTAAGATTATATGTCATTAATTAAGATGATATGTAATTAATTAAGGTGATATGTAATTACTTAAATTGGTAATAGTTGGGTGAAATAGAAGTACTTATAAGTTAGATTTACTTTTGCTTATTGTAGGCGTTATTATAGAATAGTTTTTATTTATAGTCCTAGGTTTATTCCATCTATTTATTTATAGTTAGAAATAAAGTTAGGTTAATTTTATTTTATTTTTTTTCCTTCTTTTATTGCTGTAATTATTGTATAATTGTAATGGTATTATTGTATATTATATATCACTGCCACAGGGTGTATACCCAATTGTAGTGTTAATAAATACATACACATACACATTAGTCCCAGTTCATATTTCATGAAATAAAAAGAAAGCTGCACACTGGTAAACCAAGTTGGAATCCCGGCGCCGGGTCCTGGTGATACGTTTGTGATTGACAAAAGGATGTATGGTATTAAGCTTCTGAATCCGACACCACCACAATGACAATGACCTAAGCGGCATTCGAACTTCAGACCGTGACTCCGCGTAAGTTAAAAATGCACGCCTTTACTTTTGTATGCACCGCATCAGACAAATTAATTAATTACACTTGTAATGCAGATGAAATCTGGAAGACTGTACAGTACTGAGAATGAATAATATCAGATCCCACTTAAAAAACACCGAAATAAAACGAGAACATGTAGGGAAGGATACTCCAACTTTCGTACGCCGAAAGGGAAAAGTAGGCCTCAGTCGTGCGGTTGATGATGATGATGATGATGATGATGATGATGATGATGACGACGACGACGACGAAAACTGCTAATAGCTCTTTAAAAAGAACGGAGTAAGAAGTGCCAATTTTTTTATCCGCAGACTCCGGCGTGCCGGTCGGCCGGCATTCCCGTTTCTTTCTGCAGCGAGTGCCTGTGGTCGCAGTACAGCAGGCTTCAGTGAATCATTTAACACTCCACACCAAGAGATAATCAGTTCGTAGGCCGCAGTTTTACCAACCTGGTAAGTAGAACTTCGGCGAACATCTTGCTTACACATAACAAAGCCTTGTGGCAAGCTACAACACACCAGCTTACTGATAATGAATTACCTTCAAGTTAACGTTTATGAATTTACGTCTACCACGACAGATATAATATAATATAATATAATATAATATAATATAATATAATATAATATAATATAATATAATACGGGAATTTTGTCGCTGTGATCATGTCTCCGAGTATTTCTTCAATAATCTTGGCTTCGTTTACGGGAAAGACGTTCAGTTCATTCACTCTGTTTGCTGTATCAGATTTTAAATAATTCCACACCTATTTACCTAGTTCCTCGCTTCACACTTTTAGCATCCCACCACAACCGTGATACACGTTCACAGCATAACCATGTTCTATCAATTCCATTCCATCAAACATCTCTCTACTCTGCTTCCTTCACAATACACACAGCCCGTTCCTGGAATTCCTTGTCATAGGAAATCAGGAGCAGTCGGAGTCTAAAATCTTTTAAGTACACTCTACTTAGAAATGTTTTTAATGAACAGAACTAGTCTCTTGCGGAAGTTTCTAAATAGTCTTAAATGACCAAGTTGTTATTTTTTTTTCTCCTCTCTCTACTTTTTTTTTCCTTTTCCTTTTTTATTATCTTGATATATTACTTAATAATTTGTATTTGTATGCCATTTAGTACGACTTTGCTAATCAACATTTTATGTCTTGTAACCCACATGTATTCTCCTATTAGTATATTAACTGTATACTATATCTCAAGTGAATTAATCGTCGAATTTATCTCGAGCATTTTAGGTCTTATAAATTGTGTGCATGTGTGTGTGTGTGTGTGTGTGTGTGTGTGTGTATTCCCCTTATGTGTAACTGATTTTGATTATGTGTAATTTTCTACTTTATTTTATATATTATGTAACCGATCTTGAATATTTGTAATTTTATATTATGTAACTGATCTTGACTATTTGTAATTTCATATTATGTAACTGATCTTGACCATTTGTAATTTCATATTATGTAACTGATCTTGACTATTTGTAATTTTATATTATGTAACTGATCTTGACTATTTGTAATTTCATATTATGTAACTGATCTTGACCATTTGTAATTTCATATTATGTAACTGATCTTGACTATTTGTAATTTTATATTATGTAACTGATCTTGACTATTTGAAATTTCATATTATGTAACTGATCTTGACCATTTGTAATTTCATATTATGTAACTGATCTTGACTATTTGTAATTTTACATTATGTAACTGATCTTGACTATTTGTAATTTTATATTATGTAACCGATCTTGAATATTTGTAATTTTATATTATGTAACTGATCTTGACTATTTGTAATTTTATATTATGTAACTGATCTTGACTATTTGTAATTTTATAATATGTAACTGATCTTGACTATTTGTAATTTCATATTATGTAACTGATCTTGACTATTTGTAATTTTATAATATGTAACTGATCTTGACTATTTGTAATTTTACATTATGTAACTGATCTTGACTATTTGTAATTTTATATTATGTAACCGATCTTGAATATTTGTAATTTAATATTATGTAACTGATCTTGACTATTTGTAATTTTATATTATGTAACTGATCTTGACTATTTGTAATTTTATATTATGTAACTGATCTTGACTATTTGTAATTTTATATTATGTAACTGATCTTGACTATTTGTAATTTTATATTATGTAACTGATCTTGACTATTTGTAATTTTATATTATGTAACTGATCTTGACTATTTGTAATTTTATATTATGTAACTGATCTTGACCATTTGTAATTTTATATTATGTAACTGATCTTGACTATTTGTAATTTTACATTATGTAACTGATCTTGACTATTTGTAATTTCATATTATGTAACTGATCTTGACTATTTGTAATTTTATAATATGTAACTGATCTTGACTATTTGTAATTTTACATTATGTAACTGATCTTGACTATTTGTAATTTTATAATATGTAACTGATCTTGACTATTTGTAATTTTACATTATGTAACTGATCTTGACTATTTGTAATTTTATATTATGTAACCGATCTTGAATATTTGTAATTTTATATTATGTAACTGATCTTGACTATTTGTAATTTTATATTATGTAACTGATCTTGACTATTTGTAATTTTACATTATGTAACTGATCTTGACTATTTGTAATTTTATATTATGTAACCGATCTTGAATATTTGTAATTTTATATTATGTAACTGATCTTGACTATTTGTAATTTTACATTATGTAACTGATCTTGACTATTTGTAATTTTATATTATGTAACTGATCTTGACTATTTGTAATTTTACATTATGTAACTGATCTTGACTATTTGTAATTTCATATTATGTAACTGATCTTGACTATTTGTAATTTTATAATATGTAACTGATCTTGACTATTTGTAATTTTACATTATGTAACTGATCTTGACTATTTGTAATTTTATATTATGTAACCGATCTTGAATATTTGTAATTTTATATTATGTAACTGATCTTGACTATTTGTAATTTTATATTATGTAACTGATCTTGACCATTTGTAATTTTATATTATGTAACTGATCTTGACTATTTGTAATTTTATATTATGTAACTGATCTTGACTATTTGTAATTTCATATTATGTAACTGATCTTGACTATTTGTAATTTTATAATATGTAACTGATCTTGACTATTTGTAATTTTACATTATGTAACTGATCTTGACTGTTTGTAATTTTATATTATGTAACCGATCTTGAATATTTGTAATTTTATATTATGTAACTGATCTTGACTATTTGTAATTTTATATTATGTAACTGATCTTGACCATTTGTAATTTTATATTATGTAACTGATCTTGACTATTTGTAATTTTATATTATGTAACCGATCTTGACTATCTGTAATTTTATATCATGTAACTGATCTTGACTATTTGTAATTTTCTACTATATTTTATGTAATTTCTAAGGTATCTTCTTTTGTGTTGTTTTGTAATCTAATTTTGTATTTCACGTTTATTGAAACCTGGTTGAGTGGAAGAGAAGACCTCATGGCCTTAACTCCGCCAGGCAAAATAAAACTGCTACTACTACGTGGCTGCCACCCATTTCCTAAACTGATACAGTGCTGCCATCTGTTGACTTAGGAAGCTGTCACTTCAGTGGACTGTAGAAGAAGTTTTGAGGAATATCGCCAAATTCAAAATGTTCACATTATCAACTTACTTAAGGATAAAAAAAAATAGAAGACATTATTTTCTAACCGACCAGGCGCAGGATTCTTTTGCGTGTTGTAAATCTAAGAGACGAGACCCTCAGCTATACCCTACTTCTCTTCCAGAAGAAGTCACAGTAAGGATTTTATCGCCAATTAAAATTCACAGACATCAGCTGGGTTTTGAACCCGCGAACCCTGGGTCCACGACTAGCAAGGCAACTACTAGAACACCGACGACACGAAATTAGAGGAATTCTGCCAAGAGGAACGGCAGTGTTCCGCTGAAACCTAACGCCTTCTTTATCTACTACAAATTCCACTTGGACTATTCTGGATTTGAATTCGGTCTCCAACATACAAAGCTGTTATTGCAACTACGGTACGTCGTTATCGGCTTATAGTTGAATATAAGAGTTAAAAAATAGGAGTATATAGTGACATTAAATCTAACTGAAAACAAATAGGAGTACACGGTAGATAAAAGAAGCTTTTTTAAAACACATAAAGTACAAAATATACTGGCGAAAATATTGATTGGAACAGCTCTTCGTTGTACATTGGTTAGGGCGACAAAAAAATGTTCGCTACTCTCAATTCTGATTAAAACTTGGTAGAAATATGGGCAGGCGATGGCGTAATGAACGCAATAACAGCAGAGCGATGTGTGAAATATATGCGTGGTAGTGTGATCCACAAATGAAATTATCCTAATGCTGAGGATTATGCACCGGGGTCTGGGTTTGAGGTTATAATACATCAAACCCGGCTGTTGTTGAAGCATTAGCTGTACTTAACGTTCTGTGAATTAAACTATGGTGGGAATCGGTGATCTGTCCGCCCGCTACTTGTGAATTCCACATTAATGGCGTGCAGGTCTGAAAGCCTTTCAAATGGTGAGTGTGCTTATATTAGGTTGGTTATATGTAACAGTTTTCCAATATGAAATTCTAGATAGCATCTTAGGAAATTACAGATCACAACAATAGTAATATGCGTTACAAGAGCGGTATGTTGACGTTTTCATGGTCGAGGAAAAGATTGAAAAAGCGAAACGTAGTTGAGCTTTTTTAATTTCCGAGAACATGAAAACAAACATACCGCTCGTGTATCGTACATTATTTTGTGCGAGGATCGTTTATTACATACCTGAAAAACGAATTTCTAATTAGTTGCAATGAAATCTCCATGTTGGGTTCTGTTTAATGACGGCAACTTCGGAACACCAAAATATCTTTCTTCAACATTGTTGCTATAAAATGTTTTCTGTGTTTACTATACTGCAGCAGGCCGTGATATACGTCTGTCTTTTTTTTCCCCCAGTCTATAAATGCGAACTTAAAACAAACGGTAAGGTTATGTAATGATTTATTTTTCATTTTAATATTTTAACAATATTATTTATATAACATATTGCAGTAATAACATCGGCATCTGGAATCTTGTCGATTTTTTCACGGCTTCCTTAATATTACTTGTATCAGGAATGCAATAAGTTTCGTGGAGTAGTAGACTTTACTTAATTTTTGCAAATATTTAAAAACAATAATTAACAGTGCAATTTAGGTGAAATTGCAGTGGTAAGTTTCCAATTTATAATTATCACTAAGTTAAACGTCTCTAAAAATAATATGTTAAAAACCTACAGCAGTAAAATGAATGTCGCGCTTAAGCGGTAAGAAGAGGGAAATTGTTATGTGTGTTACGTTGGGAATACTGAATGTGGTATTTCACACTTACCGCGTATTGGTTCTGTGCGGAAAACAAGCAAATACGCACGATCTCGCACAAAATAAAATATACATCTTGATTACACAACTTTTAACACTGTATCACTTCGCAATATGTATGATAAGAACTTTCTTGTGTTAAATTTTAACGTACCTTGTTAACATGTTTCGACCTATTTTGGGTCATCTTCAGAACTGGTCGTTGTTGGTCTTGGCGCCTCTTGTTTCCTGTGAGGGTGTGTTCGTAGTGTAGAGTCAAAGAGTGTATGTGTTTTGAAATTGACTTGTGTGTTGAGAATATCGTTGGGGTGTGTTTTCGTGTGTCTGTATATTTCATATTGTTCTAGTGTGTTGAGTTTCTGGCTTTTTGGTTGGATGTGCAGTATTTCCATGTCTGTGTTGATGTCTCTGTAGGTGTGGTTGGCATTTGTGATGTGTTCTGCATATGTGGAGGTGTTTTGTAATTTTGTTATGGCTGTGATGTGTTCTTTGTAACGTGTTTGAAACGATCTGCCTGTCTGTCCTATATAGAAAATTGTTGCAGGTGTTACATTTGAGTTTGTATACGCCTGTGTGGTTGTATTTGTTTGTTTGTGTTGTTTGTGTGTTGAGATGTTTTTGTAGAGTGTTATTTGTTCTGTATGCGATGTTGTAGTTTAATTTCTTGAATGAGGTTGCAATTTTATGTGTTTTTGTTTTCTTATGTTAGTGTTATGTATTTTTTGTGTTCTTGTGTTTGTGTTGTATTCTTCTGTTTTTTGTGGTTTTGTTTTGTCTTACGTATTATGTTGTCTATTATGTTGGGGTTGTATCCGTTTTCTTGTGCTATGTATTTGATTGTGTTTAGTTCTGCGTTGTAATCCTGTTGGTTCATTGGTATGTTGAGTAGACACACAAAGACACACCCCAACGATATTCTCAACACACAACTCAATTTCAAAACACATACAATCTTTGACTCTACACTACGAGCGCACCCTCACAGGAAACAAGAGGCGCCAAGACCAACAACGACCAGTTCTGAAGATGACCCAAAATAGGTCGAAACATGTTAACAAGGTACGTTAAAATTTAACACAAGAAAGTTCTTATCATACATATTGCGAAGAAAATAAAATGTATATCTTTCCTAGAATCTATTTGTTTTGAAAGGGTATCAGTCATTAATTTTTATAATTTGGAAATTAAGAAAATTCACAAAAAGTAAATTATTAATATGTTACAAATTCTTCTCAAAACATGACGTACATTATTAAGAAAATGAAAAAATAAAAGAAATATTTTAATATAGCCTGCTTGTTGCTTTTCAAAAATTTACATCGATTGACCGCTGCCCTTCAAGAAAAGGATGTCGTCGTCGTCGTCTTCCTACCAAGTATTAGGCCGAGTGGCCTGTTATGGTCTCAAAACTAGAATTTTCAGTCCATCTCTTCTTCGGACGACCCAGAGATCTTTTGTCTTCACGATACCAACAAACAGCTTTATAATTTTAAATATTGAGTCCGTTCTCACAGAAGTTGTCACGTGGCATTTCCAAATTGTTTGCTTTCATATTTTCAAATCTGACTGTTACAATTTTGTGCTACACGTGTTTATTATTGTAGGAGAAAGAAATATGACTGAGGAACAGTCAGTTATTGTCGGATGACAGAAGGTATATTCGGTTAGCTAGAATGCCTAAATTTAGTAAACCATTGAAAAGTAAATTTCATGCTTACGCTAGTGAATTTGGTGCTCACGTGTTTTCAGCGATGCGATGGGACAGTTTTGTTATGTAAGGTTTGTGAAAAGACAGTTAATCACGAAAAAAAAAGTATTTTATAAGTCAACATGTGTCACCTACGAAGTAAACATGTGAGTTATGTTGATATAATTTAAATTTATTGCTAAAATATATTATGTCTTTTTAAAATTTATAACGCCTTTTTCAAAATTTATTGTCTTTTTTTTTTTAGTTTTTATTGTTTTTTTCCCCTTCCTACTTTAACCGTTATAAATGCCTAAACATAATAATAATAATAATAATAATAATAATAATAATAATAATAATAATAATAATAATTTATTTATTTATTTATTTAATCTGGCAGAGCTAAGGCCAGTAGTCCTTCTCTTCCGCCCAGCCAGACTCTAATTCCAATTGAATACAATTGCTTACATAGTTATTACATTAATATCTAGACCATAAAACAACATGAAAGTAAATAATGAAAGTTGGATAAGTAATGTTAGTGTGACAATAATAAACATTGGTAAGAAATAGTTAAAATAATAATAATAATAATAATAATAATAATAATAATAATAATAATAATAATATAATAGTAATGAAGTAATTTAGATATTTATCTGTGATATATATAACCATTATTAAACATTGAGAAACCTGAAACAGCTATTATTAACAAGAATTGTTAGAAAAATATTTCGTTAGCCTATTCTCAAATTGGTTTGATGTCTGACAGTCCCTGACATTACTCGGTAGGGAATTCCAAAGTCGAGGAACAGCCACAGTGAAAGAAGATGAATATGAGGATGTTCGGTGGGAGGGAATGGATAATATTGAGGAGTGTTGTGATCGTGTGTCTAGGTTATGGTGGGTGGATAAATTTTGAAAACGAGACGCAAGATAGACAGGAGTGGAGAAATGCAGTATGTGAAAGAGAAGGGAAAGACAGTGGATTTTCCTACGATCTTCTAGACGGAGCCGGGACAACATTTCGAGGGATGGTGTTACGTGATCAGCCCGGCGAATATTGCAGACGAAACGGACGCACATATTACGAACACGTTGTAGTCTCTGCGCCGAAGTAACGCTTAGGTCAGTAAGCAGAATATCACAGTAATCGAAGTGGGGCATCACGAGTGTTTGCACTAACATTGTTTCATTGAAAAGGGTAGAAAATTCTTCAATCGCCTAAACGAGTGGATTAATGAGAATACTTTTTTGCAGGCTTCTGCAACTTGAATGTTCCAATTTAAACTTTTATCCATATAAATACCTAGATTCTTTACTGGTTCACTGAACGGAATTTCGGTGCCGTATATTTTAATCGGGGACAAATTTGGTATGGCAATAGTGAATGGCCCACAATGATTGACTGTGATTTTTCTGGATTTAGTTTAAGTCGGAATTTCCGTGTCCATATCCAGATTGAGTCCAGATCGTCATTAATTTTAGTTATTGCATCATTTATTTCGTCAGTGTGGAATGTTATGTATATTTGAAGATCGTCTGCATAGAGATGGTGTTGGCAGTACTTTAGAGATTCTGATTATACTAAGCACAATGCAAGAAAAACACGGGGCAGATATTACGAATTTCCTTGTACGGGGATCACATTGATGAAAATCTTAAAACGATATGAGATTTTCTTATAAGAAACAAGCTCGCCGAACCAGACTAATGGAATCCAGAGTAATCCAGACTTACAGGTGGGATTATTTGAAATCTGCACGTCATTATCGTGAGCTAGGATATCAAGATTTATCTTCATGAATAATGGTACGGGATTTTTCATCGATGGTGAAATGAAACAGCCCCTTGTGATGACAATGTTTCTACTGCGAAAGCAGAGTACTGTCATATTCCATATTGGAAGGTAAAATTTCCTAAAAAAAAATATTTTGAAGCATTGTTAGTTAGATAATGTCATCTGGTATTTCTTTTACAATGTTAATAAAACGGGGCAATATGTACACCCCAGCCCAGCAGAAATTCTAACATGTAAATCAATCATTTACACACAAATTCATGCCAGTTAGCACATAGCAGCATATATATAATAATTTAATCAGATTTAATTGCTACGGTTAAAGACCTTAACACTGCAAATGAAAACCATCTAATAATTCATGACTAACAGTTTACACAACCGTCCTGATTTATTTTCTGTTATTAAATACAAATGTAATCTGTGGACACACGCTCGGCCTCCTGCAAACATCATCACATAATGAATCGATTTCATTTTTATTTAGGACATAATATGAATTTTTTTGCTAAAAATCAGCTCTGCCCATATTTCCAGCATATTTTACTTAAAACTCTAGTTACAGAATATAAAACTATAACTGATATTGGTATATTATATAAATTACATAGGCCTACACACGTGTATTCGTATACATGGCGACATGAATTACCACTGCCTCTCCCTCACCATTTTGTTATTTTGTTTACGTATAAATATTTGTACTAAAAACATTATTGCATAACCGATATTATGCCAAAGCTGTTTTTGTAAAATATTATTATAAACATCAGGTTATGGCGGTATTTCACCCAACTGAAATATCACTATAATTCTACTGCCATTTTTCATTCTTCCTAAGTGAAATGCCAGCCTGAAACAGCGCTGCACGACTGCCATCTGTCCATCCAAACATACCCACTCGACTGCTATTATCTTGTTCCAGATAAAATAAATATTTTCCATTAGTACTAACCCGCTAATTACATTCTTCTCCGATCATTTGTACGATATGAGAACCGTTACACTTTCAAGTAATTAATTAATGAGGTATCATGGGTAATATTTCTAGTTGCATGAAGGAACTGGTATTTAGGTGGGCTATCACACAAATGACATGTGAGGACCTCCCTTAGAAGACGCCATATTTGTTCACAGTTTTTTTTTATAATGCTCTGAAATTTCGGAATATGTATTTTAAGAACTTTCTTGTGTTAAACTTTAACGTACCTTGTTAACATGTTTCGACCTATTTTCGATCATCTTCGGAACTGGTCGTTGTTGGTCTTGGCGCCTCTTGTTTCCTGTGTGGGTGCGTTCGTAGTGTAGAGTCAAAGAGTGTATGTGTTTTGAAATTGAGTTGTGTGTTGAGAATATCGTTGGAGTGTGTTTTCGTGTGTCTGTATATTTCATATTGTTCTAGTGTGTTGAGTTTCTGGCTTTTTGGTTGGATGTGCATTATTTCCATGTCTGTGTTGATGTCTCTGTAGGTGTGGTTAGCATTTGTGATGTGTTCTGGATATGTGGAGGTGTTTTGTAATTTTGTTATGGCTGTGATGTCTTCTTTGTAACGTGTTTGAAATGATCTGCGTGTCTGTCCTATGTAGAAGTTGTTGCAGGTGTTACATTTGCGTCTGTATAGGCCTGTGTGGTTGTATTTGTTTGTTTGTGTTGTTTGTGTGTTGAGATGTTTTTGTAGAGTGTTATTTGTTCTGTATGCGATGTTGTAGTTTAATTTCTTGAATGAGGTTGCAATTTTGTGTTGTGTTTTTGTTTTAGTATGTTAGTGTGATGTATTTTTTGTGTTCTTGTGTTTGTGTTGTATTCTTCTGTTTTTTTTATGGTTTTGTTTTGTCTTACGTATTATGTTGTCTATTATGTTGGGGTTGTATCCGTTTTCTTGTGCTATATATTTGACTGTGTTTAGTTCTTCCTTGTAATCTTGTTGGTTCATTGGTATGTTGAGTAGTCTGTGTACCATTGTTCGGAATGCAGCTTGTTTGTGTTGTGTGAGGTGGTTGGATGTGTTGTGTATGTGTGTTGTTGTTGTTGTGGGTTTTCTGTATACTTTGAATGTGTGTTTGTTGTCAACTTTTGTTATTGTGATGTCTAGAAAATTTATGAAATTTAAAGTAAATAGACTAAAACACTGGTTTATTTTAGCAAAATATCATATGAGATGTTAAGTAATGGAATCCAATTAGGACGCATAATATTTTAATACACCGTAAATAAATGATCTAAATAGATTTGACGGCACAATTATATCACAACACAAGATGATAACGAGATTATTTTCCATGGTATAAGTTGGCTGTGAAGGTATAAAATGAAGATAAATACAAACAAAACGAAGACCATGGTTATCGGAAGAAAAATAGAGAAGATAAAATTACGAATTCTAAATGAGGCAGCAGAGCAAGTGGACAGCTTCAAATACTTGGGGTGTACTATAAGCAGTAACATGAGCTGCTGCCAGGAAGTCAAAAGGAGGATAGCAATGGCAAAGGAAGCTTTTAATAGAAAAAGGAGCATCTTCTGCGGACCTCTGGAAAAATAACAAAGGAAGATACTATTGAATTGCTTTGTGTGGAGTGTGACAGCTTCATTTCTTATTCTGTTTGTCCATTTCACACGCTCCATTCTTCTCCATATCCACATTTCAAATGCTTTTATTCGCTTCTCTTCACTTCGTCATAATGCCCATGTTTCTACTCCATACAATGCCACACTCCACACAAAGCATTTCACTTGTTTTTTTCCTTAGTTATTTCTCAAGAGGTCCGTAGAAGATGTTCCTTTTTCTATCGAAAACTTCCTTTGCCATTGCTCTTCTCCTTTTAACTTCCTGGCAGCAGCTCATGTTACTGCTTATAGTACACACCAAGTTTTTTAAGCTGTCCACTTGCTCTACTGCCTCATTTAGAATTCGCAATTTTATCTTCTGTATTTTTCTTCCTATGGTCATGGTCTTCGTCTTGTTGGCATTTATCTTCATCCCATACTGCTCACAGCTGTCATTTAGCTCCAGTACCATACTTCTTAGTATCATCTCCTCTTCTGCTAACAACGCCATATCATCAACAAATCTTATGCACTTTATTCTTCTCTCTCCTACTATCACTCCTCCCATGTTCTGAAAACAGTTCCTCACTAAATCCTCCAAGTAGATGCTGAACAGGGTAGGTGATAAAGGGCATTCTTGATGTAGCTACTCCTCTCCCTATTTCACTTCCTTCTTACATTTCTTCTCCTATCCTGACTTTGACCCGTTTCATATAAAGGTTACTGACCAGCCTCCTCTTTTTCCAATCCACATGTATTGTATTTCCTTTAGGATCACCGTAAGTTTATTCCAATCCATTCTGTCAAACGCCTTTCCTAGGTTCACAAATACTATTGTCCGCACGAATATCTGTACGACAGTGAACGTGTATTTTCGTGTACTCATAAAAGTCCCTCTCATGTCCACATTAGACTTTGCCTGCAAACAATTGTATTCATTCACTATGGTAACTACAAAACTTCAACAGCCATGCTTAGTTTATATTTTCGTGATGCTGATAATGTTCTATGTGTAAGGAAAAAAAAACAAAACAACAACGAAAAATGTACCGTGTATAAAACCTTCACTTTTATAACTTACCCCTCAGTTCTAGAATCAACAGTAGTGATTTTAATGTCCAGTATTATAAAAAGATTATGTTAGGCGATAAATTTCCAATACTGCAAACACTAGGCGGACGAATATTTGCTACATTCACCATGAGCAATCACAATGACCAACCCCTTCGCATCAAAAATATAGCCTCTGGTGTTTAATAAGCGGCAAGCATTGAATAATGTTGTACGTTACATACAAACTACAGAAATCGATCTTTTTTGTAACCATAGTGATAGTAGAAGTGAAAGTAGACTATACAATATCGAAAATACAGAATCTTGCCGTTATCAAGCGATTAACAAATTAACTCAAAGAAAAGTCACAAATAAGTTTTCTTAACAATGTTGTTGGATATTTCGCACTTTTTGCGATAGTGGGGTATATTTCGTGGTTATTGACGTATTTCGTGTAATAATCCAAATTTCACGCTATTTCGCGAGTCTGTTTTGTTTCAATATTTTTATTTTAGTAGGTTATTTTACGACGCTTTATCAACATCTTAGGTTATTTAGCGTCTGAATGAGATGAAGGTGATAATGCCGGTGAAATGAGTCCGGGGTCCAACACCGAAAGTTACCCAGCATTTGCTCATATTGGGTTGAGGGAAAACCCCGGAAAAAACCTCAACCAGGTAACTTGCCCCGACCGGGAATCGAACCCGGGCCACCTGGTTTTGCGGCCAGATGCGCTGACCGTTACTCCACAGGTGTGGACGTTTCAATATTACATGATATTTAGGTATGTAGAAGGGTAAATATAACAAAGAGAGCAATTGTGGAAAATTTCACATGTAGTTATCTATCGAAAGTACAGTGCCTAGTCAGCGATAACTTCGACTTTTAGTTCTTTTGTAATATCATCTCCATGCATTTTATCCAATGAAGTCTAAAATAAATGTTAACATCACAGTTTTCAACCCTTCTCAAATCACTATTTTGAAGTGACGGAATAAAAAGGTGACAACGAGATAAATCCTATAAGTGGCTAGTGATTACCTGTCCTTCGCCTTACAGTTGAGTAAAACTTCGGAAAATGTCCAACTAGATAACCAACCCGAACGGGAATCGAACCCAAGTCGAGCGCAGAATCGGATCAAAAAGCAAAGACGTTATCGTCTGAGCTACTCCAGTGGCTTTTCTGCCTCTATTAATAGCATTAATTCTTCAACTCACGGAAGGTTTATTTATAAAAATTATAAATGGATTTCTTTTATTATCAAATTGAGTTTATTTTGGCAATCGACGGGGAATGCGGAAGCTGGTCCAGATCATTAGTGCATCACGCTGGCGGTACGGGTTGGAGCCCGGAGCAAGTTTAATTTCAAGTTTCTGGTACACACTGTACCTGATCTTTTCTTCTGACGTAAGCCCATCTAAGACTTGCCTCTTTCTGTGAAGAATTGAACGTCTCTTAAGTATGTACCAATAAAATGTGATATTGGAAGGAGTCTGTCTGTATAAAAGTACCTTGAAAGGTATCAAGAAGAAATAGTCCAGGGGGAATATTTAAACCACACTGGAGGAAAGTGCATCAACCTCTTTTTAAAAGTTAAGTTTATTACATGGATTGAACGCATAACAGAGAGGGCTTGGAATTGAACGGGTTACATCAGCTGCTTGTCTATGCGGATGACGTGAATATGTTAGGAGAAAATCCGCAAACGATTAGGGAAAACACGGGAATTTTACTGGAAGCAAGTAAAGAGATAGGTTTGGAAGTAAATCCCGAAAAGACTAAGTATATGATTATGTCTCGTGACGGGAATATTGTACGAAATGGAAATATAAAATATTGGAAATTTATCTTTTGAAGAAGTGGAGAAGTTCAAATATCTTGGAGCAACAGTAACAAATATAAATGATACTCGAGAGGAAATTAAACACAGAATAAATATGGGAAATGCCTGTTATTATTCGGTTGAGAAGCTTTTATCATCCAGTCTGCTGTCAAAAAATCTGAAAGTTAGAATTTATAAAACAGTCATATTACCGGTTGTTCTTTATGGTTGTGAAACTTGGACTCTCACTTTGAGAGAGGAACATAGGTTAAGGGTGTTTGAGAATAAGGTGCTTAAGAAAATATTTGGGGCTAAGAAGGATGAAGTTACAGGAGAATGGAGAAAGTTACACAACACAGAACTGCACGCATTGTATTCTTCACCTGGCATAATTAGGAACATTAAATCAGACGTTTGAGATGGGCAGGGCATGTAGCATGTATGGGCGAATCCAGAAATGCATATAGAGTATTAGTTGGGTGGCCGGGGGGGGGGAAAGACCTTTGGAGAGGCCGAGTCGTAGATGGGAAGATAATATTAAAATGGATTTGAAGGAGGTGGGATATTATGATACAGAATGGATTAATCTTGCTCAGGATAAGGACCAATGGCGGGTTTATGTGAGGGCGGCAATGAACCTCCGGGTTCTTTAAAAGCCAGTAAGTAAGTACATGGATTGAAGGCAACAATTCACAAATTTTTAGTTCGTGTTTTTGGACTATGTTTCACAGTATGAAGGCATAATTACATGCATTTAGAGCATAAATTTCCTAATCCTACATATTATATATTTCATTTTCGTTGGTTCCAATACGTTATCTTTTCTAGCAAATCTTTCGTCTTGCCTGCAACTTATATTGTTCTGTTTTGTATTGTATTGTATTTATTAACATTCCATGGTATTCATACATGCTTACAGCTAGAATATGGAACAAGTCAAAAAACTTAATACTATTATAAAGTCTTAATTTATAGTCACAGTCTAGATGAAATATATACAGACGAGATTTACAATATAGTCTACTAGTACAACACATAATTTTAGTATCAATTTCATGAAGTGTTATTGAATGTCATGAATTCACCTACAGAATAGAAGGCGTGTTGTGTGTACGCCCTTCGTTATCATTGCCTACGATATTGCAGTTTGCTATGAGATAAAAGAACATACAATTTACAAAATGAGTTTTAAGATGTCCTGAACAAATTCTTATATTAAAATGAATCTGTCCAAATATGTTGATAGGCTGACCATGTTCCGAAACCGGATGAATGCAGAATCCGCTGCAAACTATTTAAAAGTAATTGATTTAATCGTAAAAATGTTCTGGCATCTACTAATTTCCAATAATAATTATATGAACATTCCAATATTAAAACAAAGAACGAATTAATTATATCTATGGAAATAGTTTAATATTATAGCATTCGTTAACCTCGCACACTAAAATGTCAGATATTCGAGTAATGTACCTGAAACATTCGTTAGTTAATAATTCATCGAAATGTCAGGTTAAATAGTGGAATTTATTTGTAATTGCAACTTTCAACACCATATATTGTAGGTACTGTACGCAATCGACCATCTGAATTTATATGTTACACGAACAGCGCTGTCCTGATGGCAGGACGGAGGACGAAATATGCGGAGATCCTGCCCCAGCTGACAGAATAGTCACGAACTGGATTATTTCCTACTGCACCAAGCAGAGATGTAAACAACTTCCATCTGGTTCTGCTGGCAACCAATCGCTTCACTTCTTTCCGTGTTCTTCCAGCCTTAATGGATTAATAATATGCTATGAAGATAACTACAAAAAACAACTCTTTTGGCCAGTTTGTCCAAGTAATGTTTAATTTTTCTTAACGAATGTTAAATTAACAGTCTGTTAATTTTTAACGCTTTGTTAATGTATTTTCCATTTCTTCAACATAATTTTGTTTAAGATAACCAACACTTAACTATAACGTCTGTCAGCACTATTTTAACTACTCAACAGCAGTTGGTAATGATTCTACACATGTAAGACAATTTTTGATTGGCTAAAATTAAACTTTAAATTCTATATTACAGAGTGAGTCATGAAACTTACATAAAATGACAACCTGTTATAGTAGGCCACGCTCCATAAACAAACAAATGAAAGTTGTAGGTGACGTGCTGAAGTAAGGTTATATTTCCTCATTGCTACTATGGATACGAAATACGAAAGAAATAAAATAACACTGATGTATTTAAACAGTCCAAAGTATTTTTTAAATGTTATATTACCAGTCATATGCTAAACATTCCCTACAGAGAGACACAAAATATTAATTTCGCAACTTCTGTTCGAACAGCTGTGGAGACATCGGCCATATTTAACTAACTGTTAAACGAATTAACTACCCGAAATCCTACATTTAAAATTAACAAACTGTTAACAATCTGTTAAACCAAACTGGTGTTGAAAACATACAATTTTATTAATTAACAAACTTTTTAGAGTTTAACAGTCGTTAAATTTTGTAACAATACTTGGAAAAACCGGCCATTTGACTTTTAATAGACCTATTACCTTTAACAAGGGAACGGCCAAGAGTGGAAGGTTGAGTAGGGCCTTCAAATTTTGCACATAGTACGTCTTAAGATTTTGTGACAAAAAAAAGTTTCGAAAATAATATGCAGGGTATTGAAACGATGTCCCGAATATCGCTGTGAATCTAGTAGTATAGGAGTCTTTTGAGTATAGCGTGTGGTAGAGATAAGGGAGAAACAAGGCTGCAATTCAACCTTCGTAAACGCAGAGTTAAACAGGGTCCATCATTACAAACAAAATATGAACCGATGTCATGGAATTTAAACTCACAGTATATTAAATTGGTAAGATACAGTATAGTATATATTAACATTCCATGGTATTCATACATAGCTTACAGCTAGAATATGGAACAAGTAAAGAAATTTAGTAGGCCTACTATTATAAAGTCTTAATTGATAGTCACAGTCTAGTTGAAATATATACAGACGAGATTTACAATATAGTCTACTAGTACAACACACAGTTTTAGTATCAATATCATGAAGTGTTACTGAATGTCATGAATTCACCTACAGAATAGAAGGCGTGAGAAATTAGGTACTTCTTTAATTTGGCCCTACTTAAATAATTTTATGTTTTGAGTTTCATTTTTTATATCGATAGGGAGGCTATTAAACATTTTTACTGCCATATAACGCATTCCTTTTTGAAAGCACGATAGACTTGCCGATGGAGTTTGAAAGTCATTTTTTGACGTGTATTTATGCTATGAACTGCTGAATTAGTTACAAAGTTCTCACGATTACATACGAGGAAGATTATTAATGAAAAGATATACTGACAAGCCATGGGCATTATTTGTAGTTTTTTTTTAAATAGTCCTACACGATTCCCTAGATTTGGCACCTACTATTATTCTAATTAAGTACTCTTTTTTTGTAATAGAAATATATTGTTACTATCTGTGGAATTTCTCCAGAATATTATTCCAAAACTCATTACCGAGTGGAAGTATGCAAAGTATATTGTTTTTAAGGTATTGATATTTACTATCTTTTGCATAGATCTAATAGCAAAACAAGCTGAATTTAGTTTGGGGGTAATTTCTTTAATATGATTTTTCCAATTTAACACATTATCGATTTTTAAGCCAAGAAATTTGGATGTTGTTGTTTCTAGTAGGGATCTATTGCTAATTATTACGCTAGAAATTTGCGTCGTTGAATTTGGACAGAATTGAAATTGAATTATGTTAGTTTTGTTACAATTTAATACAAATTTATTGACTGAGAACCAGTCACATGTATGTTTAATGGTCTCACAATTTAAACCTATAACAGTATATTTTACCATAAGCACACAAATACAATATAAAACCCAGACAGGTTCATCTTTTTTAGAAGCTCTTATTCTGTCATTTCACCCCCCTGGTAGTCTATACACACTACAGGCTGACTGCACATAAAGAGAGCAAAATTGGGAATTGTTCATTCAGTGATGAAAGCACAAATTCTTACAGCGAATAAAACTGTTGTTGTTGCATTCTTCATACGTAGTATATTTTTAATCCCTAGGTTCTAATATGTTTAATGAACTCATTTTTTATATTCGGAATCAGTGATTTAAACTACTGCCCGTAAAATACTCTAGGAGAAATTATGTTAGTTGATAAACTTGTTGTAATCAATTGTGCTATGATTCGACAATTACTACGTGTTATTTTTCATATTATGTCTCCCGTGCTCAACGTAATATACATTTAATAATTATATAAATACAATACACACTTTCTTTCAAAAATCTAATGTATTAGTTTTTAATATACATTATTTAGCTATACTCCTCAAAATTATTTTATGCTCGACCATGCCGAAATGTAGTAATTATACACCTGGTAGCAGACCTTTAATGCACATCATTAAAGTACACCTACTCATTAAAGGTCAGGTCTTTCAGCCAATGACGACTCAGGTTACAATTGTTCAGCCAATGACAGGTCAGCTTTCTACCGTTATAAAACCGCAAGTATCGATTATTCTCGGATATGCAATCGAAAGAGAATTAGCGAAAAGTCACGGAGGCTGGAAATCCAATACTGTCGCAAAAGGTTATGTTCTGTTACTATAATAATTAGCGTTAATTGTAAATATGTTCATATAAATTCAATTTGTCATATCGTTTTTCAATTCTAAATCAATTTCCAGGTTATATCAAGACTTCTCTACGTTATATCAAGGTCAATGACATTCGGCCTCGGAAAAAATCAATACTTTCGCGTCTGCGCACATCTCACAATTCAGGTCAGTTCGCTACTCACTTACATAACCATAACATTACCTACTTTTGAATAATTTCAAGTTAGAAATATGGTCGAGCATAAAAAGTCGTATGAAACTTGCTTATAATTGTAATTAATAAGCTCGTATGGAAATTATGAAACGAGCGCAAGCGAATTTCATAAACAAATATACTTGCGTCTTAATTACTACCATTATAGGCTCGTTGCATAATGTACTATTAATACTGTACAACGTAAATTTTCTATTCATTTACTAACTAGACAAATTGATAATTTGCCTTTATTTAAGGAATTATGCATCGATGTAACCCTCTCTCTTTGAAACACAAAAAGAAATAACTTACAAGGAAGCTGTATTTCCAATAATAACTTGACATTTTCTTTAATTGATTAACATAATTTAATTCTAGTTACTAATTGCTCGTATATATAAGAATACGGTGAAAGGTTCCAGCACGCGGACAATTACACTAGTATGGTATTCAATTCCTCCCAAATTAAACCTTTAGCTCTATAGCTACAGCACACTGTTATGCTCGATGTCAGACTGCGTTCTTACTGGTCATTGCCTCGGGACACAGAACCTGCCTTCTGTGCCAGCATCAGGGCTTCCAAACTACTACCAATATCCCAAGCACTATTTAGGCCTAATTGTGTTATACATCGATTTCGATTTCTTTTTCCGTAGAAAATACAGTACGTTATAAATGCGACCTTTCAATGTATAAAACTTGAAGGCACTATCCAACCTTCCAGTGCTGTACATTCCCTTGTAAGACGTAAGCTGGAATTGGAATAAAAATGATTGAACAAGTACTCGAGCGTGGACACATGGACGGGCCAGTTAAAAGAGAAACAACTCAGAATGTAAAGTTCTGAGAAACCTGAATTTTGAAGCTTCATATTGCTGTGAAAAATACAATTAACACACTGTAATTTGAAACTATATATATAATACATCCATTCTTCTCCTTACTGCCCTACTTATTTCAAATGCTTCTATTCGCTTCTCTTCACTTCCTCGTACTTACTTACTGGCTTTTAAGGAACCCGGAGGTTCATTTCCGCCCTCAAATAAGCCCGCTATTGGTCCCTATCCTGAGCAAAATTAATCCATTCTCTATCATCATATCCCACCTCCCTCAAATCCATTTTAATATTATCTTCCCATCTACGTCTCGGCCTGCCCAAAGGTCTTTTTCTCTCCGGCCTCCCAACTAACACTCTATAAGCATTTCTGGATTCGCCCGTACGTGCTACATGCCCTGTCCATCTCAAACATCTGGATTTAATGTTCCTAATTATGTCAGGTGAAGAATACAATGCGTGCAGTTCTGTGTTGTGTAACTTTCTCCATTCTCCTGTAAATTCATCCCTCTTAGCACCAAATATTTTCCTAAGCACCTTATTCTCAAACACCCTTAACTTATATTCCTCTCTCAAAGTCAGAGTCCAAGTTTCACAACCATAAAGAAGAACCGGTAATATAACTGTTTTATAAATTCTAACTTTCAGATTTTTTGACAGCAGACTGGATGATAAAAGCTTCTCAACCGAATAATAACAGGCATTTCCCATATTTATTCTGCGTTTAATTTCTTCCCAGATATTTGTACTTCTCCACCTCTTCAAAAGATAAATTTCCTATTTTTATATTTCCATTTCGTACAATATTACTTCTTCGTAATGTATATTATTATTATTATTATTATTATTATTATTATTATTATTATTATTATTATTATTATTATACATTATTATTTGCAGATGCCCAGCTACTTATAACGCAAGATTATGAAGATATGGAATATACTACTATAAATTGTTAGAAGAATAATTAGGCCTAAGGTAAATGGGGACTAAAAATAAATTTAGAGAAAACATATTATATGATTTGTGGTAATGAAACAGATTTGGTTTTAGAAAATAGAAAGGTTTCTATTGAAGATTGTAATGAATATACTTAGGCCTATTTGGGTGTAAAAATTAATAAAATGAAGTCAACAAGAAAAATATATAAATTACAGAATAATGAAAGGAAGATGAGCATTAGGAATGTTTAATGGGGTACTGTGGGATAAACATACACTGTAACAAAATACACAAAAATACAGATTTATAAATCAATAATTCGAATTACTATAGCATATGGAGCTGAATCCTACAGAATTAATCAAAATAATCAGGAAAAATTATTATCAACAGAAATGTATTATTTAACATCAGCTAGGCATTACAAATTGGAAAGAATTAGAAATAATTTACTCAGGCAAGAAATGAAATTTCCAAATGCTGTATTAGATTTTGTTAAATGCAGATAAGTAGAATGGTATGGCCACGCTAGAAGAACACCAGAACAGAGATTACCTAGGAAAGTGTTAGACTGAATTTCTCCTCGAAGAAAGAAAAAAGGTGGCCGAAAACCATATGGATAGAAGATGCTAGGAGATCAAGAAGGGAAAATGGCCTAGACTCTAGAAGAAGGAGAGTGGGATATAGGGAGGAGTGGAGAAGAGAAATTAGTGACACGTATAGCTTTGGACTCAGGAAGATGTTTATACATAGGCCTACCTATACATATAATTATATATATAATTATTGTTTATCATTTTAGTATTTATTATTATTATTATTTATTGTTATATATTCTTATTTATTTTTATTCATTATGATTGTTACTTATTTCTTTATGATTATTACTATTATTATCATTATTATTATTTATTGTTATTAATTATTATTGTTACTTATTTCTTTATTATTGTTATTATTATTATTATTATTATTATTATTATTATTATTATCATGATTGGAATTCCATATATCAAACTACTGATGTTAACGTTGCTGCTAACGCGTTATCCCAGATTATGAACAAAGCTATTTCTCTTGCTGTTCCTGTCACTTTCGTAAAAAAATCGCACTATCCTAAATGGTTTTCAAATACCTTGCGTATACTTATTAGGAAAAAGAACAAAGCACATAGAAATTTTAAGAAATTCAAAACTGACCACCATTATCAAATTTTTTCCAATTACAGAAAACAAGTTAAAGCTATGATTAAATCTGACAAATTTAAATGGTTACAATCCATTGATGAAAATTTGAAGAATGAACCTAATAAATTTTGGAAATACGTAGAATCTTTTCGTAAATCCAATAATTATCCCACCGAATTATTAATAAATGGGATTCACATTACTGATCAGCAAGAAATTGCTAATGCATTTGCTAATCAATTCAAATCGATTCAAAAACAGCCTAATTCTAATCTCTGTTTGTTGGAGTATAATTCTACTGACTTCTTATCCTTACCTAAAATTACAGTTGAAGACGTTTCATTAGCCATTAAAAATCTTAAACCTAATAAATCAAAGGGCACTGATGGCATTCCTAATTTTATTATTAAGGGATGTTCTAATATTCTAATACCCGTTTTAACCTTTATATTTAATTTAAGTTTATTAACCGGTACATACCCTATGCTTTGGAAAGAAGAATCCGTTATTCCTATCTTTAAGAATGGTAAAAAAAAAATGTTGTTTCCAATTATAGACCTATTTCAATATTAAACAATTTCTCAAAAATTTTTGAAAAAATAATCCACAAACATGTTTCATTTTATGTTAAGAATAAAATTAATTCAGCACAACATGGTTTTACTAAAGGTAAATCAACAAATACAAACTTAGTATCTTACCTTAATCTTGTTATGCCTGTTGTTGAAACCCAAGGTCAAATTGACTCAATTTATATCGACTTTAGCAAAGCGTTTGATGTTGTACCTCACAATATTCTGATAAATAAATTTAAAAACTTTGGTCTCTCTTCTAACTACGTGAGCTGGTTTGAAAACTATTTAACTAATAGACAATGTTGTGTTCGTCTTGGTGATTCTCTCTCGGACCCATTTAATTGTTTATGTGGAGTTCCCCAAGGATCTACATTGGGCCCTCTATTATTTTTATTATTTATTGATGACATATGTAAAAGAATAAGTTCAAACTACCTGTTATTTGCTGATGATCTCAAAATCTTTCGCTCAATAAATAGTTCTGCCGATTGTCAAACTCTTCAAAATGATATTAACTCCATTGAACTTTGGTCTGACATTAATGGAATGAAAATTAATGAAACAAGAACTTTTGTCATTTCGTACTCTCGAAAAACTACTTCCATAAAATTTAATTATTCTCTTAATAACGCCTGTATTATTAGGAAAAATTCTATAAAAGATCTTGGTGTACTACTCGATTCTAAATTATACTTTCACGATCATGTTCAATATATTTATAATCATTCAATAAGAATGCTTGGTTTAATAAGGTCTATAACTTATTCTTTTTCTACTCCTGAGTCACTATTAATTCTATACTTTACTTTGGTTCGCTCTAAACTTGAATATGCATCTGTAGCCTGGAATTCCATTACTTCAACAGATTCGGTTAAATTGGAAAATATTCAAAGAAAATGTATTTCCTTATGTGCTTTTCGATTTATACCCAATTCCTCTGACTTTAACTATGAGATTACCTGTAAATATTTTAAGTGTTGTAGCCTTTATTCTAGACGTCAAAATCTTGATTATCAATTTCTTTGCAAAGTTATCAAGGGTGATATTGATTGTGAGTCTATCATAAACAATATCAGCCTTCGTATTCCTACAAAAGGTTTAAGATTTCAAAAAATTTTTATAAGAGAAATTCAAAATCACTTTCTCCAGTCTGTAGATGCATAAAATACGCCAATTTGCATGGGCACAATTTAGACCCTTTTAAGGTTTAGTTTCGTTTTGATTATTAGTATTTACTGTTCTTGTTATCTATTTTATTTATGTATGTTTTTGTTTATTTAAGATAT